>NC_140942.1:141932099-142532099 GCF_014529385.1 Adiantum capillus-veneris | reverse complement strand
ATAGATAAGGAATGCTTCAATCCAGCAGCAAATAATGAGAGCCTTCCACGTGTATCCACAAAGGTCTCACTTGAAGAGTTGAATCCAATTATTGATACTCAAACGAAAATACCTGAGGCCTCTTTGCTACATCTCTCATCGAAGGAAGCCATGGGTGAAAACTTTGAATCTCTAAAAGATGTGCAAGAGAGTTTTGTTGATGCAACTACTTTGGTTTCATCAAATCCCAACAAATCCATGTTGATAGTAATATTGGACTTGAATGGTCTACTATTGAAATGAAGTCAACAACCATCATCTATTCATGAATTTGTTCAATATGATTCATGAAGGAATATTGTGTTACAGCAAGGGTGCATTCACTTTTTAAAGACCACATTGAAGAGATTCAATGTTGGGATTTGGTCAATAGCTAGAGAAGCTAATATTTACCAGATGTTGAGAGCACTTCAAAGCACTGCAGAAGAGATATTGCCATTTTTTGTATTTTGGTCTCAAGAATCTTGCTATGTTCCCGAAGGCGTGCAATTTTTTAGACCACACAATCCTCAAGTTCCAGCTATGTTTAAGCCATTGGCAAAAATATCTGCATGCTTTGAATGTGATCCACGTAGAATAATTCTTGTGGATGACTCTCCATACAAATGCTGTGCTTCACCTACAAATAATTGCATATTTCCTTTAAAGTTTGATGAAGAAAATATGGTTGATAATTTTCTCATAGAAGAGTTGCTCCCATTCTTGTTGCAACTTGACGAGAGCAAAGACGTGCGTGAGTTTATTGACCCTAATTGTTATGGACAAGCCCCAATATCCAATGACAATGAATACAGAGGTCTCGTGGACTATTGGAAAGATCGAAACTCAAGATGGTCGCAAAAGGAGATAACCACAAATAAGCTACCAATGTTTGAGAATCTAGGAGACCTTTTTGGCAAGCAGGAGGAGTCAACTAATCCAAGCACGGAAAAGGAGATTAGAAGGAACGAAATAGTAGAAATATTGGCAAAAGAAAAAACCAATATTGATATGAGAAAGGGAGCACAATTAATATCCTTAGCAAGGAAGCTGGGTTGTGCCACACCATCATTGAAGGCTATAACAGCTAAGGCTTTTGTGAAGAGCTACTAAATGAGCACAATCTTCTCAAACACTAAGGTACTACTCACTAGAAATCATGTTGAATTTTAAATAAATACTTTTGCAAATGATATTTGTATTTTGATTCAGAACACTCACTTCATCATGGTTTCTTGCAGATTTTATCCAGATTATTCTTTGAAAGAGTATTTCATAGGGAATTTGGACCATTTCATTCAGATGAAAGAAGAAACCTCTAAGAACAGCCAGGGTTTACTTTGCAAATTTTGTGTCTTTGCGATCTAAAACAATTCACACAAAGATTATTCTCTGTGTTTGAGTTTTTCTTGATATTGAACCATTGGTGATTAGACCAATTTTCACCTAATTGTAGTTCACCACCATTGGTTTTTAGACCAATTGTATCAATTGACTTGGAGATATTTAAAGTTTACTTATGTATTGACAAGTTGACCTACTTTTATAATCACATGGTTTTTTAGTATTGTGATAGAAATTTAAGATTCTTTTGGATGTCTATAGTGATTAAATGTTGCATGCTAAAACCATCAATTTTGTTTTAAGGTTCAAAAATGAATAGCAACTAAATGTTTCGTGTGTTTTTCCAGAGCCAAAAGAAAGAAATATGTTATCTTTAGATTGGGATAATTCATTTGAAAGAGAAAATTCTTCTACTCAACCTTTTATGGGGCCTCATCGAAGCCATGAACCACCCCCTACTCAATTACTACTTACCTTGAAGCAACAACGGAGGGTTCTTATCTTAGATATAGAGGGTTTACTACTTCATTTAGTTGAAATGAGACACGGTGATATTGTTCCATCATGGGCCGAGCACATGCGAATTGTGCTTGATAAAGATGAAGTTTATCATGTGGTGCGCTGTGATGCTGAAGCTTTCTTGGACTTTTGTTTTGATTATTTTGAACCTTGGATATGGAGTTGCTATAACCTAACCAAAGCCCAACATATACTTGAGATGTGCTTTCCTAGGCATTGTTCAAATTTCAAGATGTTTATGAGCAATAAGCATTGTCAAAATCCAAATATCATGATTGGATATAAAAGAGTTTATCATAAGAATTTGACTTCCGTTTGGGAGATGTTTGAGGATCTACATGCTAGCAACACATTAATATCACCCTAGTGAAAGGGGACTTCTTTATTAATGGAGTGAATTCTAATTTAAGGATACAAATTTTTCTTTGTATTTATAGTTTGGAATGATACCACTATTTTTGTTTACAATGTATAAATGTATTTAGTCAAGAGAACTCTTTTTGCTTCAAGACACAAGTACAACATGAACAATGTCCTTTTTTCTTTAAAACATAAGTATGACTTCTTATGCTGGGTGATGGGTGGTAAATATTATTTTGTAATTTATATAAGTTGTATCAATAGAAGACTTCTTTTTTAATACTCATTCAATGAAAAAAATATTCATTGAACAATGTTGTTGTCATATTAGCATGGAGACTCATACAAGAATATGCCATGTTGTTGTGATATTGGCATGGGAATTCATATGGATGTATTCATGCACAAATAAAAAAATTCTTATCTAAATCAACCAATTTTGAAAATATGCAGCATAACGCATTCATTTAGAACATAATATCAAAATCGTAACTCTTTATCATAAAATTCATTATTGACATTAGTTTAATTCTTCTTCCTTAAGACTTGTGTTTTCCAAATATGTTTAATGATAAGAACAATGTAATAAATACAAGAGGTTTACCTTTATTATAGTTGCAAATAGATTGAAATTTTCTTTATAGCAACTTCTTTTTTCTTGTAAATACACATAGAATAGCAGTGATACAAGTAGCATGAAATTGATTAAATCGTTTAGAATGGCTAAGTGGTGGATTTAAAAACCCCTTTGTTATAAAATTTATAAAATTAGGATGATTTAACATAAGTGTAGCTAAATACCTAAATGTCTTATCCTCATGAACATGTTTGAAAGAATACATCTATGTGCATAAAGTGGCGTATCACATGGTATTATAGAATGTAATATATGTGAGCTTAAGACTTGTTGATGTATCAGAAGAAATATCTAAAAAAGCAAAGTGAAAGCAATATCTTAAATTAAATTCATTTTTTGGTTTGTTAATGGTGGTCAAATTGGAATTTAGAACAACTTAGAAATATATATAGATACTCATTTTAATATATCACTTTGAGTGTAGCTTGGACAAGAAGTTGACTTTGTATTCCTCCATAGGTTAAGGGAACCTAACTTGGACAAGTGGTGCGATTTATATTACTCCAAGGGAGCCTAGCTTAGATAAGTACACAATGAAACCAACACTCTTATGATGCAACCAATCATATGATACATGTTTTATGTATGCTTCATGCCTCAAATGAAGAAATCCTAGATTAGTAGTGGAATTTTGTTGGATGAGGTTGAGTGCCATAGAAAGGTAGGTTGTTTTCCTCAATTTGGGTCCTAGTTTGGACAAGTGGTGGACCTTGAATAAGTTTAGGTACTCATCTTGAACTTAGATTGGATAAGTGGTGGGCCTTGAAACTTTGCCTTTAGATAAATCATAGGTAGGACAATAAGGCATACACAAAGATGATAACTGGAATGCACTAGTATCTTATGGTTCAATTGACTAAAAACCATGAAATTCACATCAAATTTGTTCTCAATGTGTAATCTACGTGCATAATTTGGAATGAGACCTTAACAAATTTGATGTCTTTGAAAAAGATCTCATTACTTTATACATGATATGTTGAAAGTTGTCCAACCTAGGAATTGGGATTTTCCCACTTTACGTAATATAGTCTTACTACCTTCACTGCCTCTGATATTAGCTGAATCTTCATAAAGGAATCTTTAGACTTCATGGTCTACCTACGAGAATTTTTAGAGACAGGGATGCAAAATTTACCTCAAAGTTTTGGACTTCACTTTTTCAAGCCATTGGAACACAACTGTGTTTTAGCACAGCATACCATTCTCAGGCAGATGGGCAGGTTGAAAGAGTAAAGCAGGTGATTGAGGACATTCTTAAAGCATATTGTTCAGAAGAATCAAAGAAATGGATCCAAAATCTTCCTTTGGTTGAATATGCCTATATTTTATTTGACCATAGAAGCATAGGCATGTCACCATTTAACGCTCTTTATGGACAAGAATGTTTGGCTCCATTAAATTTCTCAGATTCTACTATCAAGGTAGAAGCCTGGAAGAAAATGCTCGAAGACATGGAAGCTCAAACCAAGGCAATTCGTAAGGATATTCAAGCCTCTCAAGACAGACAAAAATACTATGCAGATAAGAACAAATCAGATCAAATATTTAAAGAAGGAGACAAGGTATTCCTTAGGGTCAGGCCCAAGAAAATCAACCTATCCTTGGGGAAGTAAAGAAGCTCATCTGGAGATACTGTGGACCCTATGAGATTGTCAAAGTGATAAATGATCCTACAAGCTAAATCTACCTTCTAAACTCAAAAATCCATGATTTCTTTTATGTTAGTCTATCAAAAACCTATGTTCCTAACCTTGATCAACTTTTGGATACCAAACCAATAGTTGTTCCAACCCAAGGAGTCCTCAAACTTGAGCCTGACTATATCCTAGAAATGCGGGAGAGAAAACTTAGGAACACAAGCATCATTGAACACCTCGTCAAATGGAAAGATCTTCGTCAAGAAGATGCAACGTGGAAAGATGAAACATCTCTCCTTAAAGATCATCAAGACTTACCTTTGAGATGAGGACATCTCAATTATTCAAGTTGGGGAAAATTTAAGGCCTCTGCCACCCTTGGAGAGGGCATTCCCAGGTAAAGAAATACATATCATGCCGTTCTAACCATACACAAAAATTTACTATTTTTGGTAGTTTTTCCACCTCTAATGAACTAATGATAAATGTATTGTTGTAAGAATTTCAAAAATAGAACTTTTATTTTTTTGTCATTTTTCTCCTAAGATAGAGAATTTTGAGATGCTTACACCCACCAAGACACAATTGTCTCGTCAAAATATACCCCGTCCTGAATTTCCATAAAAATATCTATCTGTCTCAAAAATAGCTAAATATAGTAGGTGTGTGCATCCAACACCTTAGATTGTCATATAGCAAGTTTCAAAATTAAATTCTGGTAAGCCAAGTTCACTCTAGACAATAAATTTTCATCAAAGTGTTAATAAAGTAATTCCTAAGTCTAAGGTATGCATATGTATAAATGTGCATGTGCATGTGTGTGTATGTCCATGTATGCCCATAAATGACCCATATCTATCAACCCATCTCTTATAGAATAATTGACTACATGAGGTGTATCACCCAAAAGTTTAAAGAGGGACACCTCTGATGGCTAAGTAGGAGCTTGTGACACTTCTACTCATTATTTTAGAGAGAGAGGGTGAGCTAGGGAGGTATGGGGTTTATTTGGGCAAGCCTTCTCCATCATGCAACCCCAAAAGTCTATATAAGGGGCATTCCCACCCAATTTTACACACACTTGAACACACATTGGAGATAGGGAGACTCTACTGCTGTGGATACTCGTTGATGAAGCTTCAACAAGGCTTTGAGAGTTCAATAACTCCACAGAACATTTATGTAATGTAAATCTCTTAATTAATCAAGGTTATTATCAATCTCTTCTCTCAATTGGAATCCTTTCCGATTGTTGCCATATTACAATTGGAATCCTTTCCAATTACTACCATATTATTATCCAATTGGAATCCTTTCCAATTGCTACTCTATTATCAAATCCTCTACTCTTATTTACCTATCCTCAATTGGAAATCAACAATCATCATATCTATTTTATGGTAATCTCTCTACATTACAAAGTAATGAAGGTCTCACTATTCGAATTACATAATCAATTGTGTTGATTGCATGCCCAATTCTTCTCCATTGTAACCTAGATGTTGCATATATTAGCTAGTCATATTCTAGAAATGGTCCAGCTAAAATGATGTATTGTTCTTGCAAGTATGTATAAGTAATTAATCATGTGATTAGTGTTTGAGTTAAGACGCATGGTATCATAAGATTATGGCACGATCAAGCAAGCATATGTTTTCGTGTAGAGTAGTTTGGAATTAAAGTACTTATAATCATTTACCATTGTATTCTTATACTTTAGTTTACAACTTCTCAAGTAATGTTAAGTATCTAGTAGTGGGAATGGCACCTAAGCGAGCTCTCTATGGTGGATCACATGATCACGAAGCTAGAAGGCCTCGATGAGTGAGGATGTGTTACACATCCCATGAAGTGATGTTATTTCTCATGAACATGTACAAAACCTCTTTTTGTTCAATGCATCATGAGTAATTAGGAAGGAGAAAACTACCTAAACATTGGATCAGTTCCAATTTGAAACCACATCAATTGAACTTGCTAATTTTCTTTAAGTTGTATTAAACGTAAGGACTGTTTGAGAATATACTGTCTGAAGTAGGAAAGAAATGTTTGCCTAGCACAAAAACGCTCGAACATTCTTCATTCAAAATCCTATACCGATATAGTCAAAACTCCCATTGATATCCAGGAAGGAGGGCTTAGCAAATTGAATGAGCAGTGCATATGGGTGCACACATCTTGCGGGTCTGTGCCCAAAATGCAAGATATTACTTCCGGGTTTGTGCCCAGGTTGCAATTTAGTCACTACAAGTTTGTGCCCAGAATGCGGGACAATTTAGTTGTATGGGCAACTAAAGACACCGAGAACTATAAACACTCGCCAAGAGGACTGAACTCTTGGGATTGGGATATTTTAATGAAGAAGGATCGTATGTTGTTTTTCTTCTAGAAGAGATTGTCTTAGTGCCGATTTGACAATGTTTGAAGGGCTGTCTGAAGGAGTACGAGCGGAAGTGAGATGCGAGAGAGAGTGCGAGAAGAAGAGCACGACGATATGGTGAACTCGATCTACTGTAATGTGTAGAGCATAGTGAGTTCTTATTAGGTTTTAACACAAGAATATGTGCACATACCTGGCGACCCGCCCACTTACCTGGGCGACCACATTGGGCTTTATACCCCAACAAACTCCCACTTAAAGTCCAATGTGGTACTTTAAGTGTGAGAGAAGCTACTATACAAGCTAATATACACGAGATGTAGAGAAGTGATGTACTACCCTACACCTAACTGCTTGCAAAAATGCGCAAATCTCTCTAAGGGAAGTCCTTTTGTAAGTAGATCAGCAGGATTTTCTGTGGTGTGAACTTTGACAAGCTGAAGTTGCTTATCCTCGAGCATTTCTCTGATGAAATGATACTTCACATCCACATGATTTGTCTTTGAGTGATAAACTGGATTGCGAGACAAATGTATAGCACTTTGACTATCACAATATAACAGAGGCATCTCTTCTTTGATTCCCAAATCTTTTACTAGTCGATTAAGCCAAATTGATTCTTTGCATGCCTCTAATGCTGCAACACATATTCAGCCTCTGTAGTAGACTGAGTAACAAAATCTTGTAATCTAGAACGCCATGATACTGCTCCACTAGCCAATGTAAAGACATACCCTGACGTAGACCTTCGGTTGTCTAAGTCACCTGCATAATCTGAGTCTGTAAAACCCTTTACACTTAGCTCCTGACTCCCATAGCATATACGCATACTCTTTGTAGCTTTCAGGTATCTCAATATTCCTTTCACTGCCTCCCAATGTTTCTTGCCTGGGTTTGACATGTATCGACTTACTACTCCCACTGCAAATTCAATGTCTAGGCGAGTATCAATCATTGCATACATCAAACTACCCGGAGTCCTTCATTTGCATTGCTTCCTTGTAACATGAAGGCTCATTGCAATCAGTCAGCATGACATAGTTCATCGATGGAACAAACCTATCAGGAGGTCGCGTGATACATCCAGATCTACTCAAAATAGGTGGCTCAGGCTCAGGCTCAGCCACAACCTGTGATTCCACTCTATCTTGTCCTTGCTCCTCTTGAACCCTGACATTTTGTCTTGCACATGCAGGTCCATCTTCTTGGAAGACGACTCTTCTAATCTCCTCAACCCTCTCTGGTTTAGAATGATATTTGGCTTCATTAAAGTGAACATCATTGCTGCGGATAACCTTTCTGGATTCGGGATCCCAAAGTCTGTACCCCATCTCACCAGAATTACCATAGCCTAGAAAGATGCACTTTCTACTCTTTGGCTCAAGTTTGTTCCTAAATTCCCTTGGAACATGAGTATATGCCTCATAGCCAAAGACTCTAAGATGCTTGTATGAGGGCATTTTGCCTGACCATACCATCTCTGCCACTGAATCCTTCTGAAAAACCTTGCTAGGAGATCTATTTATAAGATGAACAGTTGTTGATACAGCTTCAGCCCAAAACCCATTTGGCAGTTGTGTATTAGACAACATACTTCTGACCTTCTCTTGTATGGTCCTATTCATCCTCTCAGCAACACCATTTTGAGGAGGATTGTAAGGAGCAGTAAGTTCACATTTTATACCTTTTGACTCACAAAAGTCCTGAAAGGCCTTTGAAACATACTCTCCACCATTGTCAGTGCGTAAGCATTTAAGCTTCTTTCCACTCTGATTCTCCACAAGTGTCACAAACGTTTTGAAAACACTAAACGCTTCATCCTTGTGCTTGATAAAGTAAACCCATACTTTCCTCGAGTAATCATCTATAAGTGTCATAAAGTAAGAAGCTCCCCCTAGAGATAGGTTAGGCATAGGTCCACACAAATCACTATGAACAAGTGCCAACTGTGTATCTCTTCTACTGCTTCTATGCTTATGTGGCTACTGTTTTTGCTTACCATACAGACAATGTTCATGGAATTCAAAATCATTAAATGACAAGCCAGGTAAATAACCAGAACGAGACAAGATTTCCATTCCCTTCTTGGACATATGTCCTAACCGGCTATGCCACAAAGAAACGTTCGGCTGCTCGGTTACATTGATTACATTTTTAGAGACATTTGATACATCAATCATGTAAAGTCCTCCAGACTTTACTCCATGTGCTACTGTCATAGAACTCTTGGATATCTTCCACATGTTTTGTCCAAAAGTGGTGACGTAGCCAACATCATCAAGTTAACATGTGCTGATCAAGATCTTTGTAATTGCGGGAACATGTCTCACAATCTTCAGCGTGAAAGAAGAGCCATTCTGAAACTTCAATTGAACATCTTCAACACCTAAGATCTCACATGTCTTCCCATTGCCTAGCCGAACATGATCTTTAGTGGTCACATAAGAGGTAAACCACTCCTTCTTTGGAGACACATGAAGTGATGCCCCTAAGTCTATAATCCAGCCACTCAGTGCATTTCCATCAAATGCTGTAAGAAGAGCTGAGTCCATTGTATTCTTCAAGAAGTAGATGTCTCCTGACACTAGACTGTCATCCTCTGCAACAGTGTCTGTCACATTTATTTCTTGAATCTTCACTGAGGACTTGTTCTTCTCACCATGGTCTTCACCTTTCTCTTTGACTTTTTCTTCTTTCCATTCTCTGCA
The DNA here is from genome assembly GCF_014529385.1 of Adiantum capillus-veneris. Taxonomy (NCBI): domain Eukaryota; kingdom Viridiplantae; phylum Streptophyta; class Polypodiopsida; order Polypodiales; family Pteridaceae; genus Adiantum; species Adiantum capillus-veneris. The sequence goes on along the minus strand of NC_140942.1, from coordinate 142,522,493 downwards.
GTCTCTTTTCATGTGACCCTTCTTGACACAATGGTAGCATTCTATGTCACTCTTGCCTTTAGCACTGCGGGACTTACTACGAGACTGATCCCTCTTTCCACCTTTGTACTTTTCTTTGGTCCTTCCTCTGACAACTAATGTTGTTCCTTTGCCTTTGTCCATTGTCTTTCTGTTGGTTTCTTCAGTAAGCACATTGCCTTCTACACCTGCTATGGTCAAACCATCTGGAGGTGAAGAATTACTCAAAGCTGTGCGAAAAGTGTCCCAACTTTCCGGCAATGTGATCAACAGGAACATAGCTCTAACAGGTTCATCAAACTTGACACCTTGAGCTGACAATTGACTGTAGATGGTGTTGAATTCATTCAGATGATTGGACATAGGGGTCCCTTCTTTCATCTTCAAGTCAACAAGCTTCTTAAGCCAGTATACCTGTGAAGCTGCACTCTGCTTCTCATAAAGATCACTCAGCTTTGTCCATGCTTGATAAGCGGACATCTTGTCTGCTACATTGAAGTAAACGCTTTCTGCCAAAGTCAGCATAATGGTAGAAAGTTCCAATTCATCCATTTCGCTCCATTCATCACCGTCCATATCTTCTGGTTTTATCCCCTTGAGCTTTATAGGTTTTATCTGCTTCTTTTGTACCAACACGTGCCAAATCTTCTTCTTCCACGATGGGAAATTGGTTCCATCCAGCTTCCTGATATTGTAAAGAGCAGTGTCCTGTGATCCATCTATAACTACGCTTCACAGTAGTTTACTTTCCTTGGAAAAATTTGACAGAGTTTCCCCTGTAAACTGTTCTCTGAACCAATATCAACCTATCAAATGAACCAAGAAAGCTTCAGATTCTGCAAAAATTTTGGCAGAGTCTCCTTTGTAAAATGGCTCTGGTGTACTCAAAAACAGACCAAAAACAGCTCAAAAAACCACTGTCTCTCTAACACTATAACCTGTAGGTAAACCTGTCCTGCACCTGTATTGTCTCTTACTGTCTTGTCACTGTCCTATAAGCATAGACTGCGATAATGCCTCAACGGCAGTAAAGCAAAGATGCAATCCCAACTGTCTAACTCACAGTCAATACATCCTAGCTGCCTATCTAAGGGTGCTTGAGGGATCGCTCCAAGACTTGTATCACCGAAAGGATCTCAACCCTAGCTCAATAAAACCTCACTCGACCCTCAACAAAGGCTGCAGTAAATCTGACAGTACATAAACTTCCCACAAAGTCATACATCCACAAATTTCCCACTGTATGCTGTAACCGCTGCGGCGGTTGTTTGCTATGTGACTCACAGCCAGCAAACCCTCAACAGACATACATCATCTCTAACAAAACATCCCATGTGGAAGTTCCTGCAATGTCAGGATGAAATCTGGAATATTAAGCAGCAAACACAAGCTACCTGATGAACTAGTGGATGTCGCCTACAGTCTGTGTGTAGGTGCGCCCGTGTCATATGTGACACGCCTTCAAGAACTGTAAGCCGTCCTTCGTTGTGTAGATAGCCACAAATCAGCACTCTGGAAGTGCAGATATCCTCAGCACTTGCAGTTATAGGCCAAAACCCCAAATTTGCAGAGTTGGATCTACACCCGCCAATACCACGTAGTCGAAAATGTCCTGCGTAGATCTTTGTCGAAGCCGAACGGTGGCTGAGATGACCTCAGAATGAAATTCTGAGAACACCAAGCCCTTCGAGCGCACTCACAGGAATTGGGGCCGTGTCTAATCTTGTCGAATCTCACTCCAATCTGAGCAAGTGACTCTAGCTACCTGCAAATGCTGCCCCAAGCCTCGATCTTAGCTCTGATACCAGTTGAAGGAGTACGAGCGGAAGTGCAACGCGAGAGAGAGTGCGAGAAGAAGAGCACGACGATATGGTGAACTCGCTCTACTATAATGTGTAGAGCATAGTGAGTTCTTATTAGGTTTTAACAAAAGAATATGTGTACATACTTGGCGGCCCGCCCACTTACCTGGGCGACCACATTGGGCTTTATACCCCAATACTGTCTTAACGAACTTGTGATGGAATCATAAAAAGGAACTTTGTGTATGAACAATCATGTTCTAGTCGTTAGAAAACAAGTAGAAACAAAGTGTGAGTGTGAGGACGGAAAGTGAGGACCGGATCAGGTTGCAAGTCAAGGATGGGTGGTCTTGATTAGTCGAGAAACTCTCCGCTCCTCATTGAACAAAGAAGCAAAACTAGAGACTCATTGTGCCAAGAGTCAAAAAATCCCAATTTTACGTGCCTCTCAAATTTATGGGGAAAAAGGAATTTGGGGTTTCTTTCTTTCGGAAGGTGAGAATTAGGAGCGTGAGAATATTGTGTTAGTTCATGCTTTCCCTGCGAGATAGATCTAGGACCTTTTTCAATGGATCTGACTCAAGCTACTTGAAGACGAGAGTCTGTCCATTAAAAATCTTGTCTATCTAACTATGCTTTTCTCAATCGATTAGGGCCTAGCAACCTATCACGTACCCTTCTTTTAACAAATGGATATGGTAACATGGTGGAGACCTCACATGTTTCTCTCGTTGTGCTATGGATCTCAAGCATACATACATGCTACAGACACCTACTTTCTAGTAAAAAGTTGCAGTGTCCTACGTATACAATACCCTATCCACTATGCAAATTTTTAATAGAAAGAAATCTTATTTACTAAAACCAATTTGTATATGCAAATAAGGTAGCATCATGTGGTATGCATAACTCACTAGGTACAATCAATAATATCTTTTTATTTCATCATTCTCATTTATCTCATCTGGATTCATCTCACACTTTCCCAAAACTTATAATTCATCCCAACTATATTTATCCCTCATCAGTCTTAAACTAACATTGCACTCTATTAAAAAAATCTCACTGTTGATATATCTATCCTCAAACTAGTAGGGATTTTAATATATCTTTACTCAAGTGGAAATGGATTAGTAAACACTTAGAAAAAAATTATAGTTCTTTATTTTGAAACTAGCATCACAAACATTGTCAAACTAGCATCCCCAAACTTCCTCTCAAACCTCACATCTCAAAATCTTCTAGCATTTCTACACTATATCTCTCAAACATCTCATTTCTCTAGCTTCTCCACTCTACTTTTCAATTATCTCTCAGGTCCTTACCATATCTAACTTTCAAGCATCTGTCCGCTTGCTAACTTCTCCATTGTTTAATGATTTCCAACATCTCTCACTTTGCTAACATATTTTCAATTTACACCCTCTAACTTATACGATGCCAATTCTACTCTCATGCACTTCTTTGTCTCCCAAACACCAATATTTCTTTGAGTCTTACCACGCATCGAGGAAGTCTTTTCGAGCAAAGGCAAACCTGAGCAAGTGTTTGTACGCAATATAGTAAATTTTATCATCAACAAAATATGGCAAGTTATCTTTGAAACTTTTGGCACAAAGTTAAATTTTTCATTCACTTTTTATCCACAGAAACTTCTGGCACAAATTTAAATTTTTCATTCACTTTTCATCCACAGCTAGATGGTAGTTATTGTTTGTTATATATTGATGCACTACAAAAAAAAGAGTTTTCAATGGATAGACTACCTCCTAAATTCCAAAAGATCAAAGTTTTCTTTTTTTTAAAATAGAACGATATTTGAAAATATTATCTTCTAGCTCAATCTCTATTTATCTAACTGTAATCGCCTCTGTTTCTACTCTTGTTTGGCTTGGATTTTTCTCACTTGGTCTCCACATGTTGGAGCATGAAGTAAGATTGATAGACTAATAAGAGCTTTAGACCTTTACTTAATGCTCAAGTCATCCTATGTTTATTTTTGTAAGGTAAGTGCTCCCTTGTCTAGTACTTTGGTTCTTGATTGTTATTTATACTTGAGAGCATGTGAATCCTTCCTCCTCATAGCCACATTAATTTGATAGCAATTTATTGCACCTCATTAGTTCATTTATACACCAATCATACCTTCGATGTCTTCTTGCCCTGCCCATACTACAAGGTTGTGATCTTCATACAAGGGTACCCTTTTTACACGACACATGCATGTCGAACAAACACTATTTATTATGAAAGACTTCTTTTGTTACAATAAAATCATGTTTTTCTTTTATTGACCAATATATTCCTTTTTTAATCAATTTACAAAAACAAGTTACGACAATCAAAATTAATAGAGTTCTATGCCTTAACTTTTCTAGAAAGACATCATCATAATTGAAATAAGTTAGTTGGAAACAAATAAAATATTGCGGATCCTTTTATGATACAATGTGACAACTTCAAAGCTTCAATTGAACAACTTCTTTCACAAAGATTGAAGATGCTTCTCCTTTCCATTTTGAATCATTGTTTGAAAAAAGATGGCAGATGTGAGGAAGGCCATAGCATCCACCACACAATGAGCACATCATCATCAGAATATGCTTTACATCATTGGTCATATGGAATATTCACGCCGCTACCAATTATAGGAGGCGAATTCGAATCCAATCTATGAAGATGAACGCCATGACATGCCTTAAAAGGTGGTACTAGAGCCTTCTTCAAATTTGGAACGATAGTTTCAACAAGAGGGAAGGTCACTGCAGCGACTTTGCATGCTAATTTGTTTGCAACAAATTAAGTCTATTATGAGCTTGTGTCTGCTCGAGAAAAGGTGGTATCCATCAGAAATAATAATGCTTAGTGAGAGAAGATGCTTAGATCTCTCTCTCTCTCTAAAATGAGAAACAATATCACTATCATTGACAAAAACTTCACTAAAAACTAGGCCTTAACACTAGAATGGTAACCTAACAGGACATAAAAGTGTCCTTTCAGGGTTTTGGGAAAAATTTCCAAACCATAGTAGATCCACTCATTTTGAAAAATCCTTTTATGAGCTTATAGTTCAATAACTAATACATATGGAAAAAATGAGAAACTTGTAATTTTTCTCATCCCTTGGTCCCTACAAGCCTCCAAAGTTGATGGACCAGTGCATTTTGCTCAAAACAGCAATTTCTTACGGTTGATTGCATATAAATAAGAGTGGAGATTTTTGTAGGACATGAGATAAAATGCCCCGTTAACTTCAATGGGTTGGTGACCAAAACATATGGTTGCTTTTACCTCACTAATGTTTTTTTGGGCAAAAAAAATAGGTACAATAATGTTGCATTTTTGCCATTCTGCGGACCTATCATCAAAGTTTCTACAGTCACGCTCAAGACATATACTATGTACATGTTTTCTTAGTTCCCTTTGGGCCTCTGGATTCAAAAGGAGCCATGGAGCATGTCAAAAGGATAATGGATCTCTTACAATTGGAACCTTGGGGGCAATAATAAAGTGCTAAATACAGCAAATATGAAAAAACTGGGTTTAGCATTATGACCTCTAGAAACCCATAGAAACTACTCAATATCTAGCCAAATTTGTAGTCTATGATGAGATATGTTCACTACCTACAAAATACACACAATTGTCCTAAGAAACTAGCAATATTGAGAAAGTTGTACTTTCTACTCTAAAATCTATCGTATTCTTCAGCAATCAAAAAACTCAACCATCATCATATACTATGCTATATAGCATATTAGGTCCCCCAAAACGCAAGGAAGATTAACTTTATGTTATACATGACACTTACACAATCAAAATTGAATTTGGTATCAAGAAAGCCACCAAAAAAATCATAAAAGTGCTAATTTTGGCCAAAAAACTGGATTATGCGATTCTTGTAAATTGGTCGTAATTTTCAATTTTAGCACTCAGCTCTCCCTACAAGCATCAAAACATGTTGAGAACTATGAAGGCCTAACCACTAGCCATCTAAACCTCACAAACATGAAGTTTAGAGTGGTGTAGTTGCCAAAAATTGAAAAAAAGCCAAAAACAAGACCCGTTTTTTCACACAGTTTAGGTTCAAAAATGTTGTGCAAGAGTAAGGTTAATGGTGAGATTGATACTAAAAAAAAATGCTAAGTTTTTTTCAGCTCATAAGGCAATTTTGTGGATATATAGCACCTAGAAATTCATTTTCATACTCTTCAAATAATTCAAGCAAAATGGTCACTTAACAGGACACAAAAGTGTCCAAGGACATAAAAGTGTCCTGTTACCATTCTAGTGTTAAGTGTATTTTTAAGGGCCAAATTTGAAAATTCCAAGCTAGTTTTTAGGGTGGTATTGAAGGAAATTGGCTAAATTTGGAGGATTTTAGCGTAAAACTCGATAAAAATCCAATTTTTTTTTGTTAAAATATTCAATGTTGGTTTTTCCATTGGTTCCTGCAAAAGGTTTTGGTGAACGCTTCCTTGCAGGATCCTCTCTCTCTCTCTCTCTCTCTCTCTCTCTCTCTCTCTCTCTCTCTCTCTCTCTCTCTCTCTCTCTCTCTCTCTCTTCTCTCTCTCTCTCTCTCTCTCTCTCTCTCTCTCTCACTCTCTCTCTCCTCTCTCTCTCTCTCTCTCTCTCTCTCTCCTCTCTCTCTCTCTCTCTCTCTCTCTCTCTCTCTCTCTCTCTCGCTCGCTCGCTCGCTCTCTCTCCTTTTTAGTCAAGAGGATATAGGATACTTGGAACACCATTAATTTTCAAGTCATAACCAGAATTCCTATGAACTATTTCAATATTCAAACCTCCACTTACAATTTTAATTGGTCTGGATCTTCCAATCATTCAAATTGTCTTGCTAGAAAGTGGATATTTACAGCATGCCTCCATCAATGCTGATGACTAGCCTGTCGTACAAATATGGCACATCAAAAAGAAGCTAAACCATAAATTATCAGTTAATGGATCGACCTAAAACACCAGTCAACAAGTCACATGGGAATGTTTTTTCCCCCAACGCATTTCTCACAATTTCATCGGTATGATCAACACACTTTCGGAGGCACATTTGCTTCATAGACCCATGTACATCTATGGTATTGAGTTTTTCCTATTGCATAACATATTTAACAAGCCAATCCAAGGCATCAGGTGAGATAGCATAGAGCAATGGATGATGTGGGCGCCCTTGTCTTATGGATTTATGCAATGGAATAACATTTGTAAGAGTACCATTAAATTCTAGCTGACGCACTCCCAAAAAGAATGTGAAAAAGAATCTATCCAAACCCATATCATATAGAATTTGAAGTATGAAGTCCCATTCAATTCTATCATGGGCCATATCATACGCTCTATGGCCGATTGTTTGTGAGAAGATTTTCTAGAAGAGAGTTTTTTGTAATTTTGCAATGCTATGATCAGCATCATATCTAATAAGCAATGAATTGTTATGTTCTTTGAATGTTGTATGCTGGTGCTAGTACTACTACTTGTAGTCAACTAAAATATTGACAGCTGCAGGAATCATATCATAGTAGTGCAATATGCCACTCATGCCTCTTGCTTCTTCCCAATATCGGATGGCCAATTAGCTTTCGCTTCCTAATTGCACCTGCATGATTTACTACTTGACTTTCGTTGTCCAATGCTCGGCTATATCATGCAGCCTTGTTGCTACAGTATGGGGTATTATACGTACAAGTGCCAGCTTTGATCGCTCAACCCCAGCCAATCTCAAACCATCTTCTTGTCATCAATCGCGATCCTTTGTCCTGCCATCCATTGAGATCTTGCCCCTAGTCTAGTGTGTGATTGTTTTGCATTTTGCATGAGTTGATGAATAGTTGAGCAAGAAAGTGCCCAAGGCCGAACTCAAAACCAGTCTTGATCCTGACCCCAAGCCCGAACCTAGAGGTGGTGCTCAGATCCTCTATAGGGTCTCCTCCCATCTTGTAAACCTAATAGACCACAAGGCTTGATGCTCTCAAGCAAGTATGGGACTACATCAAGGCTCACAAGCTATAGAGTAGTAGTGAGAAATTGCAAATATTATGTGATCCTCCCCTTAAGAAGGCATTTGGACGAGACAATGTTAGTGCTCAAGTACTTGAGTCCCCACTTGTCAGCACATTTTTTTGTTGATGCTATCAGGTTGTTGGCAATGTAGATGGCAGAGGGCAAAGAAATAGAATTAAGGAAAAATTACCAAAATACCCCTCTAATTTGTGGAGATTTCAAAAATTCCCAAAATACCCTTGTAATTGTTTTAGCTGGATTGTTCATGATTTCCTAATCTTTATTCTTTTTTGACAATGTATATCCGTTTTTTAGTGCTTATCATGTAATTTGTCACAAATTACCTCTTAAAAAAAGACAATTATGTCTAAAAATAATGAAGCAATTCATCTCCAAAGCCTACATAACCAGCTCAAATTCTAGTTTTAGTATCCTGTATTCATAGACAATAAGTCTTCTGATGAAAAGATACAAATTTTTTAATTTTTGGATAGCTTTACTCTCACAACCAGGGGTATTTGGGGAATTTTGGAAAATTTGAAGGGCATTTTGGGAAATTTTGACAAAATATGAGGGGTATATTGGGAATTTTTGAAATTTATAAGGTATTTCCACAAATTAGAGGGGTATTTTAGTAATTTTCCCTAGAATTAAACGTCAAATTGGCACGCGCTCTTTCAAAGAGTTTCGTTTTGACTGAGAGAGAGAGAGAGAGAGAGAGAGAGAGAGAGAGAGAGAGAGAGAGAGAGAGAGATTCTCAAAAGCTGCAGCTATGCAAATGCACAGTATCGTCCGTTCAGTAGAGACTTCATTGAGGAAGACATTGAACGCGCATTGATCATATCAGACCGATCTCCTCTCTTACACACAAGTTGCACCTTTGACTTCCACATCTGCACCTCCTCTGATTTCCCATTTACCTGACTCCTACACAGGCGTCCGCTTAATCAAGACGAACTTCCTCAAGGCCTTCTGCAATGATGCTTCCCAATAGCCCTTAAGCGTGGCAGCTCCTCTTCCCGTTCCCCTTCTCTAATGTTGTCTTATCTCATCATACCAGCATCTTCCAAGATCTCACGTTTGCGAGGTGCTATCGTATCATTTCAACCGTTGCATGCAGCAAGAGCACAAGCTCTGTTTGTTTCAAGGCTTAGCTTTGGATCATAGGAGATTGTAGTTCCCATTCAAGCTCATCTTCTCTCCAGTTTTTAGAGGCGACTCTCAGTCCACAACTGCATGGCAATCCACGTGTTTGGTGAATATCTTGCAATTGTACTAGTTGGGTGGTCTCTCTCTCTCTCTCTCTCTCTCTCTCTCTCTCTCTCTCTCTCTATCTCTATCTCTATCTCTCTCTCTCTCTCTCTCTCTCTCTCTCTCTCTCTCTCTCTCTCTCTCTCTCTCTCTCTCTCTCTCTCTCTCTCTCTCTCTCTCTCTCTCTCTCTCTCTCTCTCTCTCTCTCTCTCTCTCTCTCTCTCTCTCTCTCTCTCTCTCCTTCTCTCCTCGGCACATCGTTTGTACAGGCGATAGGGAAGCATCAGGTCTACGTGCTAGTATGGAGGCTATTGGGAACTGGTGTGGAGGCACAACATAGTGACTGTAGGTGATAGGAGAGGGCCAAGTTTGGCATGAGTGAAAATCAGGCGTGCACATGGGTATGGGGGCTACTGGGATATGGGTAGTCGATGCAATACCATGGAAATGAGGGTGACTCAAGAGGTGGAGATTGTCCGAGGCAGAGGCGGAGACGTAGTGGGAGTTGAAGGCAAAGGAGGTGGTGACTTCTGGGTTTTTGGGTTGATGGAATCTTTAGAGTAATCAATTTCCCTTTAAAGGCTACCACTATGTATGAGATAATAAGGTTTACTTTTTGATAAATACAAATTTTTTCATCATATAATTGGATCGGCTTTTCTAATGCTTAATTCTTTGTGTCAAGCGGTTCAAATTTTGGACACATCTAGTACAATATTCTAGATCGAGAGAGAGAGAGGGGAGGGGGGGGGGGGGGGGGGGGGGGGGGGGGGGGGGGGGGGGAAGGGTTTTTCTTTTTTACCAAGAGAGAGATAGAGAGGGAGAGAGAAGTGTGATTATGCATTGCACCTATCCTGAGTCCAAAGGTCTCCTTTTGCTGCCTCTATGCATCCCTAACAGAAGTTTTGAACTCTTGCCTTGCAGGAGCTCGTGCTCTCCCTCCCCTACCTCGCTTAGTCCAACAACCACCACGATTCTTCACACTGGATGCTTAATTGGGTTGGGAAAAACCTACTCAAGCCTCAACGTAAAAAACGATGGTACGACAAGAGATTAGCTTGGGCTGTGTCAACATGTAGAAGCTCTCCTTGTGACAGAGTACAAGGTCGTGTGATGCACATGACCACAGATATTTTGATCCTACAGCATGCACGATCTCCACCTCCTTAGCCTCTTCCCTTCTAGGCTTACCTCGCCCATATACGATCCTCTCTCTCTCTCTCTCTCTCTCTCTCTCTCTCTCTCTCTCTCTCTCTCTCTCTCTCTCTCTCTCTCTCTCTCTCTCTCTCTCTCTCTCTCTCTCTCTCTCTCTCTCTCTCTCTCAATCTTTAAAAAAAAAAAATTCGACGCCGGTGCGGGATTGAGAGAGTGCGAGGGGAGAAAAAGAGAGGGGGAGGGGTTGAAAAAAAAAACCTAGGTTTAGTGTAATCCCACCTGCAAATTTTCAGACTTACCTCTAAATTGTAAAATTGAAAGTGAGAAAATTTACAAAATTTAGAGAAATTTAGTGTCATTTGGTGTAAAAACCTTCAAATTTAGTCATTTAACCACTAAAATTCTCATAGGTAGGTTTGCCAAGTTTTCAGAACAATTCAAGCACTGGTCCCTGCCCGTACGTGAAAGAGTCCGTGTCTCTTTCAAAGAGATTTTTTGAAGGGTTATTTTTATACTATATAGTTGTTGAAAATGAAGATTGTTGAACTTGAGGACCTTCTTGCCTCGTCTATTGTGAATTTCCTTGCCCAACTCCTTCAAAACCGAATTTTTCAATGATTAGGGACCCTGAGATTTACCTTTCCTAGCCAACACAGTTGTCTCAACATGGCACAATGTTGTTTGCTGTAGCACAACAAATCTCCTAGTTACCCCTTTGAGGGGGTTACCTTATGGGGTGCTAAGGACCGAGTCCTGGGCCACATCATTTAGCAAGAGGACAAATGCAATGCTAGACTACCATCCATTTGAATTGCCATGAGGCATTGATGGTCGTACAATTCCAAAACAATAAATAGAGTACAAACAAAAATGGAGGGCTAAGCCGCATTAGGAAAATCATTTCAAAGGACTACAATGACAATCATGCACCATGGCTCTAAGAAGTGTATTCATTATAGGGGCATCACACATTGGGTGAGTAATCAGGGTGGGTAGAGGCATGCCGGACAACTCAACAAACTAGGAACTCTGAGCAGTCTAAGAGCTTTGAGTTGTGCTCATATTAACATGGAAAATTTAAGATAAGGTTTTTACACTAAATTTCTCTAAAGTTTGTAGGTCTATTCACCTTCTACTTTGAATTTGAAGATAAATATCAAAATTTATAAGTGGAATTACACTAAACCTAGGTTTCTATCAATATGGGTAGGTAAAAGAGAACTAGCATGTAGACAAAGTTGTCATAAGAAAATTGTTCATAGCTTTATCAACCTTGCGTACTCTTCTATCAAAGAACTCTTTATAATCCCCCACCATTACCACCTCCCTTGACACGTTTGTCGCCACCACCTTTGGCAACACCACTAACTCCCACTCCCCCCCCCCGATAGAAGGCTGCCTATGCTGGTGTGATCCAAACTTTAATATATACCATGATGAGTATTTTCTCAAAAGAATAGCCTCATTGCAATAATAGCATTATTTTCAAGTTTCCACTGTTTTCTCTAGAGTAACTTAAAATGCATAGTATGTTATTGTTCATCAACCCAGAATAACTTGAGGTAGAGCAAGAGAGAGGAGAAGAAGAAGAAGTTGAAGAAGAAGTGAAGAGAAGCTCAAGCTCCCAGACTCTCCTTATTCATGAGATTTTTTTGAGTGGAAACAACCTTACTCTTTTAGTGTAAGTCTTGTGGTCCTACATGTAGGGAGGTAGAAATAGGAGGTTTATATCCATTGGAATCATGGTGCCACTATCTTCAACAAGGATCAATGGTGGTACAGGGTAACTAGTTCCAAGAAGAGGAATATCAACATGCCATTGTATGGGTTCCATTTGTTCTAGTCTATCAAAGGAAACATTCTACCAAACCCTTGTTCAAGGGGTTTTTCTTGTCAAAAATTTGTGGTCATTTTACCATTAAAATTAGGTGTATTCTTGTTTTAGTTTTTCTTTGTTGTGCTTGAAGTCACCTAAAAAATCACGTTTGGTTTTTGTTTTATATAGTGTGCCTTGGCCAGTCTTGCTCGTTTTAGGGATTGCTCGGAAAATCTCGCTCGAGATTTGAGATTCCTCTATTTATTTTACCACAATAATGCAGTACAATTATAAAACACAAAACATACTAGACATGGCATCTACTAAGTCTAAATTGTTTTATTGATTTCAATGGACATAGAATTATGCATTAAATTTTCTCATTCAGCCAACTCTCATGGACATTTTTACTAAAACTCTATTAGTCAAATACCAAAGCTTTGCCAAATATGTTTGAATTTGAATTTCTTTGGAAGACATCATTCATCCTATAATTCAATGTGAAATGACTCACATGTAAGCAAGGATAAACAAAAACCCTCTCTCAATGATATCTTATCTCACACCACTCAAATCTCACTTGCTCACTCATACTCTTTACTCACTTTTCACTCTCCCTCAAACTCACAATCTTTCATCACTTCTCTCCTCACACGATAACTTAACCACTTAATCAGCTTCCATCAAAACATGGATTTCTTATTCATCTTACGCACACATAGAATCACTAAACATCCAAATAGGAGCAACAAAGACTCCTCATTGTAGCCCAAATATCTACTCACAAACGACAATACATTAGAACTCAAACGACTCACTATCCATATGACATGAAATCACACCTCCTAGTTATATGTATCTCGATTAAAATTGAGTTAGCTATTACATATTATAAACAAGAAAATATTTTAGTTTTATTTTTTCATTTTCTAGACCAAATAGTCACTACTTACTCTCTCCTATGATTTCCTCCATCAATGAGCTCAGGTGTTTTGGTTTACTAATTTCATTTTTTTCACCAAACTTTGCAATATAGCCTATCACACGTCCATAGTATTTATACCTAGACTATCTTTTTTCATAGATCTTACTATCCTTGGCTTCTATCCACCCTTTTATAGAATCTATTTGAAACTTTGTTTTCACATTTTGTCTCCTAGGCATACTATTGTCCTCTTCTCTCTTTGATTTGTCCCCCTTTTGGACATGTTCAATGTACTGCCTATTATCTCATTTTCCAAAATGATCACATGCAATAGAAATTCATGTCTATATATCTTGTTCTCATCATCATCCACTAAGATGTTGAACGTGGTATTCTATTGGTCTCTCAAACTCATTCAACACTAAGGATTTTTCTAGATTTTTCTACTCACAAACACTAGTCTCAAAGGTAGAAGAACCTAGCTTAATCTCAATATGTAAGTGCTCATATGCAAAGAGATTTGTATGTACATCCTTACAAGTAAGTAAACTATATATTTTATATTCCACCAAAATGGAAGTACACCTCTCTTCTTTACTATACCACACACCATTTAATTCACCACGTACTAAATTTTCAAAATAAATTTGCCGAAATAATTGTAAATGCTCCCTATCAAGGCGCACTTATTTCCTCTTTTTCCACAACTCCCAGTAAACATGGGTTCTCAGTAAAAATATCCACATCGTTATTGATGGACTTATTGATATTGTCAATACAATAGTCATTATCAACTTTAGAGATAATAGCCTCACTCTCATAGGGCTTCTCATCATTGCAAAGGACTTGGGATCCTAGCCTAAGCTTCTTATACTCAATCATCTCCTCTTTCATCTCTCTAATACACTCACTCATATTTTCCACTTCCTCGGCATGAGATTTACGTTCTTCTCCTAGAACCAAACAAATCTGTCCTATTTGTTCCTTTAATTGGAGCATATCATTTTGAATAAATATGTTTTCTAACTTCGCTGACTCTTTATTATGTTTAGCTTCCATCAAAGCTTCTCCTTTCTCTAATTCTAATTTAGTCATTTTCTTCATTGTATGTCTCGCTAATATTTCTGCTATTTCACGTTTAGCATTAATTGATTTTGTGAATATTTACCCTTAGATATCAATTCTTTAATAAGTACAGATTGGTTATACATGGTTAAATATTTCTCTATTGTCATATTGAAACAATTTACAATCTCAGAGTAAGGAAGGCCTAACTAGGAGAACCTAAGTTTGAAGGACACTAGTGCACTTTGTTATTCCTGATCGTCGCTCACAGACAAACATGACCCTTTAAGTCCAAGGATTCCGTGGAAATTCTTATGTGTGGTCTCACTCCATAACTTAAATTATAAACTTTTAATTTCTCGCTCTAGGGTTCTAGGTCAAACCTAAGTATAGTCAACGCGCAAAGTGTATGCACCGGGGTGCCCCATAGCTCTAATAGCCAACCTCTCCCAACGGACACATCAAAATGAATAAGCCTTCCAAGTCTTTCTAACGTAGTCCAAATATATCTAATACACTCTAAAACCCAATACATGTTCTACTAAAACCAAATACAAAACACAAAGTAATGCATTGCAAACTCCACCTTTACAAACATTTCTTTGTCACATACACCAACAAAAATCACATGTGCATTTCTATTTGAGTGTCTCATTTCAAAAACACTTCTTTAACACAACAATCATAGAAACCATATTGCACTTTCAATTTGATATATAAACTCAACAAATAATAAAAATAATATTATTACTTTGCATAATCAAAATTCACTCTCACTTGCCCAATACACTTGTTCTTGACACAATAAATTGGTGATTTTATAATTTATTTATTCAAATGTTCTAGTCTTGGCAAATTTCCCCAACCCCAATGCTTCTATTATGCATTATTTTCTCTATCTAATCTCTAGCTAACATTCACAATAATGCAGAATCATTTAACACACATGTACGTTTTTTTTATTTTTAAATGTGTATCAAATTTTCATGCTTAACATTCAAATTTTGTACATATTATAGAATTTATATATGTATGCATTTATATTTCAATGTTACCATATACACACTAGGACCGCCGGGGAAGTTTTTTGTAGTGATGTGTGTAAACACACTAGGACCGCCGGGGCATTTTTTCCCTCTTTAGGAGGTTTTTTCCCTTGTGCATTGTATATACACCCATCACTCTAGGGCTATCTATCTTTCCATTGCACACTAAGTAACACACTCTCTATTATGTGCCTTGAGCTTCCTTCGTCTTCTCCAAGATGTGTGTGTTTCTCTGCAACCCTAATTCCAACAATTGGTATCAGAACAGGTCACGCCCTCCCGGGCTTAGTCGCCAGCTGCTCCAGCAAACGCCTGCTCACTTTCTCTGATTTCAGTGAGCTTTGGCGAGCGTTCGCAGGTCGACAAAAATTTTGGGGAGAGCGCGAAGAGCTCGGTCTGCTCAGAATTTTTATTTGGGCTCATTTTGGCCTCCGTTTCCACTACAGGCAGTACTGCACAGGCTATTTCGTGATTTTGTGTAGAATTTCTGTCAGTGCCGTTTTCTACATAACAGGTGCCTTATAGTCTTCTACGGTTTGTGCTATATAGCACAGGTTGTTCCTGCTCCGTTTCTCCTATTTTCAGGCAGTTTTCACATCAGGTGCAGCATTTACCATGGCTCACAACAACAACACAGATGTGTTCAAGATGTTTGCTGCTGAGGACAGGCTAGATGGGGACAACTACCCTATGTGGTCTTATATGATGCAACATGTTCTTGTGTCAAAGGGTGTCTGGAACATTGTGCAAGGCATTGATGTACGTCCTGGTTCTGTGGATGTAGGCGATGTTGAGGATGTTGCAGGTCTTGCTACAAGGATTGCAGCTGTTAGAGTTGTTTTGCCTACGACAGAACAAGCTCGTTGGGATGTTAAGGATGCGCAGGCTCATGCATTGATTGCATTGTCTATGAAGCGCACCATTGTTCCTCACATCCGTTCAACAAAATCTACAAAATAGGCTTGGGATATTCTAGAAGCTCTTTATCCAAGCCGCAATGAGGCTAAAATTGCATTGCTGTGGAAAGAGATGGAGTCGAAGATTATGCATGAGGAAGATGATATGGACACTTTCCTTGCTAGTGTGAAGGATATCAATGAGCAGCTTATTTCTGTAGGTAAAGTCATTTCAGACAGTTCCCTTGTGCAGACTGTTCTTGATGCCTTACCAGATTCCTACCAGACTTTTGCTAGTACTTGGAGACTTATGACCCAAGGAAATCCTGACGTTGTCAAGTTTGATGCATTATGCACATTGCTGTTGCAAGAGTCACTTTCCAGAAAAAATAGGACTAGGCAGCGTGCAGTTGAACAGGCCTTTATTGCTTCTCAAAGAAAGGGTGGTAACAGTATTGTAGCCACTTCTTATGGTTCTGCTGCGAGTGGCAAAAATTTTGTTCCTAATGCTTCTGCTGGCAGCACTTTGTATAGCAATTCTGGTGATAAGGGAAAAAAGAAGATGCGTTGCCATTATTGTAAAGCCAATGATCACTTGATCAAGTCGTGTCCTAAGTTGAAGGCCAAAGAGACTAAGAAGAAAGAGGGTGGTTCCACTGCAAATGCTGGTTCCACTACAAATACAGCCATTGTTGAGTCTTCTGTGAAAGGAGACTGTAATGCTGATGTTGATGCAGAATGGGCTTTTAGCACAGAGTGCACTTACAATCCTTCTTTCCATGATGCATGCTTGTCAGTTGCTGCAGATTCACATGTGTGGTATTTTGACAATGGTTCTACAAAGCACATTACCTCACATCGTGAATTGTTTACCTCTCTTGAGTTTGTCCCTCATGGGAATTCAGTCACTTGTGCCAACAACGCCTCTTATCCAGTTCAGGGAGTTGGAAAGATTGTGCTCACTGCTGCTAATGGCAGTTCCTTCACACTTGTTGATGCACTTTATGTACCTGGGATCAAGAAGAATCTCTTGTCTGTATCCACACTTGCTAGACTTGGACTTGTAGTCAAATTTGTGGATGACAGATGTACAGTTCATGATCTCAGTTTTGGTGATGAAATTGTTGCATCTGGCCTTTTGTGCCATGGGCTGTATAAGCTCACTTTGTATGACAACTGTGGAAAAAATTTTGCAAATGCTGTTGCAGATTCAAGGGCTATTTTAGATGCAAAACTTTGGCATGCACGTTTTGGTCATCTGAATTTTGCCAGTTTGCTGTGTTTGTAGAAATCTGATATGGTTGCTTCTTTGCCGCCTCTTGAAGCACCTGTCAAACATGTTTGTGAAGGCTGTATTTTGGGTAAGATGCAGCGTGCTAAATTTCCAAAGGATGGTTCAGTTCGGGCCACATGCAGGTTGCATCTTGTGCATAGTGATGTTTGTGGGCCCATGCAAACTCCGTCCTTGGGCAATTACCTGTACTTCGTGACTTTCATTGATGATTACTCCAAGCATGCATGGGTATTTCCACTTAAAGCTAATTCCAAAGTTTTTATGTGCTTCAAACAATATCTAGCTATGGCTGAAAATGTCTCGAAATGTACTATGGGCACCCTCCGTTCCGATCGACGGGGGGAGTATATGTCTCATGAATTTAATGCATTTCTGGCTAGTCGTGGGATAAAACACCAATGTACAGTGCCTTATACACCTCATCAAAATGGTGTTGCTGAGAGGAAAAACAGGTCACTGACGGAAATGGCACGATGTATGGTCAAAAGTCAAGCTTTTCCGCATTCTTTTTGGCTTGAGGCCATTATGTGTGCCACTTATGTACTTAACAGGTGTCCTACAAAAGCTTTGCAGTCTATTACTCCATATGAAGCATGGCATGATAGAAAACCTTCTATTGAGCACATGCGTGTTTTTGGCCGCTTGGCATATGCTTTGGTGCCACAAGTGCAGCGCAGAAAATTGGATGATAAGGCTGTCAAATGTATTTTTGTTGGTTATAGTGCTGAAAGCAAAGGTTACAGGTTGTATCATCCGCAAACAAAACGTATTCTGGTTTCTCGGGATGTAGTGTTTGTGGAAGATTCTATTCAGCCCTTGCTGTCATGTACTAGAGACAGTAATGTAAGCTCACAGGACATTTATGACACTTTGTTGCCTCTTTTCAGTGGTGGAAATATGAATGTAAGTTCCAATGAGGCAAATGTATAGCCTATGGGGGTTTTTGAAAATGTTTTAGATCAGCCTATTACTGATGCAGATGTACATGATGTACTTGATGAGGAAAGAGCTGAAAATGAGCAGGCTAGAGGTATGCCAAAATGCTTGGTGCACACTTTGTGTGACAATAAATTGGATGCACCTTTGTCTAGTCGTACTCGGTCAGGCTCTCGCCATGCATCTTATGCATCAGATTGTTATGCTTTGGCTGTGTCTAGTTTACATGATGTTGAGGAGCCTCTATCTTTTGATGAAGCACAGAATTCAAAAATTGGATGGCTGCCATGCAATCAGAATATGATGCACTTATAGAGAATGACACATGGACTTTATGTGATTTGCCTCCTGGCAAAAAGGCCATTGGTACGAAGTGGGTTTACAAGTTGAAACGCAAGCCGGATGGTGAGATCGATCGCCATAAGGCTCGACTTGTTGCAAAGGGTTATGCACAGCAAAAAGACATAGATTATGAAGAGACTTTTGCTCCCACTTGTCGTATGACTACTGTGCATTTTCTATGTGCATTGGCAGCTCATTTTGGTTGGGATGTACATCAATCAGACATTGTTATTGCTTTCTTGAATGGTGACATATTTGAGGAAGTTTATGTAACGCAGGCTCGCGGTTTTGTCATAAAAGGACAGGAGGACAAAGTGTGCAAATGTAACAAGGCTTTGTATGGTTTGAAGCAATCTCCTCGTACTTGGTATGAGAAATCTGACACTCATTTGGTCAAACAAGGCTTTCCTAACAGTCCAACAGAAATCACATTGTATGTAAAGTGTGAGGGTGATGTACTTCTCATTGTGGTTCTTTATGTTGATGATTTGCTGATCACTAGACCAAATGAGAGACATATTGCTGAATTTAAGGCTGATTTGAATGCTACTTTCAAGATGAAAGATTTGGGGCTGTTGCATCATTATTTGGGTATACAGTTTAAGCAGTGTGATGGTGGTATTGCCTTGTGTCAGAAAAGTTACATAGAAACATTGCTATGTAAGTTTGGACTTGAGGATTGCAAACCTATTGCCACTCCCATGGAAACAAGTTTGAAGTTGAGTCTACATGATGCTGGTGATCCTGCTAATGTCACTCTTTACCAAATTGCTGTTGGCTGCCTCATTTATGTATGCAACACGAGGCCGGATATTCAGTTTGCAGTCTCACAGGTCAGCAAATTTATGCATAGCCAATGGTCTAAGCATTGGTAGGCTATCAAGAGGATTTTCCTCTACCTTAGTGGCACTTTACATCTTGGATTGTTTTATCCCAAGGGGGGATCATTGCCACCAGACTTACATGCTTTTTCGGACTCAGATTAAGCTGGTTGTTTTGACACACGAGTGTCCACAAGTGGTTTTTGTTTCATGCTTGGCAATTCATGTATATCATGGTTGAGCAAGAAGCAACCTACTGTGGACACTTCGAGTTGTGAGGCTGAGTACAGGGCAGTCTTCACAGCTACGGTTGAGTGTGTATGGCTCAGACGCCTTATGGCTCATACCACTATGTCAGGGAGAGGCTCTCAGCAGGAGAGATCAGTTTGGCTTATGTGCCAACACAGGACAACCTTGCCGATCTTTTCACAAAGGCATTGTCTCGTGAGAATCTTGAAGCTTTCCGCAAATCTTTGGGCTTACTCCCTTTGTGGACTAATTCTGTCCTCAGAGCATGGCACTTCCCTTTACTCATGTGCCAGCTCTCGTTCACCGCATCACTCCAGGGGGGATTTGTTACCATATGTTGAGCTATATATAGAGATACTATATATATGTTGAATCGGAAGGAGAGAGAGCGCACGTAGACGAGAAGAGAGAGAGACAACTCCATCATATGCAATCCCCAAAGTGTGTCCAATGACTACACGAGATGAGTTTATATAGAGGGGACCAGGGTGCTATATATAGAGATACTATATATAGCTCAACACCCCCACTCAAATGAAGGTCCCTAACTGTGGATGAAAAAACCCTTGGGGGTTCAAGGGAAAAACCCACAGCTCTATATATACCCACCATTATATTAAAATATTTCAAATTTACATTTACAATGTTCAAAGGAGCTACATCACTCCTGTTTTACAATGTGCCCTTTCAAGGGTCTTGTTATAATCCAAGATATAGACAATTGAGCTACTGCAAATTCTTTCATAGAGCAACTTCAATATCCTTGAGCCCCCGTACATACTGATTGATGTGATTTAAATTCTGTAAACAACATCAACTCAAGAAACATATCGAAATGTGAAGGTTAGAAATAATCACATCACATTGTCCTTAGAGACGGTTCGCGACGCCGCTCTAGAGACGACAGACAAACAAATAATGATGCAATGGGTACATATAACAAGAATGCAGACATGTACGCACATCACACAAGCCAATACAAAAATGGTATGAAACACTAGTGCTGTATAATCACAACTGCCAAATCCTTGACGACGACGAGGGTACAATAAGACGATAACAACCATAGCACCAATGACGACGATGGTGCAACAAGACAATAACAACAATAGTACTAATCAAGAGGACGATAACATGCTCCCAAGTACGTATAAAAACATTGATGCCGAGAACATCTGCACTTGAAATATGAGGAAATAAACATAATACCAATGGTCAATACGAGGCACCGAGCTCTCTGACGAAATAAAACATAATACCAATGGTAGGTACGAGGCACCGAGCTCTCAAGTACACATACAAAGTCTCTGTCGCATCCATCATCTATCACATCATCGAGGAATGTATTAGTAAAATCATGATGTAAAATAATCGACTGACCAAATATAAGTGAAAAACTCCACTAGTGATGATGCATCAACCATATAATCAAGACAAGCTTACTCATGAATAAACCAAATATGACATTCCTCATCACCATTGAAGTCAAAGCCATGGAAGCTAGGCGTTATTCTTGTGACAATAGAGACCAGGTTACTCAAAATAACACTTGTGTAAATCTAATTGGGATCTTAGAATGACGCTAATCTAGCCTTGTACGCGAGGTCTTGTGGGCCACTAATAATGGGATTGTCAACTCAAGACAACTGGACGTAAATCTCTTAAGTCGGCATGGGCACCCATCATAGCCGCAAGTCAAAGCCACAACAGAATTGTGGGCGATGGTAATCAAGTGCTTCTCAATGGCCATTAGCCCCGATGCATTGTGTTTTCTTAAAATAGCATCAAAGTAAACGATAGGATTCTATTTCAAATATAACAAAGTAATAATAATAGGGTTATCAGTGCTTTTAGCAAGGCTTTTACAAATGACAAACATGGCAAAAACGTCACCCGACTCTGGCTTTGACGCATGCGCCAACTCAATTGGCTGAGAAAGTCTTGCTTCAGGTGTCCATGAAATAGCATCAAGCATAGCTAGCTACACCTTGCTTGGAATAGGCATTAGCGCTGCCTCGGTCCTGCAACGAACCCAACTTCAATTCACTTTTCCATGAGAAAACCTCTGCATGGAGATTGTTTGGACAAATGCGAGCAGGTGAGAAGCAGAGAATTATATTCTGAACGTATCTATATGTTGAGAATTATATAGCTAGATCAAATTAAAAAGAGTCTGAACGTAGCATGACCAGCGCCATCGCTATTTACAAGCTGGCCTGCAAGCTTTTTCATAGTCTAGGTCTAAGACTCGGTGATTGAGAAAGATTTGAGTCTTGATGACTGAGGACGACTCAATGCAAAATTTACGGGGTAGCGCGAAAAATAGATAGCACCAAATCGGGCTATAAAAATAACGTTATATAATCTTAAAATAGCATGCCAGCTCTTGCTCGTCACAACCCCGGTTGGCCATAGCCGTGATTGCAGAGACAGGATGGTTCGTCATGATTGTAAAGGCAGCTCTATCTACAACTTTGTTTCATGAACTGGCGAGCAGACAGGAGGCGCTAATGCCTTAAGGCATTAGGAGCAAGCTTCTCATCATGCAGTCGTGGCCTGTGGTAGCCTCCTTCATGCTTTCTGCCCTTGCACTGTAACGGGCCTCAGAGCGACCCTCTGATCTCCTTCCAATGCAGCACTCTCTAAAAGTTGTGTCAGAGCAACCTCCTCTCTTCGCATGTTAATTTTCTTTTCGTGCACACACACGTCCTTCTTGCAGCCGCTTGCAACCTCCTCTCTCCGCATGTTAATCATATTTTGAATTTCTTTTCGTACACACACACGTCCTGCTTCTGCCGCCATTTTGACTCTCTGTTACCAGCTGTCAACAGCTCACCTATTTTGGTCTTAAGCTTGGCCCACACTCTAAATAGGGCATATTGATTCTGCTTTTAACACCACCTCTACAAACACTCGACTGCAACCCATCTCTCGTCACACTTAAACTGTGCTAATTTGGGCAGGGGCATGCGCGGCATCAGCCTTGGACTCTCACGCTCGTTATTAATCTTAAATTAACGATGTACTTTCTTAAAAAAGCATGCAAGTTAAAATTGCATACGCAGGTTTTGCTATGTCTGCCTCGCAGCGATCGCAGTGACATCCATGGACATGGTCTAAAAACGTGCTCACAATAGAGCCCTAAAATGCCACCGTCGTTCATCCCTGTAGGACTCGGAGTGTTCAGCGACACCTTTTAAAAATAGACCTAAAAAGAACAGCACGAGCAGAAAACGATATGAACAGAAAAAAAAATAGCTTACCCTCCTTGTGATAACAACTTCAAGATTGTCGAGCGTGCCCATGAAATCACCGCTCTAATACCATGTTGAGAGAGAAAGAGAGAGCACAGAAATAGAACACCAAAGTGTGTCCAATGACTACACGAGATGAGTTTATATAGAGGGGACCAGGGTGCTATATATAGAGATACTATATATAGCTCAACACCATATACATGTGGTAGTGATGTGTGTGAACACACTAGGACCGCCGGGGCATTTTTTCCCTCTTTAGGAGGTTTTTTCCCCCGTGCATTGTATATAAGCCCATCACTCTAGGGATATCTATCTTTCCATTGCACACTAAGTAACACACTCTCTATTGTGTGCCTTGAGCTTCCTTCGTCTTCTCCAAGCTGTGTGTGTTTCTTTGCAACCCTAATTCCAACATTCAAAACATAGACCAACCTTTTACTACTATGAATCTTCTGGGCATGATTCGCTTGATTCTTTGCTTTATTTCTCTTCCTCTTGCTTGCTAACTCTCCTACTCTCTACCAATTGGCTCACGAACTTCTTCCCTCTCTCCCATCTATCCTACAAACAAGAGAAGCTTTAAGTTTCTCTCTCCTTTTAGCATTGTAATAAGAAACTCTCTCCTTCTAATGTTGATACAGGACATCACTCCCTCCTCATAGTGGGACGATGCACACACACCCCCTCAGCCCTCTCCCTAGGCTCATGCTCCCACAACGTCCTCTCTCATGCCCCCCTTCTCTACTCGGCAACTACCCCTCTCTCTTCTTGTGACCCCACACGTCCTCTCCAGAATTGCCTGCCAAAAAAAATATATATATATATATATCTTGTTGTAATTTTTTATTATCAAGTCTATGGTCTTTAAGACCTCGTTAAAGATGTTTTTTTTTAATTTTATAGGGGCAATTCCGTGAGACATTAAATGACGAGAGTTAAACTGAAGTCCTCTCTCTCTCTCTCTTTGTTTTCTCGAATCTCACCGCCTCTCTCTCTCCCGATTTTTATGTCAAAATTTGAAGCTTTTACCAATTATTACACTAAAACTTGTGTAAATTTCCAGCTTTCCTCAAGAGTAAGCTCAAAATCTAACTAGGATTTACAATTTTGACAGGTTAACATACACTATACTACATTTTTCATAACACATCTTGGCAAAGGATAAAGCAATCCTCTTTCTTTTTCTTACTCTCTTGCATCTTGCTGAAATTGGTCATGCAGCTCCTACCTTGAGAGCCCATTTCTTACTCTCTTCCATCTTGCTGAAATTGGTCATGCAACTCGTATATTGAGAGCCCAAAGATCTAAACCAGATTACTTTTAGCTTAATTTTCTTTGTGACTCCCTGATACTTCTCTGCCCTCATATCAACTTTTGGCCTCAAACTAATCTAGCAACTCAATGTTACAGTTTTGTTTAAATATACTATTTCAAAACCTTGCTTATTCAAGGGTTACTAAGAATGGCCTTCAGTCTAGTACAATCTAGTCTATGGTCATAAGTAAATGAGCTTGAGCATACATAGGCTAGAAAAGTACAATTACAGATGACTGACTTATTGTAATTTTTTATTATCAAGTCTATGGTCTTTAAGACCTCGTTAAAGGTTTTTTGTTTAGCTTTGTAGGGGCAATCCCGCGAGACTTTAAATGACAAGAGTTGAACTCAATTCCTCTCTCTCTCTCTCTTTGTTTTCTTGAATCTCACCGCCTCTCTCTCTCTCCCGATTTTTATGTCAAAATTTGAAGGTTTTACCAATTATTACACTAAAACTTGTGTAAATTTCCAGCTTTCCTCAAAGGTGAGCTCAAAATCTAACTAGGATTTACAATTTTGACAAGTTAACATACATTGTACTATGTTTTTCCTAACAGATCTTGGAAAAGGATAAAGAAACCCTCTTTCTTTTTCTTACTCTCTTGCATCTTGCTAAAATTGGTCATGAAAATCTTACCTTCAGAGCCCAAAGATCTAAACGAGATTACTTTTAGCTTAATTTTCTTTGTGACTCCCCGATTACTTCTCTCCCCTCATATCAAATTTTGGCATCAAACTAATCTAGCAACTCAGTGTACACTTTTGTTTAAATATCCTATTTCAAAACCTTGTTTATTCAAGGGTTTCTTTCAAGGGTTGCTAAGAATGGTCTACAGTCTAGTACCATCTAGTCTATGGTCATAAGTAAATGAGCTTGAGCATACCTAAGCTAGAAAAGTATAATTACAGACTAACTTACTAACCACATCATCATGAAATCACTTAATGCACATATGTAAAGCATGCCAACATGCAATTATGCAATCATAATAAATTAGGACAAACAAGCATACTATTGCAGCAAAAATGCATGCAAACATAGCTCCAATGCCCATTCATATCCCAGAATTAACCCAAGTTTGGTACAATTGTTCAAAATATTGAGAGGTCTAGAATAGTGGGGTGTGTTAACACTAGTGTTAAGATGTATGTATGAATGTTTCTTGGGCCAAGTTAGTGTAAAGTTTAAACCATATGCACAAAAGTGCCTTGACTCATGCTAGTGGCTTAAGACACATAGCTTATGTTAGTTTTTGATAATTTGACCATAACTTATGTATACAATATGAGATATTCTTAGAATTATAACTATAATATGTTAAAAATATGGTCATATTTGTTTTCAAAGAATGCAAAAAAAGTTTTTTTCCTAAAAATAGAATTTTATGCATTAAGTCGCAATTTATTCCTAACCTTAAATAAGTATTGAATTCCATCAATCTTTATTGAGATGTTGTAGAAGCTTCACAACTCTCCTACATACCTAAAAATGGGATTTTCAAAAACATTTGAGCCAACTTAAAAAATATATGACCTGCATTTATGACTTAGCGAAGAATCCTACGATTTTACAGTTTGTCCCCTTAAAGATGGACATGGAAATGTGTTATGGAGCTTGAAATACCCTTCGGATTCGTACTCTAGAAAAGCACATTTGTAGTAAGAACCCCATAAAGAGGAGAATCCATTCTGCATGATAACCATCACGCGCCAAAATATTCCCATTTGTCATAATTTATTGTCCAGATGGTGGCCAAAAAAATATGTGAAAAGAGGATTTTTCCATGCGAGGTCATGTTCTCGGGGAAAATTATGGCTAGACTGCATTGAAGAGCCATGTCGGCATTGTTTTGGAACCCAAGGAGCCAAAAAGGCCCATGCACCACAGTACGTAGAAGCTGAGTTCCATGCTAGGTCAAATTGAGATTTTGTGAATCGTGGCACACAAGGTCCTTTTTGGGCTCCTTGGGTCCCAAAACAGCCCGTGGCCTCGTTCTTTGGTGCATATGCTGCCTGATCTGGCCATAATTTTCCTCAATAACATGACCTAGCATGGAAATTATCTCTTTCTAACCTCTAAAATGTAGCATGTAACTTGATCATGGTGCACTAAACACCTCCATACTTTGATGGACCCAACAAGTCATGGTGGAGTAAACACCCCCCATACTTTGAAAGACCCAACAGGTCCCCAATGTAACATATTCTTCTGTATCTTTTTCCAATTGACCCCATTCTCTTAGATAAATAGAATTCTTGGAGAGAGGTTACACAAGACTAGACTCTTGGTGAACATGCCAAAGTTTAAAAGAGGAATAAAATTACAACTCAAACTACAGAGGAACAGACAGCCCAAAGAGTCAAGAAGAAAGTAAAAGAACAATGTCCTTGCATGGAAATGCAGACCACCTCCTTCCTCACCAACAATGTAAATAAATAGCCAACATAGTAGTCTTGCATGATATACATAAATATTAAAATATCATAAATCCCATAATTCTCAAAGCTCCATTCTAAAGGCTAGGGCATGAAATAATTTAGAACTTTGCGTATACTCTCAAAGTCCAAGAGTCTTTGAAATGTCAAAAAAGAAATTGATGACTCTCTATCATCATCGCATGCAAAGTGAGTAAATATAAGTCTAGAACCTCTTCTATCACCTCATCTCCATCTCGTACTCGATCTATGTCATCCGTTTCATTGCGGCCTCTTCATGCTCCCTGTTATCTTCAACTTCCCCATCTCTCTCCTCAAAAAATATTACAAGGGATTCTTGCTTGCTTTCTCCTTTGTTCTTACCCCTCTCCATGTCCTCAAGCACGAGCAAAGCTCCTCAAGTAACAAAGCTAGGACCATGTCCTAATTAAGTAATTGGGTACCTACAAACCCCATGCTCAGCCGATGAAGTCATCATAATCATCTACCTTGTAGTCGCTCTAAACATACCCTTTGACAAAACTCAATAGGAAATATTACAAATTCTTGTCATATTTGTACATATGTTTTAGAAAATCAATCAAAAACCATATTGTTTAAGTCCTTTAAAATGATTGCATATTCACACATATGTGTCTCCATGTACTACTTAAAAAACACTTACGTACTAAATCCTTAATTTGAAATTAGTTTTTAGTGGTGAAAATAAATAAAAAACTATACTTGTGCACGTTCACATTAATACAACTATTGCACAACATTTTCTAAAACTTGATTACTTTTAACATTAACACGTTCACAACTCAAAAAATTCATATACTACTATCAAGAATCTGTCTGTCAATATGGGAATTTCCCAAAAGTTTGGGACTCATGGAAAACAATTCAAATTGGTCATAACGTGAACACTATTTCTCCAAATTGAGTGCTCTATAGCTCATTAGACTCCATTTTTCAAGCACCTACCAATAATATGTTACATGATAGGGTTTTGAGAAACTTATAGGAATGTTATCCGTGCCCCCATCTATTTAGATTTCAAAAATGGGAGTTGGGAGATTTTCAAATTCATGAATATGTCCTAAATTGAATTAAAACTGAAAGAAATTAACTTAAACTTTATAATCAACATATGCACAGAGATGTGATATAAACAAACAAATCATTAAGATAAGGCCATGTGGTTGAGCTTGTACAATGATACATCGTGGGAATGAGATGTCCTTACAAATAAAAACCTTCTCTATTTTAAACGATAAAACTTTTCTATTCAAACAAAGGGATATTGCTCAAAGAATGTAAATGAGGTACTCTCGCAAAGATGTCTAAGATGCCAGTCACAATGATACAAATATCAGTGTGCATATTTAAAGGTCCAGAGTCTCTTGGACAAAATATCGGAGTCAAGCACCTCCCATAGTCCCACTGTTTTCTCCCATCTTCTGTATGGAAACTTCATTGATAGGCTTGCTTTGTAATATCGTTTTTTTATACCAATTTTCACCAGCAATAGATCACTCAGTGTGACATAAGCATGGCTATAGAAGAATATCTCTTGGAAGAAATATATCAAGATGCATATAAAATTTTTTCAAGTCCGCATGGATAGACTCATAGCTTCCTCTTAAAGACTCCAATAGCTCCCACTCTAAAAAGCTACATGGAAAAGTATATGAAAATAAAAACACCAAATCATGCACACATTTAGAGCAACCTAAGAGTTAGAAGCATAAGTAGTACAATTCAAAACATTTAAATAGAAGTAGAATACATACAATTTTCAAGAAACCTAGGTTGAGACAAGGATGTGTCGAGTGCAAACTGAGAAGCTATATACACATATTGTACCTTTGCTAAACGCTTTCCATCTTGAGTTTTCTTGATATCCATGATTTCCCACTTGAATGATGATGTGTTTGAGAAGCAATATGTCTGCTTGACACCTTGTGTACACTTCTTGAAATTGACTACATTTTCACATTGTGTACACCTGTTGAACTTGACTGCATTTTCACCTACATAAATCGTTCATGGTCATGAAAACAAGCTAATAACAACTATAATCTTGCACATTGTCAATAAAACTCCCACATAGACGAGCACCTGAAGAATTCATGAAACTCAACTCTCTAGGAATGCAACATACCTTTATAAAATATTTGAGTTAGTTCAAATACACAGTTATTCTTAGTGCGACATAACAAAAAAGGCTAAGATGTATGCCAAGACACACAATGGTATGGCTACAAATCTCTACATACAAGATGGAAACAAAAACCAATATGGTGAGTGAGAAAAGCTACAAGAACATTAGAAATAGGAATGAAGCTCACTATTCTTACCAACACATATATTGAAAGAATTGTGATGATCTTACCAAACAATGCTCATGTGCCAAATCTCCAAAATGATGTGGATGAGTGAGGGATGACCATTTTAGATCTAGATGAGGGAGAAGGACCAAGGATGGTGTTGATGATGATACTCTAGAATCATTCACACTTATTGAGATCTACACCTTTACATAGAGGTTTGGAGGTGAGGCTAAGTAATCAACCTCACCTTCATACCTAGATGAGGAACAAGAACCAAGGAAGGTGTTGATGAAGATACTCTAGAATCAGCCAGTGTTGTAGAGTCTACAGCTTTCTATAGAGGTGTGAAGATGAGATTGAGTGATCAATGGATAAGCGAGGTGTTGATAAAGATATTCTAGAAGTAGCAAGTATTTCACATCTACATCTTCCTATAGAGGTGTGAAGGTGAGGCTGAGTGATCAATGGAGAAGGGAGATTTTAAACCTCTATTACAAGAGATATTTGGAGGGAAAAGTGGGCTTGAAGAAGGATATACATGTTTCATAGGTGAAGGGGAGAGAGGATAGATGTAGAAGCATTGGAGAGAGTAAAGAGAAGAGAGAAAGAAAGTCAACATGTTTTTTGAAAGACCCCTTTTAGGAGGGAGAATGGTGAGAGTTAGTAGTCTCTAGAGAGAGAAAGAGTGGGATCTTACTCCAACATTATGGAAAAAGATTCTTTTTTTAATTTTCTCATTTTATTAATAAATAAATCACCCCTCCACCTCTAGGGCTATACGTTTGAGAACTCACTTTTAGGACATTCTACACACACCATTTTAGTCCACATGGTAGTATCCCACTTGCTCATTCCTTAATCTCATTTTTCATCCCATGGAAAATAAAGAGGACCTCCTATACCCCATCCCCTTGCTAATGAAGAATATCCATCATGCATGCACTACTCCACATATAGTGATCTCCTACACCACATGAGCCAAGAGGTGGACTTGACTAAGAAGAATATATTAACAAAATGCATCCTCAATGGTACACATTTTTTCCATAGCAATCAACTAAGTAGCATGGAGAGCATTAATTCAATTTCTTTGAAGATCACAAACCTACAAAACACACAAAAGTACACTAAGACAACACACTAGCAGACATAGTGTATATAGAAAAGTTTAGTTGATGAGGTACCTTACTAACTCCTCGATTTTGAAAATAACTTTCATCATTTTTTTGTCCCAGCACATGCACATACTCACCAGTAAAATGAACTACAATGTCAAAAGATCAAAATACCATATGATTTTAGTCTTGCACAAAATTCAATATCTAAACAAAACAAGGGAGAGGATGGAGAGGAAAGATGGAATTACCTGTAGCATCTTGTGCCAATCATGGGTCTTCAACCCATACAATTGAATGCTTCCACCTTTGTTTTATTTTGTGAAAGCTCCCTTTAGGGACCTCATGTACCCCATGGGTGTGTAAATAGATGCAATGGAAACCCTTCACTTTATCTAGCTCAACCTTTTTTAGAATCCATGGGGCTTTAGGAAGCACAATCTTTTCATTTGGGGATCGGCGTGTAGTGGCAGAGGTGGGGAGACATTTCAAGACCCTCATACCCTATCTAGCATCCAAAGAGTTCTTTTTGCCCGTAGTGCGGTCCTTTAGGGTTTGAGAAACATTCTTGAATATGTGCATGGGATGGAAGAGATGTACTTTTAAGTTTTTTCAATATGGAAATCTTAAAAATATGGAGTACCTTGTCGTGCCTTTTGGTGGAGTTGATGGGTGTTGAACGCTATTATAGTGCTCTTTCCAAATGGTTTCCCAATCTACCGTTATAAGATTTAGAGGTGTATATTCATTTATTAGAGCCTTGTATTTGTTGTGACTTTGGGGTAGGAAATGCTAGTTGTTTGGATAGATTACCTTGTGTAAGGAATTTGGCCGCTCCATCACCAATGATGGCCCACAAGTAGGACCTGACTCGATGTGGACAACCCTGCACTCATCTCATATTGTTAGAGAATCACTTCTAACATCAGATGGTAAAGAGAGAGAGAGAGAGAGAGAGAGAGAGAGAGAGAGAGAGAGAGAGTAGAATGAATATAACATATAGGAAATATCTTCTCCAAGGCCAGGATAGTTGTACATGGTCCACATATGGATACATCAAACACTGGCCTCTCTCCTCTCCTTTGGAAGTGAAATGTCAACAATGCAGATGCCCTTCCACAACTCCTTTATGAGGGGCGCAAGGTAGACATCCATATTTAGAAGTTTATTTCCCTTCTACGTATTCTCCCATGGTGCAAGATTATAGTTGATAATCAACATGGGCCAAGTGCTCCAAACAAGGGTCCACAAATAGAAATTTTTGGACTCTATGACAATTGTGGAAGAGACCATCTACTCCAACACTATGCTAAGAATCCAAACTACAAGGGGAAAGCAACAATGAACGTTGTAGGAGTGATGCCTTTGTCAAGTGGATCTAAGGTAGAACCCACAATTCCTCCAAAGGTGATGAATCAGGCTCAAGCTCAAGAAGTTGACAACGAACCCACATTGCTACCTCAAAAATAAATCAAGAACATATCAGTGAGAACTAGAAGAAAATCATGGAACTCCAAATGAGACAAAATGAAAGCAAAGAGGCTAAAGGAGAAAAAAACTTAAGAACATAATTGTATTAAACAAAAGAACAGCTTAAACACGAGCAAGAAAGCAAAAAAACGGAAAGGGACCTCAAGAGTCAAAGATTGACTCAGGTGGTTCAGTAATGGTGGACAAAGTCTTGGAACCTTTAGATGCAATTCTGAAGGCCTATGAAGCTATCCTAAAACCCAATCAAACCCAAGATCATAGATGGATGATGTATTCTCATCCTGAGTATGAAAAAGAGAGGTTGCAAATGTGCAAGGAGCTCATTGAAGCGGCCCAAGCTCTTATGGAACCACATATTCTAGATTCTCCAAAAATGGACGTGCTAATGTCATTCCAAGGGTAGGACCAGGCAGGGCCAAGATCCAGGACAGACATGCAATCAAGAGGGTTCCTATGTTTAGAGGGACAAGGCCCTATACAACACATGGTTGGATGGTGATGAGCATGCTCCCGTCCCCTCTATCTTACATTGGTATCAAAGCTCAAGGGGGAGCACTATGGAGGAAGGGGGGAGATGGCCTTGCATGGATTGTTACATGGCTCTCTCTACATCTATCTCTTTGCTTATGGATCAAAGGACATGTTGCATGCTAAAAAGGCCATGCAAAGCATGCATGAAGCATGAACAACCATGAAAA
The DNA here is from genome assembly GCF_014529385.1 of Adiantum capillus-veneris. Classification (NCBI taxonomy): domain Eukaryota; kingdom Viridiplantae; phylum Streptophyta; class Polypodiopsida; order Polypodiales; family Pteridaceae; genus Adiantum; species Adiantum capillus-veneris. The sequence continues at coordinate 142,490,239 of NC_140942.1, read as the reverse complement.
GATCTTGGAGAAGACTGTGAGGACAAGGAGAGGAAGCGGTCATGCACAAGCACACTTGCAAGGAAGGACAGAGAGAGGACAAGACTGCGGGTACTGCCTCTTGCACACATGAGAAATAAAGAGTCAACATGCACCAGAAAAGGGTCTCTCTCTCTCTGCTACTTCACACCGGCCTCTGGGTTGTTTCTTGTTTCTGGAGCGCACAGATTTGCGCATTGTAGGCGGCCATAGATTTGATTTTTCTTCTTGCACAATTGATTGTTTCCACCATGGATGCTGCTACATGATCCTTTTAACATGTTTTTAAAGTAAGGGCGCCCTTCTTTGGGCACCCTTCCTTACTAAGACCCAAAATCCATGGCGGGTTTGTCATCCATGCAAGGGAGGAGAGGTAAATGAAGTTGTGGGGTTTTTGGCCTCGAGTGAAGAAACCATGGAATCTCACATGCATGGGCTAGCTAAAATGCATCAGCCATGCAGCAAGAAACCTTTGATCATCATTTTCTCCCTCTTTTGTTTAGGATCTCGACACTCAAGCGAAGCGGTCGTGTTTAAGGTATCACGCCGGAGATGATCAAATAGACGGGAGATTTTACCCATTAGTGGATGTGTGATATGTTCAACCTTTCACTTCAACATGGTATGCCTTATGATTGGAGTACTAATTGGGTTCAGACTTTTCATAAAGGAGGGGGGTTTCTAATCACCGAGCAAAGATAAATCCGAGAAAATTGATACAGGATCAACAATGGTGAAAGACAAAAATTATTCCATGCACCTTACTTTGAGTACCACAAATTTGACATTTGATTGACAAAAATATTTTAGAACCATTATGAAAATTGAATTCTCAAGACACAAGAAGTCTCTTCATACTCAAAACATATATAATTCAATTCCATGTGGCATACCTCCTATCAAAAATAGCCCACCAAAAAGTTTGCACCTAGATTTGCAAAAAAGTAACCTCATAATCCTACAATACTATCCGAGAACCTCCTAAAGCATAAACAACTCCACTTTTGTAAGCAAGAAAAAACAAGTGCCTAAAGCAAGCAAGAACAAGCTCTCTCTCTCTCTCTCTCTCTCTCTCTCTCTCTCTCTCTCTCTCTCTCTCTCTCTCTCTCTCTCTCTCACACACACACACACACACACACACACACACACAACTTCAGAGTGTAGCACCCTTGAGCGGACCTCCCTTTCCTCTTTCCATATCAACACCTTAATGATGGAGGAAATGAGAGCCGTAAGGTGTGGATGCACCCGCTGCAACTACATTGATGGCATATGCAATGGCAATGATGAAGCGATGTGCCCAATGAATGCATAATGAGCTCAAGCATACCCAATTGCCTCATATCCATCTCAATGAGATTCTTGAGGTATGAGTTTTCTACTTCTTTTTACCATACCTGACTTGAAATAGGTAGATGTTTAGTTGCTTCTTTGCTTAGTTGTGATAAAAGTTGATTTCTAAAGTCTCTTTTACACAAACAAATTTATAGACAATGAGATTCTTTAAGTGAAGCTTGCAAGTGCAAATTGGGGCTTGTATGTATAGACAAGACCATGAAAGGAGAGAAATCAACCAAGGAAGCATAGAAGGTTGTTAGCTCTTTTCAAAATGTTTGCATCACATTGAGAGTGTTCCTTTGGAAGTTAATACTTGTGAAGGAATTTGGATATCTATGCTTGAGAGAGAAATTGATACAATCATAGTTATAATGAAAAATCTAAGTAAAACGGAGTATATTTCAGAGAATTTAGCAGGTGCTTGTACATGCAAGTTAAATTGATTAAGAGGTTAACATGTCTAGCTATCATGGATTTGAATGTTGTCTTCCAAAGGTATTTTGATAAGAGGAGGCAGTAAAAGAGTTGTGGCAAGCTCCAGTTTACTAGTTACCAAAAGTTGTCATCTGTTCCCTGGCAACTTGTGCAACACTGGGTTCTAAGCTACCTCTTAATTCTTTGAGACTCTCTAATTGAAATTTTAAGGATAAAATAATTCTTGAAAAGGTGCCTTGCAGGGACCTCTGGAAGACTTCTTGAATTGATCATTTTGCTTCTAGAACCACTTTCCGTGAGGATAATTTCTTGCCTAACGAGTCTATCACGATCATTCAACAGAAGCAATCTGATCTAGAGCCAATTGCAAGTTCTTTTGCACAAAAAAGGCCCAAGTCTCAAGTGCATTTGCTTGCAGGATGCATAGGTAAAGTAATGAAGCAACAATTTCTTAAATCTCCTATCCTGTGAGTGCTCTCGGATATCCAGACCTGCCTCACTCACATAATGGTAATTTAAAGCTTCCAAAGACTTCTAGGATCCTTTGTAGCAACACATAAACAAGAGAGACCTACACAAGTTCATAGTTGATTCTTCTATACAGTGACATGTATGGATGCAATCCAATGCCCTAGTCCCTTCAATCATGGGAAAAAATCCCTTGCATTGCTCGCCACCATCGCATTGCAAGTGTCTTTGTACTGTCATCCATTTCAACACCTCAACATCGTGCCATCTCGATATCATTTTTCCAAAAGCCACACTATTGAATTATATGCCTGCTTGTGGCACCACTTTCTATGCCTGATGCACCGCTTTCTTTGCTAGTGGCATTGCATGCTACAACACATCCCTAGTTTGCTTTTCGTTTTTTTTTAAATACATGGCTCTACCCACCTCCCTAGTCTTCTCCCCACCCGCATGACCAAACCCTCCCTAGTCTTCTTGCAAGTTTTAAGGAAATCAGCCGCATGACCATACCCCTCCCTAGTCTTCTCCCTAACCTCATGACCCTTCCCCTCCCTGGGTCTGTTGTTGCAACCAGTCCATGCCGATGTAGACTAGTTGCAGCAACAACCCAGGGAGGGGAAGGGTCATGAGGTTAGGGTTGTGTTTTATTCCAAAAAAAATTATTACTGGTCTTCAAGCGATGGAGGCGCCAGTTTTTGAGAAAATTATAGCGCTGCCGGCCCTGGCTTGCCCAATGCTAATCGACAAAGAACGTGTTTGTTTCCCTCTTCTCATCCTATCTAGCACACATCCAAGAGGTTGTCAAGGTATCTCCAAGTTTCATCGCTCTTGATTTGTACTGTGTCACCCTATTTCTGTGCACAGTAGCCTTATTAGCCAGTGTGCCATATTTGACCTACCAAGTCTGCGACCTTCTTAGCTGTTGCAGCTGCGGAGCGCCCTACTTAAAATCCTACTCGAGATGATTTTATAAAAACACAATAACCTTCTCGATGATTTTATACATATGGTGAGCCTGCTGGAACCGTTCCGCACCGGTGTGGACTGGTTTCGGCAGGTTTCACAAGAGAAGGGACAATGTGAGAGGCCAACGATTAATAAAGGCTTTGGCAACATATCCTTGTTGCATTGGTTTCAAATGCAATCAGAGATGGCTTTAGCGACATAATCTTATTGCATTGGTCACCAATGCGAGAAGAAATGGCTTCAACAACATAACCTATATTGCAATGGTTGCCAAAAGAAGAAGCTTTGATAATAGTTTTTCTACATTCAACGCTTCATCACAAAATATTTCAACACTAAACAGCATGCGTCTTTTGTGAAAAGGGCACTCTAGATGGAGATAAATATGCACACTCTACATAGAAGGTGCTTTTTCTAATTATACACTCACCATCACCGTGCCAAAGAGGAGACCCAATATGGCGAGGTCTTTAATGGCCTCATATGCTTATGTTGTTGTTTCCACTTTAAACACAATTGTGAGAGCAACCCCAGCTAGGGCACCTGCAGTCCTCCCAATGGGGAAATGTGTGAAGGACAAAAAAACTACAAAAATCCAAAATACCTAAGAAGAAAATGGAAGTGAGAGAAACTAATCAGATAGAAGCAAGACATTTATCAATGTGCCAATAAGTTGCGCGAGCAATATTTGAATGAATGTGTTCAATTAGAAAACCTGCAGAGGCAAGGCAAGGGACTGATTGCAAAAACAAAGGGTCTGGTGTGCACATGTGTCAAAGCTACTTTGAAGATACAATTGAAGGGCATGTTTTGCCAAAACTAGTATTAACATTAATAACACAAGTGACTTGTTGTATATGCTACAATGATGCCGCAACGTAGGGCACCCATGAAAAGTAGGCAAAATTTTCTACTCAAACTATAATCAGGGACATGCAAAACATAATCATTGCTAGTTAGCATATTGAAAGGGATGTGGAAGATTTGGTGTGTTTGCATGTACGACATGCATAGTAAAGTTATAGTTTTCAAGCAATAAAAGAGTTGAAATAAGCTAAATGCTTTTCCAAGCTCCCTCGATGTCAACTGCTATTGCTTGTCTCTGCAGGAAAAAAGCACTTGGCTTGTGTCTCCTAGTAAAAAATAACATGCTGATCAACCTATATATGGAAATGTATTCCAAGTGGATAATACAAGTGAAAAGAACCAATAGCTCTGTCTAACAGTCCCACGCCAATGAAAAATGATCCCGACAATCATCCGTTGATCAGCCGACAAGCCCGGGGCTATTTATTTTGCTCCATGATTGAAGGTATGGATTTCTTTTTGGTTCCATTTAATAGATTTCTCCCTTTAATTTTATGAATGTTTTGATGTCATGAATGGATTCTTGCTTGATGATTTTGTTGATAAGTAGAGTGACAATTTGGTTCAAAAAAAATTTAGAGCTCCCAAATAGCTAACAATTGGTAATCACATTGAACAAGGCCATTGCTTCAATTTCCTTTTATAATGATCTTGTAGATATAGATTCTTCAACATTTTGAGGCATTTTTGAAAGTGATTAGTTCTTCATGATGACAAAACCACTAGCTCAAACAATTTCATGTAGTTGCATTGTGTGATTAAGATTATTTTATTTGTGATATAAAGGTGTCCTAATCTAAAATGTTTTTTATGCTATAATAATGCAACTTCATCTTTGGTATCTCCTCATATGAATCAAGATATGTTGTTATTTTGTTATCATGGCTTGATCATAGTTAGACTTTACCTCATGCTTGGCTTTCAACATAGGATGAGTGTGTTGATTACATGAGTGTATTGATTACATGATAAATGACATCGTGTAAAATACGATTGTTAGTAGTGATTGTGCAGTGATTTAGGGGTTGTTTATTCTTTTCAAAACTTGGGTGTAGTCTTGCAATTAGGAGAGTCTCTCAAAGAAAATGAAGAGGGTCTTGGGCTCACGATCCTACATGCAATGATGGAGTGTGCTTGTAAGGTCTCTACTTTCAAATTTCACACAAGTTCTATTATGCAATTGAATTTTTTTTAACCATCACTCATTATTTAAGATATTCAAGTTCAAATTATGAATCGTAGGTTGAGAAAACCTAGAATTTAAAATTTATGCTACAAAATTCTGGCATGTTTAGCTATATGAATCACTAACTAACTTATTGCAAAACTTATTTACTGATTGTAGAATTTTCTTTTACTACTGTAAAGTTAATATAAGACTGTAAAGTTTAACTTGAAAATGTAAAGTAAATTATCATTAAAGAAATAAATAAAATAATTATAAAGACAAAAGAATACATAGGGATGACAAATGAAGGCACATGGATCACATAGGAGGGGACAAAGTGGGACACACTATCACATGGAAAGGAGTGGCCTTATCTTTTGATGATAATGACAAAGTGGTCAAGCTCATGGGTACCACAAGGGTACCAAAAACGCGGATATGATTTTTGAAAAAAAAATAAAAAAATAAAAAAATTATTTTTTATTAAAAAAAATTTAAAAAAATAAAAAAAAATTTTGAAAAAAAAAAAGTTGGACGTTTTTCTTTCTGCTATAAACAGAGCATCCATGCTCACACTTTAGAAATAGAGATTGCCTCTATAGAGCTCACGAAGTGCTGCCACTTCTCTTAGAGAGAAGGCGTCCACAAACCACTAAGAGAGCAAAAACTCTAGTGGACTAATAAGGTGCGTATTAATTAAGCATTCAATTAACTTTAGGAATGATGTATGTGTGCTATCTTTTACTCTAATCTCTCTAATAGATTAGTAAGATTCAATTAGCCATGTGTGTATGTGTGTGTGTGTGTGTGTGCTATCTCTTACTCTAATCTCTCTAATAGATTAGTAAGATTCAATTAGTTATGTGTGTGCGTGTGCTATCTATTATTACTCTAATCTTCTAATAGATTAGTAAGATTCAATTAGCTTTAAGAAGGATATGTGTGTGTGTGTGTGTGTGAGTGTGTTATCTTTTACTCTAATCTCCCTAATAGATTGGTGAGATTCAATTAGCTTTAGAAAAGTATGTGTGTGTGTTCTCCTTTACTCTAATCTTTCTAATGGATTAGTAAGATTCAATTATATTTAGAAAAGATGTGTGTGTTTTCTTTTACTCCAATCTCTTTAAGTATATCTACTCTCTCTAGTTAGTAGATCTTCACTATTAACTTATGTATAGTTAATTGAAAGTTAATACATAAGAGAACTCATCATATTCTTATTATACATGATGAAATTCTCATTCACCAATGTTATTATCAATTAGGTTAAATAAAATTTTGAATAACACTAAAAATTGATTTAGTTGAAGTATAGAAATTAAAGTTAGAATTGGATTAGAAATGTCATGCATAAAAGTAATGCATTCCTAAACTTTCACTCGTAATTTACACACTTAATTTTTGATTAATTAAGATTAGTAAATATTTGATGTATAGAAATTAGATGTAGAACAACAACACTAAGTGTGAATCCGAGTTGGCGAGAGTTCAAATTACAGACTCTCTTTAAAAACAAGGAGATTACTAGGGAAATTGACCAATTTAAAGTTCTAAGTGTATAACATAAGTGTAGTACAAAAAAAATGGCTCCAAAGCGTGCTCGAACCCAAGGCGCTAATGATCATGAAGCTGGTACAAGTAACGGTGGAATCCCTGCGGAAAATGCTATGTCTCCACCAATCGGACCAATCGGAGCTATGGTACAGGTTAGTATTGCAGTTTCAAGTTATGCATCATTGCATATGCGAGACCATAGGAATATATTATTTACCTTATGAAAAGAGAACACGGACCGAAACCACGGGGCTTAACCCCAAGAAACGCGTCATATGTTTGACAAGTAGGAAAGATTGTCTGGTTAAACAGGTTGCTATAAGAAAGAATGTTTGTCCAAAACCTTCGGTATGGTTTCTCTCAAGTCTCTCTACTTATTAGCGCTGGTATTATGTGGCAGTTGCCGAGGCGTGAGATGACGCCCAGGATGGCACCACTGATGCTGTGGTGGGAGTACACCCAGATTAGCCCAGCCGGATACTGCAGTTTTGTTTTGCCATGGCGTGAGGATGACGCCCAGATTGGCACCGTTGTTGCTGTGATGGGAGTACGTCCAGATTAGCACAACGAGTACTTGTCGAGCGGTATGGGACGCTCATGAGGACAAGGGTTTTTATAAATAATGTATATACCGATTGGACATAATAGCGCCAGTAGAGATTCTTGAGTGAACCTAATCCAAGGGTTGTTGGTTTAAAATTGGACGACTTCTTGTTTGACAATTGTTTGTAATACTGTTTGAAGGGCTGTTTTAACGAACCAGTATCATAAATAAAGTAAAGGAACATGTATGTTTAAATAGTGTGGTAGTAATTAGATAACAAAAGAAGGGTGAGTGTGGTGTGGAAAGTGGGAGAATGATACCCCGACGGTATCATTCTATGGACGGGTGGACCCGATGAGTCGGGTAACTTTCCAACGCTAGAATTTTTTCTTTAGTCATAAATCTTAAAAGAGACAAACCTTGGCGGCTGTGCTTCTGAAACATGGAGAAAAAAGCGAACAGGTTGGTCACTCTAAGATTTATACTTTTAGGTATAATTGATTATAGATAGTTTTTAGATAGGGTTATGGTGGTCACGCTCCGCCATAGCGGGATAGGACCAATCCTTCACTAACGGTTCATGCCCGTGGCTACGTAGTAGCTAAGGCAATGTCCGTTGATTTTTCCTTATCAGGATTGGAGACCTATCAAAGGTACTCCGCTCCTCTCGACTAGGGGCAGGGACCTCACAGTGCTCTGCGTCAATCATCACAGAGGACTTTGGTGACAACTTTGTGGTGGGAAAACCCACTTGCACTTTTGCAATTTTCTCTAAGTAATAATAATGTGTGAAGGGACTTGCTCAATTAATTTGTTTCTCAGAAATACTTTCTTGCCAATTTATATAACCTTAAAGGAGGGGATGTAAATAATGTAAACAAATACAGGACTATAATGATTGGGTCTCTTATGGCAAAGCTGTTTGGGTACATAATGGAGATGAAATTGAGTGATTGGGCTGAAGAGAGTGACAAGCGTTGTCATGCAGCTCCGCTTCCATGCTAAGAAATATGCCAAGAGGATGCAGATCAAGCTTATTGAAAGCCTACTTGATTAATGGTCACTGATGAGGGCTTGTTAACAGGCCAAGTCTAATGATTAATGTATGCCAGATGCGGCTTTAAAGGGCCAAAAGATGCCTTAATGATGCCAAAAATGAGTATACTTGAAGTGAGCACATATGGAAGATTATTGTCTAGAACTGCAGTGCTTGAAGTGCTCTACCGACTTGTCTTTATGGCTCGTCGATTGGAGCTACGGTGAAGAAGTTATGACAGTTTAAAGTTCAAGTTGATTGCAGATCTGTACCGGATTGGGCAACTGCAGCTGAGGTGACAGAAATGAAAAGAATACACGGGCCTGAAGTGCTCACTTTGTGGAGCGCGTCAGTCTTTTCAAATCAGTGATCGGAGTCTCGATCGCCAAGATATCAGCCTTTAAAGATTCATCTGGGGCCGGTTCCGTGCCAATCCAGTTCGCTCGATCGAAGTGCCATCTGGGAGATTTTGGCTCTCGATCAAGTTTTGGAATGCAACAGAGTCAGTGGTCGAGGAGAATCTTGTTTGAGATGTTATCTCATGCAGTACATTGATAGCAGGGTATATTGCCAGGAGCAGTATTACAATAGTCTACATGTGCGCCAAATGTGGTACCCATTAGGGCCGCCGCCCAAATAAACAAAGCAATGCCCACCCAATGGAGAAGCTTAGCATTTCCTTGGCCGACATAGTGTTGAGCTTTGAGGACAGGAAGCTGCCCATCCATCACATTCCGGGCCCCAAAGGTAGTGACGAGATGGTGAGCATGAATGGATTGGCCGACATGTATGCAATGTGGTGCCCACAATGGCCGTCTACTTAAGGCAAGGCCGCCCGCCCAATATATTAAATGGCCGCCCATTTACAAAATAGGGCTTTGTGTGTAAAAGAAAGAAAGAAAACAAAGGAATGGCGAGCAGATGACGGGCAGGGGGCGCAAGATGGGAAGAAGGGTGATCGCACCGGGCCGTAGAGTGGTTGGATCAGAGCCCGCCTGAGACGAAAAACGTTCAGCATGCCATGGCGATGGGGTTTGGCACCAGTCGCGCAGATTTTCATGTTGCTCGTCTCCATCGACTACCACATCATCACCGTAAGTCACGCGCCACGTCAGTCACGGGGCTGTGACTGATGGGCTTGGAAAAATATAGGAAAAGTGGGTTTTTAAAAAAAAAGCGGAGAAAGAGCGAAGCCAAGGAAGAAGGAGGAGGGCTCGGAGCAGGAGATAGCTACCTCTCTCTCTCGACCTCATGCTCGGCATGCTCGAAAGATAAACAAAGCTCTCGATCTCTCTCTTTCGACCAAGGCTAAGGAAGGCCAAAGAAAAGAAGGCTTCGAAGAGGAGAGGAAAGCGGCAAGCACGGCTCTCTCTCTCTCTCTCTCTCTCTCTCTCTCTCTCTCTCTCTCTCTCTCTCTCTCTCTCTCTCTCTCTCTCTCTCTCTCTCTCTCTCTCTCTCTCTCTCTCTCTCTCCGGACCAAGCAAAGCGAGCCAAGAAGGCAATTCGAACCCAATGAGAGGGGAAAGCCAACGTGAGGCAAGAGAGGAGAAGCAATTCGAGGCAAGCCAAAGGAGATAGGAGAGAAGAGCTTGGTCGAAGGAGAGAGGTGGAAGAAGCTTGAACGAAGCAAGAGCTTAAGGAAGCAAGAGATCTCGCCCTTGATCTCCATCGAAGCTAAGCAAAATCTCTCTCCCTTGACTCTCAATCGAAACCAATCCAAGAAGGCAAGCTCTCTCTCTCTCTCTCTCAATTGAAACCAAGCCAAGAAGGCGAGTTTTTTTCTCTCTCTCGATCTCCAATCCAATCAATCAAGAAAAGAGATGCTTGTCGAGGTTAAATCGTGCAAGCAAAGCGTGCAGTAATTAAAGCAAATCAAGGACAAAGAATCAAGGCAGGACAAGCAAACCAAGGGAAGTCAAAACTCGCTCTCGAGTAAGCAAGGAGAGAGGATAAACTCTCTCTACTGTATTTGGCAGATACAAGGGTATCAAGCAGGGGATTTTGTTGGATACTTACCTCCTAATCAGCTTATAAAGACTCTAATGGCGAGCATAAGTGGAAATTTTACAGTCTTGATCTAATTTGAGAGCATTAAACTCTCCCAACTTCATCAGTGCCGTTAACGGCAACCATTTGTAATCAAATTCCTCTTCGGCTAATCATTAGCAGTTTAAACCGTTTCGATTGTCGAGTTTTAAGTATTTAAAGTGTTGACAGGATCTATTGCCTTGTGTTGTGCGTCTTGTCTCTCTTATTTCGCACAGCAAGGAGCCCGGTGCTGACCCGGCTCACCTCGCGAACCCATATCCCCCGACGTCTGGTGAACCCGACGTGAAACGAGCTGGGGTGGGAGGTATAGATGGAGATGCCAGAATAGCTAAAGCAGTTTATTGAAGATTTCAATGTGAATGGATTTGATAAAAATCTACCAATTGCAGATTTGCCAAAAATGATGGAATTAGTTCAGGGATGTCTACAGGAAGCAAAAGCCATGCAGATAAAAAAGCAGATTGATGATGTTGTAGAGCTAGCACTTGATGCTGTTCGGGAGCAGTATTATCATTTTCAGGGATATGATCCAGAAGGTTTTATTGCGTGTTACGAAGCTGAGATGAAGAGCCGAAATGTTCCAGAAGATCGGATGATTGCAGCTTTTGAGGAAGTTGTAAACTCGGATTTTAAAAAGCAGGTTCAAGAACTGGCAGAAGAATATCCCACACGGTGGGAGTATTTTGCAGAGGAATTTATTTACAAAAGCTCAAGGATTCTAGATCGGGAAATAAAGGAGATGACTGAACGAAATAAGGTTGTCTTCAGTAAAGGTGAAGGGGATCAGACGCAGATCCTCAACTATGATGAATTCTGGGAGCATATTTCTGCAAGAAGTCAAGCCAAAGAGAATGCTAAGCTGGAAGTAGCAGATTCAGTTTCACAGGAGCTTAATTTGAGCAACGAAGAAAATGTAAACGATGAATTTAATGCTGAAGCAGATTTGTATGAATTTTTTTCAAAGATTGCTCGCATGGATGCTACCTCCAATAATGGTTTCAGTGAAGACATAGATTGTACATCAAGTGGTTCACAAGCTGCTGACCTTGACACGGGTTATTCTGAAAGAGTTTATCAAACAGATGAACCTCTACAGGATGTTACTGAAGCTATTTGCACTATAGCTGCCGAGCAGGATAGCATGTCTACTGCAGATGATTGCATAAACAAAGCTATTATATACACAGTTGCTGATGAAGTGACTAAGATTGTGGACCCAACACAGGATGAGCCTGAGGATGTCAATGAACCTATGATTGCTACTAACAATATTCTTACAGATGATGCTATCTCAGAAGAGGATGCTATAATCGGTGAATTTCTGTCTAGATCTGAAGGAGATGTTTATGACAGTATTGAAGAGATTTTTGATGCATATACCTCTTCAGAGAGGGTGCTAGATGAGCCTTTACAGCTCTATAATGTATTGCTAAGTAACATGGATGCAAATGAGGAAGCAGAGAATGATATCGAGGAGTATGAAGATTGCTTGGATCATATTGATTGTGAACAGGTTATCTACAGATATTTTACATCTATGCTTGTAGATGGACTGCATGAGGAGATAACTCCTACAGTTTTGATTAATGTTGAGAATTCTAAGAGTGATTTTCTCGAGGATACTACGGAAGAAGATCTACAAGATAAAGCTGCTTTGCATGATCAAGATGAAATCCCAACAGGTGAAAATTCGTTTGATAATACAGGTCGAGAGACTCCCAAGGTTTTTTGTGATGGCTATGATGCTAGAGGGGGTGATGGTGCTAAATCATCCTTGATACTACAGAAGGTGCACAGGGTTTTTCATTTCCTTGCGCAATGTGTCAAATGTAGCTGGATTTGGATGCTATTCCTATTGATGCTTATGTTAGTGATGTCTTGGCTGCCAGTAAAAGGGAGCTAGATTTCTTTAATGCTTTCTGGTAACGAGCTTAAGTTGCCAACAGTTTACGGGATGTGGGTGCTGCACTATGCTTCAGGTGAAGCTCTAGTATATTGCAGAGCCCATCAATGCTATGTGATCTCGATGGTGTTTGATCCAGGAGATTCTAAGGATATTCATAAGCAGGTTCAATATGGATGGATACTGATTAGTATGCATAGTAATTGCGTGCTATTTGCACCAAGGGTAGCATATTTGCACTAGAAATGCTTGATGTTGATTGATACAGGAAATGTATGCTCATGTGGATATTATGTTGCTCCAGTGTGTGGACAATTTCTTATTATCCCATTTGATCCTAGGGGTTACTAAAGTGCAAGTTGCAGATGCAGAGGATACCAGATGCCTAATGTAGCAGGCTCCATGATGCAAGATTTTTTTTTCTAGATTTATGCTAAGTCAGAAGAGTTTTGGTTATGCAGTCAATAAGATTACATGGTTGGCTTCCAGTTGACTTCTTTGGATAGTTGATGAAGTATCTGCACATCTTTTGAGTTGGTTCTTCTAACAGAACTTGAGGTAAAGGACTTGACGGCCATTCCGGGTGCAGGCAGAGTAAGGCATACTTGAGCTTGACAGGGTTCCTTAAGAGAGAGCTTAATGTTCAAGCCGTGTGCATCATTAACTGGAGCACTTGAGTCTAGCGGGGTTCACTAAGCAAGTTATCCATGATTGAATGCTTTGAAGATACGGCAGATACAGTTCAGAGATTTTTGATGGATAGCTACCTAATGATTAAGCTAGAACATTGATGATAAGGTATAAGCCTTATTTCAATTTACATACATTTACCAGTTAACTGAGTCTGATAATGGCAAAGAGCTTAAGGTACCTAAAGCAAATGTAGATTGAAGTGCAATTGGCACAGACCGGAGGCTGTGCAGGTTCAGAGGGGGTGGATGTCGTGCAGCTCTGCTTCCATGCTAAGAAATATGCCAAGAGGATGTAGATCAAGCTTATTGAAAGCCTACTTGATTAATGGTCACTGATGAGGGCTTGTTAACAGGCCAAGTCTAATGATTAATGTATGCCAGATGCGGCTTTAAAGGGCCAACAGATGCCTTAATGATGCCAAAAATGACTATGCTTGAAGTGAGCACATATGGAAGATTATGGTATAGAACTACAGTGCTTGAAGTGCTCTACCGGCTTGTCTTTATGGCTTGTCGATTGGAGCTACGGTGAAGAAGTTATGGCAGTTTAAAGTTCAAGTTGATTGCAGATCTGTATCGGATTGGGCAACTGCAGCTGAGGTGACAAAAATGAAAAGAATGCACGGGCCTGAAGTGCTCACTTTGTGGAGCGCGTCAGTCTTTTCAGATCAGTGATCGGAGTCTCGGTCGTCAAGGTATCAGTCTTTAAAGATTCACCGGGGGCTGGTTCCGTGCTAGTCCAGGCCGCTCGATCGAAGTGCCATCTGGGAGATTTTGGCTCTCGATCAAGTTTTGGAATGCAACAGAGTGAGTGGTCGAGGAGAATCTTGTCTGAGATGTTATCTCATGCAGTACATTGATAGCAGGGTATATTGCCAGAAGCAGTATTACAATAGTCTACATGTGCGCCAAATGTGGTACCCATTAGGGCCGCCGCCCAAATAAACAAAGCAATGCCCACCCAATGGAGAATCTTAGCATTTCCTTGGCCGACATAGTGTTGAGCTTTGAGGACAGGAAGCAGCCCATCCATCACATTCCGGGCCCCGAAGGTAGTGACGAGATGGTGAGCATGAATGGATTGGCCGACATGTATGCATGTGGTGCCCACAATGGCCGTCCACTTACGGCAAGGCCGCCCGCCCAATATATTAAATGGCCGCCCATTTACAAAATAGGGCTTGTGTGTAAAAGAAAGAAAGAAAACAAAGGAATGGCGAGCAGATGACGGGCAGGGGGCGCAAGATGGGAAGAAGGGTGCTCGCGCCGGGCCGTAGAGTGGTTGGATCAGAGCCCGCCTGAGACGAAAAACGTTCAGCATGCCATGGCGATGGGGTTTGGCACCAGTCGCGCAGATTTTCACGCTGCTCGTCTCCATCGATTGCCACGTCATCACCGTAAGTCACGCGCCACATCAGTCACGGCGCCGTGACTGATGGGCTTGGCAAAATATAGGAAAAGTGGGTTTTTAAAAAAAAAGCGGAGAAAGAGCGAAGCCAAGGAAGAAGGAGGAGGGCTCGGAGCAGGAGATAGCTACCTCTCTCTCTCGATCTCATGCTCGGAAGATAAACAAAGCTCTCGATCTCTCTCTTTCGACCAAGGCTAAGGAAGGGCAAAGAAAAGAAGGGTTCGAAGAGGAGAGGAAAGCGGCAAGCAGGGCTCTCTCTCTCTCTCTCTCTCTCTCTCCGGACCAAGCAAAGGGAGCCAAGAAGGCAATTCGAACCCAATGAGAGGGGAAAGCCAACGTGAGGCAAGAGAGGAGAAGCGATTCGAGGCAAGCCAAAGGAGACAGGAGAGAAGAGCTTGGTCGAAGGAGACAGGAGGAAGAAGCTTGAACGAAGGAAGAGCTTAAGGAAGCAAGAGCCCTCGCCCTTGATCTCCATCGAAGCTAAGCAAAATCTCTCTCCCTTGACTCTCAATCGAAACCAAGCCAAGAAGGCAAGCTCTCTCTCTCTCAATCGAAACCAAGCCAAGAAGGCGAGTTTTTTTCTCTCTCTCGATCTCCAATCCAATCAAGCAAGAAAAGAGATGCTTGTCGAGGTTAAAACGTGCAAGCAAAGCGTGCAGTGATTAAAGCAAATCAAGGACAAAGAAGCAAGGCGGGACAAGCAAACCAAGGGAAGTCAAGACTCGCTCTCGAGTAAGCAAGGAGAGAGGATAAACTCTCTCTACTGTATTTGGCAGATACAAGGGTATCAAGAAGGGAATTTTGTTGGATACTTACCTCCTGATCAGCTTATAAAGACTCTAATGGCGAGCATAAGTGGAAATTTTACAGTCGTGATCTAATTTGAGAGCATTGAACTCTCCCAACTTCATCAGTGCCGTTAACGACAACCATTTGTAATCGAATTCCTCTTCGGCTAGTCATTAGCAGTTTAAACCATTTCGATTGTCGAGTTTTAAGTATTTAATGTGTTGACAAGATCTGTTGCCTTGTGCTGTGCGTCTTGTCTCTCTTATTTCCCACAGCAAGCATCCCGGTGCTGACCCGGCTCACCTCGCGAACCCATATCCCCCGATAGCGTGCAAAAGGACAAGCCAGTTTTCATCGATTCCATAGCACCATTGATCATCTTATCACTCTTCATGTTCTCATGGAGGAAAGTCGGTTGAAATACAAGCCATTGTATTTTTGTTTTGTGGACTTTAAGAAAGCCTTTGATATGATTCCGTGTAACAATTTGTGGAGAAGGATGGAAGAACTACAAGTGGCAAGTGAGTTTATGCTTGTGGTTTGTCGAATCTATGAGAAGGTGATTTGTCAATTGTGCATGGGAAGAGAAATTTCAGAAATTTTTGTAAGCACTATTGGGGTTAAACAAGGATGTCCATTGTCACCAACTCTTCTTGGTCTATGCATTGATCAATCGGAACAAATGGTACTTGACTTTATGCAAGAAGATGGCATTGAAGAGGTCACAATTTGCAATGCGGTAATCACCCTGTTGTTGTATGCGGATGATGTAGTGCTTCTAGCACCATTTTAGAAGATGCACAAAAGCTTATGGTTGTCCTTGAGAACTTTTTCTTGCATAGTGGGCTGATTGTGAATGAATCCAAAACAAAGTTTATGCTTGTGAAATCCAGCCATAAGGAGAATCCATGCATTGTGTACAACAATGAGACACTTGAAGTTGTTGAGAGCTTTAAGTACCTTGGCTTTGAGGTTCCTTCCAATCACAAGTGGCCTGAATGTGCTATGCGTCATTTGAAAGCGGGAAAGAGAGAATATTATGCAATTGAGAACATGTGTAATGTGGGAAACATCAAGTGTTAGGTTCTCAAGAAGTATCTTTTTTATGCATTGGTGACACTGTTATGGAACTGATATTATCCATTTATTGCAGCTGACAGGTCACAAAAGCAGTAACAGATAATGGATTATGTCGAAGGATATTTTATTCTATGTATATTTGATTATTCAAGTGTTCTTTATGAGCTTTGGCCATTTATGACCGACCGGCCAGTTTGTACTCAATTTGACCATTCAAGAAATCTATAAATGAAATACGTGCAAGAGGGAAACGGTCACTCTTGCACGGGAGGAGATTGCACCAAGTGCCTGTGTATTCTTCTCTCCTCTTCTCACTTCTCTCTCGTTGTGCCGTCGTAGCACTCCATTCTAAGAGGTACGTCTACACGCGCCCTATTGCTCTCTCTCCCATTCTGTCTCCCTTTATTCGTGTATCTCGTGATTATGCGTCTATGTGGTTGCCAGGTATGTCGATTAGTCTGTTTTATGGTTTGTAGTATGCTATTTCAGGTATTTTGCAGGGAACTCCATGCCTCCGGCTGTAGCAGTGGTATTAGAGCTCTGATTTATGTTCCAAACAATACAAGTACATCTATGGAGAGTTCCAAGGGATTGAGCTAAGTTCCTGTTTCTTTTTGTGTGATAATTTTACTCCTAAATGATGCAAATGTTTTCTTATTAAAAGAAAATCATTGATGTTTTTTTTTCCTTCTCTCTCCGATAAAGAAAGCTTGTATGGCTACATAATTAGTGTACATTGTAGAGCATAATTGGTATATCTGAGAATCATCGACATTGCATATTGATTTAGAAATTAGGCATATAGTAGATCTGAGATGATTGACATAAAAAGGCTAACTAGGCATAATAAGTGTTTCGAAGAGACTCCACAAGAGAGAGTGGCCGCAAAAGGGTCATGGAGAAGTAATTGCAAAACATTCCTTTGAGCTAGTTTAGAATTCGAAGAAGAATTGGATGTTTTACTATCATTGGGTGAATCAAAGATGTACACAAGGAGCTTGAGCACGAATCTTTCTCATTTCTTCTTGCGCTGCACACCCAAGCCAACCTTGTGAAGTAGATGTTCGAGATAGAAAATTGTTGGGGAAAACAACCTATGGCTCAGTCCCATGCGATTGGGAGCTTGTCATGGGAATGAGCTTTAAGCGGAAAAAAAAAACTATGGCGCTAGCTGTGCAATGCAGTACAGTGGAGCGACCCGAGGCCCGACTCACAACAACCCTACCATGTGACAAGCCTTTCCACTCAATCATTGGCGGCAACAATTTCGAACGTCAGAAATGACGACACCGGCATACCCACTAACGCCCGCGGCATTGTTTGCGAGAAGAGGATGCCATGCTAGCGGCGATTGAGAGCTCATATCAGGATGGGCCTTAAGAGCTGCATGGTTTTTCGCTTTCCTCTGTCTTTCCATGCTTGACCGTCAGTGCCCCAACCCCCCTGAGTCGCCCCTTCTACACCAACCAGAGCCAATGTTTTTCGGCCAACATTTTCCCACCCTTGCATGAAATGCAGCCTTCGACACCCCAGACACAGGCGACCACACAAAATCTCTCTTTCTCACTCTCTCTCTCTCTCTCTCTCTCTCTCTCTCTCTCTCTCTCTCTCTCTCTCTCTCTCTCTCTCTCTCTCTCTCTCTCTCTCTCTCTCTCTCTCTCTCTCTCTCTCTCTCTCTCTCTCTCTCTCTCTCTCTCATGCACTACTCTTCGACGAGTTCTCAAGGGTCTGCATGCACATCATTGACCTCCGAATGTCGCCTCCATGCAATAACGTAGCCGCCAACCAACCTCACCTTTTTCTCAGCACCACTCAACTGCAGTCGCCATGCAGTCTTTCTCTCCCTGACCTCCTGGCGGGCACTGGGCAGTACCCGTTTCTCTCTCTCTCTTACTTTCTCTATCTCTCACTCTCTGCAAGTCATCGCCACTCTCAACCGCCACCAGAGAAAACGGCGCTCTTTTTTTCTCTGGTTCTATTCAGCCGCCCCACCTCTCCTGCGAGATTCACTTAGTGCATGCAATATGCAACACCATGTGAAAGCATGAAGACTAGGTGAGCTTGGTAGGTTGATTTTATCAACTTTTGATTCGTAAGAGAAGCTCACTCAGTAGGGGTGCTGGGGATGCTCATTTGCTCCTGCCACTGCTCACTGCGATCCTCGTCATCATCGTGACATCTGTCATTGATATCATTGCTGATGCTATGAGATACTGCCACCAACGATTGAGTTACTAGGCTTGTGTATGGTAGGTGGGTCCGGGTTCTCATTAGCTACGCCCCCCTGGGTTCTGTTCCCACGTAGCTTCTGCATTATTTTCATCTTCAAGTACACCATCAACAGAGTCCCATTATGTTTGGCATCTAAACAAGTGAGTGGGGAGTAAAAGCTAGCATCTCTGAGCATATCAAACATTCCATGAAAGTTTGTGTGGGGATGATCTCCATGCCAATCAATTAGTATATCCTTTCGAACATCCAAAGGCATCACAAATTTGAGTACCGCCTGATTGCCCATGCTCCCTCAGCCTCCATGAAACCCTCATCAAATCCGCAACACGCATCCACTGTCTCGTTGGCCAAGGCATCTCCCCCCTCGGGCCATTACTGGACGCACTTACATGCTTTTAATTCTCTCTTTCTTCCCACACGACTACAACAATGGTCTCAAACAAGTAGACTGAAGATCAAGGCTATGGATGTTGGCACACATGAGGTTAAGCCCACTGTACCAGCTTCTGTACCTACAAAGGAAGATGATAGCAAAGCCTTAAATCAGTCAGTTGGAATAAAGGGAGCAACTGCAAAATAAGGCTTCCCCTTAAAAAACCAATCACATGGCCCCCGTTGATCTGGGGTGTTGTTTGCGGTGCTGCAGCATCTGACATTGGATCAGATCCACACGGATTGTATCAGTTTGTCCTTTGAAGGCCTTAAATGTAACATTTTATTGCATTTCTTTTCTCGCTTGTTCCCGTGGTCTACTGCATCTGACCCCTCCACAATAGTCCCCCCCCTTCCCCTGCCCAAGACTACTTACAGAAGCGGAGATCGACAAAAATCTTCGGTGACCAATGCAATACTCTTTGCGACGACGTCCAATGCCGGGCATCCACGGAACTTGACGACGACGACGACGCTGATTTTAGTCTATTTTTGTACGTCCCAGACATTGTATTAGATCCATAAGGAATATCTCACTTTGTTTCCGTAGGTTATTTTTGCATTTTCAAGACGGGCATTATAACATTTCATTTCATTTCTCTCTTTCTTTTCACAACCTGCCTGCCACTCCTTAACGTTATGATAATTGAAGTCAATCATGTTATATTTTCACAATTAGAGTCACAATTATGCAATGTATAATAATCCACTAATTGCATTAAATAAATAAATATATATATATATATATATATACATATATAAATTTATATAAAAAAATTAAGTTGAAAAAAAACACTAGAGAACACACATCTACCTGGTACTTGAACAATGCAATAGGCAAGTCTCATATATAATTTGGACGCTAGTGTCATACACTAACCACCCTTAGAATTGCAGCTTATCCAGAGCGTTCTAGTCAAACATGGTCACTGAGTTGAAAGTAATTTTCGATGAAACTTTCAACCAAAATTAAGTGCTTCAGAACTGTTTGAGCACAAGTTGCCCTGCAACTACTCATACACTCGATAAGTTCTTGATACTGCTATTAAAATGTTCATAATTGTGTTCTATATTTATTTAGCATTCTTTTCAAATGAGTCTACCTAAATTTTAAATTACACACACTCTTTGTGCATTATATTTCCAGTCTTCATGCCAATGGTAATCAGATATATCACACATTCATGTTGACTTCTCACTATTAACATGGCATGTCCCCTGTATGTCTATCACTATGATTGTTCCCATTTTGTACAAATTCTCTCCCGAATTATCAGTTTTACAATCAATCGACTCTAGATATTCCGGCTTTTGGCCACGTATATTCAGTGTATGATTAGATTGTTGTTAAATTCAACACAAAGTTGCTTTTAGTGCTTTCTTTTTTGAGAAAAGTTTTGCAGATAAATCTACATACAATGTTCTCATATCAAGCCCCAGGTATGACATTGCTTAATGCATTCTGATAATACCCCTCTTGAAACATCATTACAATTATCCCTGATAAGAAAAATTTCTCTATGTATCTTTAGACCTAAAAGTAAGATTAACTAATTCACCACAAGTGCTTATCCCATCTCTTCTCTTGGCCCTTCCAAATTTCCCCACTCTTCACCACATATCCTTATGGAAGGATCCTCTAGTTAATAGTGGTTTGATAAATTAATGTTTATTATATTTGATTTCTTTTAAGTGATTCTTTTGCATATATTCTCACACCCCTACAAATACCCAAGCACCTTTGCAGCAGGCAAGAATTTTTTCCAGATGCTTTAAGACGACAAAACTTCCTTACTTGTTTACATTATGTTGCAAAATCCATTGTTTCTAATGTCATGGGCTCTACTTTCTTTGATTGAACTCTTACTGAGATGACTTGTCATATCACTACTTACATGAGCTCAATTGGTGTGCAATGATCGCTAAGATTTGATACATGCTTTCACATTCCAGTCTATTCCAATTTCATATCAAATAGGTCATTTATTTTTCACTTTTTATGCCTAGCCTAGTCCATTGGTCACATGCACACAGATTCACCGATCTAGGCAGTGTGTCAATGCTCATCTAGTGCAGATTCGCCGATTTAGGCCGCACAACAACAAACTACATATTCACGCTTTTTGAACTTATATCAAATGCAGATTCGCCGATTTAGGCAGCATTAGTGCAAATTCCCCGATTTAGGCAGCACGTTTTATTGGTGTAGATTCGTCGATTTAGGAAACACCAATCACGAAATCATGCTGCAGTGGCTGGCCATCACTGTAACTGGTATGATTTTTTTACCCGCGTATAGAAAATTTTTGGATTTGAAATTGAAATTGGATTTGGAATCGGTATATGATGCTTTTCTCTTGCGATAGTATTTATGGAATTGGACTTGAGATTGATGAGAATTGATTATTGAACGATGAGTGTGACCAATGATATCCTGATTCATCAAGGTATGACACATACTGCTTATTCTAGTGGTATGGGACACTAGAATATGTAGTATGTGGTTGACGGCAGGCATAAGCAATATTATCTAATTTATGGATTTTATACTCTTTGATACAGATTTCTAATCATTGTTTTTGACAAGTATTGCTTGCAGATTTTTATCTTCGCAACTGAGGACAGTTGCTTTCCAACGGAGAGGTATGTTATGGAATTGATATTTATCCATTTATTGCAGCTCTGACAGGTCACAAAAGCATTAGCAGATAATGGATTATGCAGAAGGATATTATATTCTATGTATATTTGATTATTCAAGTGCTCTTTATGAGCTTTGGCCATTTATGATCGATCGGCCAGTTTATACTCAATTTGACCATTCAAGAAATCTATAAATGAAATACGTGCAAGAGGAAATTGGTCACTCTTGCACTAGGGGATATTGCACCCAATGCCTGTGTATTCTTCTCACTTCTCTCTCGCCGTGCAGGCGTAGCACTCCATTCTAGGAGTTACGTTTGCACGCGCCCTATTGCTCTCTCTCGCATTCTATCTCCCTTTGTTCGTGTATCTCGCAATTATGTGTCTATGTGGTTGCCAGGTATGTCGATTAGTCTGCTTTATTGTTTGTAGTATGCTATTTTGGGTATTTTGCAGGGAACTCCACGCCTCCGGCTGTAGCAGACACTAGTTCTTCTTTATGGAGTTGAAGTGTGGGGAGGGAGCATCTCAAAGTCTACTTGGAAAGAGTTTGAGAATGTCCAAAAGCGTTTTCTTACAAACTTTCTCCAAGTTAAGACACAAACACTATATATGCTCCTACTTCTTGAGGCGCGATCTCTTTCAATTGAGGGTATGGGCATGGAAAGGGTTGTGGAGTACATGATAAAGATTCGTCAAAACCCCTCGCATCGATTTCCTACAATTGCATGCTGAAGCAAGCAAAGACGTTCAAAAGACGCATGAAAGAAAGATCTTGAGAAAAGGATGGATGCAAGACATAAAGAAGTGGTTTGGGAGATGGGATGCATTACACTTGCAGCTACATGATGCTTCAATTGACTCCCAAGTGAATGAAGCTTTTCTACAATGCTAGTGTATTACGGCTTGGGAGAAATCCGGTGGGTCACACTTCATACATTACACCATCCATACTGCCGCCAACTACAAAACCATGTTCTTGGACAAAAGAGGAAACCGTACTCACACATACATGCTTGAGCATATTCTCTTGTTGGTGATACGCACTATAGAAGCCCTTTGGCTTAGCTCCCATTTCCTTCGATGCGAGATAGGGCGTTGGGGCAATGGAGAAGAGTCAAATCAATTGTGCACATTATGCTCACTGCAAGTTGGAGAGTCTGAGTACCACACACTACTATAGTGCTCAAATTTTGGTCACATTCAAAGATGCTTCTCTCACATTTTTAGCCATGACTTAGACCTACACACTTTCCTGCCCCAGCCATAGTGTGGGCTCTCCATTGCACCTCTCATCCCACAATTTTGGAGCATTGAGAGTCACTCATCATCCATACACATACTACATCAAATGTAACTTTGGTCTCATAGGTCATATTTGACCTCTGAGGACGATAATATAATCTCTCTCTCTCTCTTAGAACTATTCAATATGCAGGTAATTTCAAGCATGAATGTACTTACTCATAGCTACTAAAGGATTACAATGGAGTAGAGATATGCTACATATGGTGTCAATGCTCATAGCTACCAAAGGATTACAATGGAGTACAGATCTTCTACATATGGTGCCAATTATTAGAGCTACCAAAGAATTACAATGGAGTAGAGATCTGCTACATATGGTGCCAATGCAATGGAATGCAAGGGGTGTTTATCAAAGGTCACACATTTTCATCATTTAAAAAGGAACTTGAGGTGAGTGCCAGCTCCTACAAAGCATGTGTGGTTAGTATATTTTCTCCATGAATGACTTATTAATAATTTGTCTTTGGAAATTAGAATGACTCATCTCTTGTTTTAGTAGATACTATATATTCAACCATCAGGGAAAAGTTGGAGTCTCAAAGGGGCCCCATAAGAAGGTTTGACTTTGCCTCTCTTGTCCAAAGTGGGAAACCCGGTAAAGTACATAAACGCTTTGTCAAAAACCTATCAACCAACATATCATTGAAAAGATCTTAGAAAGTAGGTTCTAAATCCCCAAAATCCAACAAATTTGGAGTTTTTTTGTAGAATTTATGGCCTCCCCACTGAAGTTGAAATGTCGGAAGAGATTCCATCTATAAGACGGAGTTGTCACATTAAAAAATGGAATCTTCTAGAATATAAGGAATTTGATGGCATGTTATATATCAATGGATAGATCTCAATGGACATTCTAAATCCAAAAGTTTCAACAAGTTTGATTTCATATGTAAAAATTTTACCATGCGCCCATTTTGGACAAGAGGGAGAAAGTCGAAGTCCTTATAGGGCCCATTTGAGAGTCCAAAATTTCCCTCATGAACATTGAAAACTAGTACTAGTACCTCCAAAAAACTCATTTGTAAAAACTTGGAAAACCTGACTCCAATACATTTCAACAATGTAGGCCACAAGTATGGATTGGTCTAAATTCAACAATGTTCAAATACTTGATATTGGACGAGGTAAAGTATTTATATTGGAATTGAATTGAGCTATGGATATGAGAGGCTTGCATTGTATTTGGATTGTGATAATGTACATCTTTGTGTTCATGTTTGATTTGCAAAAGGTGTATCGCAAAATTTAATAACGTGGAATTCCATGCCCTTAATATTTGAATACTGAAGCCCTAAGGAGTTATAATTAATCACTTAGTGGCTAGTTGCAGACCAAGAACCAACCAAGCCAAGGTGGACATTCAAGTTTGGAGCCAAACTTCAACAACCCTAAATCAGTTGAAGGTGTCTCCTAAAGTTACATTAGCAAAGAAATGTGCCACAAATGAAAGGCAAGACAAAGAGGCCATAAATATGGATCAATAGAATAAAAAGGGGGCATCCCTACATCACAGCCGTGGGAGAGAGACTGGAGAGCCTACACTTATTTTCCATGTACAAAACTCTTATGTAGACAAATCATATGCTAAGACAGTGGGCTCGTGTACTTAATTAATGCAATACAATCTTTACCATTTACAATGTCATCTCTTTATTTTCACTACTCTTTATTGTTGTTTTGAAAAACTTTATGTTGTCATACAAATAGTGGTTGATTGTGTGCACTTGTTTAGAAATACTAAATTTTCTCCCATTTTCTAGGCCCCAAATAAATGTTTTTTGAGACCCACGCTAGGCAGGAACTCTTGTAATTGATACGTTCTTATACATAATTGGATATCAATAGTGGCTAGTACAAGGATGGTCACAAGGCACCATAGAACAAAGGAAAGCTCATTAAATATAGGACATCTAAATCTAAAATGTGGACATGCCAATATGTAGCTGCTAATAGTACAATATCCCTTTATAGAAACTAGGAAGAGAATGTGTATAGGAAGTAACTAAGCCTTCCAAGTATTTCTAACTTAGTTCAATTATATCGAATACACACACGTATAGAAAGATATGCTTAATCCCACTCTCTCTCTCTTTCTCTTTCTCAAGTTCTGCTCGCACGGTGAAATTCTTCTCTCTATTTCTCTTCCTCTTGCTCGCTAACTCTCATATTCTATTGCGTCTGGAGATTCTCCACATTAGGAAGGGAATGGGGTGTAGGAGGGCCTCTTTATTTGCCATGGGATTAAAAATGGGGTTAGGGGTTGGGCTAATGGGTGGATGCCATGTGGACAAAAATGGTGGGTGTGGCAGGTTTGGTCAAACTTGTACTCTTTCATAAAATATAAAGAGAGAAACTCTTATAAATGATAAAAATAGAGCCTTTTTCTAAAATATTGGGGTGAAAACCAATCTTTTCTCTCTCTAGAGGTTGTCAATTTGTTTCTCCCACTCTCTTGATATATGGTCTCTTCAAAAACGTGTTGAACATTCTCTCTCTCTCTCTCTCTCTCTCTCTCTCTCTCTCTCTCTCTCTCTCTCTCTCTCTCTCTCTCTACTGTACCATCTATCACTTCTCTCTATACTGTACTATCTCTCTCTACTGTACCATCTCTCACATCTCCTCTCTCTACTGTCCCATCTCTCACTTCTCCTCTCTCTTCTTCTCTCTCTTCTCTATCAGTACCATCTCTCACTTCTCCTCTCACTTACCCTCTCTCACTTTTCCCTCCCAAAAACCTCTGCAGTAGAGTTTTGAACCTCGTTTCCCTCCTCAAGCTTGCAACATTCTTCTCAAGGTTGCTGCATTCTTCTCAAGAGTGCAGCTTGCTCCTCAAGCTTGCAACTTACCCCTCAAGCTTGCACTTGCTCCTCAAGGTAAAGATTTCCATTGCTCTGTAAGTTTCTTACACATTGCTATATATAACTGAGTTTGCAGCATATCTTTTGTTTAAATCTACCATTTCTCTTTCTCTTTGAAGCTTGAGTATCCCACTCAAGCTTTTCCCAACCTGCAAGTTTTATATCATAGTAGTAAGTGATGTGTGTTAGTTGTGTCCATATTTTTCATTGGTGTTCATCGATTAACAGTAAGTGTTGTGTGCAGGTTGTGCCATTATTTTCCATGTCATCATCAGGTTCTCGACGACCCAGGAGTGCTATTGACTCCATGTCATGCAGCAATGTTCAAGATGACAGTGGGTGTTGGGTGACGACAGAGTTCAAACGGTTGATGTGGGTGACAATGCAACCTAGCTCAAGAGGCGCACACAAGGTCTCCAGGAGACACATGGATTCTCGGGCACACCATTGGAAGGGAAGAATAATGGAGTTTAAACAACTCCAAAGTGGTAAGCGACTTGCAAAGGTTCAACATGTGTATGTGGCTTCACAACTGAAGTTAACGACAGCGTTGACTCCACCAAGGTTTCCAACAAATTGTAAGTTCACACCACTGTCAAAGTCTTAGATTTTCTTGATTATCGATTATGGTTGCGTAAGTTGATTTGTTGTTTTAAGATTTCTTTGATTGTGTAATATTTACAGATGTCTTTCCATCCGATTTTGTAGAGTGGGAGCCAATAGAGTCCTTCACAGGAACTTTTGAGACCATCCATGTTGATCTTGGCAAGTTGCTCTATGCTGGTTGTTCCTCCTCTGAGCTTGCATCACAAAACATTTTTTTTTACGACCATACTTACATCACACCTACAAGAAATGGGTATGGCAATCTTTCTCCGGTTAACTTGCCAACTTTGCAGAGTTTCGAATGGCCTAAGCCAGATAGTGCTTTAATAGCAGCAACCAAAAGGAGAATTGAGATGGATGTGCATGCAGCAATGAAGTGCAACTATGGTTCTCATAAAGCAACTTTGACATGGTTTATGTCACTTCATATGTTTGTACATATTTTCTGTTTGCAGAGTGTTCACAGGACACCAACAATGTGGACCTGCAAAGGGGGAGATGCAATATCTGCTTTTCTTGCAGCTGGATGGGAAACGAAAGTGGTCAACCATCAAGGAGATAGAATCAAGTTGCCTATAATTGCGGAGAATGTGGTCTTTAGATACCATATCGCAAAGCAAAGCTTATCAATGGCTTTTCCATACAGAAGATGGAAGTTGACGAAGGGAGAATGGGAAGCACTAGACTTTGACGTTGCAGTTAGAGAATCCATTGACCTGCAAATATGTCTCCATGATGATACACTGCATGACATCTTAGTAAATAACGATTGGCATCTCAGTCATCTTCGCGACTATCTTAATCTTAGATATTCCTTGTTAGAGCCATATCTCTTTGTAATCGACCAGAAAGTTATACGTTCTAGAAAAGAGAAGAGCTTTTTATGTGAGAACATCACATTTCCGCAATGTATTTCTGTAAAACCTTGTAATTGATAAAAGATTATGATTCTATTAATGATTTTGGCGTTTTGAATTTTATCTCTGTGTAAAATCTTATGTCCAACGTTATGAGTGAAATGCCATTTCAGTGATTTGGAATGCAAGTGCTTTCCAATCACGTTTATTAAGTAAAAGTATACTTTTAAGTTATTTTTATAATTTTTTAAAATTTTAAAAAAAGTGACTTTCAGAATATAAGTGACTTTATAAGTTTTTAAAACCTTTTATAACATTCACAAAACTCAGACTCTTTGCTCTCAAGCTCTCTCTGTCTTCTCTCTATCTATTTTCTTCGCGAAAAAAACCATGGCCACAGCTAGTGACGCACTTCTCTCACAATTGGAAAAGATAGGACTTGCAGATCGAGCACACGATCTAATTAATGTCTTTGAAGGCTTCATCGACATACAAGCCACAACAAATCTTCATGGGGAAGCATTCCAGAGCTTCCTTGACTACATGACACAACACATCGAAGAATATGCCATAGTCTTTGAGGGATCTAACATGGCATGGGTGCCAGTGGAGTTCCTCAAGCACCTCTACGCCACCGACAAAAACTTTCGCTATCGATTGTTGCGATTCACTAAAGGGCTCACTGATCAGGATTACAGGACAGAGGATGAAGAAGACCTCATGGATCTGGGCATGGGAAACATCGGCACTCAATTCATCTCATGGGACATGGTTTTAGTTTTGCTTGTGCTTGAAGGTACTGACAAGGGAAAATCAAAAGAAAGCGAGTAAGAAACCAACGGTGACTCTTGTTGAGGAGTCAAATGAAGTTATCGAGGAGGTGGATGAGCAGGCGGAGGCATCAATGGCACTTGTCCTATTACAAGAGCCCAGTACAACTGAGAAGGATGAGAGAATGATTGAGGGAGATGACGTGTTGGAAGAAGTGCCGGAGCTACAAATTCTTTCTCTCCATGCAGTGGTCGTCAATGGTCGTCACTTCCTATTTCTTGATGACATTGCCAAAAAATTGGGACTTAGAGAAGACGAGTCTCTCTCTGTGCTAGCTATCTATGCAGGGATGAAGGATCCTAGTGGAAAGCAAGAGAAGACAAAATTTGAAATTGACTTTGAAGATCAAAGTATTTTAGACGGCCTCTCATTCTTTCCCACTAAGAATGAACAAACATTGGTGCAGACCATCGCTTCAACACTTGTAGAGATCAAATCGTGTGCCTCTTTCTATGAAAGCATTTCTGAGAGTGCTTTTGAGCCGCACAAACCTTTGATCTCTACGGGAAAAGATGATCCCTCTAGCATCGACCTTACCAAAAAATCACTTGAAGAGATGGATGAAGAGACAGAGGTAAACTTATTATAACTTGATTATTTGTGTACAATTCATTACAACAAGAGTTTAAATTTATAAATTGTTTTGTAGACTGCATATCATGTTGATAAATTTGCAATGCGAACTGGTGGTTCCCGCAGCAACCCTACAGGCAGAGATAGCTCTTTGTGGCACTACCTGAGCCACTTGGACCCCTCAATTATTAGAGTTGTATACACGGGCTTCTCCAAGCATGGTACACCGGAGCTCCTCAAGTGCAAAGCTTTGAGTGCCATCCTTGCTGAAGACTCTCTCACTTTAAACGCCCATAAATGTATATTGGTCGATAGAGAGGCTGCTTTGTATGCATTTACAGGTAAGCACTCTCGATCCATCCTTTCCCACTGTGCTTTAAGATTAGGTCAAGGAATTACAAACCCATACCAAATTGTAAAGACATTTGATGTCGATCTAGTCCCTCCTGCAATTCCTACCGATGTAATTCGTCAAGAAATGCATAAACCATGATATAATATCTCTTGTAATAAAAAAAAATTTGTTTTTTGAAGTGTTCTATCGCGTCTGGTGTACTAGTATTGTGCAGGCAATGTCTACATAGAATTTTCCATTTTTATTCATTTTTGAGTTTTTTTTAGCAGTAGGAGGGGTGTAGAGGGGTGTATACAGCTGTACTAGCATGAAAGTGAAAATAAAAAATAAAAAAAAGCCCTGTGCACCACGGCGCGCACAGAGCTGTTTTGACCAGGTCAAAACAGCTCTGTGCGCGCCGTGGTGCACAGGGCTTTTTTTTTAAAAAAAATTTCACTTTCATGCTAGTACACCTCCTTGGAGGTGTTTTAGCACCATTCTGCATGGTTTGTAAAACCAATTGAACATTTCATGTAACGCATTGCTTTTTTTTTTCCACCTCCATGACGTTGTTACGCGCATTTTGAGAACCCCATTTTTTGTAAAT
Organism: Adiantum capillus-veneris; assembly: GCF_014529385.1. Classification (NCBI taxonomy): domain Eukaryota; kingdom Viridiplantae; phylum Streptophyta; class Polypodiopsida; order Polypodiales; family Pteridaceae; genus Adiantum; species Adiantum capillus-veneris. Next base: position 142,460,640 of record NC_140942.1, on the reverse strand, counting down.
TTGTACATACGGACATGACAGCTGATGTCAAAAGTGTGTGAGGGCTTTATTTTTGTGGGGTTTTTAGCTTTCTTTAGCAAGCACATGTACATGCACTGCAAGTCGCTAGTCTAGTGACAACAGCTGTCGGGCTACTGTAAGTGCCCGTGAGTGAGTTTTTTGAAGGGAGACTTGTATACAACAAAAACTCATGTAAAAACTAAAAAACGTTCAGTCAAATATCAGAATTTTGCAGGTTTTGGGTCGTGGTGGCTTCTTGATGCTTTTGGATGCAGTTTTTTGCCCTCGACTAGCCTTCCTACGAGTAGTCGGGCCATGGCAGCTTGCTGTTCGCGCCAATTTTGCACATAGAGGTGAATATAATTGAAATTTGTGTTCTTCAGAGCTTTTGTTGTAGAAAATGTAGAGAATTTTTGAGGCTTTAAAGCATCCCTTTTGGAGTTGTGGGAGATACAGTCTATTTCCTGCAGCGCACAGGATATGGCAGCTTGCGGGCAGTGTGGTGTATGGTAGATTGTGGAAGATCTCTTGTTTGGAGATGTGTGTACACTTCAAAATTGTGTTTTTGAAGAGTTATTTGGTGAAGGTGGAAGCTCTTTCTCTCAAGTGCATTGGTCAGCGTATGCTGTAAATCCATGCCAGGGTAAGTGCTTCCTAATTTTCATGGTGGTCTTTTGGGTGGGCGTGTGCTGGTAAATTCCTAAGAGATCACTTGTCTTTGAGTTGTGGTTTTGTTGAGGTTATTTTGATACTGTTTGTGGCACTGATCTTGTGTCTTCAACGATCTTGGGAGATATAGCTATAGAGGTGCCCCTTGCTCTTGTTTTCCCAACAATGTTTTGGTGCCTCCACCGAGGAGTGCTTCAAGTTACCTTCAATCTTGATGGTGTAGACATAAAATTGCAGCCATGGTTAAGCTCAATGATGCCTTGTTGAGGATGAATGATGTGATGAAACAATTGAAGCTAAGCAGGCTAGAAGACTTGGACATGCATTACACGAGGTTTTGCTCTCTCAAGCAAGAGTTAGAGGTGCTTGAGGATATGGTTTTGGATGCAAAAAGAGAGAGATTCTTGTTCATTGGTACTCTTCCAAGATGCCTGGGCATTGAGGTTGCTTGCACAGACTTGTTGGGTGTGAGAAGCATTGTTGATTTCTTGAAGCAAGAACGATGGTTGGAAAATGTAAATCAGTCTTGTGCTTCTTCATGGGTTTCATGTGAGAACCCCTCTATCACTATTGATGATTGTAGCATTGATGATGAGGTTGATTCAAATGTAGAAGATGACGCTTTGTCTCTTGATGATGTACATTTTAATGAGGAGTTATCTGCAAGTGGTATTGTGAAAGAAAGAACCTTGGAGTGCATGTATAACAAAGAGGGCAATGGTATAGCTGATTTGGATGCATGTCTGAATGATTGTAAAGATGAAGACTTGTCTAGCTCTATGTGCTTGCGTTTTATGCCTTTGGATGATTTTGGTTGTGATGTAGATGACATGCATATTGAGATTATGGATGATCTTTTCTCTTCTCCATCTTATGAGTTGTTATGGTACCCTGATGAGTTGTGGGTATGTGGACCCATTTGGGATACTGAGATTAATGTTTGTGATGTTGATGATGCTATTGGTGACACTGAGTTTCCTGCTAGTTATGATTTTCATTATGAGCAAGAGGATGGTTTGAGTGATGTGGATTGTGATGGTAGTCTTTATTGGGGCTTCGATGACCCACAAGTTGAGATGGATGAGGAGATGCAAGTTAGTGTGTGCCATGCATTGTCAAGGGTGAAGAAGCTTATGAAAACCTCACATGCACGTGTGGATTTTGAAGAGGATTGTATCTTAGAAAGTTGGGACAGCCATGATGACATGGATACAGTGGATGTCTTGTCTTGGCTTGATGTGAGTAATACATCTCATGATGGTGAGAATGCTAATCCATGGTATTTTGATTTGTATGACATGTACGTTGATGGTCGGAGCTCACTAGTGATTGATGATTGTTCTTATGACTTTGAAGGATGCCATTATGTGTGCACGATGGATGCAAGGGATAATACTTTTCCATTTGATCGTGGCAAGGGTATATGGTGATGATTCCTTTGTACATGATGTATCTTTGTGCATAAGCTTTTGCATAGTCTACTACTGAGCATGAATGCTCTAGCATTCATGCTCAACATAAATGCTAGAGCACGATGGATGCAAGGGATAATACTTTTCCATTTGATTGTGGTAAGGGTATATGGTGATGATTCCTTTGTACATGATGTATCTTTGTACATAAGATTTTGCATAGTCTACTGCTGAGCATGAATGCTCTAGCAGACGGGGGGTTTGGCAAACTATGTTACGCGCATTTTGAGAACCCCATTTTTTGTAAATTTGTACATACGGACATGACAGCTGATGTCAAAAGTGTGTGAGGGCTTTATTTTTGTGGGGTTTTTAGCTTTCTTTAGCAAGCACATGTACATGCACTGCAAGTCGCTAGCCTAGTGACAACAGCTGTCGGGCTACTGTAAGTGCCCGTGAGTGAGTTTTTTGAAGGGAGACTTGTATATAACAAAAACTCATGTAAAAACTAAAAAACGTTCAGTAAAATATCAGAATTTTGCAGGTTTTGGGTCGTGGTGGCTTCTTGATGCTTTTGGATGCAGTTTTTTGCCCTCGACTAGCCTTCCTACGAGTAGTCGGGCCATGGCAGCTTGCTGTTCACGCCAATTTTGCACATAGAGGTGAATATAATTGAAATTTGTGGTCTTCAGAGCTTTTGTTTTAGAAAATGCAGAGAATTTTTGAGGCTTGAAAGCATCCCTTTTGGAGTTGTGGTTTGGGAGATACAGTCTATTTCCCACAGCGCACAGGATATGGCAGCTTGCAGGCAGTTTGGTGTATGGTAGATTGAGGAAGGTCTCTTGTTTGGAGATGTGTGTACACTTCAAAATTGTGTTTTTGAAGAGTTATTTGGTGAAGGTGGAAGCTCTTTCTCTCAAGTGCATTGGTCGGCGTATGCTGTAAATCCATGCCAGGGTAAGTGCTTCCTAATTTTCATGGTGGTCTTTTGGGTGGGCGTGTGCTGGTAAATTCCCAAGAGATCACTTGTCTTTGAGTTGTGGTTTTGTTGAGGTTATTTTGATACTGTTTGTGGCACTGATCTTGTGTCTTCAACGCTCTTGGGAGACATAGCTATAGACGTGTCCCTTGCTCTTGTTCTCCCAACAACGTGTATTCTTAAAATACACCGCTTTTTCTTGATAGTGTGAGCGCTCCATTCCTTGGCTACTCCAGATGCCCAAAGAACCAAAAGTGTCGAGAAAAAATGCACTATGTGCAAAAAGAATATGCTGAAAAATACAAGCTTTTGTTCAATGATATTGTAACGCTGATTGTAAAAACAAAATGAAACTTACCATGTAATGTGTTATGTGTGTTTCTCCCCAAGCATCGACCATTTGCGAAGTGAAGCTATTGATCACAAACTTCAAAGTGGATATCTCATCAGAAGTCAGCTTTGCTTTTTCAAGTAGACGAAAAATATCATCGACAGATTGCCACACACGAGCACGCTTAATTCCAAGAGCAGATTCGTTCCCTTTGTATGTGGTAATGTCACACACTTTTTTCCACAATTGAAACTCAGTTTGACTTTGAGAAGCCGAATAATCTGATAGCAAATGCCGAGCTTTGCTACCACCCATACATATTTTATTGGGTCTATCTTGTGTACTACCATATGTCTTTTTGTCTTTGGATAGCTCAACTGCACCACCATGTAGACCAACACTTGATAAAATAGACTCAAGTTCCTTTATACACTCTTCTCTTCTTTCTGGAGGCTCCATGTTCCAAGCATAATTGATATGCAACATTAGTAACTTGTTAAGAATTTGCAGACGAGCATGAAGGGTGCAAACATGCACATTAATCAGTGGAATTGGTAAAATAGGATCCCAATTGGGATCATCCATGTCTCGATTAGGGGGTACACTTTGATCACAACTAAGAATACCTTGGAACCACTGTTGTAATGATTTACTTATTTTTTGTGTATTAGACACACCTTTCACAGAGTTGGCTGCAACTTTCCCACTCTTTCCCTTACCGCTCTTTGATTTGCTGACTTTGACAACCTTGCTCTCGGTTCCCATGGACACTTTACTATGGCAGCAATAAATGCATGGAAAGAGTGTCATTGCACCATGTTTGCAACCTAACATGCACTTAAGAGTTTTCAAATCTCCTGCCAAATGCCACTCAACTTGGAACGAACCCAAGTCTGAAACCTGCAATCTTTGTCCTTCTTGTTGTTGCCGAATGATGTCAACAATTGGCATATGATTGAAATACCACTTCAAGGACTCATGTGTTTCTTTTGGGAGATGAAAAGCAGCCAACCACCAGATATTCTTCTCTGATTGAACACCTAAACACGTGTTTCCCTTATCATTGTCATTTAACTCAACATCGACACCTACCAAGGCCCTGTTCATCATTGTAACGCTTACCCTTTCGAGCCGCTGACCTTTAGCAATCTGACACTCATCTAGTTTCATAACAAAAATTACTTTTCCACCACACTCTTCTTGTGTCAGCCCGTAAAATCTGATCATTGACTCCTGGAGTTTCAACAAGTCGACATACACATTGTTGAATTCATTGTAGCGAAAGGATTTTCCATCTTCTAATGTCATGACATCCTTGACACATTAAAATCCACCTAACAAACTTGCAACATCATTGTTGGCGCATCGTTTGGCAATGCTAACACTGTAAGGTGTTGGTAGCAATCTGAAAAGACCTTTTGCTCTGTGTCCTATTGTTACAATTTTATACAAAGCTTCATAAGCTTTGAAACTTATTCCTGCACTGTCACACACCTCCCATTTCCTGAGGTGACACAATACTTTTTAACTCATTGAAATATTTTTGACGCAGAATTTTGGCAATGCTAACATTAGATGGATTGTCCAATAACTCCACCAACTCCTTTGGTTTGATGATATGTTGCAATAATGTACGTCTGGTTGTATCGATATCAGAATCGATTCCCATCATTTGTCGAGCCAAATTTCTGCATATGGAAACATAATTATAACAACCTGCAAACAAAGTGTAAAAGCAAAAGTTGGAGTTCATATCCTTACCTAGTTTGTCGTATTCGTTTTTTTCGAGCTCCACCATTTGAAGATAGCGTATACATTGCTTGTCTCTTTCGCTTACGAATGTAGTAGCCGAGGGGAATGTGTGTGAGATGATCTATTCTCTGATGCATATTACGTGCATTGTGTTGTAGTTGAACGTAGTTATCCAATCCACGCTCTTGCACTGTTTTCTGTTGCTGTAGCTTTTTATTAAGTTGGATTATCTCAGCATTCAGCTGCTTCATTTTGTCATTGGCTTCTCCCCTAATTCGTTGAATGTCCATCATATGCTTTTCTTGCACTGTTGATGAGGCAACAAAGAGCTGCTTTCTTCCTTCTCTTTCATTGAATAAAGCCAAATGTAACCTCCAGCAGTATCCCCACAGCCAATCTCTTCCATCTCCAATAAAACGCAAAACGTTAGTGACATTGCGAAAGGGTGGTGCTGCATTGGTTATAGGATCAAACGGGTAAATGTGACCATCAACCCATAAGTTGATTGCTTTGTATCCACTACTTCGTATCTAATCTGCAGCATTGGGGTTAGAAGTTCCAAGGCATACAGTAGCATATTCCTTCTCTAAATCGGCGTTTAAGCGATATCGTTTTGGCTTACTGGTAATATCTTGCAGTGGAGGGAGATTACTTTCCATTGGTGCTAAATAAACAAGTAAGCAAGAGGGATAATGTGTAATGGTGAAGGTTACAAGCAGTACAAGCACAGAGAGCTGGCTATGGAGGGATAGGAGATAGGAAAAATCTCTCAGAGTTGAGATAAAGGGATTTTGTTTTGGAGGGAAGAGAGAGGGGGAGTACAACTCAATATTTTTCAAATTCAAATAGTTGAAGAATAAAATGCAGCTGCACACAAAGGTAATGGAGTTCTCCATTGCTCTCACAGAGAGTAGGAGGGAGAAAAGCATGAGGGGGAAAGAGAGAGAGAGAGAGAGTAGAGAGGTAGAGAAAGAGAAAGAAAGTGAGAGGAAGTGGGAGAGAGGGAAAGCAATAAATGAAGAGAGTGTGGAAGAGAGAGAAAATCTGCAGCTTTGGAGAATCTGCACTTTTTGTCAGATGTACAGCATAGAATGTTCTTTCATTGATTTGAAGAAGGAAGAGAGAAAGGAAAAGAGAGAGAGAGAGAGAGAGAGGGCTGCACGTTTTAGAGAGAGAATGCAGTGAGAGAATGTGTAAAATCTCTTTTTCTAACTATGAAAAGGTTGAAAAGTACTTCTCTTTATGATATCTAAGTGAGAGAGAGAGAGTGATTTATATGCTAGAGAGAGAGAGAAGTATGGGAAAAGACATTTTAAAATTCAGTTACGCACCTCTTTTTTTAGTGAAAATATATAGAAATGTCATTTTTAAAAATCTCAGCACCCTTTATTTTAAGCTTGGTCAAACTTGGTTTAAGCTTTAAGAATTTTCTTAAACTGCCAAATAAAGAGGCCCTCCTATACCCCATTCACTTCCTAATGTTTCGACTATTTTCATAAAAAACAACTAGACAAACTTGGCTCGCGACTTTCTGTGCTCTCTCCCCTCTATGCTACAAACAAGAGCGACTTTCACTTTCTCTCTCCTCTTAGCATTGTAAGAAGTGATTCTCTCTCTTTCTCTACTAATGCTCACAGGTAGTAATTTTCTCTCTCTTTCTCTACTAATGCTCACAGGTAGTAATTTTCTCTCCTCTTAGCATTGTAAGAAGTGATTCTCTCTCTTTCTCTACTAATGCTCACAGGTAGTAATTCTCTCTCTCTCTTTACTTTATACACTGGTTCTCTCTCTCTAATTGGCAACACAGAGCTTCTTGTTTGTCTCTCTTTATCTCTAACTATAGCGACACACAGACACTAGCTACTTTTCTCTCTCTTAACGATTCCTATACACACACACACAAGCCGGAAAATCTCTCTCTCTCTCTCTCTCTCTCTCTCTCTCTCTCTCTCTCTCTCTCTCTCTCTCTCTCTCTCTCTCTCTCTCTCTCTCTCTCTCTTTTTAATGCTCATACAGGACACTGCTCCCTCCTCACCGTGGGAGGATGCATACACAACCCCTTAACCCTCTCCCTGGGCTCGCACTCCCAAAACGTCCTCTCTCACACCACCCTTCTCTGCCTGGGAACTACCCCTCTCTCTCCTTGTGTTGTGACCCCACACGCCCTCTCTCTCCTCGCGACAGTTCAGAATTGCCTATGAGAAAAAAAAAACTCTTGTTGTAACTTTTTATTATCAAGTTACTGGTCTTTAAGACCTCCCTCCCACCTCTTAAAGTTTTTTTTAAAACTTCGTAGGGGCAATCTTGTGAGACTTTAAATGACGAGAGTTGAACTCAAGTCCTCTCTCTCTCTCTCTTCACTCTCTCAAATCTCACCGTCTCTCTCTCTCTCTCTCTCTCTCTCTCTCTCTCTCTCTCTCTCTCTCTCTCTCTCTCTCTCTCTCTCTCTCTCTCTCTCTCTCTCTCTCTCTCTCTCTCTCTCTCTCTCTCTCTCTCTCTCTCTCTCTCTCTCTCTCTCTCTGTCTCTCCATTTTTAAGTCAAAATTTGAAGCTTTTACCAGTAATTACACTAAAACCTGTGTAAGTTTCCTGCTTTCCTCAAAGGCAAGCTCAAAATCTAACTAGGATTTTACAATTTTGGTTGGTTAACATACATCGTATCACGTTTTTTCTAACACGGCTCGGCAAAGGATAAAATAACCCTCTTTCTTTTTCTAACTCTCTTGCATCTTACTGAAATTGGTCATGAAACTGCTACCTTGAGAGCACAAAGATCTTAAGGGGGTTACTTTTAATTTAATTTCCTTTACGACCCCCTGATTACTTCTCTCCCCTCATATCAACTTTTGGCCTCGAACTAATCTAGCAAATGAGTGTACAATTTTATTTAAATATCCTATTCAAAACCTTGTTTATTCAAGGGTTGCTAAGAATGGCCTACAAACTAGTTCCATCTAGTCTATGGTCATAAGTAAATGAGCTTGAGCACACCTAGGCCAGAAAAGTATAATTACAAACTGACTTACTAACCACAGCATCATGAAATCACTTAATGGAGATATGTAAAGCATGCCAACATGCGATTATGCAATCATCATAAAGTTAGGACAAACATGCATATTATTGCAACAAAAATGCATGTAAACGCAGCTAAAATTCCCATGCATATTCCAAAATTAACCCAAGTTTGGAATAATTGCTCAAAATATTGAGAGGTCTATAGGAAGGACCCCACTAAAATATGAAGTCATCTTGGATGAACAAAAATACTTGCTACACGTCAATACTATTAAAAACTAACACGTCAATACTTGCTAAAATATTCACAGTAGTTGTTAAAAACTAATTCTCTCCTCTCCTTAAATGCGAACGCCCTCATGAGCACTAAATCCTAAAACACATCATACATTGCACTGTAGTATGGTAGTTCTAGCTTGTTACAAAATATGAAAAATATTCCATTTTTCAATAGCTATCAATCAGTCAATCATTAATCACTGACAAATTAATAAACACTAAACATAGTGATATAAACCAACTAACATTAAAAAGTGTATATACCCTTAGTGACAAACCTTTATAAAGAACTCCCAATCACCATCCCAAACCTCACCAATAACAGGTAAAGATAGATAATAGAGTGATCAGTTAACCAAATAATTATACACTACCCATGCCAGACAATAAACTTATTACTCTTTAATAGCAAGAACAACCCTGTTCCATGGCGATAGAGCTCCATAGAGATAAACCTATTAACCCCTATATTATAGAAAATATCTTAGCATTTACAGCTAAGTGGAAGTCATTGCCTTTAATTTTTTTCCCTTCTTTTGAATTCCCATTTTTTTAGTGTTTTTTTTTCATGTGTTCTTTTTTCGTGTTTTTGTTTTTATTTTTGTTTTTATCAAGTCATGTTGTACTTGAATTCTTTTTATTTATTTATTTTGCACACATTCCACTCTCACTGCTACGTTGAGCAGGAATTATTAGCACCTTACACTTACCACCCCATACAAAATCTAGATACTGTTTGTAGCGCTAACACTAGAGACAAAGTGGACCCACCCACCTACCAAGCTTGTACGATGACACTCACACAATATATAAAATAAAGTTCTACTTTACTTCCCTTTTGACTCATCACTAGTGTAAAGTATCTATAATATTGCCCATAATCTAGAGTTTAAAGGTCTATGCTCCCAAACTATAGAGACCTACATCACCTTCTAAGGATTGCTAAATCACCATATTAAGAGCATAAATATATTTCCATAACTAGATTATCCATAGTGACTCTATTGAACAATCACACAAACTACCACTCTTAGGCACTAATCAGCTTGGTCCTGAATCATATAGGAAAGTTAATTAAAAACATATAAACCCTCTATTATAGAAAATTTATTAAAACTATGAATAGTATAGTATTAACTTGTCACTAAAAATCCTCCTGCAGCAAACAAAAAATGATAGAAAGTTTTTTAAACATTTAAAATAACAACTAGAAAGTAAACCACCTGTTTAGTTTTCTTGAACATGCTCCGTTGAATAACTTGTAAAGTGTGAGCTTTGTCCTAAAGTGTGAGTCAAGGAGAAGATAGTGGATTTATCCCACATGCTGTGGAGCAAGGCTGTAGAGCTACTTAAAGCTCATTTCATGAATGAATAAACAACAACTCTTTTTTTCACTAAATGCTTGTCTATGGTGAGCTTGTGCTAAGCTAAGTCAATACTCAAGATTGTGTTTATGAGTCCAAGCTAATTCTATCTTGGACCCTAATTCACTTCAGTGATAACCTTGCTTACACACACACTCACACATTGAAGCTATGTTTTTCTTTCATCCACCATAGCTAGTACGATCCAATTCCTAACATTTGGTATCAAAGCCATGGTGTGCTAGCTAGGATTGTCATTATGCATTAATGTGTGTTAATCATTAGCATCTCCATTAGATCGATTAGCATTTCATAATTGTTGTCATGGCCCATTAACAGTTTCATAGTTAAGTTGCATATCTCACTAATTAAGCACTAATCTACCTATGTGTGGGCATGTCCTTGGCACACCCAAGAGGCCACTACCCTCCATGGCTAGATAGGCTTGATTAGGGAGAAGATTAGTATCCAATTTTTTGCATTTTCTAGTCATTTTGTGTCAATTTTCTAGTTGTTTGAATCTTCAATTAATCTTCCCGATTTTGTACTTACCAAGATATAATCATCTCATCTTGAAGCTTTCCTCGCAAGCTTCCCATAGAGCCTTCAAGCTCTGCAATCCGAGCCCGAGAACTCCATTTAAACTCACCCTTAAAATTGCCTAAAAATAGGTGTGTGTGTGTGTGTGTGTGTGTGTAAACCTGCTAAGCTTGCTTTTTGGAGCTCTTCCACAAGCAAGGCTCGTGGGCTTGTTGGCTAGCCCAAATTAGGCAATCTATTGTTGGCATTAAGGTCTCGGGGTCAAATACCCTTGCCCAAACTTGGGGATTGACTTCTAATCAAGGGATGCACTTGTGGGTTCCCACAATCCACCGTGCGTGCCGCACATAGCTGCAAATGACCGCATTACTCACATTGGGAGTGTCCGGCATGTCTTTGTGTACCTTCATGTGGGAATTAGCCCTTAGAAGGAGGGAATCTCAAGAGGCATAATCTGGAAGGTCCACGGGGATATGAAAGGGTGCTCATTACCCGAAATCGCATGCAAAAGAGTTTTTTTTTTCGAGCTGGCGGGTCCACTGGGGAGGACTCCCACAGCCACGGAAACCCTAAAGGCGTGTTTTTTTCTTCGGCTTCATTAAGCGGGCCATCCCGCGGTCCTACCCGCTGTCCAAACCGCGCGCCTTGCCCAAAGGCTTTGCCCGGCCTGCCTGCCCACGCCTACACAGCAAGTTGCCCTGCTGCCTAGCCGTGCCTGCCTTGCCCACTAGCATTAGCACCGCTTCCCACGACCCAGTTGCACCGAGATAAGCCCCCTCTTGGGCCCCCCTTCCCACGCCTGTTGAGGCTCGCCCTTCACCAAGCAACCATTCCCACGGCCTCAAGAGCTCACCAAGCAACCACTCAAGACCATCTTCCGAAAGCAACCAAAGGCTTTGATCTTTGTCCGAAGAACTTCAAAAAGCTTTTATTTGGCTATTTCAAAACCTGAAGCAATACGGGACCTCCAGCCCAAGGGTAGATTCCCAAAGAAGAACTCAAGGCTGTGAAGGGTGACTTCACCTCGAGTGAAGAGGTACTTCACATTTTATTAAAAATACATTAAAATTGGAATCATGCAGCCAAGCACAACAATTTCTTGCAATGTATGTAATTGTATTTGTCTACATGGATGACATTATTTGCTTTTGTAATGGGATAGACATTGGCATTAGAGTCTCCAAATTGCTAAAATCTCTCCATGTGTGAAGATTTTGTGACATTGTATGAGAAACACCGCATGCTTGGGCTCTCAGAGTATGACCAAGATGGAAGAGAGCATTAATTTTTTCATAAACCTTTTCATAGGATATTTTAGCATATTGTTGCATGTCATTATGACGCATGGAATAAAGCTTGATTGCACAACAAAAAGAGGGACAGAAGCACTCGTTTGAGGGGAGGATACGAAGTTAGACCATGAAGCAGTTGAAAGAAATAGTAGAAGCAATGAAGGCAAGAGACCTAACAGAGGATCATCTCACATAGTAGAAGACAAAAAGAATGAAGATGAGAGCAACATTTTCTTTTATGAAGACCCATTTTGAAGATGCAGACTCTCTACTTGTAGGGGAGGACTTTTTCCTGTGTGGATTTCATCATCCTATGTGGAGATCACCATCCTTTGTGGATTTTTCCTGTGTGGATTTTATCATCTTGTGTGGATATCTCCATCCTTTGTGGACTTTATCTTCCTATGTGGATTTTGTTAGCCTGTGTGGATATTACCATCCTGTGTGGATAGCAACTTATCATCCTGTGTGGATCACGCATCTTCTGTATCTTGTCATAGCCCAAACCTCAAGGGAAGGATTGTAAAGTGTGAGATTTGTCCTAAAGTGTGAGTCAAGGAGAAGAGAGTGGATTTATCCCACATGCTTTGGAGCAAGGCTGTAGAGCTACTTAAAGCTCATTTCATGAATGAATAAACAAAAAATCTATTTTGCAGTACATGCTTGTCTATGGTGAGCTTGTGCTAAGCTAAGTCAATACTCAAGATTGTGTTTATGACTCCAAGATAATTCTATCTTGGAACCTAATTCACTTGAGTGATAACCTTGCTTACACACACTCACACATTGAAGCATCCCACTCATACATATCACAACATGTATGTGTATGTGTATGTATGTCCATGTATGCCCATAAATGACCCATATCCATGGACCTATCTCTTATAGAATAATTGACTATGAGCATGGCACCACTACATGAGGTGTATCACCCAAAAGGGTAAAGAGGGACACCTCTAATGGCTAAGTAGGAGCTTGTGACACCTCTACTCATTATTTTAGCAAGAGGGGGCGATCTAGGGAGGTATGGGGCTGATTTGGGAAAGCCTTGGTCATCAAGAAACCCTAGAAGTCTGTATAAGGGGCTTTCCCACCCAATTTTACACACACTTGAATACACATTGGAGATAGGGAGACTCTACTACTGAGGCTACTCGTTGGTGAAGCTTCAACAAGGATTTGAGAGATCAATAACTCCTAATCACATTTGGGTGATGTAAATATCTAAATTAATCAAGGTTAATATCAATCTCTTCTCTCAATGTGAATCCTTTCCGATTGTTGCCATATTACAATTATAATCCTTTCGAATTACTACCATGTTATTATCGAATTGGAATCCTTTCCAATTTCTACTCTATTATCAAATGCTATACTCTTATTTACCTATCCTCAATTGGAAATCAACCATCATTATATCTATTCTATGGTATCTCTCTACATTACAAAGTAATGAAGGTCTCGGTGTTTGATTACATAATCAATTGTGTTGATTGCATGCCCAATTCCTCTCCATTGTAACCTAGATGTTGCATATATTATGTATTCAGATTCAAGAAATGGTCCAACTAAAATGATGGATTGTTCTTGCAAGTATGTATACGTAATCAATCATGTGATTAGTGTATGAGTTATGGAACACAGTATCATAAGATTATGGGAGGATCAAACAAGCATATGTTTTGAGTTGATGTGTGGAGTAACCATATATGTTTAGGACTTAAAATACTTATAATCATGTATCCTTATTCCATTGTATTCTTATACTTTAGCTTACAACTTCTCAAGTTAAGCTACATATCTAGTAGTGGGAATGGCACCTAAGAGAACTCGCTATGGTGGACCACACGATCACCAAGCCAGAACCAGTAAAAGGAAAAGGAAAAGGCCCCGATGAATAAGGATGTACCACTTATCCCACGGAGTGATGTTATTTCTCATGAACCGGTAGGAAACTTTTTTTTGTTCAATGCAGCATGAGTAATTAGGAAGGAGAAAACTACCTAAACATTGGATAAGTTCCAATTTGAAACCACATCAATTGAACTTGATAATTTTCTTTAAGCTGTATTAAATGGAAGGACTATTTGAGGATAAACTATCTAAAGTAGAAAAGAAATGTTTGCCTAGTAGGGAAACTCTTGAATCTTCTTCATTCAAAATCCTAAACCGATATAGTCAAAACTCCGTATGGGAAACTAAAGACACTGGGAGCTATAAACTCTTCCCAAGATGAGTGAACTCTTGGGGTTGGGATATTTTAATGAAGAAGGATCGTATGTTTTTTTCCTTCTAGAAGAGATTTTCTTGGTGCTGATTTGACAATGTTTGAAGGGCTATTCTTAACAAACTTGTGATGGAAATCATAAAAAGGAACTTTGTGTATGAATAATCATGTTGTAGTAATTAGAAAACAAGGAAAAACAAAGTGTAAGTGTCGGGGTGGAAAGTGGGGATTGGATCAGGTTGTTAGTCAAGGATGGGTGGTCTCGAATAGTCAAGAAACTCTCCACTCCTCTTGATAGGAGAAGAAAAACTAGAGACTCATTGCGCCAAGAGTCAAGAAGTCCCAATTGTACGTGCCTTTCAAAATTATGCGAAAAAAGACATTTGGTGTTTCTCTGTTTTGGAAGGTGGGAATTAGGAATGTGAAAATATCGTGTTAGTTCATGCTTTCCCTACGAGACAGGGCTCGGACCCTTTTCAATGACTCGAACTCAAGTTACTTGGTGACAAGAGTCTGTCCATTAGAGATCTTATCTATCTGACTATGATTTTCTCAATCGATTAGGGCCTAGCGACCTGTCAGGTACCCTGATTTTACCAAATGGATATGGTGATGGGGTGGGGACCTCACACGTGTTATCAGAGCCTAGGTTAGGAAACTGGAAAAAATTGTTATTGTTTGTAAATATGGAAAAAATGGATTGGAGACTTAAGTTCGAGAACTTACCAGCATCGATGTTTCAGGAAAGGTGGCTTCTTCTATATCAATGTGAGGAAGATCACATGACTCCCCTCTGATCTAAATAAGCTTCAGTGGGGGGAAGAGTTGCAAGTTATCCAACTTTACTACTTTGCTGGTACTGCTTAGGGATGACTACACTATTATCTCTAAAGATGGCCTTGACATGACCTTAAATGAATGGGTTTTCAATCAAGTGGTGAAAGTGATACTTACTTATAGGATCAAACCCATTTTTGTCCCTGATGTCTCTCCTAAAAATAAAAGTCTTGTATTATATGAACCCCGCAAAGATGTGTATAAAAGCTTCTACATAGATGAAATATTAGATTATAAAAACTTGTCCACAAATACTTATCGATTGTACCACTATGTCCCTGGGAATCTAGCTCTAAGAATCATATAGCTTTTTAGCAAAGATAACCTTTGCATACATCATAATAGAATAAAAAGATGCTCACCTAGCTTCTTGATGAGACCTCAACTTTGTACATATCTTGATATAAATAAAGCTATGGCATCTTGAATTTAATAAAGATAGTTGATTTTCAAATTTTGTCTTGAGTTGTTGAAGTTTTGAAGCACTTGATATTGTGTTAAGTCTTTAAATCAAACCATCGACAAGCGTATTATTGTATAGGTACCGTCAAATGCTTTATACATGGCCATACAAGAGAAAAAACTTCTCCTCAAACAAGCCCAACCACCCACATTCAAAGGCAATGGAACCCATGTCAAGCGTGATGCTGAAGCCTGGATTGAGGCAATGGAAGACTATTTTGAAGCTACACGGAACCAACCTATAAACCAAACTATGATTGCAATGTTAGTTCTAACTGGCGATGCAAAAATATGTTGGAAACAACATTGCAAGGTCTTGGGTGTTTCAAGGTCTTCTCAACCTTGGGAGGATATAAAAGAAGCGGCTACAACACTCGCTCATCATGACGCCAAAATGAATGAGTTCTTTCTCTAAAACAACTATCCTTATTGGTGGGAGAGTACTACTCCAAATTTGTTACCTTGCAAAGATATTCCCTAAAAATGTCCATTGAGCAATAGGTAGCATGATTTTGTCAAGGATTGAATCATCCCTTGGATACCCGTCTTGAAGCAATGAGTCCCACATCACTTCAGGACGCTCTCTTAAGGGCAACACCTCTGGCTAAAGAAATGACCACAAATCAAGGGAGAGAAGACTTTAGAACTCAAATGGATAGGCCCAATAATTGGAGCACCAAACTTGCTAATCAAACTTATCAACCTCACCCAGTAGCAGTCACAACTGCAATAGCTCAACTTGAATATCCTGTGTTCATTGTTATGAGTGTAATGAGATAGTAAATTGTAGGAATAGGTGTCCCAGAAGAAGTGAAGCAACTACTTCAAATTCAATTTCTGTAGCACCAAATGGTAGAGGCCAACCTGTTCATCATGGAGGAAGGAACAGAGGAACAGGTCCTGGAAGAGGAGCGATGGCTCAAACTCATGCCATTAGAATGGAAGAGCCAACGGTAGGAGACCAAGTTGAAGAGAGAGCAACTTTACATGCCTCTATTGACAACCCTAATGCTCGCCAACAATACGCAGTCATTCAAGCACCAAGATCTTGCCAAGGTGAATAAATTGAATTCTTAAGTGATTGTGGAAGCACACACTCATTTCTCTCTCCTAAATGCATGAGGAAAGTAAAACTAGACCAGTATCCTGCACAAAGGCTAATTGTAGAGGTAGCAAACGAAAAGGAAGTCTTACTCAACATATAGTAGGACAAGTAGAGTTTGAACTACGAGGATACTCTACTTCTGCTCACTTTCATACTTTACCTCTAGGAATATAAGATGGAATATTGGGAATGGACTGGTTGAAGCAAAACCAAGCTCATATTCACTGTGCACAAGGCAATTTTACCTTTACAGACAAATTAGAGAATGAAGTTCTAGTTCAAGGGAATAATGGGAAACCTAAAGCTCACTTAGTCAAAGCTAGTAGACTTCTTAAGGGTTTACTAAAGGGTCAATAGATCTATGCAGTTAGACTTAACAAGGTAGAAGACACAGATTCAAACTTTCAACCTAAATGGTTGAGAGGGTATTCAAATGTGTTCCATGAGGATATTACAAATCTTCCACCACCCAAAGAAGCTGATCATGAAAAATTGACACTATTCCTAGTTGTGAACCTGTTTCAAAGAGACCATATAAAATGTCACTCCTTGAAGCAAATGAAATTAAAGAGCAACTTAGACAGCTTAATGAGCAAGGATTTATCAGACCAAGTACTTCTCCTTGGGTTTCTCCAGTCCTTTTTTAGAAGAAGAAGGATGGGTCTTTACGACTTTGCATAGACTATCACGGGCTTAATCAAGGTTTTGTTTAGAACAAGTACCTCATTCTTAGGATGATGAGCTATTGAATATGCTACACGGGGATAAGATCTTCACAAAGATTGATCTTCTCTCTAGTTATTATCAGATAAGGGTCAGAGAATCAAACATTCCAAAGACAATTTTCAATACTAGGTATGGACATTATAAGTTCACAGTAATGTCTTTGGTTCTTACTAATGCTCCTACAAGCTTCAATTGACTAATGCAATGTATTTTTAGAACTTACCTAGATGATTTTGTCTTGGTTTTTGTTGACAACATCTTGATCTATTCTAAAGATCAGGTAGATCATGAAGAGCACGTTCGTAAAGTATTACAACTCTTACGACAACATCAGCTTTATGCTAAGAAGAGTAAATGTACCTTTTGTTCTTCCCAAGTCAGCTATCTTGGCTTTATTATATCTTCCAAGGGTATCTCAGTCGACCCCAATAAAGTTAAGGACATCATAGAATGGCCGCAACGTACTTCTGTCAGTGAACTAAGGGGATTTCTTGGAATCACAGGATGGTATAACATATTTGTCAAGGATTATGCTCTCATTGTAGCACCTTTAATAGAACTGCTAAAGAAAGAAATGAGGATCAAATGGAGAGCACAACATGAAGCCAGTTTTGCAAAGTTAAAAGGATACCTAGTATCAGTCCCAATTCTTAAACTTCCATATTTCAGCAAGGAGGTTGCTATAGAATATGCTAGAAAACTTGCTTAAGGAGAGTCCTTACTCAAGAAGGTAGGCCTATAGCCTATACTTCTCAAAATCTCAGAGAGAATGAGAAGAATTACCCGACCCATGACTTGGAACTCTGAGCAATTTCCCATGCATTAAAGCTATGGAGACATTATCTTCTCAGTCGCAAATTTTCAACTAGTCACTAATCATAAAAGATTGAAGTAGATATTTACACAACCCAATCTCAACATGAGGCAAAGAAGATGGATTGAACTTCTTCAAGAATATGACTTTGACATAAAGTTTAGACCGGGGAAGGACAATGTAGTTGCAGATGGACTTAGTCGCAAAGCTTTCCTTAGTGCTATCTCTATACGTAATATTCCTATGTGGGAAAGAATTAAGGAAGCAGTCTTCAAAGACCCAAATTATCAGCAATTATTCTTGTAGATTCAACAAGGCATAACACCTGAGACAAAAAATATATCGATAAAGGACTACTTTTTTCACGAGGGATGTCTTTATTTTTGACAAAGGCTTTGTGTACCTAAGGACCCAACACAGAAGAAAGATATCCTATTTGATGCTCATGATAGCCCAACTTTAGGTCACCCTGGGTATGAAAAGACCTTAAATGCTGTTATAAAAATCTACTTCTGGCCAGGAATGAAGGGGGATGTTCTTCTCTATATGAAGCAATGTCTCTCCTACCAATCGATTAAATTTGAAAGAATCAAACTACCTGGACAACTTTAACCTCTTGATATACCTCAAATGAAATGGGAGTGTATCAGTATGGACTTTGTCACAGGATTATGTAAAGAATAAGGATGCAAGAGAGCTACACAAGACAAGCACAAAGCACACAGAGATGGAAAGCTTCTTCTTCTTCTTCGCTTAGAAAAGAGAGTAAAAAATTACTTAGTGCTAAAGCTGAAAAGTAGCACATATGTACATGCGGTCACTAAGTGTGAACTCGCTAGAAGCGTACTAGGCTGGCACTATAAGTGTAGTCCAGCTGTAGAATCACTGGCAGAGATCCTCTGTGTTGGTCACCTAACGCGCCAGTGAGTAAATGTCGTAAGCGGCCAAGACCCGTAGTGGATGCCAGCTCAAGATGTAGAGCTCGACATCTCAACACTCCCCCTCGAGCTCTGCATGTCGTAGAGTCCAAGCATAGTCCGGAAACGTCGAAGCTTCTCAGCTCCAAGGGCCTTGGTAAAGATATCCACTATCTGCTCCTCTATGCTGACATAGACCAAGTCGATGTCGCCCGCCAACACTCGCTCTTGAACGTAGTGGTAATGGACCTCTATGTGCTTGGTCCTGGCATGGAACACTGAGTTCCTAGCCAAGTGCATGTTGCTGAGGTTGTCACAATGGATGACAATCTGCTGGTCCACCTGCACTCCCAAGTCCTCAAGTAATGTGCGTAGCTAAGCTACCTCGCACTCCACAACTGTTGCACCTATGTACTCGGCCTCTATGCTCGATAAAGCAACCGTGGGCTATTTTTTGCTGCTCCAAGTAACAGCAGTACTCCCAAAAGAGAACATGAAGCCACTTGTAGATCTCCTATCAACAATTCTACTTGCCCAATTTGCATTTGTATACCCATACAATGCTAATGGCGCATCTGCTGCATAGAAAAATGCGTAGTCAAGAGTCCCTTGCACGTACCGAAGTGTGCGTCGTACTCCATCCAAATGTGGCTTCCTTGGAAGCTGCATGAATTAACTCTCCAAGACTACTGTGTAGCTCAAGTCTGGCCTCGTGATAGTTAAGTAGATTAGACTACCCACAATCTTCCTGTACATCTTGACATCCTCAACAACATCACCCTTCTCTGCACTCAGCTTTGCATTCATATCCAAGGGAATAGAAATTGGCTTACAATCAGCCATACCATACTTTGACAACATGTCCAAAGCATATTGTCTCTATGAGACAGCCATACACCCTTTGGAGTCCTGATCACCTCAATGCCAAGAAAGTAGCGCAACTCGCCCAAATCTTTCATTTAAAACTCCTATTTGAGAAGACCCTTCACATGGTCAATCTCCATAGCATTGTCACCCACAATAATCACTCTCACGTACATAGAGCGAATGATCAGCATGAGCTCTCCTAAAACCAATACTGACAAGATACTTGGCAATCCTGTCATACCATGCTCTAGAGCCCTGCTTCAAACCATACAAAGATTTGAGAAGCCTGCATACATAATCTGGGTAACCTGGATTGACATAACCAGGTGGCTGATCCATATACACTTCCTCTTGCAACTCACCATTCAAGAAGGCATTCTTTACATCCATTTGATGCATAACCCATCCTCTAGATGCAGCCACTCCTATGACAGCTCTCACAGTCATCATCTTTGCCACTGGAGCAAATGTCTCCTCATAGTCTATGCCATACATCAGTGCATAACCCTTTGCGACCAGCCTTGCCTTGTGACACTCAATGTTACCATTAGCCTTATTCTTGGTTTTATATACCCATTTATAGCCAATAGCTTTCTTGCCACTTGGCAATGGCACCAACTCCCATGTGTTGTTTGTTTCCAATGCAGCCATCTCTTCATTCATTGCATCATCCCAATGCACATTTCCAACTGCATCCTCAAAACATGTGGGCTCCACATCCTGTATCACCTTAGCCATGTAGGCTTGGTGATGCCCTAGATACCCATCATAAGTCATTCCTGAACTGGATTTATGACTCTGTTAGATCTGCGCGGTCCTGGGTCACTCCTTTGCCCTCGAGCATCTTCTTGTACTTTCCTTACACCAGGTGTCCTAACAGCCAGAATTCCAAATTCCTCATCAAGACTTTGTTCAGAACCATTTGAATCCATGTCTATATGTGAAAAACCTAATGATGCATCAGCCATAAAGGGAGGTTCATCAACCTTTTCCTTTCCTTTTCATGATACATTCCGTGTACCTGCTGGTGGAGTAACCTGCGTACGTAGTCTGCCAGTCCATGGCTTCTCAATAGAGCCACGAGAAGAGGACTCTTGTAGTCCACTCAAAACCTCTGACTGTGGCTTCACATTTTGTACAACCACATCATCTTTTACATCAGCCCCAATAGTGCCATGTGCATTACTGTACCAGCTGCTCATCTCATCAAATACTACATCTCTGCTCACTCGTAATTCTCGTGTAGTAGGATTGTAGCACCTGTACCCCTTTTTTTCAAGGGAATATCCCACAAGAATACATTTCTATGCTTTAGGATCCAACTCATCTGGTACATGCACGTAAGCTATGCAGCCAAACACTTTCAAGTGTGCCAAATCAGGCTTTGTACCTGTAAACTTTTCCTCAGGTGTTACATCATGCACCGCAGCTGTAGGTGTCCTGTTCATAATGTACACAGATGTATTTATAGCTTCAGCCCAGAAATGATGAGGCATGTTCTTTCTCATGCATCAATGCACGTGCAACCTCTGCAATGTGCTTGTTTTTCCTTTCTGCGATCCCATTCTGTTGTGGAGTATATCTGCATGTAAACTGCTTGCGTATACCATGCATTCATAGAAAATCTAAAAAATCATTGGAGAAGTACTCTCCCCCTCCATCTGACCTCAATGTCTTGATTTTCATATCTGTCTCCTTCTCAATCATGACTTTGAAGTCCTCAAAGTGACCAAACACTTTGCTTTTGTTACGCACGAAGTAGACCCATACTTTCCTTGTATGGTCATCAATGAAAGAGACATAATATCTGCAACCATGTATACTTGCAGTATCGGTTGGACCCCAAACATCTATGTGCACCACCTCAAGTGTCTTTTTACATACATTACGCTCATGTGTGAAAATGAACCCTTTGACTGTTTTCCAAACTGGCATGCTGCACACACTTTATGCATACCATCCACCTTGAATTTGGGAAAACCGTTTACAATCTGTTTTGATTGCATGCTGTGCAATCTCTGCTCATTGACATGGCCAATGAGTTTGTTCCAAATGTCAACATCAACCACAACACCTGTGCCCTGTGCAAATAATGTAGCTTTTACCTCAGGCATTTCTACATTCAGCGTAAACATTCTGCCCACACATTTTCCCTCTGTGATCAGCTTACAGCCATTCTGGAAATCTTCAACATAACATCCATTCGGATTGAAGCGAACCTACAAACCCTGATCAACCATTTGTCCAACAGAAACAAGATTCTTTGTAATGTTTGGGACATGAAGTACATCTGCTAGGTACTTTGATTTCCCACTCTTTGTATTTAGAGGTATGTCCCCTATATGAGCAATGGGGTGAGCTGTGTCATCTCCTGTCTGCACATAGCGTGACACATCTGATTTGCGCATATCTCTAAACCACTCTCCACGAGACGTCATGTGATTAGAGGCACAAGAATCCACATACAAACATCATCTTGGGTGGAATTCTCTACAGTCATTGTATTCATTACATGTTGCATAACAAGCATGCACTCGCTTCTGTTGTCATCTGCATCTCTGCTAGTAGATTCATAGTTGCCCTGTTCTCTCTTTCCACTTGCTTTTCCCTTTGGACAGTCACGTGACATGTGACCTTTTCACCACAAGTCCAACATTCTCTGCTATCTGTAGTATGTTGCTTCTTGCTTGATCCTGCACCACGACCTCTTTGACTCCCCTTGCCTTGAGACTGGTTTCCCCTGCCACCTGTATTGTTTTGATTTGATTGACGTTCTCGAAATTGGCCCCTGCAACCACTTGGGCCTCAACCACGAACTCTACCTCTGTTGGAGTTAGAATAGAAGGCCTGTTCAGACCTATTTCTGCCACCAGACAAAGATGTGTCAAGACCAAGGTTCTTCTCCTCAAGAATAAGCATAGAAATCAAATCTTGGAACATGGGGATGTCGTCTCTTGTATTCATGGAAGACCTGAAATGTACATACTCATCTCCTAGACCATCCAAGCATGCAAGGACAATGTCATCGTCTTCCACTGAGACTTTAATAGATCCAAGAGCCTCAATGATACTCTTGATCTTCAAGGCATAATCATTGATGGAGAGGTTGTTCCTCTTAACCTGATTTAGCTCCAACTTTAGTTGAAGCTTCCTGGCCTTGGTGTTCACCTCAAACACTCTGCCTAAGTTTTTCCATGCAATGGCAGGGGTTTCAACATCCTGTAGATAGCCCATCATGCCATCTGTGATGCTCATAGAAAGATAATACATCACTTTTCTATGGCCTTGTTGCCAGTCCCTCAAAGCTTGTAATGGCTATTGCCCACACAGGAGCAATAGGCATTACGGGAATGATTACCCGCAACTACATTATATGAACATCAACGCACAGAATGACAAGAGAAGGAAGTACAAAGTACATAGACACAGAACAACCCTTGCTTCATTCATCTATAATCCAGACACAGAGTACAATAGATGATGCCATGAATATCATAGAGATTGGTTAAGTTACATCAAAAGACAGGTATGCCCCTCCATATACAACCACTACTCCAGCGCAGATCGGGAACGGTGCACACACTCCTGTCCCATGATATCCTATGAAGAACTACCGCTCTGGCCGCCGCATACCGCATGAATCCTGACTCCTGATCCACAGTGTCCAGACCTCCGCAAGACCGTAGGACCGCATGTGCGGCTAATGCCATAACACCTGGCACGCACGGTGGATTGCGCGAACCCACAATCAGCCCCTCTGGTTGGAAGGTTCTGGTGGTTGCTCTGCACCCTTCTCTGGTGAAGAGGAAACATCAATATAGCCAAAGCCCCAAAAATCTGCAGTATGGGCTCGATAGACCTCATCCAAAAGACGTGGATCTATCTCAATTTGTTCCGGCCAGGCAGCCCGAGGAATAAACTGCGTTGGCAAGGAGATAGATTGAGGCGGCTGTGGCAGAGGAGCAAGAGGTGTATGCAAGGGATAATAACGAGTAAGGTAGCGATTAAGAGCAGCCCAAAATGGAGGGCAAGGTGGGAGACTGAGAGAAAAGGAATGAGCTAAGGTCTCCACCCAAAAACGGACCCTGCGCCTCTCCTTACAAAATCGACGAATCATTTTTTGCAAACGAGAGACATGAGCCTGGGCTTCAGCACAATCCTCTGTAGCTTGTGCCCAATCAGCAACATCAAAACCCTCTAGAACAACACTCTTACCTCTGTCAGTGCTGGATGACTCGGGTTGGTGCGCCACAACCTGTTGAGCGGGTGGCTGTGCTCCCACCTCAGCAGCCAAGCGTGTGCTCCAGCTTTGTCATTGATTATCTAAAAACGTTCGAAGATCATCTTGCATCTCCACTGCCAATGCATCCAAATTAGTCATGTTGATCATTACATCGCCAGGGTGCGAGGTTAAGTAAGAAGCTAGGCTATGTTGTGTTCTCAACTGAAGAAGTTCTTGTTAAATAGACCTTACAAACTCAGCATTAGCCCCTCTTAATCTTTGTATTTCTACCCCTTGCTGGCGAGTAGTGGAAGTCAGCTGTTCATTCTGAGTGTTTAACTCGTCAATCCAAGTCTGCAAAGTTGTTACCTGCGCTTCCAGCTCATTGACTCGTCCCTCTATGGCTGGGGCTGGCCAGGTCGCACGAATAGACTCTGCAAGTCTGCTCAAAAATGTACCGCATGCCTGTAATTGGTCAGCAGGGGTCCCTGCTGCCGTAGCCTCTCAGGGTAGCGCTACGGGGAGAATACCTCCCGTCGAGGCAGCCACATTCGTAATACCCGACGTTTTCGGTTGAGCGGGGACGTCCGCAATCGCAGAGCTCATCCGCAAGGGAGTCGTACTGTTAACTCTTTCCTGCATTCGGCAGCGCCAGTGAGCCACCGTAGAATCTTCCGCAACAGGAGATGCAGTTGCTGGAGGTGGTGTTGAAAATTGCTGCTCCGCACGGCCGCGCTTGCGGCTTGCTGATCCTGCACCTGCAGTGGCCATCTCCTGGGCTCTAGAGGATACCACCGCCGTCGATGAACTAGGCAATTCCACAGTACCCACCTGTTGCTGCTGTGTTTCCCTCTCCGCCGGCACTGCCAAGCTTTGTGTTTGCGACAGAGGAGGATTAGTGCCTTGGACCACCAAGCGATCATCTTCAAAGCGGCAAAGAGGACGCAGGGCGAGAGGAAACACTTCTCTCAAAGGAAAGATCAATGTGAGCAGTTGGCCCACCTTTGTAGTGGTTGGGGTACCCCTCCCCAACTGTGCCATTACTCGTTGGCACTCTGCCAGCAGCCGCCCTCTGACCACTGCTGCCCAAGCTACTGGCCCAAAGTTGGCCGAATGCAACACATTTCTAGGTTGGGTCGAAATAGTATACGTTTTGGCCTGTAGTCAAATCGCCTCAAGGAACCACCGATATGCATCCCTGGTTGCCACATCTGACAACCCTGACAGTTTATACTCCCCTTTGACCTTCAAGCCAAATTCCTGCTCGACATCTACAGCAGGGATCACATGGGAGGCTCGCACCATGCCATCGTTGGGTAAACAGCAACATCTTGAGATTCTTTCTGTTGTCAACTGTATCTGTTGATTTTTGAGTACCACCATATCACCAACCGCGATTTGCTCGATCAAACGTGCTGCCTGCGGGTGCACTGGGATTCCTTGCCAGTCCAGGTTGGCGAACACACGCAACCGCAAGTCTTGCAGCCATGCGTCCACTCGTCAAAGCACGAGCTGCTGCACGGGAGTGAAAGGGACACATTGCAGAAGAGAAGTTGTCATGGTGGCGATGAGATGCAGGTGCAGAGAATAAAACACTAAGAGCGCGCGACACATGAAACTAGAGAACCACAATAAAAAAACGTTTGCATGCAATAGTAACCCTTCCACAATGAGTTCCCAAAATAGGGCGATCCACGGTGTCGCAACCATCATAGATCTTTTCCCACTTCCCAAGATTGCATGCAAAAGAATCCGCAATCATGATTAAGGCGGCTTCCGGCTCTTGTACCGCAGCAAAGGGGCACTGAATCGTGGTAGGTGAAACATAATGGTGCAGTCTGAAACCATTGACCAGCACAGAAATAACCTCCCCCCTCCAATCCGCCAAATAAAAAGAAATAGGCCCGCATGCTTGAAAAATCCAAAATGGTCCTCACCACCTTAATTTAAGCTTCCCCGGCATCTTCCCGAGACGGGAATTGAAGACAAAGACCAACTGTCCTTGAACAAATTGCCGTGCTTTCGGGCGATCCAGCCATTTTTTCTGCCTAGACTGCAGATCCTGCAGCACCGCAAAGCTCTGCAGCCGCTCTTCGTCCAATTCCTACAAAACATCCAATCAATAAATCACGGAATCCTCCGGAAGAAGCCGATCTGCAATCAACATCCGCAAACTCGGAATCACATGCTCCACTGGAGTGATTGCCTCCATGCCAAATGCTAACTTAAAAGGAGTCAATCCTGTTGCCACTTTGTAAGCTGTCCGATAGGCCCATAAGGCAGAAGGAAGTTTTACATCCCAATCCGTTCTATTCATATTCACTAACTTTGTCAAAATTCGAATCAATTGTTTATTGGTTGATTCTGCTTGCCCATTCGCCTGAGGATAATATGGAGAAGATTTCCTGTGCAATACAAAGTAAAACTGCAGCAGTCTCTCCATCACCTTATTCAAAAAATGACTTCCCCGGTCACTAACCAGCTCAATAGGGCAACCATATCTAGAAAAGATATCCTTATATAAGCATCCCGCCACAGAAATTGCAGTGTTATCCCTCAAAGGCCATGCCTCCACCCATTTTGTAGCGTAATCCGTGGCTGTCAAGATATACTTATTCCCTGTGTGAGCTGCCACTGGTTTAAAAGGACCAACAAAATCCAAACCCCACTTTTGAAAAGGCTCCAAGGGCAAGACTGGCTGAAAAGGCATTCTCGACCGTTTGGTAGGTTGCCCCAAAAGCTGACACACATCACACTGTTGCACATAGTTTCTCGCATCTTGAAACAATGTGGGCCACCATAATCCTGATTAGAGAACCTTTCTAGCTGTAATTAGTGCTGCAAAGTGACCTCCGGCAATACCCGTATGTACTTCCTCTAGGACTGCTTCCTGCTCCTATGGTAGCACACATCGGAGTAACACCTCTACCACCGTGCGGTAATAGAGCTTCCCCATAATGATCTCAAAATTCTTGCTTCTAATAGCCATACGTTTCCTCTGATGGCTGGTCAAGAAGGAAGGCATGTCGCCGCTGTCGAGAAAATGAAACATCTCCTCATACCATGTCCATGGAATGCTCGGAATGACCCTTACCTGACTCAAGACGGTAATATCTTCTACAGTGACTCCTGTTAGAAATAGAGATGCATCCGGAAATTCATCAGCGACCCTCGTCGGTGGCTCTCCAGGTCTAGCCGGGATAGGTAGTCAGCCACCGCATGCTGAGCCCCTGGGCTATGTATGACCTCAAAGTCAAATTCCTGCAACAGAAGCACCCATCGGGCCAATCTTCCCGGCAAATTCTGTTGCCTTACTAAGTATAACAGAGCCGAATGGTCCACATGGAAGAAAAACCGTCGGCCCAACAGATAGTGCCAAAATTTCTTCACTGAATATATCATCCCTAAACATTACCTTTTCGTTACTGAATAATTTCTTTCTGTAGATGATAATCATCTACTGGCATAATAGACCGGTCGGAACCATCCTTGACTTTGTTCCTGCATCAACACACTGCCAATAGCGTGATCCGAAGCATCCACGAACACATGAAAATCCTGCCCCCAATTCGGTGCCAGCATAATCGAAGCTTTGGAGAGCTGCAGTTTTAATCTTCGAAAAGCCAAATCACATTCCTGTGTCCATTCAAAATCTATAGCATGAGCTTCCTGAGTAATCGAGATTGCCAAATGCGCGACAAACCGTAAATGTCTCCCATGCCATCGGGCTTAACCTAGGAAAATCTAGCACTGTTTCTGATTCCGCGGTGCAGGCGCTTCCATAATTACGGCAATTTTATCCAGATCCACAGAAATGCCGTCTTCAGAGATGATATGCCCCAAGAGCCTGCCACTGCGAACAGCAAATGCACACTTTAAAGGATTCAAACTGAATTTTACCTCTCTGCATTTCGTAAAGCATAACTGTAATTGTTGCAAATGCTCCAATTGTGCTCCAAAAACACTGAGATCATCCAGAAAAATCCGCATAAAATCCGTCAAGTAAGGCCCAAAGATTTGAAACATATCCTGTTGAAAAGTGGAAGGTGCAGTCCACAATCCAAACCACATTACTGTGCAGGCAAATACTCCCCATGTGGTAATAAAAGCTGTTTTTGGTTGATTCCACAATGCCATTCTGATTTGATTATATCCACTAAAGCCATCCAGAAAAGTATACATCTCATGTCCTACTACATCATCCAAAATGGAAGCCAAAAACGGGAGAGGAAAAGGATCTGGAACAGTAGCGGCATTCAATTTCCGGTAATCCACACAAATTCGGATTTGCTTATTTTTCTTTGGTACTACCACAATTGGAGAAATCCATTCCGGATTATCAATAGGGGTAATAAAACCCACTTCCAACAGGCGATCGATTTCCAATTTAACTTGCTTTGCCACATTCGGATTCATCCTGTACGAATGCTGCTTCACGGGCACCGCATCCGGTTTCAGATTGATCGTATGCTGATAAAACTTAGGATCCAATCCCTGCATGTCCGCATATTCCCATGCAAAAACATCCTTGAACTCTGTCAGTAATTTGATCAAATCATCTCTAAAACTTGCTTCCAATTGCTTATTAATGTATATGGGCTGCGACTCCGCTTGCTCCCCAAGAAAAACCTTCTCTAATTCATCTTCCTTAACCCTTGCAATTTTTTCCATGTGCGCCTCAAACGCTCGTTCTTGCTGAATCACGTCCTCCAGTGACTCAAGACTTGGAAGCACCTGTTGTTGGGGCTCCCTATTCCTCTTGGAGTTCCTGAAACCCCCTCCGAATGCCCTTTCGGAATCAGAGAAATATCCGCAAGGTATAGAGAAACCAAATCTGGATTCTCTTTGAGAAATTGTTCCTCTTCATCCTCTTCTAATCCTTCCACCATATTAACTATTTCTGCTATCACCGGCCATGCTGCCTCAACTGGTTGTCGGCATGTTCCCAACATCACACGCACTTTTCTTTTACCCTTATTTACTGTAAGCATATTTGCTTCCCAATTATGTTTTACCCTCACTTGTCGTAACCAGGGTCTCCCCAAAATAATGTGATAATCTTGATTATGATCTTCAATATTCAAAACTACTAAGCAAAGGACAAGCCCGCTACATCCAAAACAATACCCCGAAGTAAACCCACTGGTTGCAGGCTCCCAATCACTGAGACCAAAACGCTCACATGCTGCTTGGGTGATAATGTTTACCCCCGCTCCTCCATCCAACAGTACCTTGTCAATGTGTGTGCCATGGTATCGAACTGAAAGTTCCGGAATACGGGTATCCGTGATCCTATTCGCCGGCAACGGGGCTGAATCATCATCCTCGCTTTCAACCTTCCCAATGGCAACTTCCCTCAGCTCAGTGGCCGTTTGTCGCAGCAATGCATTATGGAATTCGGGACCAATTTCAGCAATGAACCCAGAGGTACTTGAATTGGTGACGTGAGAACCTCTTTCCAAACCGAATTCCACTCCTCCTGTTCTTTAATATCACCCTTAATTCCAGCTTTCCCTTCCCTTATTTCCAGGCCTACAGTGGTTGGCATAGTCGATGGTCCTGCTGTCTTTACTGGTGGTGCGGATTGTGGCAACCAGGACACAGTCTTTTTCCGCACCTCTTCGTGAGCCGTCCAATCCGGAATTTTCACATCGGAAGTTGGAACCACATTTTTACCTGATCGCGTGATTAATGAAACCGCTGGGTCAGACTCCTCCAATCCTTCAATCTGAACCATAGCCACACTAGGCTGTTTCCCTGCAGCGCGTTCCTGCTTTTTCCGATCGTATTCCATAGCTTCAATACACTCAAATCACCAATGACCATCCCCCAAACAGAAAAGGCATGTCTTGGGGCGATTAGGATCTCGGCCACCTCTTCCGCGGCCTCGTCCTCCCCCTTGACCCCGTCCTCCTGCTTGACCTTGCAGAGGCGGCTCTCGTGTATGAGCATGAGCCATCGCCACAGCAGGCTCTTTTCCCTGCCCTATCTGTGGTTGTTGCCAGGTAGAAGAGTCCCCTCGTCTCCGACGACCCCGGCCATTGAAATAACATTCCACTGTATTATGAGTATTGGTCGTGCAAATCGCACACCACTTCTGATTCATTGCACATTCATGAGCATCATGGCCCGGATTCCGACATTGGGTACACCAGATTTCCTTCAGACTTTTAGCCGCTGCAACCGATTCCTTCGATCCGGAGGATACACCTTTCCCGTGACGCTGGGATTTTTTCTGTGGTGTCTCTTTCGATTCTTTTCCTGAATCGTTGTTGCCTGAGTCCGAGGAATCAGATCCTGCGGATTCCGACTCCGAACTATCACTGCCACTATCCTGTGACATCCGATGAGATTTCTTTCTATCTTTCTTCTTTGACTTCTTTGGATGTTCCGTATCCTCAAAAGCCTCTCCTGCTACTACAGCCCTAGCAATTACAGTATCCAGTGGAGTAGTTACCTTATCCACTGTCGCCATAGCCGTTCTGAGATCCTTGTTGAGCCCCCGCAAAAAAAAGTCATTCAGTACTTCGGCTGCCGATCGTTGTGCCTGAGGTACCCTCTGCAAAAGCATCCGAAATTTTGCAGCGTAATCCTCCACTGGCAATGACTTCTGCCGGAGCATTCGAAGCTTCTCCAAATGTTGAGGAACTGTCTTTTCCATTCGAAACCTTAGTAGAAACGCTATGGATCCGTCATCATACGTCTGGAAATGATCATCACGATATTCGAACAACCATTTCGCAGCTTTCCCTGAGAGTGTAGATTCAAATACTGACTGTTAATGGAGACAAATCACCACCCCAGGATGATTCAATCCATAAGCTTTATTGAATTGGCGTAAATGTACATCCGGGTCTTCACTCGAAAGACCTCAAAACCGACTATACTTAATCTGAGGATGAGCCATCACTCCTTGCCCAATTGTTCCTCCTCCCCCGGAAAAAGCTGACGAGCACTAGGAGGTGGGGACAGTGGCGGAGATACTCCCGGACTGCTTACCGGAGACGGTGGTGGAGCAACCTGTGTGGGTGAGGGTGAATGTACGACAGGAGGACATGACTGACTGCGCGGAGTACGTCTCGCTCGCCGCAACCTCCTACCACGCACCGGGCTTGGTGATGGAGATACAGATTCCTCAATCTGCGGTGAAGAAAAAACAAATTCATTTGAACCGCCTCTCCTCCGACGTCTTCCTACAATTGGAACCACAGGGTCAGGCGGACCCTACGACCTAGTGCGCATGCATATTCATCGTAGGCCATTCATCACGCATCGTGGTCACCATATGTAATGGCTATTGCCCACACAGGAGCAATAGGCATTACGGGAATGATTACCCGCGACTACATTATATGAACATCCACGCACAGAATGACAAGAGAAGGAAGTACAAAGTACACAGACACAGAACAACCCTTGCTTTATTCATCTGTAATCCAGACACAGAGTACAATAGATGATGCCATGAATATCATAGAGATTGGTTAAGTTACATCAAAAGACAAGTATGCCCCTCCATATACAACCGCTGCTCCAGTGCAGATCGGGAACGGTGCACACACTCCTGTCCCATGATATCCTATGAAGAACTGCCGCTCCGGCCGCCGCATACCGCATGACTCCTGACTCTTGATCCGCAGTGTCCAGACCTCCGCAGGACCGCATGTGCGGCTAATGCCGTAACAAATCTTTTCTTTGTTCTTCTGTAGCATTTGCCTCGGGAATCATTGATGGAGAGGTTGTTCCTTTTAACCTGATTTAGCTCCGAATTTAGTTGAAGCTTCCTGGCCTTGGTGTTCACCTCGAACACTCTGCCTAAGTTTTTCCATGCAATGGCGGGGGTTTCAGCATCTTGTAGATAGCCCATCATGCCATCTGTGATGCTCATAGAAAGAAAATACATCACTTTGCTCTGGCCTTGTTGCGAGTCGCTCAAAGCTTTTCTTTGTTCTGTTGTAGCATTTGCCTCGGGAATCTCTGGTTCCTTTTCATTGTCTTCTTCTACATAGTCCCAATAACCTTTTCCTTTTGGAAAATTTGTTATTCTGAACTTCCATGCAGGGTAGTTATTTTTCTCAAGCTTCTCAGTGACAATCTGATTGAAACCGTCAGACATCTTGAAGTACTAAGACAAAATAGCTGCAATCTGCAAAAACCTATAAATCTGTTGAACCTACTATCATGGTACATGTAACGCTTTCTACACTCAACGAGTGTCCACAATCAAGCATACATACAACCACTATACTTGTACAGTAAATCTCTGTGTACTGCACTTTGGAGACCTGTTCAAAAACTTGTACGAAATACTTGTACAATAAATCTCTGTGTACTGCACTTTGGCATCTGGTACGTGGATTGCGAACGAAGAGATTGTGATGCTCTTGCTGTCTTAGCCTCTCTTGCCTGCACCAGGCTCTGATACCATGTAAAGAATAAGGATGCAAGAGAGCTACACAAGACAAGCACAAAGCACACAGAGATGGAAAGCTTCTTCTTCTTCTTCGCTCAGAAAAGAGAGTACAAAATGACTTAGTGCTAAAGCTGAAAAGTAGCACATATGTACATGCGGTCACTAAGTGTGAACTCGCTAGAAGCGTACTAGGCTGGCACTATAAGTGTAGTCAGCTGTAGAATCACTGGCAGAGATCCTTCGTGTCGGTCACCTAACGCACCTGTGAGTAAATGCCGTAAGCGGCCAAGACCCGTAGTGGATGCTAGCTCAAGATGTAGAGCTCGATCGACATCTCAACAGATTACCCTCTGTTGGAGGCTATGATTCAGTATTTTTGTTGTTGATATGCTTACTAAGGTAGCTATTTGATGCCTGTAAAAACTAAAGACCATATTAGGTATTATTATGGGAATCTCCAAATTGACCAAATTCATGTAATTTGGGAATTTTCAACTTAAAGTGGGAAAAAAGGAGGCAAACTTGTTGATAAGATAGAGTGAAAATCTTATTGGATTGTGGTGTTGATAAACACCAAAATTCAAGAGGATGAACAAATCATGAATTTGAAGAAACTCTCTTAATTAAATAAAAGAAAGAAAGGTTGATACAACTAGAGATCTTGTTTACAAAATTGACTCTTATAGTCACAATAGAAGCTCCGTATAATCTACTCCAAATTTGATGCCATATCCAAATTTTGATCCAAGCGTGGTTGATGTGCATGAGCAAGACTTGCTTTAGCTTTTAGAGCATGCCTACTGGAATCTTAATTCTAGAAAATGGTCCTTCTTTGCTGGATCTTTATGACCAAACAATTGCATCTACGATTTCCCACACTTGTGGGTCCTTGCAGTTGATAGCCCAAAAACACTTCCAGCAATTAGTGTAAGCTTGAGTATCCATCATCCCACTCTTTCTTGAACAAGATGCCCAATATTGAATCAATTTTTTTTTTGTAGTTTGGTGATGTAGGCTCATTATCAATATCTGATAACATTAGGCAAAATTTGGACTCACAAAGGGGCCCTTTAAGGAGTTTGACTTTACCTCTCTCTACCAAAATGGACACATGGATAAATTTTTGCAAACAAACTCCAAAGTTGGCGGAGGTTTGATAGTTAGAATGTCCTCTTCAAGCTCTATCTACTGATATATAGCACGCCATGAGATTCCTCATATTTTAGAAGATTCTTTTTTTGATTCACTTAGATTCCGACAGAGTTGTCACATCATAGGTGAATCAAAAAAAGAATCTTCTAAAATATGAGGAATCTCATGGTGTGCTATATATCAGTAGATAGAGCTTGAAGAGGACATTCTAACTGTCAAACCTCCGCCAACTTTGGAGTTTGTTTGC
This sequence comes from Adiantum capillus-veneris, assembly GCF_014529385.1. Taxonomy (NCBI): domain Eukaryota; kingdom Viridiplantae; phylum Streptophyta; class Polypodiopsida; order Polypodiales; family Pteridaceae; genus Adiantum; species Adiantum capillus-veneris. The sequence goes on along the minus strand of NC_140942.1, from coordinate 142,427,015 downwards.
AAAAATTTATCCATGCACCCGTTTTGGTAGAGAGAGGTAAAGTCAAACTCCTTAAAGGGCCCCTTTGTGAGTCCAAATTTTTCCTAATGAAGCCATTGCGAGCCAAACTGGATAGATTTCCATGTCACTTGGAGCTAGCATAACAAAGTCACCTTGGTGCACATCAGACATAGGGTCAAACTCTTCCCTTATTCTTTCTCATAGAGGACCACAAAAATGATCATTCAACTCTTCAAGCATTAGGAAAATTTTGAACTCATTTTTGGGCCTTTTAAGAGTGCCACATTATCAAAGTTGTACAAAAGAAAGCAACCCGGTAGACCCCTCTAAATATTGCTTAGAACCCCATGATATGACCTATCATTGGAAAGTTCTTGAAAAATAAATTCTAAAGAGCCAAGGTCCGAAAATTTTGGATGACTTCTATGAAATTTATGCCATTTTTTTTCAATCAGCCATGTTTTGTTATCGTTACGGTAATCTAAAATCACCTTTTTCTAGATCTACATGAAGGAAATGTCCGATACATGCATGCTATATATCAATAGATAGCATTTGAAGAGTAGATTCTAAATATCCAACCTCCAACAAGTTTGGATCTTATTTGCAAAAAAATTACCGATCCCCACTTTTTGAAAGCTATGCCACATCAACAATTCTTACAAGGCCCATTTTTGAGTCCAAACTTTTCCTAATGGCCTAGGAATCTTTCTGCTCCTTGTTGTAAGCTCATTGTAGTGGATTGTAGGTGACAAGAGTCCTGAGTTGTTGGCCAAAAAATTTCATACAAGCCTCTCTCTGATATAGTTGCTTTTTCAAGCTCGTCACCTTACTCTAGTAATCTATCACAGTCTATAATATTGTGGCACATTTGAACCATTCCCTAGATTTTGCCAAAACGTAATATAATTATTCAACCCTAAGATCAGTTCTTCATGAGCCTTGACATATTTTGCCATTGGCACCAAAGGTGGATCTCCATGTGGCAACATTGGATTGCCTTCTATGTCAGTTTTCCAAAGGCGAATGCTTCCACTCCAACTTGATACACCTACACGTGCCTTATACTGCATCATTGGTGTCTCATCTTGCATAAAAAACCTGAATTGAAGTGGTTTGGAATGTCCAACAAGTATGTCTTGTCCATCACAAAAGATAACCATCACAATATTGCTTGAAATCCGGGACCTTTTCAAGCAAAAATGGGGCCGGAGATGAAGATGAACTATTTCGTAATGTATCCATCAAGTGTGGCAAAGTATATGTTTGTGTAACTCTCAATTTTTCTGAAAACTTACTGAACGTGGCATCTATGTCCTCATGTGTATTCCCAACCATCAAAAATCCTAGTTGAATGGTTTTGAAAACACCCCTTGCAACAAGCATTGACAAATAGGCAAATAAGTATTGATTTATGTTTTCCCCTGCACAATTATCCAATTGTAGTAACAAGTTGTCTGGCAACTTGCAAAATGCTGTCTCTGATTCCGCTTTTGTAGCTTCCAATGGTTGCAAGATGGGCTCTTTTCCATCACTCAAGTTGTGGTGGTCTAAATCATCCCTTGAGTTCAAAGCATGTAGTAGAGAGATACTACTCCTTGGTAGTCCATTTGTTGCTAGATCACCAAGAGGATGCTTATCTATCCTTTGTAGGTTATGTAAACAATTAGCAATTGAGCCAATTGTAAGATTTGGATCAGCTGGCCACAAACCATTCAAGATAAAGTGACCATAATGACCTTCTCCATGGCCATGAGTGATCATACCTATCAAAGACACCTACAAATTGTATCCTGAATCCACACCCTTAGGAACAATGCATAATCTAGGAATGGCAATCTTCTTTTGATCCATCTTATCATGGATTATACAAACATACTTTTGTGGTTGAGTTTCTGAATATGTGCACCATGCATAATATAAGTGCCTACAACTCTTTTGTTGTGCCATGAGAACTTCTCTTTCTCTCAAGAGAAGAGCTCTCTCTTGAAGAGAAGGTTTAGCTTCTAGCAGGGATTTTAATTACGCGATGACGCATTTTGTTAAATGTTAATTATTGTTGTTATTATCACTATTTTTTTCATGTTATTAACATATCTAATGTCATGACTTACGAAAACCGGTAGAAAACGTAGAACCGGCGGGGCAACCACAAACCTCGGCAGGCCCGGTGGGCATATTATGAATCTCGGCGGGCGCGGCGGGCAAAGCAAGAATCCCGCCGGCCCCGTCATGTACCCCCTCCATATTTGGCGGCTCTATATAACCCTGTAGTAGGCATCACATAACATCACCGCTTCCTCTAAATTTGGTCATCCTTTAAAATTTAGAAGAAAAACTAAAGGTAAAAGAATGAATAGTCTTTTAAAAAAATTAAAACTTAATGAAACTCTGATCATGGATCATTAGTTATTTTTTGGACTGAACTGATTCTTGAAAGGAGGTAGAAAGGTGAATCTTTGGGTCGGTATCTCTACATTTGGGATGGACTAATCTCATGTTTCGTTCACCGTTATATTTGCTAAATTGATTGCTATATTGATTAGAACTTCTATCATGCGTCATTAGTTCTTTTTTGGACTGAACTGATTCTTGAAAAGAGATAGAGAGGTGAATCTTTGGGTTGATATCTCTACTTTTGGGATGGACTGATCACATGTTTGATTCACCATTGTATTTGCTTGCTATTCCGATTAGAGCTCCAATCATGGGTCATTAGTTCTTTTTTGGACTGGATTGATTCATGAAAGGAGGTAGGAAGGTGAATCTTTGGGTCGATATCTCTACTTTTGGGATGGACTGATCACATGTTTGATTCACCGCTGTATTTGCTTGCTATTTCGATTAGAGCTCCAATCATGGGTCATTATTTCTTTTTTGGACTGGACTGATTCATGAAAGGGGTAGGAAGGTGAATCTTTGGGTCGATATCTCTACTTTTGGGATGGACTGATCACATATTTGATTCACCGTTGTATTTGCTTGCTCATGTTTGAGTAGATTGAGGTTATTCCCTTCAGGCTTCACTACTACGCTTGTGTGTGATATTGATTATAACACTAATGTTTGGTTTGAATAATACTTGAAAGAAGAGATAGCATACTGAGCTATGTTTATTGGTATTGCAAGCATCCAATAAGTATGTCTTCCACCGGGAATGTCAGCGGTGGTGTTGGTGTCCCAAGCCTGGCTTCCTTGAGGAGACCTCCTACCTCGATGCCAGGTCTTGCTTCGCAGGGCACCACTTCGCAGGGCAAGCAAAAGGCAGGTGGAAAAAGTCCAGGACCTGAGTGGAATTTTTCCACAAATTTAAATAAGTATCAAGATTGGAAATGTAACTTTTGTGGCGAAGAGAAATTTGGAGGAGCACCAAGAATAAGGGATCATTTGCTAGGTGGAAATACCAGAATTCAAGGAGGAAAGTGCAAGGGCTTAGGTGCAGAAGAAGCAGCTATGCGCTTAAAAGCTTTAATTGGTAAGCTAATTTCCACGAGCAAAAGATCAAAACTCTCTACTTTCGACCATCACACCCCCGTATCGATAAGATCAAACCAGTATGAGGGATCATTGGTTGTAACGCCCACCAATGGAAGCACTCAAAGTAGGGAACCAACTTCTCATATCGATGGAAGTACTCCTCCAAACCATGGATCTCCTGACTTTCACGTAGGTTCGTCAAAAAGTAGACAGGTTAGCTTACAGACGAGCTTCAAAACACTTGCCTTAGAAGAAGCACACCTTGCACTAGCTAAAGCCGTCTATTTCACTGGGGGATCATTGGCCATTGTCACCCGTGATGCATGGAAGTCAGCTTGGAAACGCATTGGGGAGTATGGTGCTGGATTTACCCCTCCAACATATCACCATATGAGAAACCAACTGTTGGATAAATGTTACACAAGCACACAACAGGATATTCAAAGGGTAATATTAAATGCAACAGAACAATCTGGATACACCATAGTTAGTGATGGTTGGTCCAACGTTCAAAGGCGGCCATTGATCAACATCATGCTTGTATGTCCTCGTGGTGAAGGTTTTATCAAAGCTGTGGATAGCTCTGGTCAAATAAAGTCTAGCAGTTTTATAGCTGACATCATTGGCGATGCAATTGAGGAACTTGGAAAAGAAAATGTTGTCCAAGTAATCATGGACAATGCCAAAAATTGCAGGGCTGCAGGTAGAATACTTGAAAGTCGCTTCTCTCACCTATATAGTGCTGGTTGCAGTACACACAGCTTGAACTTGGTATTGCAAGATTGGTACAAGAGGGAGGACATAGAGTGGTTCAAATGGATAGTAGACAAAGCTCGCTTAATAGTCAAGTTTGTTTTGAAGCGTCAGAGGGTTCTTGACATGTACCGTCAGAGGATGTCTACTATGTTAAAACTGCCGTGCAAAACTAGATTTTGCACCAACTACTATACGGTAGAATCACTAATAAAAAATAAGAATGTTGTAATGGAGACATTTGTTTGTGCCACTTTTTCAGAATGGGAGGCTGGTCAAAGGGAGAAGATAAAAAGCAAAATAGGGGTGATCAGAGATCTACTAGCTGATCGCCACTTCTAGGATGATGTGGTGGATGTGCACAATGTCATGATGCCCATTATGCTCGCATTACGCCAACTGGATTATGCCTTGCCTAACATAGGTAAGGTGTGGATGGCTTGGTGGACTGTTCAAGAAAGCCTTGCAAATCCAGAGGAGCCCCAAGAGCCAATTGTGAAGCCTTGGAAGACACCATTCACTCAAAAGAGGAGAGAAATTTTGAGAAAGTATGTGCATGGTCGATGGGTTGGAGCACATAGTCCACTACACAGCGTAACTTTCTTATTGGATCCAATGTATTGGGCAATGGAAATAGACAAACTTGATGAGGAGGTGCTGGAAGACTTTTATGATGTGATAGGCAAGTTTTATGATGATCCTGATGAGCATGCATCAGCTGTTACTGATCTTACGAAGTTTAAACTCAAAGAGGATAAGTTTGGTAAAGAATTTGTGCAGAAACTTGCCACGGAGCAACCAGCGTGGAAGTGGTGGATGATGAATGGTGGTAGTGCACCCACCTTTAAACGCCTAGCTGTTAGAATCCTAGCCCAATGTGCATCCAATTCAAGTTCTGAGAGAAACTAGAGTACATATAAATATGTACATTCCACCATCAGAAACCGCCTTCTAAATTCAAGAGCTGAAAAATTGGTGTATATGTACTGCAACCATCGGCTATTGGCAAGAGTGCAAACTGAGAACTACAAAGAGGAGATGCCGCGTTGGACTTATGATGTAACCAATGATGAGGTGGACGAAGACAGTGAGCTGCAAGGGGAATCTCATGAAGTAGAAACTACATGTACTTTAGAAGAGATTGAAGAGAATTTGGAAATTGAACCAACTTTGACCCGTTGCAGCAAGCGACGGTGGTTTAATTAATAGATTATCGAATCCATTGAGTGACTTCTGCTTAAGTTCACAAACTTTTTATCTTATATGCTTTTTTTAATATTTAGTTTAAGGTTTAGACATTTGCTTAATAATAAACGAAGCCCTTAAAAACCTTTACAAGGCCACAAATCACTATTAAAGCTTCATAATATACAAAGCCCTAACAAATCGTTGCATTATCACATATCATAATTGAAGCTGAAGAGAAGACAATTCACAATTCACTAATAAATTCTCGCAAGACAACGAGTCAATGTTATCAAATGTTACAAAAACTATCCAAGTGATAGTGAAATATTTGTGAGAATATCTTCATTCTCCTATTCACTCTAACATTTAAGCTTATTATAGTCTTCGGACATTTTAAACATTGCATATAGCTTTTTGGATATCTCAAACTCACATATAGCACAATGAAAGTTATTCATCATGCTTTGCATCAAGCATGATATATGATACATATGTCCGCATGGCAAGCTGAAGTGACCACACCACTCATGAAAGAATGATCTACATATGGGGCAAGGACCACCATGCTCACCAGAAGCTGGAGGGGCCTCAATAGATGTTGGGTGCTCAATCAATGTGGCAGCATTTTGTTTTTTTATAGTCGCCTCTAACTCTTTTACGTGGCGAGATAGCACCTTCACCTCCCTTTGCAAGTCTCTATTTAGGGTTTCTTCTGCATGAGAGCCTTGTGTAGCTTGTGATGCTTGCCTGAGTTGAGTTTGAAGCTCCTCCTTAACTTGATGCAATTCCATTGATGCACCTTCTAGTGGCAATGACATCTCTTGCCGTGTGACGGTGATTGCAGTACTGCGAATGTCCTCGACCATCATGTGAGGTGTCCTTGAGCTAAAGTCCACTGCTTCACCCAAGACATAATGCATGTATAACATCTTGGCAAACCACAATGGACAATCCATATGATGCATAGGATGACCCATAACATCGAGATATATGTTCTCTCCATTGTCTCCTATGCCTGCATTAATGCATTGTGATAGCTTGAGTCGGCCTTTCTTGATGTTGTCATCTGCAATGCCTGGCCATATGGATTTCACCATTTCTCGATCAATCCTAGTGTTCACCTCTTTCCATTGTGTACCCACCGGGTTGGCCCACTGGGAGCAACGAGCAGCAATTCAAGCGGTGTCGTTCACTCCGCCGCCCTAACACATGGATCTGAGACGCTCAAAAGCGCGCTTAGCCCTTTGATTATCATTATCCATATCCTGATTAAACACTATACTTCAATTACGGCATACAAACTTAATGATAATCAATTTCTATAAGAGTAACCACCATTTTACGACAATCAATTGCTATAATTTTAACCACCATTTTACGTCAATCAATTGATATTAGAATAACCACCATCTTACGACAATCAATTGATATAAGAGTAACCACCATTTTTTAAATCAATGAATGACAATCAGTGACTCCACGTGGCTTATTGCTTGAAACTTAAGAGAAAAAAAAAAACTCATAGAAAATTTGTTGTCTATTGAGATATAACAAAGTGTTTTTATTACTCATACATCATCCATTGCGCATAAAACCCAATTTTTAAAAGTGATTTTATAAGTCACAAGTCTCAGAAAACCCTGCTTAATAAAGTACATCATATATCCATCAAAAAAAGGCTACACTCATTTCAGAGGGAGGGCGTAAGCATCGTTCTGGCTGGGCTTCAAATCTTTCTAATTCTTCGTCCAAAAGGGCCAAGGTCTTTCTGTCTGTGGATTTCTTCCTCACCCAACCTTCCACAACAATCCTAGATATGGCTTGTACCTCCACTGAAACCTTATGTTTGAACCAATCTGTGTTGTAGTAGTCAGAGAACTCTCCACAAAACTTACAAAATTGCCATATCACCCATCCTATGGCGTACACATATGTGGCCTTGGTCCATGGGCATAAATTCTTGCCATCTAGTAACTCAGGAGCTCGCCAAGGATGAAGCTTTTGCCAGTTTTCATCGGTATTGTTGGTCTTTTGTGTCTCTAAGACAACACGCAGAGCCAATCCCCAATCAATTATTCCAATACGGGGAGTGATATCCTTGGTAAAGTCCAACATGATGTTCCATGGATGGAGATCATTGTGGATCACTCCCTCGTCATGTGCGAATCGCAATGCCTTCACCAAGGCATGGATCAACGAGGGAGCATGATTGCACAGGCTCTTGATACGTTTTTTCTTGTCTTCAGAGGGCTGCTCCCATTTAAAGTCTTCAGGGATCTTTCCTTTCCCCTCTTGATGCGCTACAAGCGTCGTGAAAGAGCCATGTGGAAGGGGCGCTGTCTCCATAAGATCACCGAAAGTCCCCCCATTGAAGTAGGGGAATATCAGAAACCATGGCAACGTTACAGAGTGGGCAATACTCCTCACAATCCCTCTATGGTTGAGATCTACTCCACTTTCTGATGCAAAGCTTTTCCACTGATGCTTGGCCTGTCCTTTGAACTCCTTGGCACAATAAGTATTCGTTGCAGGAAGGAAACTGATCCCTTTGATTTGAACTTGCCACCCTGTGCCATAAGCCCCTGACCCAAGTTTCTTGATCTTCTTAATGGACTTATTTGGAATTCCCAAAGTCATACTACATTCAAAATTGTATATATTGCTCTCCAGGTGACTGGCAGAAGCAATAGCACCCGATGTTCCCTCAATGGCAGCCTCCTCAATAAACGGTTCTCCAACTTGGCTGCTCCCCATAACTCTCGTGATAGCCATTCGCATTTTCTTGCTTAGGCCAACCTGTGTGTCTATGTGGGATGCTCGCCTTGACCTCTCCTTTTCAGCTCTCCATCTCGTGTTCCAATGCTCTAGCTTACCCTTGTCTACTTCTTGAGGGCATTCCTCTTTCAAATCAGAGGCCACCTTGGGCAAATTGCCCACCCAACTGCTCAGTAATGAGATTATTGATTCGGTTGTTTTGTCTGGATATAACAACAAAATTTTGCGGGCTATCTCACTGTATAATGATTGCAATCTAGACTCATCTGCAACAATCTGCTCTATATCGTCGGGATCTAGTGCACTGACGATTGTAATCAACAATTGTCTAATTTTCTTTTTGAACTCTATCACTGAAGTAGCAGAAGGATCCATTTTGCCTGCAATGGTATTATTGCAAACAACACATTGTGAAATATAACTATGTGCCACTCCATTTGGATCTTTTCTACATGAAAAAAAAGTGCAGTATAGAAAAAGTGCAGTATGCCTCACCGTACAACAACTTACAAACAGATGCTCTTGTCATTCTAGCAGCAACACACCTAGTCACAATTGCAGCCATGTGCCGAAGCATGAATGACTGGGAGCAACATAAAACATAGTCACCCTACGCTTTTGCAATGACACACCTAGCCGCAATTGCAACCATGTGCCAACGCATCCACGCACGGTGAGTTCTTTCAAACAGATGCTCCTGTCATTCTAGCAGCAACACACCTAGTCGCAATTGCAACCATGTGCCAAAGCATGAATGACTGGGAGCAACATAAAACATAGTCACCCTACGCTTTTGCAATGACACACCTAGCCGCAATTGCAACCATGTGCCAGTGCATCCACGCACGGTGACTTCTTTCAAACAGAAGCTACCGTCAATCTAGCAGCAACACACCTAGTCGCAATTGCAACCATGTGCCGAAGCATGAATGACTAGGAGCAACATAAAACATAGTCATCCTACGCTTTTGCAATGACACACCTAGTCGCAATTGCAACCATGTGCGAGTGCATCCACGCACGATGTCTTCTTTCAAGATTCAAGCATATGAAACATTATGAAATTATTTGAGCACACATTCATGCATTAGATGCTACCGTCATTCTAGCAGCAACACACCTAGTCGCAATTGCAACCATGTGCCGAAGCATGAATGACGGGAAGCAACATAAAACATAGTCATCTTGCGTTTTTGCAATGACACACCTAGCCGCAATTTCAACCATGTGCCAGTGCATCCACGCACGGTGAGTTCTTTCTAACAGATGCTCCTGTCATTCTAGCAGCAACACACCTAGTCGCATTTGCAACCATGTGCCGAAGCATGAATGATTGGGAGCAACATAAAACATAGTCACCCTACGCTTTTGCAATGACACACCTAGCCGCAATTGCAACCATGTGCCAGTGCATCCACGCACGGTGACTTCTTTCAAACAGATGCTACCGTCAATCTAGCAGCAACACACCTAGTCGCAATTGCAACCATGTGCCGAAGCATGAATGACTGGGAGCAATATAAAACATAATCATCGTACGCTTTTGCAATGACACACCTAGCCGCAATTGCAACCATATGCCAGTGCATCCACGTACGATGATTTGATAAAAGAAATTTTATACCTTTGAGTTTTAACTCAAAAAAACATCAATAAAATAAGGAAGGGATTAAAAAATTACCGCTACACTGCTTTGAGAATGTGGAAAGTTGCCAGAAAGTTTGGTGAAGAATACTTTTCAATGTACCTCTCTTGTGAAAAAGACAAGCACCGGCGTCGTCTTTATATAGCCACAGCGGGCCCGGCGGGGAAGTGGCTTTACCCGGCAGGCCTGGCGGGTTAACTACTTAGCCCAGCGGGCCTTTAGCCGGTCTCCAAGTCTCCTTACAGGTCAAAAAAGATGAATGTCAATTAACATAATATTTGTTATTTTGCATTTCTATTGTTATTAACCTGAAATTATAGTGTGATCACGTCATTTTGAAATCCCTGGCTTCTAGCCTTGCCTTGATTGAACTACAGACATTGCACTTAGAGAACTCACTTGTGTTTGTTAAAGTGACATGTGGATACTCTTTGTTCCAAATTCTACCGTAAGAAGATTGAGATAACTTCTTCTCATAGCCCATTTGGTCAAGTGTTGTGGTGATTTTGCTTAAAATGTCAACTTGTTTGTACATTGATGGAATCCCTAATTGAGTCTCTCTTGAGCCATCTAGTAGTGTTCTATTTCTATGGGGCATCTTCTCAGAGTTGTTATCCACAAATTCATTTAATAGTGCTCTCGCTAAACTAGTATGTTCTCAATGTATATGTGTTACCATGCACATATTGGCGCGCACCGTTTTCAAAATTTTCCTTGTAGCAGTAAAATGATGTCTTTGGTATTCCATGTAGCTGATACCCCCGGGGCAGTCACTTATCAAAATAACCCTATATCACGTGCGTTCAAGAGGTAATTAATAATACCCCAATATACATACTATACTTACACTATGATCCTATTTAAAAAAACCCCACCCCCCTCTGTATGTATACATTTCTATACATTTTGATCTTTTAATAATACTCTCCGGTTAACTCACGTGATATCATACACATTCTAAAAAGTGACCACCCCGAGCTGATACCATGCTCTGCAGCAAAAAATAGAGCCATTTATCTTGAATTGGTATCGCATCTTCTCATCTTTCTGATAGCATATAGATAGAACATCATATACATAATTTGTGCGTGCTTTTTGAGACTCTCCCCAAAATTCTTACTGTAATCTTGTCACCAAATCACGATCTGCAAACTAACAATATTTTTTTCCACAACAATCAATGCATGAAACCCTTTGAATTGACTCAGCTGAAAGATAAAAAGTAGAAGCTGGTGTTGCTTGCACTTTTTGAGTCCTGTTGATGAAATTGTATCGTCTCTTCCTTAGCAAAGGGGCATCGACACTACCATCAAGTTTTTTCGTAGCATTGTCATCATTGGATACATTGTCACGTCTAGTATGCATCCCATCAATAGGAACAAAGCGTTGTAGTGGGCTCCCATCCAACATGGTTGTCTGTTGAATGGGCCACTTTAGCAAAGTAATGCTTCCCGCTTCAGGAATATTCTCACTGATTGCATTCTCCCTTTCAATACCTACACCCACAAAGTCATCACCAAGTACCTGAGAATTGACATGTGGATATACATATAAGATGGTCCCTGTATTCACAGTGTGCATCATCGCGTCGTCCTTTAAATGGACCCTTTGATTTCTCCAAGATTCGCGTATTGACATTTCAAACTCTGGGCTTGTAATAGGTATTGCATCTATAACTAGAGGATCAAGATGATCCCCTTGTTCATCAACATTGTAGCTTTCATTTGTGTCAATTACGTTGTCATTCATTATGGATTTTTGCAAAAGAAGCTTAGGCCATCGAACAACACTCCATAATGAGCTTTGGAGAGATGTAGTATCCATTGTAGAAAAAGGGAGGACCACATCCTTCAAACATTCCTCGTCTAGTATAGATACATTTCCTTGACCTATCTTTGTACCACCACAAGTGGAATCACAATCTGTTCTACACACACAACCAATACCAAAAATTTCATTATCAAGTACCATATACACTTTCTCCCCAGATTCAAATTCCATCTTGTAAGTTGAAAAGAAACACCTTGTTAATTTCATATTTATAGATAAATTCTCTTTGAAAAAAGATGTATAAGTTACATTACACATTACACAAGGGTTGTGAATACTATAACTCTATAGACATTGCTATATTAGATCATATCTTGGACAAGTGGTCAGCCTAGTTGTAATGGCCACTGTGCAAGGTGATATTTTAGGAACCTGCTTCTCAATGTCCAAGTATCTCTTGCTTATTCAAATGGAAGTAAGGTTGGACAAGGGGGGATCTTGAAACCAAAAACCCCTTTCTATATGCGGTAAAGCTTGGAGAAATTGTGGACCTAGCTCTAATGGCTATTGTTCAAGGTGAACTATTGTAGGAACTTGCTTCCCAATGTCCAAATATCCCTTGCTTATTTCAATGGAAGTAAGGTTGGACAAGTGGTGGATCTTGAAACTAGCAGTCCCTTTTTCTATATGAGAGTAAAGCTTGGACAAGTGATGGACCTAGATTTAATGTCCACTTTCCAAGGTGGTAGTGTAGGAACTTGATTCCCAATGTGCAAGTACTCTTTCTTGTTTCAATGGAAGTATGGTTGGACAAGTGGTGGACCTAGTTAATGTAAGGTGAACTATTGTAGGTACTTGATTCCCAATGTGCAAGTACCTCTTGCTTCTTTCAATGGAAGTAAGGTTGGACAAGTGGTAGACCTAGTTAATGTACAAGGTGAATTGTTGTAGGAACTTGCTTCCCAATGTCCAAGTAGCCCTTGCTTCTTTCTCGGGGAGGTCACCTAATAAAAATGTAACCTATCAGTGAGTTCAACAGAAGGGTATTTAAAGTTCTTGAAACTTACAGAAATATATATACAGAAGGGCATTATTTTTTCAAATTTGAAAAAAACTTACAGATTTAAAAAGAAAAGGGTATATTATATTCCTAAAAAAATTCACAGATAAGGGGTTTTACAAATATGTCTTGAACGCACGTGATATGGTAGTTTTAATTACACATAGTGAACCCCCCGAGGCTTCTTTCAATGGAAGTAAGGTTGGACAAGTGGTGGAGCTTGAAACCGGCAGTCCCCTTTTCCATATGAGAGTAAATCTTGGACAAGTGATGGACCTAGTTTTAATGTCTAGTTTCCAAGGTGGTATTGTAGGTACTTGATTCCCAATGTGCAAGTACCTCTTGCTTCTTTCAATGGGAGTATGGTTGGACAAGTGGTGGACCTAGTTAATGTACAAGTTAGGGCCTTGGTTCTCAATGTCATAGTAGCCCTTGCTTCTTTTAATGGAAGTAAGGTTGGACAAGTGGTGGATCTTACAAAAACATGGATCCATTTTATATATGAGAGTAAAGGTTGGAAAAGTGGTGGACCTAGTTTTGATGGCCAGTGTCCAAGGTGGTGTAAGATCTTGGTTCCCAATGTCCAAGTATCTCTTGCTTATTTCCATGCAAGTAAGGCTGGACAAGGGATGGATCTTGAAACCAAAAGTCCCTTTCTAAATGAGAGTAAAGGTTGGACAAGTGGTGGACCTAGTTTTAATAACAAATGTCCAAGTTGAACTATTGTAGTGCCTTGCTTCTCAATGTCCAAGTAGCCCCTTGCTTATTTTAATGGAAAAAATATGGAGCAGTGGTGGATCTTGAAACAAAAACCCCCGTGCTTTATTTGAGGGTAGGTTGGACAAGTGGTGGACCTAGTTTTAATGGCCAAGTTTCAAGGTGAACTACAAGCAGTTGGTCCAACTATAATAGAGTATAGCTTGGACAAGAAGTGGACCTCCAAGTTTTAATGAAAAACATAGAAAAATTTCAAGGCTTTACTTCCCAATGTCCCAGTAGCCCTTGCTCTTTTCAATGGAACAAGATTGATAGTAGGGCCTTTCTTCTCAATGTCCGAGTAGCCCTTGCTTTCTGCAATGGAAGCTTGGAGAAGTGGTGGACGTAGTTTTAATGGCCAATGTTGAAGGTGAATTACTAGATGAGCTAGTGATCCGAGCCTATCAGAACTTTCTGTTTATTATATTTTGTTGGTTTTCCTTGCTTCTAGAGGTTTACAATAAAAGAAAGAGTGAGAACAACCTCTTGGAAAAATTTAAAAAAAATGATTTGATGGGAATTTTTTCTTGACTAGTTCACCGGAGGTGAAAGGTAGAGGGAGAACCTAGTGGTAAAGGGAAGGGAAAATATGTAAATGTGAAAAGAAAAGATATGATGTGGTTGTGGAGCCATGCACCCATGATTCAAGGGTCATGAGTGGCTCATATCATCATGGCTTTGGATCCATATGATGATTCAAACAAATGGGACCCAACTGGAAGACTTGGTAAAGGAAGGAACCAGACACATGATTTTGCTGAATTTTTAAAAAATACTTCCACTCCGATCCAAGAAAAGTTTTCTTCATCAAAGTTGTAGTTGATAAGCTGGAGATTCTGGCCATATTTTTTTTATAATTTCTGCATCTACGGTCTAGGAGATATGGCCAAAATGACAGACGCCAGTTTTTTCAACTGTGGTGGAGACCACCCCCTCTACCTTTACACACACACACCCTTCCTTTTCCACATTGAGACCTTCTCTAAATCATCCATTAGTCTTCTCACCCTCCTCTCCTTCCTCCTCTCTCTCAAGCTCAAAAACCCATCAAAATTTCTCTTCTAATCACCTCTCAAGTCATGCTTAATCTTGTTGTAATTCATAAGTTCTCATTCAACCCCTTTCTATTATTACTAGATATGTATTGATTTTATGTAGATTCTTTACATTTTAAAATAAGGAAGCTCTTGGACTCAAGCTATGGAGGAAGGAGTGAAGACAACACAAGTGATGATGGAGCTAACTGGTCAACAAATCACTTGGAAGGAGCTTCTTCATTGGTTGAATGTCCCTAATCAAGCTTCATTTGTACAAATTACACTTGGATCCTAACCTCACTCCTAATCACTCCCTTTCCTATATAAAGATGCCTTCCCCTTTGTAATTTTAAGCCTCCCTCAGCCCCATTGAGTCTTTGTATCACTCACCATGAGCCCATAAGCTCATTCATTCACTCTATTCTTGCACATTCTAGAGTGCAAATTGTTTCATGCTAGTAACCTCTCCTTCTCTTACTTATGTTAATTAAGAGAAATCTTTTATATATGTGTGAGAGTGCTTGATGTGATCTTGGCTAATCCTTGAGTGTTTGTTTGGTAATCTACATGCTATTTGTGTTGGGAGTGTTTGAAGTCATCCATTCCTTGTACACACACTAAGGTTAATGCTTCATTCATAGTGATCTCTCTCTCTCTCTCTCTCTCTCTCTCTCTCTCTCTCTCTCTCTCTCTCTCTCTCTCTCTCTCTCTCTCTTGTGTAGCGGTCCTAGCCCACGCTTCCAAGACTAGGTGGTGCCCTTATCTCATTTCCCTTGTGGCGCAATGGAGTTTGTTTTGGTGTAGAGGCCGCCATTCCAAATTTCCTTCGTCACTAGTAGCTTCTTGAAGTCAAAGAATTATTTGCTTCAGCAAGGGCAAGTGGCAAAGATTTGACAGCTTGTGAAATTTGGAAAAAAAAAACCCAAGCTTGCTATGAGGAGAATAGCTTTAAGCATGGTTTAGGCATGTTGTGGATGTGTTCAATGTTCTAGGAAAATTTTGAGTTCTGAGATCCAAAATGGAGTCATTTTTCATATGTTGATTGTCCTTGGTGAGTTGTGAAGCAAGGAAAGAGACTAGGTTTTAGATACAAAGATTATCTAAGCTAGACCACAATTGAAAAAGTGGAATAGGGTGGTGTAACAAGAGTTTAGATTGGGGTTTGCTGTAGCACCCCAAGCGGGGTCCCGTGGGGTTTGGGGTAGTATGCGGGGTCAAGAGGTGGCAGCCCCTTTGGGGTTTGGGGCAGTACCCCAAGCAGCGTCAAGGGGCAGCAACCCCTCTGGGGTTTGGGCCAACGCCCCGAGCAGGGTCAAGGGACATCAGTCCCAGTGTGGTTTGGGTAGCAAGCGGGGTCAAGGGGCGGTAGCCCCTGTGGGGTTCGGGGAAACACCCCGAGCAAGGTCGAGGGGCGGTAGCCCCCGCAGGGTTTGGGGTAGTGCCCCAAGAAAGGTCAAGGGGCGGCAGCCCCTTGAGGGGTTTGTTAAAACGCCCCAAGCAAGGTCGAGGGGCGGCAGCCCCCACGGGTGCAACACCACGATATGCCAAATTTGCTCAAAACAAAAGCAAACCGCTCAAAAGGTCTTGTGAGTTTTAAGTTTTAAACTACACGTGGCATTTAAAATAACCCTACCACAAAAACACACAGCGAACCAAGTGAAACACAGACGAAACAAGGGAGATTCGTTCTTGCACGCAGAGAGGGATTTCTTGGACGCGCACACAAGGAAACCATAGCGCATGCAAAACAGGGGCAACACAGCACGATAGGAGCGACATCGCATTCAAAAGAGGGCCAACAAAGGCAATCACAATCAAGGCTTTGACATCACAGAAAGCATAAAACGGGGAGTGTGTAAATCAAAAGCATAAATCAAGGTGCATTTCATATCTCTCTCTCTCTCTCTCTCTCTCTCTCTCTCTCTCTCTCTCTCTCTCTCTCTCTCTCTCTCTCTCTCTCTCTCTCTCTCCATCTACATCAGGTTTCTGTGTTTATGTTTTGCTCTCCAAGAAACCAAAACGGTTCTCTTTCTCTGTGCTACTTTCTTACACACACATATGCATGGATGTTTTGCACACACACACAACCCACACATAAACATGATGAAATATCCTTTCCTTCATGCTGTTCACCTTCCTTGCTCCCATAAAGACCCACATACACACCGAATCACACATATTTACATAGATACTCTATCTCTCTCTATCTCTCTCACACATACATATACACAAAATACAAATTTCCAATTCTTGCTCTATTTGGCCTACTTCTGTATGTGCATCCATCGGTAATAATGTAGTGTATGCATGTTGTGAAT
This sequence comes from Adiantum capillus-veneris, assembly GCF_014529385.1. Taxonomy (NCBI): domain Eukaryota; kingdom Viridiplantae; phylum Streptophyta; class Polypodiopsida; order Polypodiales; family Pteridaceae; genus Adiantum; species Adiantum capillus-veneris. The sequence goes on along the minus strand of NC_140942.1, from coordinate 142,410,236 downwards.
ATGTCTGGTAGTGTGTTTGCTTTGCCTATGTATGTAGGTACATATGTTTATGTATATGTGTGGTAGAAATGTTTACTATCTCATGGTGATATACATACAGAACATACAAATACATATGCTTGTACATGACATAGTATGGATACATGACATACATACATATCACATAATTTCTTTTTGTACATAAGCATGTAGATTTTTAGTAGTTGACTTACTTGTGTGTTCCAGTGAAGTTTCTTTCTTTAATATTTTGATGCTTTCTATCTAACGCCTCTGTAAATGTGATTCCTTCTTTAATTTCTCAACAAAGGTAACGTAGCTTACTGAGGTTTCAAATGAACATGATAGTTGAAACTAGGAGAGGCTCATAGATAATACATGAAATGAAAATTTACCTACTATTGGGATGAAATAAGATAGGTTCTCATTATAAAGAAGGTTATAGATTGAGGTTGGACAAGTGGTGGACCTTGTTTTAATGCTATAACATCTCCCTCAAGTAGAAAATTTTGAATTGAAGTGGGAAATTTTTAAGTTAGGCGCGATAAATTTTGAATTTTGAATACAAGCGGGAAAATTTGAATCCAAGTGGGAAAATTTAAATCCAAGCGGGAAACTTTTAATTTGGGTCGGACAAGTGGTGGATCTAGAAACCAAGCAAGCCATGCTGCTAGATATAATAGCCAATGATAGGTTGTGTACATGTGGTGGACCTTGCATCAATTATCCATGCTTAGCTTAGACTATAATCCTTGTGGCTCTCTAAATCCAATGGAGCTTAGATTGGAAAAGTGGTGGACCTTGCATCAATTCCCCACGCCTAGCTTAGATTGTAGACCTTGTGGTTGTCTATACTTTAACGAATCTTAGCGTGGAGAAGTGGTGGACCTTCTGGCTATCTGTGTGCCAATAATGAGTTTAGCTTGCAGAAGTTTCCAAGATTGTCACTCTTTTTGCTTCAATGATAGATTTTGCCTTCAATGATCATAGATTTTACCTTCAATGATAGACCTTGCATCAATTCAGCTTAGACTAAGGATCTTCTGGCTCTGATTCTTCAAATGAGCTTAGCTTGAAAAAGTGGTGAACCTTGTGGATCTCTATGCTTTGATGGGGCTTGGACCCATGCATTTTTCTTCCATGCTAACTTAGACTATGGACCTTGCATCTCTCTATTCTTGACGAACCTTAGCTTGGATAAGTCATAGACCTTGTTGCTTTTTACGCTTTAATGGGACTATTCTTAGACAAGTGGTGGAACCATGCATCCATTCTTCATGATTAAATTAGATTGTGGACCTTGTGGCTCTCTATGCTTCAATGGATCCTAGATTGGACAAGTGGTTGACCTTCTATCTCTCTATTCTACAATAGAGTGGGTCTCTATGCTAGAAAAAATCTTACCTTAAACAAGTGGTGAACCTTGTGAATATCTATGCTTCAAAAGAGCTTGGACTTCAATAAATAGTGGACCTTGCATTAGTTCTCCATGCATATATTAAATTATGGACCTTGTGATTATTTTTGATACAATAGAGATTAGGTTAGACACGTGGTGGACCTTGTGGCTCTCTATGCTTCAAAATAGCTTAAACTTGAACAAGTGATGGACATTCCATCATTTCTCAATACTTAGCTTAAATGGAGGACCTTCCATCACTCAATGCTTCAATAGAGATTATCTTGAATAGGTGATGAACATTATGGCTCCCTATTCTTCAATGAAGTGATGGTCAATGCTTCAATGGAGCTTCAGTTGAAGAAGTGGTGGACCTTGCATCAATTTTCCATGCATACCTTAGATTGTGGACATTCTGGCTCTATGTGCTCTGGTTGAACCTTGTGGCTCTATATGATGTAATGAAGATTAGCTTGGACAAGTGGTGGACCTTGTGGATATCTATCCTTCAATAGAGTATAGCTTGGACGAGTGGTGTGGTAGACCTTGTGGATCTCTATACTTAAATAGAGCATATGTTTGGAAAAATGGTGGGTTTCACACTTACTTTCCAATTCTTAGTATAAATGGCCAAGTGGTGGATCTAGGATCTACTCATCCCACCAACATTGTGTAAAACTACAAGTGTTATGATGGCCAAGGGCTGAATGCACCTACCTTTAAGACATGGCTAGAATGACCAAGTGGTGGATCTAGGAGATACCAACAAATGGATCCACATTTCAAGCCTTTGTTATAATGGCCAAGTGGTGGATCTTTGATGCACCTACTTCCCAATTCTTAGTCTAAACGGCCAATTGGTGGATCCAGAATCTACTCATCCCACAAACATTTTGTAAAACTACAAGTGTTATGATGGACAAGTTCCGAATGCACCTACCTTTAATACATGGCTAGAATGACCAAGTGGTGGATCTAGGAGATATCAACAAGTGTATCCACACTTCAAGCCTTTGTTCTAATGGCCAAGTGGTGGATCTAGGATCTACTCATCCCATAGACATTGTGTAAAATTACAAGTATTATGATGGCCAAGTGTTGAATGCACCTAACTTTAAGACATGGTTAGAATGCCCAAGTGGTGGATCTAGGCGACACCAACAATTGTATCTACAATTCAAGACTTTGTTATAATGGCCAAGCGATCGATCTTTCATTCCCCTACTTACCAATTCTTACTCTAAATGGCCAAGTGGTGGATCTAGAATCTACCCATCCCACAGACATTGTGTAAAATCACAAGTTTTATGATGGCCAAGTGTTGAATGCACCTAACTTTAATACATGATTATAATGGCCAAGTGGTGGATCTAGGAGACATCAACAATTGGATCCACAATTCAAGCCTTTGATATAATTTCTAAGTGGTGGATCTTTGATGCACCTACTTCTTAATTCTTAGTATAAATGGCCAAGTGGTGGATCTAGAATCTACTCATCCCACAAACATTGTGTAAAATTACAAGTGTTATGATGGCCAAGTGTTGAATGCACCCAACTTTAAGACATGGTTAGAATGGCCAAGTGGTGGATCTAGGAAACACCAACAATTGGATCCACATTTTGAGCCTTTGTTATAATGGCCAAGTGGTGGATCTTTGATGAACCTACTTTCCAATTCTTAGTCTAAATGGCCAAGCGATGGATCTAGGATCAACTCATCCCACAAACATTGTGTAAAATTACAAGTTTTATGATGGCCAAGTGCTCAATGTACCTAACTTTAAGACATGGTTAGAATGGCCAAGTGGTGGATCTAGAACACACCAACAATTGGATCCACAATTCAAGCCTTCATTATAATGGCCATATGGTCGATCCTTCATGCATCTTATTCCCAATTCTTAGTGTAAATAGCCAAGTGGTGGATCTAGAATCTACTCATCCCACAAACATTATCTAAAATTACAAGCGTTATGATGGCCAAGTTTTGATTGCACCTAGCTTTAATACATGGTTACAATGGGCAAGTGGTGGATCTTTGATGGACCTACTTACCAATTCTTACTCTAAATGGACAAGTGGTGGATCTAGGATCTACTCATCCCACAAACATTGTGTAAATCACAAGTGTTATGATAGCCAAGTTTTGATTGCACCTAACTTTAAGACATGGTTAGAATGTCCAAGTGGTGGATCTTTGATGCACCTACTTTCCAATTCTTAGTTTAAATTTCCAAGTGGTGGATCTAGGATCTACTCATCCCACAAACATTGTGTGAAATCACGTGTTATTATGGCAAAGTGTTGAATGCACCTAACTTTCAGCCACGGTTAGAATGGCCAAGTGGTGGATCTAGGAGACACCAACGATTGGATCCACAATTTAAGCCTTTGCTATAATAGCCAAGTGGTGGATCTTTGATGCACCTACTTCCCAATCCTCAGTCTAAATGGCCAAGTGGTGGATCTAGATCTACTCATGTCACAAACATTGTGTAAAATTACAAGTTTTATGATGGCCAAGTGCTTAATGCACCTACCTTTAAGGCATAGTTAGAATGGCCAAGTGGTGGATCTAGGAGACACCAACAATTGGATCCACATTTCAACACTTCACTATAATGGCCAAGTGGGTGATCGTTGATGCATCTAATTCCCAATTCTAAGTGTAAATGGACAAGTAGTGGATCTCGGATCTACTCATATCACAAACATTTTGTAGAATTACAAGTAGTATGATGGCCAAGTTTTGAATGCACCTAGCTTTAATACTTGGCTAGAACGACCAAGTGGTGGATCTGGGAGACATCGACAATTGGATCCACATTTCAAGCCTTCATAATAATGGCCAAGTGGTGTATCTTTGATGTATCTAATTTCCAATTCTTAGTCTAAATGACCGAGTGGTGGATCTAGGATCTACTCATCCAATAAACATTGTGTAAAATTACAAGTATTATGATGGCTAAGTGTTGAATGCTCCTAACTTTAAGACATGTTTCGAATGGCCAAGTGGTGGATCTAGAGACATCAACAATTGGATCCATAATTCAATCCCTTGATATAATGGCCAAGTGGTGGATCTTTGATGCACCTACTTCCCAATTCTTAGTCTAAATTGGTAGAATGGCCAAGTGGTGAATTCGGAAGACACCAAAAATTGGATCCACAATTCAAGCCTTTGCTATAATGGCCAAGTGGTGGATATTTGATGTATCTAATTTCCAATTCTTAGTCTAAATAGACAAGTGGTGGATCTAGAATCTACTCATCCCAAAAAAAATTTGTAAAATTACAAGTATTATGATGGCTAAGTGTTGAATGCTCCTAACTTTAAGACATGGTTCGAATGGGCAAGTGGTGGATCTAGGAGACATCAACAATTGGATCCATAATTCAAGACTTTGATATAATGGCCAAGTGACAGATCTTTGATGCACCTACTTCCCAATTCTTAGTCTAAATGGCCAAGTTGTGGATCTAAGATCTACTCATCCCACAAACATTGTGTAAAATTACAACTGTTATGACGGCCAAGTGCTGAATGCACCTAGCAGTAAGACATAATTAGTATGGCCAAGTGGTGGATCTACGAGACACCAACACTTGGATCCACATTTCAAGTGTTCGTATAATGCCCAAGTGGTTGATCTTTGATGCATCTAATTCACAATTCTAAGTCTAAATCGCCAAGTGGTGGATCTAGGAACTACTCATCACACAAACATTGTGTAAAATTACAAGTGTTATGATGGCCAAGTGCAGAATGCACCTAACTTTAATACATCGCAAGAATAGCAAAGTGGTGGATCTAGGAGACACCAACAATTGGATCCAAAATTCAAGCCTATGTTATAATGGACAAGTGGTGAATCTTTGATGTATCTTATTCCCAATTCTTAGTGTAAATGGCCAAGTGGTGGATCTAGGAGACACCAACAATTAGATCCACATTTCAAGCCTTCATTATAATGCCCAAGTGGTGGATGGCTGATTCATCCAATTCCCAATTCTAAGTATAAATGGCTAAGTGGTGGATCTTGGATCTACTCATCCTACAAATATGGTGTAAAATTACAAGTGTTATGATGGCCAAGTGCTGAATGCACATAACTTTAATAGATGGCAAGAATGGTGAAGTTGGGGATCTAGGAGACACCAACAATTGGATCCACAATTCAACACTTCATTATAATAGCCATGTGGTCGATCCTTGATGCATCTAATTCCCAATTCTTAGTTTAAATAGCCAAGTGGTGGATCTAGCATCTACTCATCGCACAAACATTGTGTAAAATTACAAGTGTTATGATGGATAATTTTTTATTGCACCTAACTTTAAGACATGGTTAGAATGGCCAAGTGGTGAATCTTTGATGCAACTATTTCCCAGTTCTTAGTATAATTGTCCAACTGTTGGATCTAGGATCTACTCATCCCACAAACATTGTGTAAATCACAAGTGTTATGATGACAAAGTTTTGATTGCACCTAACTTTAAGACATGGTTAGAATGGCCAAGTGGTGGATCTTTGATGCACCTACTTTCCAATTCATAGTTTAAATGGCCAAGTGGTGGATCTAGGATCTACTCATCCCACAAACATTGTGTAAAATCACAAGTGTTATTATGGCCAAGTGCTGAATGCACCTAACTTAAAGCCATGGTTAGAATGGCCAAGTGTTGGATCTAGGAGACACAAACAATTGGATCCACAATTCAAGCCTTTGCTTTAATGGCCAAGTGGTGGATCTTTGATGCACCTACTTCCCAATCCTCAGTCTAAATAGCCAGATGGTGGCTCTAGGATCTACTCATCCCACAAACACTGTGTAAAATTACAAGTTTTCTGATGGCCAAGTGCTGAATGCACCTACTTTAAGACATGGTTAGAATGGCCAAGTGGTGGATCTAGGAGACACCAACAATTGGATTCACATTTCACAACTTTGCGATAATGGCCAAGTGGTTGATCGTTGATGCATCTAATTCCCAATTCTAAGTCTAAATGGCCAAGTGGTGGATCTAGGATCTAGTCATCTCACAAACATTTTGTAGAATTACAAGTAGCACCAAGTGGTGGATCTAGGATCTACTCACCTCACAAACATTTTGTAAAATTACAAGTAGCACCAAGTGGTGGATCTAGGATCTACTCATCCAATAAACATTGTGTAAAATTACAAGTGTTATAATGGTCCAGTTCTATATGGACCTAACTTTAAGACATGGCTAGAATGGCCAAGTGGTGAACTTGGAAGACACCAAAAATTGGATCCACAATTCAAGCCTTCATTATAATGGCCAAGTGGTGGATCTTTGATGTATGTAATTTCTAATTCTTAGTTTAAATCTCCAAATGGTGGATCTAGAATCTACTCATCTCAGAAACATTGTGTAAAATTACAAGTGTTATTATGGCCAAGTGTTGAATGCACCTAACTTTAAGACATGGTTCGAATGTCCAAGTGGTGGATCTAGGAGACATCAACAATTGATTACATAATTCAAGCCTTTGATATAATGGCCAAGTGGTGGATCTTTGATGCATTTACTTCCCAATTCTTAGTCTAAATGGCCAAGTTGTGGATTTAGGATCTACTCATCCCACAAACGTTGTGTAAAATTACAAGTGTTATGATGGCCAAGTGCAGAATGCACCTAGCTTTAAGACATGATTAGAATGGCCAAGTGGTGGATCTATGAGACATCAAAAATTGGATCCACATTTCAAGCCTTCATATAATGCCCAAGTGGTGGATCTTTGATGCATCTAATTCCCAATTCTAAATCTAAATGGCCAAGTGGTGGATCTAGGATCTACTCATCCCACGAACATTGTGTAAAATTACAAGTGTTACGATGGCCAAGTGTTGAATGCGCTAATTTTAATACATGGCAAGAATGCCAAGTGGTGGATCTAGTGGACACAACAATTGGATCCAAAATTCAAGCCTTTGTTATAATGGCCAAGTGGTGAATCTTTGATTTATCTTATTCCCAATTCTTAGTGTAAATGACCAAGTGGTGGATCTAGGAGACACCAACAATTAGATCCACATTTCAAGCCTTCATTATAATGCCCAAGTGGTGGATGGCTAATTCATCTAATTCCCAATTCTAAGTATAAATGGCTAAGTGGTGGATCTTGGATCTACTCATCCCACAAATATGGTGTAAAATTACAAGTGTTATGTTGGCCAAGTGTTGAATGCACATAACTTTAATACATGGAAAGAATGGCAAAGTGGTGGATCTAGGAGACACCAACAATTGGATCCACAATTTAAGCCTTCATTATAATGGCCATGTGGTTAATCCTTGATGCATCTAATTCCCAATTCTTAGTCTAAATAGCCAAGTGGTGGATCTAGCATCTACTCATCCCACAAACATTGTCTAAAATTACAAGTGTTATGATGGCCAAGTTTTGATTTCACTTAACTTTAAAACATGGTTATAATGGCCAAGTGGTGGATCTTTGATGCAACTATTTCCCAATTCTTAGTCTAATTGGCCAATTGTTGGATCTAGGATCTACTCATCCCACAAACATTGTGTAAATCACAAGTGTTATGATGGCCAAGTTTTGATTGCACCTAACTTTAAGACATGGTTAGAATGGCCAAGTGCTGGATCTTTGATGCACCTTTTTCCCAATTCTCAGTTTAAATGGACAAGTGGTGGATCTAGGATCTACTCATCCCACAAACATTGTGTAAAATCACAAGTGTTATTATGGACAAGTGTTGAATGCAGCTAACTTCAAGACATGGTTAGAATGGCCAAGTGATGGATCTAGGAGACACAAACAATTGGATCCACAATTCAAGACTTTGCTATAATGGCCAAGTGGTGGATCTTTGATGCACCTACTTCCCAATCATCAGTTTAAATGGCCAAGTGGTGCATCTAGGATGTACTCATCCCACAAACATTGTGTAAAATTACAAGTTTTATGATGGCAAAGTGCTCAATGTACCTAACTTTAAGACATGGTTAGAATGGCCAAGTGGTGGATCTAGGTGACATCAACGATTGGATCCACAATTCAATCCTTCGTTATAATGGCCATGTGGTCAATCCTTGATGCATCTAATTCCCAATTCTTAGTTTAAATAGCCAAGTGGTGGATCTAGCATCTACTCATCCCACAAAAATTGTATAAAATTACAAGTGTTATGATGGACAAGTTTTGATTGCACCTAACTTTAAGACATGGTTAGAATGGCCAAGTGGTGGATGTTTGATGCAACTACTTCCCATATCTTAGTCTAGTTGGCCAACTGTTGGATCTAGGATCTACTCATCCCACAAACATTGTGTAAATCACAAGTGTTATGATGGCCAAGTTTTGATTGCACCTAACTTTAAGACATGGTTAGAATGGCCAAGTGGTGGATCTTTGATGCACTTTCTTCCCAATTCTTAGTTTAAATGGCCAAGTGGTGGATCTAGGATCTACTCATCCCAGAAACATTGTGTAAAATCACAAGTGTTATTATGGCCAAGTGTTGAATGCACCTAACTTTTACACTAGAATGGTAACCTAACATGACATAAAAGTGTCCTTTTAGGGTTTTGAAAAAAATTTCCAAAACCATATTAGATCCACTCATTTTGAAAAATCCTTTCATGAGCTTATAGTTCAATAACTACTACATATGGAAAAAATGAGAAACTTGTAATTTTTCTCATCCCTTGGTCACTACAAGCCTCCAAAGTTGATGGATTAGTGCATTTTGCACAAAATAGCAATTTCTTACGGTTGATTGCATATAAATAAGAGTGGGGATTTTTGTAGGACATAAGATAAAATGCCCCGTTAACTTCAATGGGTTGGTGACCAAAACATATGGTTGCTTTTACCTCACTAATTTGTTTTTTGGGCAAAAATAATAGGTACAAAAAAGTTGCATTTTTTTCATTCTGCGGACCTATCATCAAAGTTTCTATAGTCACACTCAATACAGATACTATATACATGTTTTCTTAGTTCCCTTTGGGCCTTTGGATTCAAAAGGAGCCATGGAGCATGTCAAAAGGATAATGGATCTCTTACAAATATTGGAACCTTGGGGGCAATGATAAAGTGCTAAATACAGCAAACATGAAAAAACTGGGTTTAGCATTATGACCTCTAAAAACCCATAGAAACTACTCAATATCTAGCCAAGTTTTTAGTCTATGATTAGATATGGTTACTACCTACAAAATACACGCAATTGGCCTAAGAAACTAGCAATATTGAGAAAGTTATACTTGTTACTCTAAAATGTATCATATTCTTCAGCAATCAAAAAACTCAACCATCATCATATACTATGCTATATAGCATATTAGGTCCCCCAAAACTCAAGGAAGATTAGATTTATGTTATATATTACACTTACACAATCAAAATTGAATTTGGATATCAAGAAAGCCCCCAAAAAAATCATAAAAGTGCTAATTTTGACCAAAAAACAGGATTATGCAATTCTTGTAAATTGGTCATAACTTTCAATTTTAACACTTAGCTCTCCTTACAAGCATCAGAACATGTTGAGAACTATGAAGGCCTAACCTCTAGCCATCTAAACCTCACAAACGTGAAGTTTAGAGTGGTATAGTTGCCAAAAATTGAAAAAAAGCCAAAAACAAGACCCGTTTTTTAACACACTTTAGGTTCAAAAATGTTGTGCAAGAGTAAGGTTAATGGTGAGATCGATACTCCAAAAAAAGTGCTAAGTTTTTTCAGCTCATAAGGCAACTTTGTGGATATATAGCACCTAGAAATCCATTCTCATACTCTTCAAATAATTCAAGCAAAATGGTCACTTAACAGGACACAAAAGTGTCCAAGGACATAAAAGTGTCCTGTTACCATTCTAGTGTTAAGACTGTTGAACAACCACGCGCGAAAGAGAATAGAGAGAGAACTCCATAAATGAAAACCCCAATGTGTGTCTATTGATCACACGAGATGCGTTTATATAGAGGGGACCAGGGTGCTATATATACAGATATACTATATAGCTCAACACCCCCACTCAAATGAAGGTCCCTAATTGTGGATGAGAAAACCCTTCGGGGCTCAAGGGAAAAACCCACAGCTCTATATATACACACTATTATATTAAAATATTTTAAATATACATTTACAATGTTCAAAGGAGCTACATCACTCCTGTTTTACAATGTGCAGGTCTTTAACAACCCTATACACAGTTGAATTGATGCAAATTCTCCAATATCTTTGAAAAACCTCCAATATCTTTGTGTCGCTTGAATATCTTTGAGCCTCTATACACACTGCTTGATGTGACTTTCATCCTGTAAACAATATCAACTCAAGAAACATATCGAGACCTGAAGGTTAGAAATAACCACATCACATTGTCCTCAGAGACGGTTCACGAGGCCGTTCTAGAGACGACATAGAAACAAACATAATATCAATGTAATCACATGTGCACATATATATACAAAGCCGGGATATAAAAACACAATGGGGACCCTTAGATTATTTGTATGCTTGCAAGCAAAGAAAATGCATTCCATAACATAAGATTGACGAGACGATAAGGCTGATGAGACGATATAGTTTCAGTGGTGGCTGACGAGAAGACAAAGTTTCAGAAGCCAGACGAGATGATATATGTTCAGTGGACAAACGGAGGATAGAGTTTCAGCTATGGCGATCCATCAGCATCAATCTTTTACGAGACGACAAAACTTCAATGTAGCCATAACATAAGTCATTTTGACATGTCAAAAGACTTCATGCTAGCCATAACACACGGATTTGACGAGACGAGAAGAAATCCTTTTAGTCCATACGAAAACGTCCAACACCAACAGTTTGAAAAAGGATACGATAATAATAAACCTTCGAGAGATGTACCTTTAACGTCGTCATGTATAGTCGGATTGACATGAAGAGTAAACCATGGTCGGGTATCACCTCCGATATCAAGAGTATATCTAGATATGATCTTCCACATCAAGAGTATAGCCAAAACCACTGTTGGGTACCATCTCCAACATCAAGAGTATAGACGGATCCTTACTCTCCCTCAGAGGCCTCCTCATAGTTCAAAATTGTATATCTTTGAAAATCCCATTTGTACATCTTTGAAATCCATCACCTTCTGTCTGTCCAATTTTCTTTTTTGTCAATCTTAATATCTATATATTCACTACTCCTTCACATAAATCCGGTTGGGAGATGCAAGTAGATCCGATGCCCTAAGGAGTTCAAGTTTAAGTAAACCATAAGTAGTATGAGGAAAGCGTGTTGCACTTGGTCAAGAGATGGTGAGAGTGTAATCAAACAGATTTTGTAGAATCTTGATATCAAGATCTTATAGACCTTGACCTACTTGTTTGCTAAATCTGATGATGCATCCAAGTCATTTGAGGTCCCAGAAGAAATTCACGGTTAAGGTCTTCCTCAGTAAAGCCAATTGGAACCTCCCTCTAATCCATGTTGAGTGAGTCTACCTGGAAATTCCAAGAGCCAAGAAAGCTTGGCCGGTGAGATTTCTAAAGAAATTGATTTAAAATTTTCCCATGACTCATCAATACTCGGGATCTGCCTCCCAAGCACATTGTAGTTTTGCCTGCCATCGAGGAAATTATCTGTGAGACGAGATGAGAAACAAGGCAAGGCAAATTTGCCGTAGCCATCGCAAGGCACCATGCGATCTTGATACCCTTATGGACTGGCCTAGCACACCTGATATCTCCCCCACCTTTTTTGTCGACTTCAATCTGATTGCACCCCGTCAATTAACATCGTTAGCAATGCTGTTCCACAATATCAAAGCTGGGTCCACAGTACAAAAAACAGAAGGAAAATTAAAATAGCATTCTAAATTATGAAAGGCAAGGTGCCCGATAGCCATCTCACGAGGCACCATGCGAGCTTCACACCCTTATGGACTGGTCGATTCGAAGCATGGCTTAGCAACTGGTGGCAAGGCATGTAGCTCAGCTTGTTCAAGGGGAGACTCCAATTTTACCTCCTTCGTTAGGTTGATATCACCTCTGTCTTCAGACGCCATCTATTAATATTGAGCAATAGACCTCTCTTTTGCTTTCTCCACAAAACCTCAGCAACTTCATGAAACCTGACCAGATTCTTGTGCTTTTTCAATAAATCAACCCTTGCTCTTCTAGTGATAGTACACTAGCTTGCCATAGCCATGAATGGATCTGGTAGCCTTGTACATGATATGAAGGTACTCTAGTCCCCACAGAATCCCATGATACGCAACAAAATCTATCGTCTTTGCCATAGCGTATGAATCTGCCATATATGAAAAGCTAGTCAAAAGCTACGAAGAAAAAATCCGAAGCTTTCTGTGAGAGAACGCCAATAAGATGAGTTGTATAACTTCCACAGTTGTAGAAAGAGCGCACATAAAGTTACGAGAAGCTCTAATACCATGTTGAACAACCACGCGCGAAAGAGAAGAGAGAGAGAACTCCATAACAGCAAACCCCAAAGTGTGTCTTTTGATCACACGAGATGCGTTTATATAGAGGGGACCAGGGTGCTATATATAGAGATATACTATATAGTTGAACAAAGACATGGTAAGAATGGCCAAGTGGTGGATCTAGGAGACACCAACAATTGGATCCACAATTTAATCCTTTGTCATAATGGCCAAGCGGTGGATCTTTGATGCACCTACTTCCCAATCATTGGTATAAATGGCCAAGTAGTGGATCTAGGATCTACTCATGTCACAAACATTGTGTAAAATTACAAGTTTTATGATGGCCAGGTTCTCAATGCACCTAACTTTAAGACATGGTTAGAATGGCCAACTGGTGGATCTAGGAGACACCAACAATTGGATCCACATTTCAAGACCTCGCTATAATGGCCAAGTGGCTGATTGTTGATGCATCTAATTCACAATTCTAAGTCTAAATGGCTAAGGGTGGATCTAGAATCTACTCATCTCACAAACATTTTGTAAAACTACAAGTAGCATGATGGCCAAGTGCTGAATGCACCTAGCTTTAATACTTGGATAGAACGGCCAAGTGGTGGATCTAGGAGACACCGACTTTTTGGATCCACATTTCAAGCCTTCATTATAATGGCCAAGTGGTGTATCTTTGATGTATCTCATTCCCAATTCTTAGTCTAAATGACCAAGTGGTGGATCTACGATCTACTCATCCAATAAACATTGTGTAAAATTACAAGTGCTATGATGGTCAAGTGCTAAATGGATCTAACTTTAAGACATGGCTAGAATGGCCAAGTGGTGAATTTGGAAGACACCAAAAAATGGATCTACAATTGAAGCCTTTGTTATAATGGCCAAGTGGTGGATCTTTGATGTATCTAATTTCCAATTCTTAGTCTGAATAACCAAGTTTGAAGCCTTTGTTATAATGGCCAAGTGGTGGATCTTTGATGTAACTAATTTCCAAATCTTAGTCTAAATAACCAAGTGTTGGATCTAGAATCTACTCGTCCCAAAAAACTTGTGTAAAATTACAAGTGTTATGATGGCCAAGTGTTCAATGCACCTAAGTCTAAGACATGGTTCGAATGGCCAAGTGGTGGATCTAGGAGACATCAACAATTGGATCCATAATTCAAGCCATTGATATAATGGCCAAGTGGTGGATCTAGGAGACATCAACAATTGGATCCATAATTCAAGCCATTGATATAATGGCCAAGTGGTGGATCTTTGATGCACCTACTTACCAATTGTTAGTCTAAATGGCCAAGTTGTGGATCTATGATCTACTCATCCCACAAACATTGTCTAAAATTATAAGTGTTATGGTGGCCAAGTGCTGAATGCACCTAGCTTTAAGACATGATTAGAATGGCCAAGTGGTGGATCTACGAGACACCAACAATTGGATCCACATTTCAAGCCTTTGTATAATGCCCAAGTGGTGGATCTTTGATGCATTTATTTCCCAATTCTAAATCTAAATGGCCAAGTGGTGGATCTAGGATCTACTCATCCCACAAACATTGTGTAAAATTACAAGTGTTATGATGGCCAAGTGTTGAATGCACCTAACTTTAATACATGGCAAGAATGGCCAAGTGGTGGATATAGGAGACACCAACAATTGGATCCAAAATTCAACACTTTGTTATAATGGTGAGGTGGTGAATCTTTGATGTATCTTATTCCCAATTCTTAGTGTAAATGGCCAAGTGGTGGATCTAGGATCTAATCATCCAAAAATTACAAGTATTGTGATGTACAAGTGTTGAATGCACCTACCTTTAAGACATGGCTAGAATGGCCTAGTGGTGGATCTAGGAGACACAAACTTAATTGGATCCACAATTCAAGCCTTTGTTATAATGGCCAAGTGGTGGATCTTTGATGTATCTGATTCCCAATTCCTAGTCTAAATGACCTAGTGGTGGATCTATAGTCTACTCATCCCATAAACATTGTGTAAAATTATAGGTGTTATGATGGCCAAGTGCTAAATGCACCTAGCTTTAAGACATGGCTAGAATGTCCAAGTGGTGGATCTAGGATACACCCACAATTGGATCCACTATTCAAGCCTTCGTTATAATGGCCATGTCGTTGATCGTTGATGCATCTAATTTCCAATTCTTAGTATAAATAGACAAGTGGTGGATCTATTATGTACTGATCCCACAAACATTGTCTTAAATTGAAAGTGTTATGATGGCCAAGTATTGATTTCACCTAGCTTTAAGACATGGTTAGAATGGCCAAGTGGTGGATCTTTAATGCACCTACTTCCCAATTCTCAGTCTAAATGGCCACGTGGTGGCTCTACGAGCTACTCATCCCACAAAAATTGACGAGTGTTATTATGGCCAAGTGTTGAAATACACCTAAATTTAAGACATGGTTAGAATAGCCAAGTGGTGGATTTAGGAGACACCAACAATTGGATCCACAATTCAAGCCTTTGCTATAATGGCCAAGTGGTGGATCTAGGAGACACCAACAATTGGATCCAGATTTCAAGACTTCGCTATAATGGCCAAGTGGTTGATCGTTGATGCATCTAATTCCCAATTCTAAGTTTAAATGGCCAAGTGGTGGATCTAGGATCTACTCATCCCACAAACATTTTGTAAAATTGCAAGTGGTATGATGGCGAAGTGGTGAATGCACCTAGATTTAATACATGGCTAGAATGGCTAAGTGGTGGATCTAGGAGACACTGACAGTTGAATCCACAACACAAGCCTTCATTATAATGGTTAAGTGGTGTATCTTTGATGTATCTAGTTTTCAGTTCTTAGTGTAAATGACCAAGTGGTGGATCTAGGATCTACTCATCACATAAACATTGTGTAAAATTACAAATGTTATGATGACCAAGTGCTAAATGCACCTAACTTTAAGACATGGCTAGAATGGCCAAGTGGTGGATCTAGGAGACACCAAAAATTGCATCCACAATTCAAGCCTTCGTTATAATGGCCAAGTGGTGGATCTAGAATCTACTCATCCCACAAAAATTGTGTAAAATTACAAGTGTTATGATGGCCAAGTGTTGATTGCACCTAACTTTAAGACATGGTTAGAATGGCCAAGTGGAGAATCTTTGATGCACCTACTTCCCAATTCTTAGTCTAAGTGGCCAAGTGGTGGATCTAGGATTTACTCATCCCACAAACATTGTGTAAAATCACAAGTGTTATGATGGCCATGTGTTGATTGCACCTAACTTTAAGACATGGTTAGAATGGCCAAGTGGAGGATCTTTGATGCACCTACTTCCCAATTCTTAGTCTAAATGGCCAAGTGGTGGATCTATGATTTACTCATCCCACAAAAATTGTTGTAAAATCATAAGTGGTATAATGGCCAAGTGTCGATTGCACCTAACTTTAAGACATGGTTAGAATGGGCAAGTGGTGGATCTAAGAAACAATATGTGTTCTATAACTTTTTAGAGTGGACAATTGGTAGATCTAAAATGTAACAAAGCTTCTATAAGTTGTTTAAAATATTCACTTATTGTGGATCAAGTATGTGATAAGTGGTGAAAAATGTTTTTGGTGGATTTAGAATACACTCATTCTGACAGAATCCATTAAGGTTGGCCAAGTGGTGGACCTTGGATGGATGGATAGTTCACCAACTATGATTGAATGTTTGATTGAGCTAGTATCTACTCTTCCATGATTTCTAGATTGGGGAAGTGGTGGATCTAAGATGAGTACTAGTCTTTCACAACTTGTTTTGATTCAATATATAGGATGCAGACCACCATTCAAAACTTCATTAGAACAACTTTGATTTTATCTAGGATGCATCCTTCATTGCACAAATTGAGAAAAAGTGATGATTATGTGGATGTCAATAATCATGTCAAAATATCTTGTTTGTTAATTTGTCATTCTCTAGGAGGCTATTGTGTGATCTTTCATTGTTTTTTGCTTAGATCCAGGATTGAGGGTGGGATAGATAAGGAATGCTTCAATCCAACAACAAATAATGAGAGCCTTCCACATGTATCCACAAAGGTCTCACTTGAAGAGTTGAATCCAATTATTGATACTCAAATGCAAATACCTGAGGCCTCTTTGCTACATCTTTCATCGAAGGAAGCCATGGGTGAAAACTTTGAATCTCTAAAAGATGTGCAAGAGAGTTTTGTTGATGCAACTACTTTGGTTTCATCAAATCCCAACAAATCCATGTTGATAGTAATATTGGACTTGAATGGTCTACTATTGAAACGAAGTCAACAACCATCATCTATTCATGAATTTGTTCAATATGATTCATGAAGGCATATTGTGTTATGGAAAGGGTGCATTCACTTTTTAAAGACCACATTGAAGAGATTCAATGTTGGGATTTGGTCAACAGCTAGAGAAGCTAATATTTACCAGATGTTGAGAGCACTTCAAAGCAATGCAGAGGAGATATTGCCATTTTTTGTAGTTTGGTCTCAAGAATCTTGCTATGTTCCCGAAGGCGTGCAATTTTTTAAACCAGACAATCCTGAAGTTCCAGCTATGTTTAAGCCATTGGCAAAAATATCTCATGCTTTGAATGTGATCCACGTAGAATAATTCTTGTGGATGACTCTCCATACAAATGCTGTGCTTCACCTACAAATAATTGCATATTTCCTTTAAATTTTGATGAAGAAAATATGGTTGATAATTTTCTCATAGAAGAGTTGCTCCCATTCTTGTTGCAACTTGACGAGAGCAAAGACGTGCGTGAGTTTATTGACCCTAATTGTTATGGACAAGCCCCAATATCCAATGACAATGAATACAGAGGTCTCGTGGACTATTGGAAAGATCAAAACTCAAGATGGTCGCAAAAGGAGATAACCACAAATAAGCTACCAATGTTTGAGAATCTAGGAGACCTTTTTGGCAAGCAGGAGGAGTCAACTAATCCAAGCACGAAAAAGGAGATTAGAAGGAACGAAATAGTAGAAATAATGGCAAAATAAAAAACCAATATTGATATGAGAAAGGGAGCACAATTAATATCCTTAGCAAGGAAGCTGGGTTGTGCCACACCATCATCGAAGGCTGTAACAGCTAAGGCTTTTGTGAAGAGATACTAAATGAGCACAATCTTCTCAAACACTAAGGTACTACTCACTAGAAATCATGTTAAATTTTCAATAAATAATTTTGCAAATGATATTTGTATTTTGATTCAGAACACTCACTTCAGCATGGTTTCTTGCATATTTTATCCAGATTATTCTTTGAAAGAGTATTTCATAGGGAATTTGGACCATTTCATTCAGATGAAAGAAGAAACCTCTAAGAACAACCAGGGGTTACTTTGCAATTTTTTGTGTCTTTGTGATCTAAAACAATTCACACAAAGATTATTCTCTGTGTTTGAGTTTTTCTTGATATGGAACCATTGGTAATTAGACCAATTTTCACCTAATTGTAGTTCACCACCATTGGTTTTTAGACCAATTGTATCAATTGACTTGGAGATATTTAAAGTTTACTTATGTATTGACAAATTGACCTAATTTTATAATCACATGGTTTTTTAGTATTGTGATAGAAATTTAAGATTCTTTTGGATGTCTATAGTGATCAAATGTTGCATGCTAAAACCATCAATTTTGTTTTAAGGTTCAAAAATGAATAGCAAATAAATGTTTTGTGTGTTTTTCCAGAGCCAAAAGAAAGAAATATGTTATTTTTAGATTGGGATAATTCATTTGAAAGAGAAAATTATTCTATTCAACCTTTTATGGGGCCTCATCGAAGCCATGAACCACCCCCTACTCAGTTACTACTTACCTTGAAGCAACAACGGAGGGTTCTTATCTTAGATATAGAGGGTTTACTACTTCATTTAGTTGAAATGAGACACGGTGATATTGTTCCATCATGGGCCGAGCACATGCAAATTGTGCTTGATAAAGATGAAGTTTATCATGTGGTGCGCCGTGATGCTGAAGCTTTCTTGGACTTTTGTTTTGATTATTTTGAACCTTGGATATGGAGTTACTATAACCTAACCAAAGCCCAACATATACTTGAGATGTGCTTTCCTAGGCATTGTTCAAATTTCAAGATGTTTATGAGCAATAAGCATTGTCAAAATCCAAATATCATGATTGGATATAAAAGAGTTTATCATAAGAATTTGACTTCGGTTTGGGAGATGTTTGAGGATCTACATGCTAGAAACACATTAATATCACCCTAGTGAAAGGGGACTTCTTTATTAATGGAGTGAATTCTAATTTAAGGATACAAATTTTTCTTTGTATTTATAGTTTGGAATGATACCACTATTTTTGTTTACAATGTATAAATGTATTTAGTCAAGAGAACTCTTTTTGCTTCAAGACACAAGTACAACATGAACAATGTCCTTTTTTCTTTAAAACATGAGTATGACTTCTTATGCTGGGTGAATGGGTGGTAAATATTATTTTGTACTTTATATAAGCTGTATCAATAGAAGACTTCTTTTTTTATACTCATTCAATGAAAAAAATATTCATTGAACAATGTTGTTGTCATATTAGCATGGAGACTCATACAAGAATATGCCATGTTGTTGTGATATTGGCATGGGAATTCATATGCATGTATTCATGCACAAATAAAAAAATTCTTATCTAAATCAACCAATTTTGAAAATATGCAGCATAACCCATTCATTTAGAACATAATATCAAAATCGCAACTCTTTATCATAAAATTCATTATTGACATTAGTTTAATTCTTCTTCCTTAAGACTTGTGTTTTCCAAATATGTTTAATGATAAGAACAATGTAATAAACACAAGAGGTTTACCTTTATTATAGTTGCAAATAGATTGAAATTTTCTTTATAGTAACTACTTTTTTCTTGTAAATACACATAGAATAACAGTGATACAAGTAGCATGAAATTGATTAAATCGTTTAGAATGGCTAAGTGGTGGATTTAAAAACCCCTTTGTTATAAAATGTATAAAATTAGGATGATTTAACATAAGTGTAGCTAAATACCTAAATGTCTTATCCTCATGAACATGTTTAAAAGAATACATCTATGTGCATAAAGTGGCGTATCACATGGTATTATAGAATGTAATATATGTGAGCTTAACACTTGTTGATGTATCTGAAGAAATATCTAAAAAAGCAAAGTGAAAGAAATATCTTAAATTAAATTCATTTTTTGGTTTGTTAATGGTGGTCAACTTGTAATTTAGAACAACTTAGAAATATATATAGGTACTCATTTTAACATATCACTTTGAGTGTAGCTTGGACAAGAAGTTGACTTTGTATTCCTCCATAGGTTAAGGGAACCTAACTTGGACAAGTGGTGGGATTTATATTCCTCCAAGGGAGCCTAGCTTAGATAAGTACACCATGAAACCAACACTCTTATGATGCAACCAATCATAGGATACATGTTTTATGTATGCTTCATGCCTCAAATGAAGAAATCCTAGATTAGTAGTGGAGTTTTCTTCGATGAGGTTGAGTGCCATAGAAAGGTAGATTGTTTTCTTCAATTTGGGTCCTAGTTTGGACAAGTGGTGGACCTTGAATAAGTTTAGGTACTCATCTTGAACTTAGCTTGGATAAGTGGTGGGCCTTGAAACTTTACCTTTAGATAAATCATAGGTAGGACAATAAGGCATACACAATGATGATAACTGGAATGCACTAGTATCGTTGTCATAAGAAAATTGTTCATAGCTTTATCAACCTTGCGTACTCTTCTATCAAAGCACTCTTTATAATCCCCCACCATTACCACCTCCCTTGACACGTTTGTCGCCACCACCTTTGGCAACACCAGTAACTCCCACTCCCCCCCCCCAATAGAAGGCTACCTATGCTAGTGTGATCCAAACTTTAATATATACCATGATGAGGATTTTCTCAAAAGAATAGCCTCATTACAATAATAGCATTATTTTCAAGTTTCCACTGTTTTCTCTAGAGAAACTTAAAATGCATAGTATGTTATTGTTCATCAACCCAGAATAACTTGAGGTAGAGCAAGAGAGAGGAGAAGAAGAAGAAGTTGAAGAAGTGAAGAGATACTCAAGCTCCCAGACTCTCCTTATTCATGAGATTTTTTTGAGTGGCAACAACCTTACTCTTTTAGTGTAAGTCTTGTGGTCCTACATGTAGGGAGGTAGAAATAGGAGGTTTATATCCATTGGAATCATGGTGCCACTATATTCAACAAGGATCAATGGTGGTACAGGGTAACTAGTTTCAAGAAGAGGAATATCAACATGCCATTGTATGGGTTCCATTTGTTCTAGCCTATCAAAGGAAACATTCTACCAAACCCTTGTTCAAGGGGTTTTTCTTGTCAAAAATTTGTGGTCATTTTACCATGAAAATTAGGTGTATTCTTGTTTTAGTTTTTCTTTGTTGTGCTTGAAGTCACCTAAAAAATCACGTTTGGTTTTTGTTTTATATAGTGTGCCTTGGCCAGTCTTGCTCGTTTTAGGGATTGCTCGGAAAATCTTGCTCGAGATTTGAGATTCCTCTATTTCTTTTACCATAAAAATGCAGTACAATTATAAAACACAAAACATACTAGACATGGCATCTACTAAGTCTAAATTGTTTTATTCATTTCAATGGACATAGAATTATGCATTAAATTTTCTCATTCAGCCAACTCTCATGGACATTTTTACTAAAACTCTATTAGTCAAATACCAAAGCTTTGCCAAATATGTTTGAATTTGAATTTCTTTGGAAGACATCATTCATCCTATAATTCAATGTGAAATGACTCACATGTAAGCAAGGATAAACAAAAACCCTCTCTCAATGATATCTTATCTCACACCACTCAAATCTCACTTACTCACTCATACTCTTTACTCACTTTTCACTCTCCCTCAAACTCACAATCTTTCATCACTTCTCTTCTCACACGATAACTTAACCACTTAATCAGCTTCCATCAAAACATGGATTTCTTATTCATCTTACGCACACATAAAATCACTAAACATCCGAATAGGAGCAACAAAGACTCCTCATTGTAGCCCAAATATCTACTCACAAATGACAATACATTAGAACTCACACGACTCACTATCCATATGACATGAAATCACACCTCCTAGTTATATGTATCTCGATTAAAATTGAGTTAGGGGACTTTTCCCATATCTTCTTAAAAACTCTTAATTAGCTAGTCACTGGGCTAGTTGAGCCAAAAAAATATAAAATATATAAGTATATTATGGCCCATTTGTGTGTAAATAGTTCATTGTATATAGGGCCTAAATAAAAGGATTTTTCATAATTATTTTGGTTTTTATTTAAATATTTCTACCTATGGTGTGTTATTTATGCTATGTACATTGACTCACCATTACCATATTTATTCTTACCATTTTGCATACTCTTTATTCCATATAAAAATAATTTCATGCAAGCTTCTCTTATTTTCGGTGTAACTCCATCCCAACAAAAATCCAAAAAAACTAGTTTTATTTATGTGTATATTTTTTCACTATTGTGATTTTTCCTTCCTACATCTATTCTCTTTTACTCTCATAAATTAGAATACCAAAAATATTCATCTTTTTATGGTAGACTTATAATGAGAGAGATTTATTTTGACCCCTTCATATTTTTTCCACCTATATTATTTATATTTGACATGTATATATATTTTTAGACCCCTCAATATTTGATTTTCTTAGTTGTACTATTCACTTATATCATGATCTCAACAATATCTTCAATTATAGACCTACCAAATAAGGTCAAGGTTATGTGGCATGCATGCATGCACCATGGGGAACTCACTCTTGGAGGTATTCCAAAGAATCATCCAAAGAAGGACCTCACAAGGACCTTGTGCAGTGGAAAAAACAGTCGGTTTTCCTGAAGTTTGATAGATCACATGCTCGCTGAATTTGAAACGGTGATACAAACAAAAATTGTAGCTCATCAGCTGAACTTTCACCTCAAATTTTTTCATATTTTTTTGAGCTACGAGCTGTGAGCTAGAATTTTATTGGTGGACCCCAGTTTGCCCATGCTATGCAACCTCACTCCCTCTTCCACTTTATCATTTTCCTCTTTCACACACACTCCTCCCTCTCCTTCCCACTCCCAAACCTGCAACTCCCATGTCCTAATCCACCCTCTTCACCATTGCCACATCTCTCACACCTCCATAGCCTTCATCCTCCATTTCTACACCCTATGTGTCCCCCTTTCTCCCTACATATATGTCCATATTACCATACTCTCTTCAGCTTTGTAAAGAAATTCAAAAAATCAGCAAAAATCCAAGGATAACCTCTACAAATGAAGGCTTTATCATGAATTTTCCAAGGTTTGAAGATAACATAGCTTCATCGACACGCGCTACTTCGCCATGCTGACCGCTTCTTCTACAGGTGCTGTAAAGAGATGAATGTTAACTTCTCCAAAGCTTCAACCTTGCTTTACAAGCTCATCCCTTCTCTAACTTTTCTCATCATATATCTCACCATATGGTGAATGATTTTGTAAATATTTTTTGGTGATAATTACTAACTACTAACCACCAACCTTATTGTAAAATGCACCCTCTACTAGAGTGGGCACTCCCAAATTATCAAATGTTATCAAAAACTATCCAAGTGATAGTGAAATATTTGTGAGAATATCTTCATTCTCCTATTCACTCTAACATTTAAGCTTATTATATTCTTCGGACATTTTAAACATTGCATATAGCTTTTTGGATATCTCAAACTCACATATAGCACAATGAAAGTTATTCATCATGCTTTGCATCAAGCATGATATATGATACATATGTCCGCATGGCAAGCTGAAGTGACCACACCACTCATGAAAGAATGATCTACATATGGGGCAAGGACCACCGTGCTCACCAGAAGCTGGAGGGGCCTCAATAGATGTTGGGTGCTCAATCAATGTGGCAGCATTTTGTTTTTTTATAGTCGCCTCTAACTCTTTTACGTGGCGAGATAGCACCTTCACCTCCCTTTGCAAGTCTCTATTTAGGGTTTCTTCTGCATGAGAGCCTTGTGTAGCTTGTGATGCTTGCCTGAGTTGAGTTTGAAGCTCCTCCTTAACTTGATGCAATTCCATTGATGCACCTTCTAGTGGCAATGACATCTCTTGCCGTGTGACGGTGATTGCAGTACTACGAATGTCCTCGACCATCATGTGAGGTGTCCTTGAGCTAAAGTCCACTGCTTCACCCAAGACATAATGCATGTATAACATCTTGGCAAACCACAATGGACAATCCATATGATGCATAGGATGACCCATAACATCGAGATATATATTCTCTCCATTGTCTCCTATGCCTGCATTAATGCATTGTGATAGCTTGAGTCGGCCTTTCTTGATGTTGTCATCTGCAATGCCTGGCCATATGGATTTCACCATTTCTCGATCAATCCTAGTGTTCACCTCTTTCCATTGTGTACCCACCGGGTTGGCCCACTGGGAGCAATGAGCAGCAATTCAAGCGGTGTCGTTCACTCCGCCGCCCTAACACATGGATCTGAGACGCTCAAAAGCGCGCTTAGCCCTTTGATTATCATTATCCATATCCTGATTAAACACTATACTTCAATTACGGCATACAAACTTAATGATAATCAATTTCTATAAGAGTAACCACCATTTTACGACAATCAATTGCTATAATTTTAACCACCATTTTACGTCAATCAATTGATATTAGAATAACCACCATCTTACGACAATCAATTGATATAAGAGTAACCACCATTTTTTAAATCAATGAATGACAATCAGTGACTCCACGTGGCTTATTGCTTGAAACTTAAGAGAAAAAACAAAACTCATAGAAAATTTGTTGTCTATTGAGATATAACAAAGTGTTTTTATTACTCATACATCATCCATTGCGCATAAAACCCAATTTTTAAAAGTGATTTTATAAGTCACAAGTCTCAGAAAACCCTGCTTAATAAAGTACATCATATATCCATCAAAAAAAGGCTACACTCATTTCAGAGGGAGGGCGTAAGCATCGTTCTGGCTGGGCTTCAAATCTTTCTAATTCTTCGTCCAAAAGGGCCAAGGTCTTTCTGTCTGTGGATTTCTTCCTCACCCAACCTTCCACAACAATCCTAGATATGGCTTGTACCTCCACTGAAACCTTATGTTTGAACCAATCTGTGTTGTAGTAGTCAGAGAACTCTCCACAAAACTTACAAAATTGCCATATCACCCATCCTATGGCGTACACATATGTGGCCTTGGTCCATGGGCATAAATTCTTGCCATCTAGTAACTCAGGAGCTCGCCAAGGATGAAGCTTTTGCCAGTTTTCATCGGTATTGTTGGTCTTTTGTGTCTCTAAGACAACACGCAGAGCCAATCCCCAATCAATTATTCCAATACAGGGAGTGATATCCTTGGTAAAGTCCAACATGATGTTCCATGGATGGAGATCATTGTGGATCACTCCCTCGTCATGTGCGAATCGCAATGCCTTCACCAAGGCATGGATCAACGAGGGAGCATGATTGCACAGGCTCTTGATACGTTTTTTCTTGTCTTCAGAGGGTTGCTCCCATTTAAAGTCTTCAGGGATCTTTCCTTTCCCCTCTTGATGCGCTACAAGCGTCGTGAAAGAGCCATGTGGAAGGGGCGCTGTCTCCATAAGATCACCGAAAGTCCCCCCATTGAAGTAGGGGAATATCAGAAACCATGGCAACGTTACAGAGTGGGCAATACTCCTCACAATCCCTCTATGGTTGAGATCTACTCCACTTTCTGATGCAAAGCTTTTCCACTGATGCTTGGCCTGTCCTTTGAACTCCTTGGCACAATAAGTATTCATTGCAGGAAGGAAACTGATCCCTTTGATTTGAACTTGCCACCCTGTGCCATAAGCCCCTGACCCAAGTTTCTTGATCTTCTTAATGGACTTATTTGGAATTCCCAAAGTCATACTACATTCAAAATTGTATATATTGCTCTCCAGGTGACTGGCAGAAGCAATAGCACCCGATGTTCCCTCAATGGCAGCCTCCTCAATAAACGGTTCTCCAACTTGGCTGCTCCCCATAACTCTCGTGATAGCCATTCGCATTTTCTTGCTTAGGCCAACCTGTGTGTCTATGTGGGATGCTCGCCTTGACCTCTCCTTTTCAGCTCTCCATCTCGTGTTCCAATGCTCTAGCTTACCCTTGTCTACTTCTTGAGGGCATTCCTCTTTCAAATCAGAGGCCACCTTGGGCAAATTGCCCACCCAACTGCTCAGTAATGAGATTATTGATTCGGTTGTTTTGTCTGGATATAACAACAAAATTTTGCGGGCTATCTCACTGTATAATGATTGCAATCTAGACTCATCTGCAACAATCTGCTCTATATCGTCGAGATCTAGTGCATTGACGATTGTAATCAACAATTGTCTAATTTTCTTTTTGAACTCTATCACTGAAGTAGCAGAAGGATCCATTTTGCCTGCAATGGTATTATTGCAAACAACACATTGTGAAATATAACTATGTGCCACTCCATTTGGATCTTTTCTACGTGAAAAAAAAGTGCAGTATAGAAAAAGTGCAGTATGCCTCACCGTACAACAACTTACAAACAGATGCTCTTGTCATTCTAGCAGCAACACACCTAGTCACAATTGCAACCATGTGCCGAAGCATGAATGACTGGGAGCAACATAAAACATAGTCACCCTACGCTTTTGCAATGACACACCTAGCCGCAATTGCAACCATGTGCCAATGCATCCACGCACGGTGAGTTCTTTCAAACAGATGCTCCTGTCATTCTAGCAGCAACACACCTAGTCGCAATTGCAACCATGTGCCAAAGCATGAATGACTGGGAGCAACATAAAACATAGTCACCCTACGCTTTTGCAATGACACACCTAGCCGCAATTGCAACCATGTGCCAGTGCATCCACGCACGGTGACTTCTTTCAAACAGAAGCTACCGTCAATCTAGCAGCAACACACCTAGTCGCAATTGCAACCATGTGCCGAAGCATGAATGACTAGGAGCAACATAAAACATAGTCATCCTACGCTTTTGCAATGACACACCTAGTCGCAATTGCAACCATGTGCGAGTGCATCCACGCACGATGTCTTCTTTCAAGATTCAAGCATATGAAACATTATGAAATTATTTGAGCACACATTCATGCATTAGATGCTACCGTCATTCTAGCAGCAACACACCTAGTCGCAATTGCAACCATGTGCCGAAGCATGAATGACGGGAAGCAACATAAAACATAGTCATCTTGAGTTTTTGCAATGACACACCTAGCCGCAATTTCAACCATGTGCCAGTGCATCCACGCACGGTGAGTTCTTTCTAACAGATGCTCCTGTCATTCTAGCAGCAACACACCTAGTCGCATTTGCAACCATGTGCCGAAGCATGAATGATTGGGAGCAACATAAAACATAGTCACCCTACGCTTTTGCAATGACACACCTAGCCGCAATTGCAACCATGTGCCAGTGCATCCACTCACGGTGACTTCTTTCAAACAGATGCTACCGTCAATCTAGCAGCAACACACCTAGTCGCAATTGCAACCATGTGCCGAAGCATGAATGACTGGGAGCAATATAAAACATAATCATCGTACGCTTTTGCAATGACACACCTAGCCGCAATTGCAACCATATGCCAGTGCATCCACGTACGATGATTTGATAAAAGAAATTTTATACCTTTGAGTTTTAACTCAAAAAAACATCAATAAAATAAGGAAGGGATTAAAAAATTACCGCTACACTGCTTTGAGAATGTGGAAAGCTGCCAGAAAGTTTGGTGAAGAATACTTTTCAATGTACCTCTCTTGTGAAAAAGACAAGCACCGGCGTCGTCTTTATATAGCCACAGCGGGCCCGGCGGGGAAGTGGCTTTACCCGGCGGGCCCGGCGGGTTAACTACTTAGCCCAGCGGGCCTTTAGCCGGTCTCCAAGTCTCCTTACAGGTCAAAAAAGATGAATGTCAATTAACATAATATTTGTTATTTTGCATTTCTATTGTTATTAACCTGAAATTATAGTGTGATCACGTCATTTTGAAATCCCTGGCTTCTAGCCTTGCCTTGATTGAACTACAGACATTGCACTTAGAGAACTCACTTGTGTTTGTTAAAGTGACATGTGGATACTCTTTGTTCCAAATTCTACCGTAAGAAGATTGAGATAACTTCTTCTCATAGCCCATTTGGTCAAGTGTTGTGGTGATTTTGCTTAAAATGTCAACTTGTTTGTACATTGATGGAATCCCTAATTGAGTCTCTCTTGAGCCATCTAGTAGTGTTCTATTTCTATGGGGCATCTTCTCAGAGTTGTTATCCACAAATTCATTTAATAGTGCTCTCGCTAAACTAGTATGTTCTCAATGTATATGTGTTACCATGCACATATTGGCGCGCACCGTTTTCAAAATTTTCCTTGTAGCAGTAAAATGATGTCTTTGGTATTCCATGTAGCTGATACCCCCGGGGTAGTCACTTATCAAAATAACCCTATATCACGTGCGTTCAAGAGGTAATTAATAATACCCCAATATAATACTATACTTACACTATGATCCTATTTAAAAAAACCCCACCCCCCTCTGTATGTATACATTTCTATACATTTTGATCTTTTAATAATACTCTCCGGTTAACTCACGTGATATCATACACATTCTAAAAAGTGACCACCCCGAGCTGATACCATGCTCTGCAGCAAACAATAGAGCCATTTATCTTGAATTGGTATCGCATCTTCTCATCTTTCTGATAGCATATAGATAGAACATCATATATATAATTTGTGCGTGCTTTTTGAGACTCTCCCCAAAATTCTTACTGTAATCTTGTCACCAAATCACGATCTGCAAACTAACAATATTTTTTTCCACAACAATCAATGCATGAAACCCTTTGAATTGACTCAGCTGAAAGATAAAAAGTAGAAGCTGGTGTTGCTTGCACTTTTTGAGTCCTGTTGATGAAATTGTATCGTCTCTTCCTTAGCAAAGGGGCATCGACACTACCATCAAGTTTTTTCGTAGCATTGTCATCATTGGATACATTGTCACGTCTAGTATGCATCCCATCAATAGGAACAAAGCGTTGTAGTGGGCTCCCATCCAACATGGTTGTCTGTTGAATGGGCCACTTTAGCAAAGTAATGCTTCCCGCTTCAGGAATATTCTCACTGATTGCATTCTCCCTTTCAATACCTACACCCACAAAGTCATCACCAAGTACCTGAGAATTGACATGTGGATATACATATAAGATGGTCCCTGTATTCACAGTGTGCATCATCGCGTCGTCCTTTAAATGGACCCTTTGATTTCTCCAAGATTCGCGTATTGACATTTCAAACTCTGGGCTTGTAATAGGTATTGCATTTATAACTAGAGGATCAAGATGATCCCCTTGTTCATCAACATTGTAGCTTTCATTTGTGTCAATTACATTGTCATTCATTATGGATTTTTGCAAAAGAAGCTTAGGCCATCGAACAACACTCCATAATGAGCTTTGGAGAGATGTAGTATCCATTGTAGAAAAAGGGAGGACCACATCCTTCAAACATTCCTCGTCTAGTATAGATACATTTCCTTGACCTTTCTTTGTACCACCACAAGTGGAATCACAATCTGTTCTGCACACACAACCAATACCAAAAATTTCATTATCAAGTACCATATACACTTTCTCCCCAGATTCAAATTCCATCTTGTAAGTTGAAAAGAAACACCTTGTTAATTTCATATTTATAGATAAATTCTCTTTGAAAAAAGATGTATAAGTTACATTACACATTACACAAGGGTTGTGAATACTATAACTCTATAGACATTGCTATATTAGATCATATCTTGGACAAGTGGTCAGCCTAGTTGTAATGGCCACTGTGCAAGGTGATATTTTAGGAACCTGCTTCTCAATGTCCAAGTATCTCTTGCTTATTCAAATGGAAGTAAGGTTGGACAAGGGGGGATCTTGAAACCAAAAACCCCTTTCTATATGCGGTAAAGCTTGGAGAAATTGTGGACCTAGCTCTAATGGCTATTGTTCAAGGTGAACTATTGTAGGAACTTGCTTCCCAATGTCCAAATATCCCTTGCTTATTTCAATGGAAGTAAGGTTGGACAAGTGGTGGATCTTGAAACTAGCAGTCCCTTTTTCTATATGAGAGTAAAGCTTGGACAAGTGATGGACCTAGATTTAATGTCCACTTTCCAAGGTGGTAGTGTAGGAACTTGATTCCCAATGTGCAAGTACTCTTTCTTGTTTCAATGGAAGTATGGTTGGACAAGTGGTGGACCTAGTTAATGTAAGGTGAACTATTGTAGGTACTTGATTCCCAATGTGCAAGTACCTCTTGCTTCTTTCAATGGAAGTAAGGTTGGACAAGTGGTGGAGCTTGAAACCGGCAGTCCCTTTTTCCATATGAGAGTAAATCTTGGACAAGTGATGGACCTAGTTTTAATGTCTAGTTTCCAAGGTGGTATTGTAGGTACTTGATTCCCAATGTGCAAGTACCTCTTGCTTCTTTCAATGGGAGTATGGTTGGACAAGTGGTGGACCTAGTTAATGTACAAGTTAGGGCCTTGGTTCTCAATGTCATAGTAGCCCTTGCTTCTTTTAATGGAAGTAAGGTTGGACAAGTGGTGGATCTTACAAAAACATGGATCCATTTTATATATGAGAGTAAAGGTTGGAAAAGTGGTGGACCTAGTTTTGATGGCCAGTGTCCAAGGTGGTGTAAGATCTTGGTTCCCAATGTCCAAGTATCTCTTGCTTATTTCCATGCAAGTAAGGCTGGACAAGGGATGGATCTTGAAACCAAAAGTCCCTTTCTAAATGAGAGTAAAGGTTGGACAAGTGGTGGACCTAGTTTTAATAACAAATGTCCAAGTTGAACTATTGTAGTGCCTTGCTTCTCAATGTCCAAGTAGCCCCTTGCTTATTTTAATGGAAAAAATATGGAGCAGTGGTGGATCTTGAAACAAAAACCCCCGTGCTTTATTTGAGGGTAGGTTGGACAAGTGGTGGACCTAGTTTTAATGGCCAAGTTTCAAGGTGAACTACAAGCAGTTGGTCCAACTATAATAGAGTATAGCTTGGACAAGAAGTGGACCTCCAAGTTTTAATGAAAAACATAGAAAAATTTCAAGGCTTTACTTCCCAATGTCCCAGTAGCCCTTGCTCTTTTCAATGGAACAAGATTGATAGTAGGGCCTTTCTTCTCAATGTCCGAGTAGCCCTTGCTTTCTGCAATGGAAGCTTGGAGAAGTGGTGGACGTAGTTTTAATGGCCAATGTTGAAGGTGAATTACTAGATGAGCTAGTGATCCGAGCCTATCAGAACTTTCTGTTTATTATATTTTGTTGGTTTTCCTTGCTTCTAGAGGTTTACAATAAAAGAAAGAGTGAGAACAACCTCTTGGAAAAATTTAAAAAAAATGATTTGATGGGAATTTTTTCTTGACTAGTTCACCGGAGGTGAAAGGTAGAGGGAGAACCTAGTGGTAAAGGGAAGGGAAAATATGTAAATGTGAAAAGAAAAGATATGATGTGGTTGTGGAGCCATGCACCCATGATTCAAGGGTCATGAGTGGCTCATATCATCATGGCTTTGGATCCATATGATGATTCAAACAAATGGGACCCAAGTGGAAGACTTGGTAAAGGAAGGAACCAGACACATGATTTTGCTGAATTT
Source organism: Adiantum capillus-veneris (assembly GCF_014529385.1). Classification (NCBI taxonomy): domain Eukaryota; kingdom Viridiplantae; phylum Streptophyta; class Polypodiopsida; order Polypodiales; family Pteridaceae; genus Adiantum; species Adiantum capillus-veneris. Next base: position 142,378,638 of record NC_140942.1, on the reverse strand, counting down.
TTAAAAAATACTTCCACTCCGATCCAAGAAAAGTTTTCTTCATCAAAGTTGTAGTTGATGAGCTGGAGATTCTGGCCATATTTTTTATATAATTTCTGCATCTACAGTCTAGGAGATATGGCCAAAATGACAGACGCCAGTTTTTTCAACTGTGGTGGAGACCACCCCCTCTACCTTTACACACACACACCCTTCCTTTTCCACATTGAGACCTTCTCTAAATCATCCATTAGTCTTCTCACCCTTCTCTCCTTCCTCCTCTCTCTCAAGCTCAAAAACCCATCAAAATTTCTCTTCTAATCACCTCTCAAGTCATGCTTAATCTTGTTGTAATTCATAAGTTCTCATTCAACCCCTTTCTATTATTACTAGATATGTATTGATTTTATGTAGATTCTTTACATTTTAAAATAAGGAAGCTCTTGGACTCAAGCTATGGAGGAAGGAGTGAAGACAACACAAGTGATGATGGAGCTAACTGGTCAACAAATCACTTGGAAGGAGCTTCTTCATTGGTTGAATGTCCCTAATCAAGCTTCATTTGTACAAATTACACTTGGATCCTAACCTCACTCCTAATCACTCCCTTTCCTATATAAAGATGCCTTCCCCTTTGTAATTTTAAGCCTCCCTCAGCCCCATTGAGTCTTTGTATCACTCACCATGAGCCCATAAGCTCATTCATTCACTCTATTCTTGCACATTCTAGAGTGCAAATTGTTTCATGCTAGTAACCTCTCCTTCTCTTACTTATGTTAATTAAGAGAAATCTTTTATATATGTGTGAGAGTGCTTGATGTGATCTTGGCTAATCCTTGAGTGTTTGTTTGGTAATCTACATGCTATTTGTGTTGGGAGTGTTTGAAGTCATCCATTCCTTGTACACACACTAAGGTTAATGCTTCATTCATAGTGATCTCTCTCTCTCTCTCTCTCTCTCTCTCTCTCTCTCTCTCTCTCTCTCTCTCTCTCTCTCTCTCTCTCTCTCTCTCTCTCTCTCTCTCTCTCTTTGTGTAGCGGTCCTAGCCCACGCTTCCAAGACTAGGTGGTGCCCTTATCTCATTTCCCTTGTGGCGCAATGGAGTTTGTTTTGGTGTAGAGGCCGCCATTCCAAATTTCCTTCGTCACTAGTAGCTTCTTGAAGTCAAAGAATTATTTGCTTCAGCAAGGGCAAGTGGCAAAGATTTGACAGCTTGTGAAATTTGGAAAAAAAAAACCCAAGCTTGCTATGAGGAGAATAGCTTTAAGCATGGTTTAGGCATGTTGTGGATGTGTTCAATGTTCTAGGAAAATTTTGAGTTCTGAGATCCAAAATGGAGTCATTTTTCATATGTTGATTGTCCTTGGTGAGTTGTGAAGCAAGGAAAGAGACTAGGTTTTAGATACAAAGATTATCTAAGCTAGACCACAATTGAAAAAGTGGAATAGGGTGGTGTAACAAGAGTTTAGATTGGGGTTTGCTGTAGCACCCCAAGCGGGGTCCCGTGGGGTTTGGGGTAGTATGCGGGGTCAAGAGGTGGCAGCCCCTTTGGGGTTTGGGGCAGTACCCCAAGCAGCGTCAAGGGGCAGCAACCCCTCTGGGGTTTGGGCCAACGCCCCGAGCAGGGTCAAGGGACATCAGTCCCAGTGTGGTTTGGGTAGCAAGCGGGGTCAAGGGGCGGTAGCCCCTGTGGGGTTCGGGGAAACACCCCGAGCAAGGTCGAGGGGCGGTAGCCCCCGCAGGGTTTGGGGTAGTGCCCCAAGCAGGGTCAAGGGGCGGCAGCCCCTTGAGGGGTTTGTTAAAACGCCCCAAGCAAGGTCGAGGGGCGGCAGCCCCCACGGGTGCAACACCACGATATGCCAAATTTGCTCAAAACAAAAGCAAACCGCTCAAAAGGTCTTGTGAGTTTTAAGTTTTAAACTACACGTGGCATTTAAAATAACCCTACCACAAAAACACACAGCGAACCAAGTGAAACACAGACGAAACAAGGGAGATTCGTTCTTGCACGCAGAGAGGGATTTCTTGGACGCGCACACAAGGAAACCATAGCGCATGCAAAACAGGGGCAACACAGCACGATAGGAGCGACATCGCATTCAAAAGAGGGCCAACAAAGGCAATCACAATCAAGGCTTTGACATCACAGAAAGCATAAAACGGGGAGTGTGTAAATCAAAAGCATAAATCAAGGTGCATTTCATATCTCTCTCTCTCTCTCTCTCTCTCTCTCTCTCTCTCTCTCTCTCTCTCTCTCTCTCTCTCTCTCTCTCTCTCTCTCTCTCTCTCTCTCTCTCTCTCTCTCTACATCAGGTTTCTGTGTTTATGTTTTGCTCTCCAAGAAACCAAAACGGTTCTCTTTCTCTGTGCTACTTTCTTACACACACATATGCATGGATGTTTTGCACACACACACAACCCACACATAAACATGATGAAATATCCTTTCCTTCATGCTGTTCACCTTCCTTGCTCCCATAAAGACCCACATACACACCGAATCACACATATTTACATAGATACTCTATCTCTCTCTATCTCTCTCACACATACATATACACAAAATACAAATTTCCAATTCTTGCTCTATTTGGCCTACTTCTGTATGTGCATCCATCGGTAATAATGTAGTGTATGCATGTTGTGAATATGTCTGGTAGTGTGTTTGCTTTGCCTATGTATGTAGGTACATATGTTTATGTATATGTGTGGTAGAACTGTTTACTATCTCATGGTGATATACATACAGAACATACAAATACATATGCTTGCACATGACATAGTATGGATACATGACATACATACATATCACATAATTTCTTTTTGTACATAAGCATGTAGATTTTCAGTAGTTGACTTACTTGTGTGTTCCAGTGAAGTTTCTTTCTTTAATATTTTGATGCTTTCTATCTAACGCCTCTGTAAATGTGATTCCTTCTTTAATTTCTCAACAAAGGTAACGTAGCTTACTGAGGTTTCAAATGAACATGATAGTTGAAACTAGGAGAGGCTCATAGATAATACATGAAATGAAAATTTACCTACTATTGGGATGAAATAAGATAGGTTCTCATTATAAAGAAGGTTATAGATTGAGGTTGGACAAGTGGTGGACCTTGTTTTAATGCTATAACATCTCCCTCAAGTAGAAAATTTTGAATTGAAGTGGGAAATTTTTAATTTAGGCGCGATAAATTTTGAATTTTGAATACAAGCGGGAAAATTTGAATCCAAGTGGGAAAATTTAAATCCAAGCGGGAAACTTTTAATTTGGGTCGGACAAGTGGTGGATCTAGAAACCAAGCAAGCCATGCTGCTAGATATAATAGCCAATGATAGGTTGTGTACATGTGGTGGACCTTGCATCAATTATCCATGCTTAGCTTAGACTATAATCCTTGTGGCTCTCTAAATCCAATGGAGCTTAGATTGGAAAAGTGGTGGACCTTGCATCAATTCCCCACGCCTAGCTTAGATTGTAGACCTTGTGGTTGTCTATACTTTAACGAATCTTAGCGTGGATAAGTGGTGGACCTTCTGGCTATCTGTGTGCCAATAATGAGTTTAGCTTGCAGAAGTTTCCAAGATTGTCACTCTTTTTGCTTCAATGATAGATTTTGCCTTCAATGATCATAGATTTTACCTTCAATGATAGACCTTGCATCAATTCAGCTTAGACTAAGGATCTTCTGGCTCTGATTCTTCAAATGAGCTTAGCTTGAAAAAGTGGTGAACCTTGTGGATCTCTATGCTTTGATGGGGCTTGGACCCATGCATTTTTCTTCCATGCTAACTTAGACTATGGACCTTGCATCTCTCTATTCTTGACGAACCTTAGCTTGGATAAGTCATAGACCTTGTTGCTTTTTACGCTTTAATGGGACTATTCTTAGACAAGTGGTGGAACCATGCATCCATTCTTCATGCTTAAATTAGATTGTGGACCTTGTGGCTCTCTATGCTTCAATGGATCCTAGATTGGACAAGTGGTTGACCTTCTATCTCTCTATTCTACAATAGAGTGGGTCTCTATGCTAGAAAAAATCTTACCTTAAACAAGTGGTGAACCTTGTGAATATCTATGCTTCAAAAGAGCTTGGACTTCAATAAATAGTGGACCTTGCATTAGTTCTCCATGCATATATTAAATTATGGACCTTGTGATTATTTTTGATACAATAGAGATTAGGTTAGACACGTGGTGGACCTTGTGGCTCTCTATGCTTCAAAATAGCTTAAACTTGAACAAGTGATGGACATTCCATCATTTCTCAATACTTAGCTTAAATGGAGGACCTTCCATCACTCAATGCTTCAATAGAGATTATCTTGAATAGGTGATGAACATTATGGCTCCCTATTCTTCAATGAAGTGATGGTCAATGCTTCAATGGAGCTTCAGTTGAAGAAGTGGTGGACCTTGCATCAATTTTCCATGCATACCTTAGATTGTGGACATTCTGGCTCTATGTGCTCTGGTTGAACCTTGTGGCTCTATATGATGTAATGAAGATTAGCTTGGACAAGTGGTGGACCTTGTGGATATCTATCCTTCAATAGAGTATAGCTTGGACGAGTGGTGTGGTAGACCTTGTGGATCTCTATACTTAAATAGAGCATATGTTTGGAAAAATGGTGGGTTTCACACTTACTTTCCAATTCTTAGTATAAATGGCCAAGTGGTGGATCTAAGATCTACTCATCCCACCAACATTGTGTAAAACTACAAGTGTTATGATGGCCAAGGGCTGAATGCACCTACCTTTAAGACATGGCTAGAATGACCAAGTGGTGGATCTAGGAGATACCAACAAATGGATCCACATTTCAAGCCTTTGTTATAATGGCCAAGTGGTGGATCTTTGATGCACCTACTTCCCAATTCTTAGTCTAAACGGCCAATTGGTGGATCCAGGATCTACTCATCCCACAAACATTTTGTAAAACTACAAGTGTTATGATGGACAAGTTCCGAATGCACCTACCTTTAATACATGGCTAGAATGACCAAGTGGTGGATCTAGGAGATATCAACAAGTGTATCCACACTTCAAGCCTTTGTTCTAATGGCCAAGTGGTGGATCTAAGATCTACTCATCCCATAGACATTGTGTAAAATTACCAGTATTATGATGGCCAAGTGTTGAATGCACCTAACTTTAAGACATGGTTAGAATGCCCAAGTGGTGGATCTAGGCGACACCAACAATTGTATCTACAATTCAAAACTTTGTTATAATGGCCAAGCGATCGATCTTTCATTCCCCTACTTACCAATTCTTACTCTAAATGGCCAAGTGGTGGATCTAGAATCTACCCATCCCACAGACATTGTGTAAAATCACAAGTTTTATGATGGCCAAGTGTTGAATGCACCTAACTTTAATACATGGTTATAATGGCCAAGTGGTGGATCTAGGAGACATCAACAATTGGATCCACAATTCAAGCCTTTGATATAATTTCTAAGTGGTGGATCTTTGATGCACCTACTTCTTAATTCTTAGTATAAATGGCCAAGTGGTGGATCTAGAATCTACTCATCCCACAAACATTGTGTAAAATTACAAGTGTTATGATGGCCAAGTGTTGAATGCACCCAACTTTAAGACATGGTTAGAATGGCCAAGTGGTGGATCTAGGAAACACCAACAATTGGATCCACATTTTGAGCCTTTGTTATAATGGCCAAGTGGTGGATCTTTGATGAACCTACTTTCCAATTCTTAGTCTAAATGGCCAAGCGATGGATCTAGGATCAACTCATCCCACAAACATTGTGTAAAATTACAAGTTTTATGATGGCCAAGTGCTCAATGTACCTAACTTTAAGACATGGTTAGAATGGCCAAGTGGTGGATCTAGAACACACCAACAATTGGATCCACAATTCAAGCCTTCATTATAATGGCCATATGGTCGATCCTTCATGCATCTTATTCCCAATTCTTAGTGTAAATAGCCAAGTGGTGGATCTAGAATCTACTCATCCCACAAACATTATCTAAAATTACAAGCGTTATGATGGCCAAGTTTTGATTGCACCTAGCTTTAATACATGGTTACAATGGGCAAGTGGTGGATCTTTGATGGACCTACTTACCAATTCTTACTCTAAATGGACAAGTGGTGGATCTAGGATCTACTCATCCCACAAACATTGTGTAAATCACAAGTGTTATGATAGCCAAGTTTTGATTGCACCTAACTTTAAGACATGGTTAGAATGTCCAAGTGGTGGATCTTTGATGCACCTACTTCCCAATTCTTAGTTTAAATTTCCAAGTGGTGGATCTAGGATCTACTCATCCCACAAACATTGTGTGAAATCACGTGTTATTATGGCAAAGTGTTGAATGCACCTAACTTTCAGCCACGGTTAGAATGGCCAAGTGGTGGATCTAGGAGACACCAACGATTGGATCCACAATTTAAGCCTTTGCTATAATAGCCAAGTGGTGGATCTTTGATGCACCTACTTCCCAATCCTCAGTCTAAATGGCCAAGTGGTGGATCTAGGATGTACTCATCCCACAAACATTGTGTAAAATTACAAGTTTTATGATGGCAAAGTGCTCAATGTACCTAACTTTAAGACATGGTTAGAATGGCCAAGTGGTGGATCTAGGTGACATCAACGATTGGATCCACAATTCAATCCTTCGTTATAATGGCCATGTGGTCAATCCTTGATGCATCTAATTCCCAATTCTTAGTTTAAATAGCCAAGTGGTGGATCTAGCATCTACTCATCCCACAAAAATTGTCTAAAATTACAAGTGTTATGATGGACAAGTTTTGATTGCACCTAACTTTAAGACATGGTTAGAATGGCCAAGTGGTGGATGTTTGATGCAACTACTTCCCATATCTTAGTCTAGTTGGCCAACTGTTGGATCTAGGATCTACTCATCCCACAAACATTGTGTAAATCACAAGTGTTATGATGGCCAAGTTTTGATTGCACCTAACTTTAAGACATGGTTAGAATGGCCAAGTGGTGGATCTTTGATGCACTTTCTTCCCAATTCTTAGTTTAAATGGCCAAGTGGTGGATCTAGGATCTACTCATCCCAGAAACATTGTGTAAAATCACAAGTGTTATTATGGCCAAGTGTTGAATGCACCTAACTTTTACACTAGAATGGTAACCTAACAGGACATAAAAGTGTCCTTTTAGGGTTTTGAAAAAAATTTCCAAAACCATATTAGATCCACTCATTTTGAAAAATCCTTTCATGAGCTTATAGTTCAATAACTACTACATATGGAAAAAATGAGAAACTTGTAATTTTTCTCATCCCTTGGTCACTACAAGCCTCCAAAGTTGATGGATTAGTGCATTTTGCACAAAATAGCAATTTCTTACGGTTGATTGCATATAAATAAGAGTGGGGATTTTTGTAGGACATAAGATAAAATGCCCCGTTAACTTCAATGGGTTGGTGACCAAAACATATGGTTGCTTTTACCTCACTAATTTGTTTTTTGGGCAAAAATAATAGGTACAAAAAAGTTGCATTTTTTTCATTCTGCGGACCTATCATCAAAGTTTCTATAGTCACACTCAATACAGATACTATATACATGTTTTCTTAGTTCCCTTTGGGCCTTTGGATTCAAAAGGAGCCATGGAGCATGTCAAAAGGATAATGGATCTCTTACAAATATTGGAACCTTGGGGGCAATGATAAAGTGCTAAATACAGCAAACATGAAAAAACTGGGTTTAGCATTATGACCTCTAAAAACCCATAGAAACTACTCAATATCTAGCCAAGTTTTTAGTCTATGATTAGATATGGTTACTACCTACAAAATACACGCAATTGGCCTAAGAAACTAGCAATATTGAGAAAGTTATACTTGTTACTCTAAAATGTATCATATTCTTCAGCAATCAAAAAACTCAACCATCATCATATACTATGCTATATAGCATATTAGGTCCCCCAAAACTCAAGGAAGATTAGATTTATGTTATATATTACACTTACACAATCAAAATTGAATTTGGATATCAAGAAAGCCCCCAAAAAAATCATAAAAGTGCTAATTTTGACCAAAAAACAGGATTATGCAATTCTTGTAAATTGGTCATAACTTTCAATTTTAACACTTAGCTCTCCTTACAAGCATCAGAACATGTTGAGAACTATGAAGGCCTAACCTCTAGCCATCTAAACCTCACAAACGTGAAGTTTAGAGTGGTATAGTTGCCAAAAATTGAAAAAAAGCCAAAAACAAGACCCGTTTTTTAACACACTTTAGGTTCAAAAATGTTGTGCAAGAGTAAGGTTAATGGTGAGATCGATACTCCAAAAAAAGTGCTAAGTTTTTTCAGCTCATAAGGCAACTTTGTGGATATATAGCACCTAGAAATCCATTCTCATACTCTTCAAATAATTCAAGCAAAATGGTCACTTAACAGGACACAAAAGTGTCCAAGGACATAAAAGTGTCCTGTTACCATTCTAGTGTTAAGACTGTTGAACAACCACGCGCGAAAGAGAATAGAGAGAGAACTCCATAAATGAAAACCCCAATGTGTGTCTATTGATCACACGAGATGCGTTTATATAGAGGGGACCAGGGTGCTATATATACAGATATACTATATAGCTCAACACCCCCACTCAAATGAAGGTCCCTAATTGTGGATGAGAAAACCCTTCGGGGCTCAAGGGAAAAACCCACAGCTCTATATATACACACTATTATATTAAAATATTTTAAATATACATTTACAATGTTCAAAGGAGCTACATCACTCCTGTTTTACAATGTGCAGGTCTTTAACAACCCTATACACAGTTGAATTGATGCAAATTCTCCAATATCTTTGAAAAACCTCCAATATCTTTGTGTCGCTTGAATATCTTTGAGCCTCTATACACACTGCTTGATGTGACTTTCATCCTGTAAACAATATCAACTCAAGAAACATATCGAGACCTGAAGGTTAGAAATAACCACATCACATTGTCCTCAGAGACGGTTCACGAGGCCGTTCTAGAGACGACATAGAAACAAACATAATATCAATGTAATCACATGTGCACATATATATACAAAGCCGGGATATAAAAACACAATGGGGACCCTTAGATTATTTGTATGCTTGCAAGCAAAGAAAATGCATTCCATAACATAAGATTGACGAGACGATAAGGCTGATGAGACGATATAGTTTCAGTGGTGGCTGACGAGAAGACAAAGTTTCAGAAGCCAGACGAGATGATATATGTTCAGTGGACAAACGGAGGATAGAGTTTCAGCTATGGCGATCCATCAGCATCAATCTTTTACGAGACGACAAAACTTCAATGTAGCCATAACATAAGTCATTTTGACATGTCAAAAGACTTCATGCTAGCCATAACACACGGATTTGACGAGACGAGAAGAAATCCTTTTAGTCCATACGAAAACGTCCAACACCAACAGTTTGAAAAAGGATACGATAATAATAAACCTTCGAGAGATGTACCTTTAACGTCGTCATGTATAGTCGGATTGACATGAAGAGTAAACCATGGTCGGGTATCACCTCCGATATCAAGAGTATATCTAGATATGACCTTCCACATCAAGAGTATAGCCAAAACCACTGTTGGGTACCATCTCCAACATCAAGAGTATAGACGGATCCTTACTCTCCCTCAGAGGCCTCCTCATAGTTCAAAATTGTATATCTTTGAAAATCCCATTTGTACATCTTTGAAATCCATCACCTTCTGTCTGTCCAATTTTCTTTTTTGTCAATCTTAATATCTATATATTCACTACTCCTTCACATAAATCCGGTTGGGAGATGCAAGTAGATCCGATGCCCTAAGGAGTTCAAGTTTAAGTAAACCATAAGTAGTATGAGGAAAGCGTGTTGCACTTGGTCAAGAGATGGTGAGAGTGTAATCAAACAGATTTTGTAGAATCTTGATATCAAGATCTTATAGACCTTGACCTACTTGTTTGCTAAATCTGATGATGCATCCAAGTCATTTGAGGTCCCAGAAGAAATTCACGGTTAAGGTCTTCCTCAGTAAAGCCAATTGGAACCTCCCTCTGATCCATGTTGAGTGAGTCTACCTGGAAATTCCAAGAGCCAAGAAAGCTTGGCCGGTGAGATTTCTAAAGAAATTGATTTAAAATTTTCCCATGACTCATCAATACTCGGGATCTGCCTCCCAAGCACATTGTAGTTTTGCCTGCCATCGAGGAAATTATCTGTGAGACGAGATGAGAAACAAGGCAAGGCAAATTTGCCGTAGCCATCGCAAGGCACCATGCGATCTTGATACCCTTATGGACTGGCCTAGCACACCTGATATCTCCCCCACCTTTTTTGTCGACTTCAATCTGATTGCACCCCGTCAATTAACATCGTTAGCAATGCTGTTCCACAATATCAAAGCTGGGTCCACAGTACAAAAAACAGAAGGAAAATTAAAATAGCATTCTAAATTATGAAAGGCAAGGTGCCCGATAGCCATCTCACGAGGCACCATGCGAGCTTCACACCCTTATGGACTGGTCGATTCGAAGCATGGCTTAGCAACTGGTGGCAAGGCATGTAGCTCAGCTTGTTCAAGGGGAGACTCCAATTTTACCTCCTTCGTTAGGTTGATATCACCTCTGTCTTCAGACGCCATCTATTAATATTGAGCAATAGACCTCTCTTTTGCTTTCTCCACAAAACCTCAGCAACTTCATGAAACCTGACCAGATTCTTGTGCTTTTTCAATAAATCAACCCTTGCTCTTCTAGTGATAGTACACTAGCTTGCCATAGCCATGAATGGATCTGGTAGCCTTGTACATGATATGAAGGTACTCTAGTCCCCACAGTATCCCATGATACGCAACAAAATCTATCGTCTTTGCCATAGCGTATGAATCTGCCATATATGAAAAGCTAGTCAAAAGCTACGAAGAAAAAATCCGAAGCTTTCTATGAGAGAACGCCAATAAGATGAGTTGTATAACTTCCACAGTTGTAGAAAGAGCGCACATAAAGTTACGAGAAGCTCTAATACCATGTTGAACAACCACGCGCGAAAGAGAAGAGAGAGAGAACTCCATAACAGCAAACCCCAAAGTGTGTCTTTTGATCACACGAGATGCGTTTATATAGAGGGGACCAGGGTGCTATATATAGAGATATACTATATAGTTGAACAAAGACATGGTAAGAATGGCCAAGTGGTGGATCTAGGAGACACCAACAATTGGATCCACAATTTAATCCTTTGTCATAATGGCCAAGCGGTGGATCTTTGATGCACCTACTTCCCAATCATTGGTATAAATGGCCAAGTAGTGGATCTAGGATCTACTCATGTCACAAACATTGTGTAAAATTACAAGTTTTATGATGGCCAGGTTCTCAATGCACCTAACTTTAAGACATGGTTAGAATGGCCAACTGGTGGATCTAGGAGACACCAACAATTGGATCCACATTTCAAGACCTCGCTATAATGGCCAAGTGGCTGATTGTTGATGCATCTAATTCACAATTCTAAGTCTAAATGGCTAAGGGTGGATCTAGAATCTACTCATCTCACAAACATTTTGTAAAACTACAAGTAGCATGATGGCCAAGTGCTGAATGCACCTAGCTTTAATACTTGGATAGAACGGCCAAGTGGTGGATCTAGGAGACACCGACTTTTTGGATCCACATTTCAAGCCTTCATTATAATGGCCAAGTGGTGTATCTTTGATGTATCTCATTCCCAATTCTTAGTCTAAATGACCAAGTGGTGGATCTACGATCTACTCATCCAATAAACATTGTGTAAAATTACAAGTGCTATGATGGTCAAGTGCTAAATGGATCTAACTTTAAGACATGGCTAGAATGGCCAAGTGGTGAATTTGGAAGACACCAAAAAATGGATCTACAATTGAAGCCTTTGTTATAATGGCCAAGTGGTGGATCTTTGATGTATCTAATTTCCAATTCTTAGTCTGAATAACCAAGTTTGAAGCCTTTGTTATAATGGCCAAGTGGTGGATCTTTGATGTAACTAATTTCCAAATCTTAGTCTAAATAACCAAGTGTTGGATCTAGAATCTACTCGTCCCAAAAAACTTGTGTAAAATTACAAGTGTTATGATGGCCAAGTGTTCAATGCACCTAAGTCTAAGACATGGTTCGAATGGCCAAGTGGTGGATCTAGGAGACATCAACAATTGGATCCATAATTCAAGCCATTGATATAATGGCCAAGTGGTGGATCTAGGAGACATCAACAATTGGATCCATAATTCAAGCCATTGATATAATGGCCAAGTGGTGGATCTTTGATGCACCTACTTACCAATTGTTAGTCTAAATGGCCAAGTTGTGGATCTATGATCTACTCATCCCACAAACATTGTCTAAAATTATAAGTGTTATGGTGGCCAAGTGCTGAATGCACCTAGCTTTAAGACATGATTAGAATGGCCAAGTGGTGGATCTACGAGACACCAACAATTGGATCCACATTTCAAGCCTTTGTATAATGCCCAAGTGGTGGATCTTTGATGCATTTATTTCCCAATTCTAAATCTAAATGGCCAAGTGGTGGATCTAGGATCTACTCATCCCACAAACATTGTGTAAAATTACAAGTGTTATGATGGCCAAGTGTTGAATGCACCTAACTTTAATACATGGCAAGAATGGCCAAGTGGTGGATATAGGAGACACCAACAATTGGATCCAAAATTCAACACTTTGTTATAATGGTGAGGTGGTGAATCTTTGATGTATCTTATTCCCAATTCTTAGTGTAAATGGCCAAGTGGTGGATCTAGGATCTAATCATCCAAAAATTACAAGTATTGTGATGTACAAGTGTTGAATGCACCTACCTTTAAGACATGGCTAGAATGGCCTAGTGGTGGATCTAGGAGACACAAACTTAATTGGATCCACAATTCAAGCCTTTGTTATAATGGCCAAGTGGTGGATCTTTGATGTATCTGATTCCCAATTCCTAGTCTAAATGACCTAGTGGTGGATCTATAGTCTACTCATCCCATAAACATTGTGTAAAATTATAGGTGTTATGATGGCCAAGTGCTAAATGCACCTAGCTTTAAGACATGGCTAGAATGTCCAAGTGGTGGATCTAGGATACACCCACAATTGGATCCACTATTCAAGCCTTCGTTATAATGGCCATGTCGTTGATCGTTGATGCATCTAATTTCCAATTCTTAGTATAAATAGACAAGTGGTGGATCTATTATGTACTGATCCCACAAACATTGTCTTAAATTGAAAGTGTTATGATGGCCAAGTATTGATTTCACCTAGCTTTAAGACATGGTTAGAATGGCCAAGTGGTGGATCTTTAATGCACCTACTTCCCAATTCTCAGTCTAAATGGCCACGTGGTGGCTCTACGAGCTACTCATCCCACAAAAATTGACGAGTGTTATTATGGCCAAGTGTTGAAATACACCTAAATTTAAGACATGGTTAGAATAGCCAAGTGGTGGATTTAGGAGACACCAACAATTGGATCCACAATTCAAGCCTTTGCTATAATGGCCAAGTGGTGGATCTAGGAGACACCAACAATTGGATCCAGATTTCAAGACTTCGCTATAATGGCCAAGTGGTTGATCGTTGATGCATCTAATTCCCAATTCTAAGTTTAAATGGCCAAGTGGTGGATCTAGGATCTACTCATCCCACAAACATTTTGTAAAATTGCAAGTGGTATGATGGCGAAGTGGTGAATGCACCTAGATTTAATACATGGCTAGAATGGCTAAGTGGTGGATCTAGGAGACACTGACAGTTGAATCCACAACACAAGCCTTCATTATAATGGTTAAGTGGTGTATCTTTGATGTATCTAGTTTTCAGTTCTTAGTGTAAATGACCAAGTGGTGGATCTAGGATCTACTCATCACATAAACATTGTGTAAAATTACAAATGTTATGATGACCAAGTGCTAAATGCACCTAACTTTAAGACATGGCTAGAATGGCCAAGTGGTGGATCTAGGAGACACCAAAAATTGCATCCACAATTCAAGCCTTCGTTATAATGGCCAAGTGGTGGATCTAGAATCTACTCATCCCACAAAAATTGTGTAAAATTACAAGTGTTATGATGGCCAAGTGTTGATTGCACCTAACTTTAAGACATGGTTAGAATGGCCAAGTGGAGAATCTTTGATGCACCTACTTCCCAATTCTTAGTCTAAGTGGCCAAGTGGTGGATCTAGGATTTACTCATCCCACAAACATTGTGTAAAATCACAAGTGTTATGATGGCCATGTGTTGATTGCACCTAACTTTAAGACATGGTTAGAATGGCCAAGTGGAGGATCTTTGATGCACCTACTTCCCAATTCTTAGTCTAAATGGCCAAGTGGTGGATCTATGATTTACTCATCCCACAAAAATTGTTGTAAAATCATAAGTGGTATAATGGCCAAGTGTCGATTGCACCTAACTTTAAGACATGGTTAGAATGGGCAAGTGGTGGATCTAAGAAACAATATGTGTTCTATAACTTTTTAGAGTGGACAATTGGTAGATCTAAAATGTAACAAAGCTTCTATAAGTTGTTTAAAATATTCACTTATTGTGGATCAAGTATGTGATAAGTGGTGAAAAATGTTTTTGGTGGATTTAGAATACACTCATTCTGACAGAATCCATTAAGGTTGGCCAAGTGGTGGACCTTGGATGGATGGATAGTTCACCAACTATGATTGAATGTTTGATTGAGCTAGTATCTACTCTTCCATGATTTCTAGATTGGGGAAGTGGTGGATCTAAGATGAGTACTAGTCTTTCACAACTTGTTTTGATTCAATATATAGGATGCAGAACACCATTCAAAACTTCATTAGAACAACTTTGATTTTATCTAGGATGCATCCTTCATTGCACAAATTGAGAAAAAGTGATGATTATGTGGATGTCAATAATCATGTCAAAATATCTTGTTTGTTAATTTGTCATTCTCTAGAGGCTATTGTGTGATCTTTCATTGTTTTTTGCTTAGATCCAGGATTGAGGGTGGGATAGATAAGGAATGCTTCAATCCAACAACAAATAATGAGAGCCTTCCACATGTATCCACAAAGGTCTCACTTGAAGAGTTGAATCCAATTATTGATACTCAAATGCAAATACCTGAGGCCTCTTTGCTACATCTTTCATCGAAGGAAGCCATGGGTGAAAACTTTGAATCTCTAAAAGATGTGCAAGAGAGTTTTGTTGATGCAACTACTTTGGTTTCATCAAATCCCAACAAATCCATGTTGATAGTAATATTGGACTTGAATGGTCTACTATTGAAACGAAGTCAACAACCATCATCTATTCATGAATTTGTTCAATATGATTCATGAAGGCATATTGTGTTATGGAAAGGGTGCATTCACTTTTTAAAGACCACATTGAAGAGATTCAATGTTGGGATTTGGTCAACAGCTAGAGAAGCTAATATTTACCAGATGTTGAGAGCACTTCAAAGCAATGCAGAGGAGATATTGCCATTTTTTGTAGTTTGGTCTCAAGAATCTTGCTATGTTCCCGAAGGCGTGCAATTTTTTAAACCAGACAATCCTGAAGTTCCAGCTATGTTTAAGCCATTGGCAAAAATATCTCATGCTTTGAATGTGATCCACGTAGAATAATTCTTGTGGATGACTCTCCATACAAATGCTGTGCTTCACCTACAAATAATTGCATATTTCCTTTAAATTTTGATGAAGAAAATATGGTTGATAATTTTCTCATAGAAGAGTTGCTCCCATTCTTGTTGCAACTTGACGAGAGCAAAGACGTGCGTGAGTTTATTGACCCTAATTGTTATGGACAAGCCCCAATATCCAATGACAATGAATACAGAGGTCTCGTGGACTATTGGAAAGATCAAAACTCAAGATGGTCGCAAAAGGAGATAACCACAAATAAGCTACCAATGTTTGAGAATCTAGGAGACCTTTTTGGCAAGCAGGAGGAGTCAACTAATCCAAGCACGAAAAAGGAGATTAGAAGGAACGAAATAGTAGAAATAATGGCAAAATAAAAAACCAATATTGATATGAGAAAGGGAGCACAATTAATATCCTTAGCAAGGAAGCTGGGTTGTGCCACACCATCATCGAAGGCTGTAACAGCTAAGGCTTTTGTGAAGAGATACTAAATGAGCACAATCTTCTCAAACACTACGGTACTACTCACTAGAAATCATGTTAAATTTTCAATAAATAATTTTGCAAATGATATTTGTATTTTGATTCAGAACACTCACTTCAGCATGGTTTCTTGCATATTTTATCCAGATTATTCTTTGAAAGAGTATTTCATAGGGAATTTGGACCATTTCATTCAGATGAAAGAAGAAACCTCTAAGAACAACCAGGAGTTACTTTGCAATTTTTTGTGTCTTTGTGATCTAAAACAATTCACACAAAGATTATTCTCTGTGTTTGAGTTTTTCTTGATATGGAACCATTGGTAATTAGACCAATTTTCACCTAATTGTAGTTCACCACCATTGGTTTTTAGACCAATTGTATCAATTGACTTGGAGATATTTAAAGTTTACTTATGTATTGACAAATTGACCTAATTTTATAATCACATGGTTTTTTAGTATTGTGATAGAAATTTAAGATTCTTTTGGATGTCTATAGTGATCAAATGTTGCATGCTAAAACCATCAATTTTGTTTTAAGGTTCAAAAATGAATAGCAAATAAATGTTTTGTGTGTTTTTCCAGAGCCAAAAGAAAGAAATATGTTATTTTTAGATTGGGATAATTCATTTGAAAGAGAAAATTATTCTATTCAACCTTTTATGGGGCCTCATCGAAGCCATGAACCACCCCCTACTTAGTTACTACTTACCTTGAAGCAACAACGGAGGGTTCTTATCTTAGATGTAGAGGGTTTACTACTTCATTTAGTTGAAATGAGACACGGTGATATTGTTCCATCATGGGCCGAGCACATGCAAATTGTGCTTGATAAAGATGAAGTTTATCATGTGGTGCGCCGTGATGCTGAAGCTTTCTTGGACTTTTGTTTTGATTATTTTGAACCTTGGATATGGAGTTACTATAACCTAACCAAAGCCCAACATATACTTGAGATGTGCTTTCCTAGGCATTGTTCAAATTTCAAGATGTTTATGAGCAATAAGCATTGTCAAAATCCAAATATCATGATTGGATATAAAAGAGTTTATCATAAGAATTTGACTTCGGTTTGGGAGATGTTTGAGGATCTACATGCTAGCAACACATTAATATCACCCTAGTGAAAGGGGACTTCTTTATTAATGGAGTGAATTCTAATTTAAGGATACAAATTTTTCTTTGTATTTATAGTTTGGAATGATACCACTATTTTTGTTTACAATGTATAAATGTATTTAGTCAAGAGAACTCTTTTTGCTTCAAGACACAAGTACAACATGAACAATGTCCTTTTTTCTTTAAAACATGAGTATGACTTCTTATGCTGGGTGAATGGGTGGTAAATATTATTTTGTACTTTATATAAGCTGTATCAATAGAAGACTTCTTTTTTTATACTCATTCAATGAAAAAAATATTCATTGAACAATGTTGTTGTCATATTAGCATGGAGACTCATACAAGAATATGCCATGTTGTTGTGATATTGGCATGGGAATTCATATGCATGTATTCATGCACAAATAAAAAAATTCTTATCTAAATCAACCAATTTTGAAAATATGCAGCATAACCCATTCATTTAGAACATAATATCAAAATCGCAACTCTTTATCATAAAATTCATTATTGACATTAGTTTAATTCTTCTTCCTTAAGACTTGTGTTTTCCAAATATGTTTAATGATAAGAACAATGTAATAAACACAAGAGGTTTACCTTTATTATAGTTGCAAATAGATTGAAATTTTCTTTATAGTAACTACTTTTTTCTTGTAAATACACATAGAATAACAGTGATACAAGTAGCATGAAATTGATTAAATCGTTTAGAATGGCTAAGTGGTGGATTTAAAAACCCCTTTGTTATAAAATGTATAAAATTAGGATGATTTAACATAAGTGTAGCTAAATACCTAAATGTCTTATCCTCATGAACATGTTTAAAAGAATACATCTATGTGCATAAAGTGGCGTATCACATGGTATTATAGAATGTAATATATGTGAGCTTAACACTTGTTGATGTATCTGAAGAAATATCTAAAAAAGCAAAGTGAAAGAAATATCTTAAATTAAATTCATTTTTTGGTTTGTTAATGGTGGTCAACTTGTAATTTAGAACAACTTAGAAATATATATAGGTACTCATTTTAACATATCACTTTGAGTGTAGCTTGGACAAGAAGTTGACTTTGTATTCCTCCATAGGTTAAGGGAACCTAACTTGGACAAGTGGTGGGATTTATATTCCTCCAAGGGAGCCTAGCTTAGATAAGTACACCATGAAACCAACACTCTTATGATGCAACCAATCATAGGATACATGTTTTATGTATGCTTCATGCCTCAAATGAAGAAATCCTAGATTAGTAGTGGAGTTTTCTTCGATGAGGTTGAGTGCCATAGAAAGGTAGATTGTTTTCTTCAATTTGGGTCCTAGTTTGGACAAGTGGTGGACCTTGAATAAGTTTAGGTACTCATCTTGAACTTAGCTTGGATAAGTGGTGGGCCTTGAAACTTTACCTTTAGATAAATCATAGGTAGGACAATAAGGCATACACAATGATGATAACTGGAATGCACTAGTATCATTGTCATAAGAAAATTGTTCATAGCTTTATCAACCTTGCGTACTCTTCTATCAAAGCACTCTTTATAATCCCCCACCATTACCACCTCCCTTGACACGTTTGTCGCCACCACCTTTGGCAACACCAGTAACTCCCACTCCCCCCCCCCCAATAGAAGGCTACCTATGCTAGTGTGATCCAAACTTTAATATATACCATGATGAGGATTTTCTCAAAAGAATAGCCTCATTACAATAATAGCATTATTTTCAAGTTTCCACTGTTTTCTCTAGAGAAACTTAAAATGCATAGTATGTTATTGTTCATCAACCCAGAATAACTTGAGGTAGAGCAAGAGAGAGGAGAAGAAGAAGAAGTTGAAGAAGTGAAGAGATACTCAAGCTCCCAGACTCTCCTTATTCATGAGATTTTTTTGAGTGGCAACAACCTTACTCTTTTAGTGTAAGTCTTGTGGTCCTACATGTAGGGAGGTAGAAATAGGAGGTTTATATCCATTGGAATCATGGTGCCACTATATTCAACAAGGATCAATGGTGGTACAGGGTAACTAGTTTCAAGAAGAGGAATATCAACATGCCATTGTATGGGTTCCATTTGTTCTAGCCTATCAAAGGAAACATTCTACCAAACCCTTGTTCAAGGGGTTTTTCTTGTCAAAAATTTGTGGTCATTTTACCATGAAAATTAGGTGTATTCTTGTTTTAGTTTTTCTTTGTTGTGCTTGAAGTCACCTAAAAAATCACGTTTGGTTTTTGTTTTATATAGTGTGCCTTGGCCAGTCTTGCTCGTTTTAGGGATTGCTCGGAAAATCTTGCTCGAGATTTGAGATTCCTCTATTTCTTTTACCATAAAAATGCAGTACAATTATAAAACACAAAACATACTAGACATGGCATCTACTAAGTCTAAATTGTTTTATTCATTTCAATGGACATAGAATTATGCATTAAATTTTCTCATTCAGCCAACTCTCATGGACATTTTTACTAAAACTCTATTAGTCAAATACCAAAGCTTTGCCAAATATGTTTGAATTTGAATTTCTTTGGAAGACATCATTCATCCTATAATTCAATGTGAAATGACTCACATGTAAGCAAGGATAAACAAAAACCCTCTCTCAATGATATCTTATCTCACACCACTCAAATCTCACTTACTCACTCATACTCTTTACTCACTTTTCACTCTCCCTCAAACTCACAATCTTTCATCACTTCTCTTCTCACACGATAACTTAACCACTTAATCAGCTTCCATCAAAACATGGATTTCTTATTCATCTTACGCACACATAAAATCACTAAACATCCGAATAGGAGCAACAAAGACTCCTCATTGTAGCCCAAATATCTACTCACAAATGACAATACATTAGAACTCACACGACTCACTATCCATATGACATGAAATCACACCTCCTAGTTATATGTATCTCGATTAAAATTGAGTTAGGGGACTTTTCCCATATCTTCTTAAAAACTCTTAATTAGCTAGTCACTGGGCTAGTTGAGCCAAAAAAATATAAAATATATAAGTATATTATGGCCCATTTGTGTGTAAATAGTTCATTGTATATAGGGCCTAAATAAAAGGATTTTTCATAATTATTTTGGTTTTTATTTAAATATTTCTACCTATGGTGTGTTATTTATGCTATGTACATTGACTCACCATTACCATATTTATTCTTACCATTTTGCATACTCTTTATTCCATATAAAAATAATTTCATGAAAGCTTCTCTTATTTTCGGTGTAACTCCATCCCAACAAAAATCCAAAAAAACTAGTTTTATTTATGTGTATATTTTTTCACTATTGTGATTTTTCCTTCCTACATCTATTCTCTTTTACTCTCATAAATTAGAATACCAAAAATATTCATCTTTTTATGGTAGACTTATAATGAGAGAGATTTATTTTGACCCCTTCATATTTTTTCCACCTATATTATTTATATTTGACATGTATATATATTTTTAGACCCCTCAATATTTGATTTTCTTAGTTGTACTATTCACTTATATCATGATCTCAACAATATCTTCAATTATAGACCTACCAAATAAGGTCAAGGTTATGTGGCATGCATGCATGCACCATGGGGAACTCACTCTTGGAGGTATTCCAAAGAATCATCCAAAGAAGGACCTCACAAGGACCTTGTGCAGTGGAAAAAACAGTCGGTTTTCCTGAAGTTTGATAGATCACATGCTCGCTGAATTTGAAATGGTGATACAAACAAAAATTGTAGCTCATCAGCTGAACTTTCACCTCAAAGTTTTTCATATTTTTTTGAGCTACGAGCTGTGAGCTAGAATTTTATTGGTGGACCCCAGTTTGCCCATGCTATGCAACCTCACTCCCTCTTCCACTTTATCATTTTCCTCTTTCACACACACTCCTCCCTCTCCTTCCCACTCCCAAACCTGCAACTCCCATGTCCTAATTCACCCTCTTCACCATTGCCACATCTCTCACACCTCCATAGCCTTCATCCTCCATTTCTACACCCTATGTGTCCCCCTTTCTCCCTACATATATGTCCATATTACCATACTCTCTTCAGCTTTGTAAAGAAATTCAAAAAATCAGCAAAAATCCAAGGATAACCTCTACAAATGAAGGCTTTATCATGAATTTTCCAAGGTTTGAAGATAACATAGCTTCATCGACACGCGCTACTTCGCCATGCTGACCGCTTCTTCTACAGGTGCTGTAAAGAGATGAATGTTAACTTCTCCAAAGCTTCAACCTTGCTTTACAAGCTCATCCCTTCTCTAACTTTTCTCATCATATATCTCACCATATGGTGAATGATTTTGTAAATATTTTTTGGTGATAATTACTAACTACTAACCACCAACCTTATTGTAAAATGCACCCTCTACTAGAGTGGGCACTCCCAAATTATTCACTCAATCCTGTCTCCTTTCATCCTCAATAATTCTCTTCCCTTGAGCCCACATCCATGTGACTCAAAGGACAAGAGAGACCCACCCTCATTAAAAATATATATATATGCATAATCTTTTATTCCTTCAAATAAACTTGATTAGGCCTAATCCTAATCGGGGCTTCTAAAACCTATAAATAGAGCCCTTCTCTCCCTTGTAAATCATCACATGATCACACTGCACCACACCATTCTCAACACATAACACACCACTCTTCAAGCCTAGTTGTGTAGAGTGTGTGCATCGTGAGTGCTCTATTCCATCACTACACATAGGTGCATGGAGAAGCTTGAAGTTAGTTATGCCATCTAGAGGAGTGGAGTGATACTATACTCTACAATCACACTTGTAGCCTACTCTTGTCCATAAATAAGATTCATAGTTTTGGGTGTAATTGTATGCTGCAAATACGACTCTTCTCTCCAAATTGACTTGATAAGTTGGCTCATCAAGTGGTTGAAGGTATATTGTCCTCGAAGTTTGTCCATTCTAAAAGGTTTGCATGAAGAGGCATGTGGTGGTCATTTTGCCCAAGAGTTAACTGTGAAGAAGATTTTGCTTGCGGGGTATGTTTGGCCAAGTCTGCATGTGGATGTCCAACATTGGTGTAAAAGTTGTCACAATTGTCAGGTAAATGGGAATAGAATATTGGTGTATGGTCCAAGGCAAATCGTGCTTGCAAATGGACCCTTTGAAAAGTGGGGCATTGATGCTATGGGTCCTCTCCCTAGAACAAAAAATGGTAAACTCTACATTCTAGTGGCGGTAGACTATATGACTAGGTGGGTGGAAGAACAAAGTGTGGCAAAGGTAACTGAGAGGACAGTGAGCAAATTTCTCTACACTCACATTTGTTGTAGATTTGGCACACCTTTGGAGATTGTTTCTGATAATGGTCCAGGGTTTAGAAAGGGCTTGCTCACAGAGGTCTGTGAAGAACTTCACATTCTACATCGTCATAGTACACCCTACTATCCCCAATCCACTGGTTTGGTAGAAAAAGCTAATGGTGTCATTGCAGGTATCATTAGAAAGATGGTGAGAAACAAGACAAAGTTGTGGGATGACTTCTTGGATGGTGCCTTGTGGGCGTATCGAACCACATATAGGGAAGCCACAGAGTTTACACCATTTCACTTGGTCTATGGTCAAGAGACTTTACAACCAATTGAGCTCAACATCCCAACAATACGACTTCATGGAAAAGCAGCACAAGACGATCAAGAAGCATGGATGGATCGACTTCTTACCTTAGCTGAGCTTGAGTGGAAAAGAGAAGCAGCATCCGAGTGATACAAGAGGAAAGCTACGCAGGCGAAGGAGAAGCTTGACAAGAAACTAAAGGACAAAGGCATCAATGAAGGAGATCTTGTGCTAAGGTATGACAATCGACTCGACAATCGTTTTAATGCCAAATTTGAAACTACATGGCAAGGGCCATACATAGTTAAGAAGGCTTTCAATTCAATTTACTATCAACTTATGGACTTGAATGGGAAAGAGCACTCCAGGAAGGTAAACGGGTATCGCTTGAAGCCTTATTTGAGTCGCCTTCTACCAAAGGATCTACCAAAGATCTGTCAAAAGGCAGCTATCTCATGTAGGTATTGTTCCGTGAAGCTTGAGTGTAACTCAAACCAAAATTCTGAGGGGCCAAACAATGAAGACCTCGTCAAGGACTCTGAAGCACTCTCTTTGGAAAAGATTCTCTATGATGGCACATGAATATACCATCATCCGTGGGGAGGGCTAATGATAGCCGTTTTTCAGCTTTCCATAATTGCCATAGTAAGCTACCTCACCCTATCAAATCACTCAAACATTTTGGTTATCCCTACCATTTCACTGTACATAGGCGTGTGTGAGTTAGGGGACTTTTCCCATATCTTCTTAAAAACCCTTAATTAGCTAGTCCCCTGGCTAGTTGAGCCAAAAAAATATAAAAAATATAAGTATATTATGGCCCATTTGTGTGTAAATAGTTCATTGTATATGGGGCCTAAATAAAAGGATTTTTCATAGTTATTTTGGTATTTATTTAAATATTTCTACCTATGGTGTGTTATTTATACTATGTACATTGACTCACCATTACCATATTTATTCTTACCACTTTGCATACTCTTTATTCCATATAAAGATAATTTCATGCAAGCTTCTCTTATTTTCGGTGTAACTCCATCCCAACAAAAATCCAAAAAAACTAGTTTTATTTATGTGTATATTTTTTCACTATTGTGATTTTTCCTTCCTCCATCTATTCTCTTTTACTCTCATAAATTAGAACACCAAAAATATTCATCTTTTTATGGTAGACTTATAATGAGAGAGATTTATTTTGACCCCTTTATATTTTTTCCACCTATATTATTTATATTTGACATGTATATATATTTTTAGACCCCTCAATATTTGATTTTCTTAGTTGTACTATTCACTTATATCATGATCTCAACAATATCTTCAATTATAGACCTACCAAATAAGGTCAAGGTTATGTGGCATGCATGCATGCACCATGGGGAACTCACTCTTGGAGGTATTCCAAAGAATCATCCAAAGAAGGACCTCACAAGGACCTTGTGCAGTGGAAAAAACAGTCGGTTTTCCTGAAGTTTGATAGATCACATGCTCGCTGAATTTGAAATGGTGATACAAACAAAAATTGTAGCTCATCAGCTGAACTTTCACCTCAAAGTTTTTCATATTTTTTTGAGCTACGAGCTGTGAGCTAGAATTTTATTGGTGGACCCCAGTTTGCCCATGCTATGCAACCTCACTCCCTCTTCCACTTTATCATTTTCCTCTTTCACACACACTCCTCCCTCTCCTTCCCACTCCCAAACCTGCAACTCCCATGTCCTAATTCACCCTCTTCACCATTGCCACATCTCTCACACCTCCATAGCCTTCATCCTCCATTTCTACACCCTATGTGTCCCCCTTTCTCTCTACATATATGTCCATATTACCATACTCTCTTCAGCTTTGTAAAGAACTTCAAAAAATCAGCAAAAATCCAAGGATAACCTCTGCAAATGAAGGCTTTATCATGAATTTTCCAAGGTTTGAAGATAACATAGCTTCATCGACATGCGCTACTTCGCCATGCTGACCGCTTCTTCTACAGGTGCTGTAAAGAGATGAATGTCAACTTCTCCAAAGCTTCAACCTTGCTTTACAAGCTCATCCCTTCTCTAACTTTTCTCATCATATATCTCACCATATGGTGAATGATTTTGTAAATATTTTTTAGTGATAATTACTAACTACTAACCAGTAGCCTTATTGTAAAATGCACCCTCTACTAGAGTAGGCACTCCCAAATTATTCACTCAAACCTGTCTCCATGTGACTCAAAGGACAAGAGAGACCCACCCTCATTAAAAAAAATAAAAATATGCATAATCTTTTATTCCTTCAAATAAACTTGATTAGGCCTAATCCTAATCGGGGCTTCTAAAACCTATAAATAGAGCCCTTCTCTCCCTTGTAAATCATCACATGATCACACTGCACCACACCATTCTCAACACATAACACACCACTCTTCAAGCCTAGTTGTGTAGAGTGTGTGCATCGTGAGTGCTCTATTCCATCACTACACATAGGTGCATGGAGAAGCTTGAAGTTAGTTATGCCATCTAGAGGAGTGGAGTGATACTATACTCTACAATCACACTTGTAGCCTACTCTTGTCCATAAATAAGATTCATAGTTTTGGGTGTAATTGTATGCTGCAAATACGACTCTTCTCTCCAAATTGACTTGATAAGTTGGCTCATCAAGTGGTTGAAGGTATATTGTCCTTGAAGTTTGTTGTGCCATTTCATGCTTGGTGGTTTGAGGGCTTGTTGAATTGTTTGCATAAAAGGTCAATTGTAAGAGGGTGCTCGGTGAGAGGGCTCCCGTGACCCTAAGACAATTTGTGTATTGGCAAAAAGGTCAAGTTTTGTGTTGTCTCTCTATTTCTCATCAAGCTTTGTGTGCATCTAGTCTTTAAGGCTAAGACTGAGTTGCTCAAGTTGATTTGTGCTCTTTACCTCTCTCTGGCGTGGTGAATTTGTGTTTGGTGTGTGTGGCTATCTTGCATTCCCCTCTCTTTGTGAGTTTGAGTACAAGGAGATATCACGTGCGTCTTAGTTCACATCTACAGCTAGGTGGTGCCCCTTTTCTTGTTTGGTTTCTGGCTGTGGGTTGTTGTTGTCTCTGATTGTGCTTGCCCCAACCCCAATTGAGCAGCACGGGAGCCTCGAAGGGTGTTTAGAGGCCGCTCTTCTTGTTGCCCACCCCGGACCGCCTCACTATCCACCCTTTTATAGAATCTATTTGAAACTTTGTTTTCACATTTTGTCTCCTAGGCATACTATTGTCCTCTTCTCTCTTTGATTTGTCCCCCTTTTGGACATGTTCAATGTACTGCCTATTATCTCATTTTCCAAAATGATCACATGCAATAGAAATTCATGTCTATATATCTTGTTCTCCTCATCATCCACTAAGATGTTGAACGTGGTCTTCTATTTGGTCTCTCAAACTCATTCAACACTAAGGATTTTTCTAGATTTTGCTACTCACAAACACTAGTCTCAAAGGTAGAAGAACCTAGCTTAATCTCAATATGTAAGTGCTCATATGCAAAGAGATTTGTATGTACATCCTTACAAGTAAGTAAACTATCTATTTTATATTCCACCAAAATGGAAGTACACCTCTCTTCTTTACTATACCACACACCATTTAATTCACCACGTACTAAATTTTCAAAATAAATTTGCCGAAATAATTGTAAATGCTCCCTATCAAGGCGCACTTATTTCCTCTTTTTCCACAACTCCCAGTAAACATGGGTTCTCAATAAAAATATCCACATCGTTACTAATGGACTTATTGATATTGTCAATACAATAGTCATTATCAACTTTAGAGATAATAGCCTCACTCTCATAGGGATTCTCATCATTGCAAAGGACTTGGGATCCTAGCCTAAGCTTCTTATAATCATTCATCTCCTCTTTCATCTCTCTAATACACTCACACATATTTTCCACTTCCTCGGCATGAGATTTACATTCTTCTCCTAGAACCAAACAAATCTGTCCTATTTGTTCCTTTAATTGGAGCATATCATTTTGAATAAATATGTTTTCTAACTTCGCTGACTCTTTATTATGTTTAGCTTCCATCAAAGCTTCTCCTTTCTCTAATTCTAATTTAGTCATTTTCTTCATTGTATGTCTCGCTAATATTTCTGCTATTTCACGTTTAGCATTAATTGATTTTGTGAATATTTAACCTTAGATATCAATTCTTTAATAAGTACAGATTGGTTATACATGGTTAAATATTTCTCTATTGTCATATTGAAACAATTTACAATCTTAGAGTAAGGAAGGCCTAACTAGGAGAAGCTAAGTTTGAAGGACACTAGTGCACTTTGTTATTCCTGATCGTCGCTCACAGACAAACACGACCCTTTAAGTCCAAGGATTCCATGGAAATTCTTATGTGTGCTCTCACTCCATAACTTAAATTATAAACTTTTAATTTCTCGCTAGCTCTAGGGTTCTAGGTCAAACCTAAGTATAGTCGACGCGCAAAGTGTATGCACCGGGGTGCCCCATAGCTCTAATAGCCAACCTCTCCCGGTGGACACATCAAAATGAATAAGCCTTCCAAGTCTTTCTAACATAGTCCAAATATATCTAATACACTCTAAAACCCAATACATGTTCTACTAAAACCAAATACAAAACACAAAGTAATGCATTGCAAACTCCACCTTTACAAACATTTCTTTGTCACATTTCTTTGTCACATACACCAACAAAAATCACATGTACATTTCTATTTGAGTGTCTCATTTCAAAAACACTTCTTTAACACAACAATTATAGACACCATATTGCACTTTCAAATTGATATATAAACTCAAAAAATAATAAAAATAATATTATTACTTTGCATAATCAAAATTCACTCTCACTTGCCCAATACACTTGTTCTTGACACAATAAATTGGTGATTTTATAATTTATTTATTCAAATGTTCTAGTCTTGGCAAATTTCCCCAACCCCAATGCTTCTATTATGCATTATTTTCTCTATCTAATCTCTAGCTAACATTCAAAATAATGCAGAATCATTTAACACACATGTACGTTTGTTTTATTTTTAAATGTGTATCAAATTTTCATGCTTAACATTCAAATTTTGTACATATTATAGAATTTATATCTGTATGTATTTATATTTCAATGTTACCATATACACACTAGGACCGCCGAAGCATTTTTTCCCTCTTTAGGAGGTTTTTTCCCTCATGCATTGTATATACGCCCATCACTCTAGGGCTATCTATCTTTCCATTGCACACTAAGTAACACACTCTCTATTGTGTGCCTTCAGCTTCCTTCGTCTTCTCCAAGTTGTGTGTGTTTCTCTGCAACCCTAATTCCAACAATTGGTATCAGAGCAGGTCACGCCCTCACGGGCTTAGTCGCCAGCTGCTCCAGCACACGCCTGCTCACTTTCTCCGATTTCAGTGAGCTTTGGCAAGCGTTCGCAGGTCGACAAAAATTTTGGGGAGAGCGCGAAGAGCTCGGTCTGCTCAGAATTTTGATTTGGGCTCATTTCGGCCTCCATTTCCACTACAGGCAGTACTGCACAGGCTATTTCGTCATTTTGTGCAGAATTTCTGTCAGTGCCATTTTCTACATAACAGGTGCCTTATAGTCTTCTACGGTTTGTGCTATATAGCACAGGTTGTTCCTGCTACGTTTCTCCTATTTTCAGGCAGTTTTCACATCAGGTGCAGCATTTACCATGGCTGACAACAACAACACAGATGTGTTCAAGATGTTTGCTGCTGAGGACAGGCTGGATGAGGACAACTACCCTATGTGGGCTTCAATGATGCTACATGTTCTTGTGTCAAAGGGTGTCTGGAACATTGTGCAGGGCATTGTTGTACGTCCTGGTTCTGTGGATGTACGCGATGTTGAGGATGTTGCAGGTCTTGCTACAAGGATTGCAGCTGTTAGAGTTGTTTTGCCTACGGCAGAACAAGCTCGTTGGGATGTTAAGGATGCGCAGGCTCATGCATTGATTGCGTTGTCTATGAAGCGCACCATTGTTCCTCACATCCGTTCAGCAAAATCTGCAAAACAGGCTTGGGATATTCTAGCAGCTCTTTATGCAAGCCACAATGAGGCTAAAATTGCTTTGCTGCGTAAAGAGATGGAGTCGAAGATTATGCATGAGGAAGATATGGACACTTTCCTTGCTAGTGTCAAGGATATCAATGAGCATCTTATTTCTGCAGGTAAAGTCATTTCAAACAGTTCCATTGTGCAGACTGTTCTTGATGCCTTACCAGATTCCTACCAGACTTTTGCTAGTACTTGGAGACTTATGACCCAAGGAAATCCTGAAGTTGTCAAGTTTGATGCATTTTGCACATTCCTGTTGCAAGAGTCACTTTCCAGAAAAAACAGGACTAGGCAGCGTGCAGTTGAACAGGCTTTTATTGCTTCTCAAAGAAAGGGTGGTAACAGTATTGCAGCCACTTTTTATGGTTCTGCTACGAGTGGCAAAAATTCTGTTCCTAATGCTTCTGTTGGCAGCACTTCGTCTAGCGATTCTGGTGGTAAGGGCAAAAAGAAGATGCGTTGCCATTATTGTAAATCCAATGATCACTTGATCAAGTTGTGTCCTAAGTTGAAGGCCAAAGAGACTAACAAGAAAGAGGGTGGATCCACTTGCAAATGCTGGCTCCACTACAAATACAGCCATTGTTGAGTCTTCTGTGAAAGGAGACTGTAATGCTCATGTTGATGCAGAATGGGCTTTTAGCGCAGAGTGCACTTACAATCCTGCTGTCCATGATGCATGCTTGTCAGTTGCTGCAGTTTCACATGTGTGGTATTTTGACAGTGGTGCTACAAAGCACATTACCTCACATCATGAATTGTTTACCTCTCTTAAGTCTGTCCCTCATGGGAATTCAGTCACTTGTGCCAACAACGCCTCTTATCCAGTTCAGGGAGTTGGAAAGATTGTGCTCACTGCTGCTAATGGCAGTTCCTTCACACTTGTTGATGCACTTTATGTACCTGGGATCAAGAAGAATCTCTTGTTTGTATCCACACTTGCTAGACTTGGACTTGTAGTCAAATTTGTGGATGACAGATGTACAGTTCATGATCTCAATTTTGGTGATGAAATTGTTGCATCTGGCCTTTTGTGCCATGGGCTGTATAAGCTCACTTTGTATGACAAGTGTGGACAAAATTTTGCAAATACTGTTGCAGATTCAAGGGCTATTTCAGATGCAAAACTTTGGCATGCACGTTTTGGTCATCTGAATTTTGCCAGTTTGCTGCGTTTGCAGAAATCTGATATGGTTGCTTCTTTGCCGCCTCTTGAAGCACCTGTCAAACATGTTTGTGAAGGCTGTATTTTGGGTAAGATGCAGCGTTCTAAATTTCCAAAGGATGGTTCAGTTCGGGCCACATGCAGGTTGCAGCTTGTGCATAGTGATGTTTGTGGGCCCATGCAAACTCCGTCCTTGGGCAATTACCTGTACTGCGTGACTTTCATTGATGATTACTCCAGGCATGCATGGGTATTTCCGCTTAAAGCGAATTCCAAAGTTTTTATGTGCTTCAAACAATTTCTGGCTATGGCTGAAAATGTCTCGAAATGTACTATGGGCACCCTCTGTTCCGATCGAGGGGGGGAGTATATGTCTCATGAATTTAATGCATTTCTGGCTAGTCATGGGATAAAACACCAATGTACAGTGCCTTATACACCTCAGCAAAATGGTGTTGCTGAGAGGAAAAACAGGTCACTGACGGAAATGGCACGATGTATGGTCAAAAGTCAAGCTTTGCCGCATTCTTTTTGGCTTGAGGCCATTATGTGTGCCACTTATGTACTTAGCAGGTGTCCTACGAAAGCTTTGCAGTCTATTACTCTATATGAAGCATGGCATGATAGAAAACCTTCTATTGAGCACATGCGTGTTTTTGGCTGCTTGGCATATGCTTTGGTGCCACAAGTGCAGCACAGAAAATTGGATGATAAGGCTGTCAAATGTATTTTTGTTGGTTATAGTGCTGAAAGCAAAGGTTACAGGTTGTATCATCCGCAAACAAAACGTATTCTGGTTTCTCGGGATGTAGTGTTTGTGGAAGATTCTGTTCAGCTCTTGCTGTCATGTACTAGAGATAGTAATGTAAGCTCATCAACTCAAGAAACATATCGAAATGTGAAGGTTAGAAATAATCACATCACATTGTCCTTAGAGACGGTTCGCGACGCCACTCTAGAGACGACAGACAAACAAATAATGATTCAATGGGTACATATAACAAGAATGCAGAAATGTACGCACATCACACAAGCCCGTACAAAAATGGTATGAAACACTAGTGCTGTATAATCACAACTGCCAAATCCTTGACGACGACGAGGGTACAATAAGACGATAACAACCATAGCACCAATGACGACGATGGTGCAACAAGACAATAACAACAATAGAACTAATCAAGAGGACGATAACATGCTCCCAAGTACGTATAAACTTTGTCACATTTCTCATCATTGATGTCGAGAACATCTGCACTTGAAATATGATGAAATAAACATAATACCAATGGTCAATACGAGGCACCGAGCTCTCTGACAAAATAAAACATAATACCAATGGTTGGTACGAGTCACCGAGCTCTCAAGTACACATACAAAGTCTCTATCGCATCCATCATCTATCACATCATCCAGGAAAGTATTAGTAAAATCATGATGTAAAATAATCGATTGACCAAATATAAGTGAAAAACTCCACCAATGATGATGCAGCAACCATATAATCAAGACAAGCTTACTCATGAATAAACCAAATATGACATTCCTCATCACCATTGAAGTCAAAGCCATGGAAGCTAGGCGTTATTCTTGTGACAGTAGAGACCAACTTACTCAAAATAACACTTGTGTAAATCTAATTGGGATCTTAGAATGACGCTAATCTAGCCTTGTACGCGAGGTCTTGTGGGCCACTAATAATGGGATTGTCAACTCAAGACAACTGGACGTAAATCTCTTAAGTCAGCATGGGCACCCATCATAGCCGCAAGTCAAAGCCACAACAGAATCGTGGGCGATGGTAATCAAGTGCTTCTCGATGGCCATTAGCCCCGATGCATTGTGTTTTCTTAAAATACCATCAAAGTAAACGATAGGAATCTATTTCAAATATAACAAAGTAATAATAATAGGGTTATCAGTGCTTTTAGCAAGGCTTTTACAAATGACAAACATGGCAAAAACGTCACCCGACTCTGGCTTTGACGCATGCGCCAACTCAGTTGGCTGAGAAAGTCTTGCTTCAGGTGTCCATGAAATAGCATCAAGCATAGCTGGCTACACCTTGCTTGGAATAGGCATTAGCGCTACCTCGGTCCTGCAACGAACCCAACTTCAATTCACTTGTCCATGAGAAAACCTCTACATGGAGATTGTTTGGACAAACGCGAGCAAGTGAGAAGCAGAGAATTATATTTTGAACGTATCTATATGTTGAGAATTATATAGCTAGATCAAATTAAAAAGATTCTGAACGTAGCATGACCAGCGCCATCGCTATTTACAAGCTGGCCTGCAAGCTTTTTCATAGTCTAGGTCTAAGACTCGGTGATTGAGAAAGATTTGAGTCTCGATGACTGAGGACAACTCGATGCGAAATTTACAGGGTAGCGCGAAAAATAGATAGCACCAAATCGGGCTATAAAAATAACGTTATATAATCTTAAAATAGCATGCCAGCTCTTGCTCGTCACAACCCCGGTCGGCCACAGCCGTGATTGCAGAGACAGGATGGCTCGTTGTGATTGTAAAGGCAGCTTTGTTTCATGAACTGGCGAGCAGACAGGAGGCGCTAATGCCTTAAGGCATTAAGAGCAAGCTTCTCATCATGCAGTCGTGGCCTGTGGTAGCCTCCTTCATGCTTTCGGCCCTTGCACTGTAACGGGCCCCAGAGCGACCCTCTGATCTCCTTCCAACGCAGCGCTCTCTAAAATCTGCGTCAGAGCAACCTCCTCTCTCCGCATGTTAATTTTCTTTTCGTGCACACACACGTCCTTCTTGTAGCCGCTTGCAACCTCCTCTCTCCGCATGTTAATCATATTTTGAATTTCTTTTCGTACACACACACGCCCTGCTTTTGCCGCCATTTTGGCTCTCTGTTACCTGCTGTCAACAGCTCACCTATTCTGGTCTTAGGCTTGGCCCACACTCTAAATAGGGCGTATTGATTCTGCTTTTAACACCACCTCTGCAAACACTCGATTGCAACCCATCACTCGTCACACTTAAACTGTGCTAATTTGGGTAGGGGCATGCGCGGCATCAGCCTTGGACGCTCACGCTCGTTATTAATCTTAAATTAACGATGTACTTTCTTAAAAAAGCATGTAAGGTAAAATTGCATACGCAAGTTTTGCTATGTCTGCCTCGCAGCGATCACAGCGACAGCCATGGAGATGGTCTAAAACGTGCTCACAATAGAGCCCTAAAACGCCACCGTTCATCTCTGTAGGACTCGGAGTGTTCAGCGACACGTTTTAAAAATAGACCTTAAAAGAACAGCACGAGCAGAAAACGATATGAACAGAAAAAAAAATAGCTTATCTTCCTTGTGATAACAACTTCAAGATTGTCGAGCGTGCCCATGCAATCACCGCTCTGATACCATGTTGAGAGAGAAAGAGAGAGCACAGAAATAGAACCCCAAAGTGTGTCCAATGACTACACGAGATGAGTTTATATAGAGGGGACCAGGGTGCTATATAAAGAGATACTATATATAGCTCAACACCATATACATGTGGTAGTGATGTGTGTGAACACACTAGGACCGTCGGGGCATTTTTTCCCTCTTTAGGAGGTTTTTTCCCCCGTGCATTGTATATACGTTCATCACTCTAGGGCTATCTATCTTTCCATTGCACACTAAGTAACACACTCTCTATTGTGTGCCTTGAGCTTCCTTCGTCTTCTCCAAGCTGTGTTTTTCTCTGCAACCCTAATTCCAACATTCAAAACATAGACGAGCCTTTTACTACTATGAATCTTCTCGTCATGATTCGCCTGATTCTTTGCTTTATTTCTCTTCCTCTTGCTTGCTAATTCTCCTACTCTCTACCAATTGGCTCACGAACTTCTTCCCTCTCTCCCCTCTATTCTACAAACAAGAGAAGCTTTAAGTTTCTCTCTCCTTTTAGCATTGTAATAAGCGACTCTCTCTTTCTCTCTCTCCTTCTAATGCTGATACAGGACATCACTCCCTCCTCATAGTGGGACGATGCACACACACCCCCTTAGCCCTCTCCCTAGGCTCATGCTCCCACAACGTCCTCTCTCATGCCCCCCTTCTCTACTCGGCGACTACCCCTCTCTCTTCTTGCGACCCCACACGTCCTCTCCAGAATTGCCTGCCAAAAAAAACTCTTTTTTTTATCTTGTTGTAATTTTTTATTATCAAGTCTATGGTCTTTAAGACCTCGTTAAAGATGTTTTTTTTTAATTTTATAGGGGCAATCCCGTGAGACATTAAATGACGAGAGTTAAACTGAAGTCCTCTCTCTCTCTCTCTTTGTTTTCTCGAATCTCACCGCCTCTCTCTCTTCCAATTTTTATGTCAAAATTTGAAGCTTTTACCAATTATTACACTAAAACTTGTGTAAATTTCCAACTTTCCTCAAGGGTAAGCTCAAAATCTAACTGGGATTTACAATTTTGACAGGTTAACATACACTGTACTACATTTTTCATAACACATCTTGGCAAAGGATAAAGCAACCCTCTTTCTTTTTCTTACTCTCTTGCATCTTGCTGAAATTGGTCATGCAGCTCCTACCTTGAGAGCCCATTTCTTACTCTCTTCCATCTTGCTGAAATTGGTCATGCAACTCCTACATTGAGAGCCCAAAGATCTAAACCAGATTACTTTTAGCTTAATTTTCTTTGTGACTCCCTGATACTTCTCTCCCCTCATATCAACTTTTGGCCTCAAACTAATCTAGCAACTCAGTGTTACAATTTTGTTTAAATATACTATTTCAAAACCTTGCTTATTCAAGGGTTACTAAGAATGGCCTACATTCTAGTACAATCTAGTCTATGGTCATAAGTAAATGAGCTTTAGCATACCTAGGCTAGAAAAGTACAATTACAGACGACTGACTTATTGTAATTTTTTATTATCGAGTCTATGGTCTTTAAGACCTCGTTAAAGGTTTTCTTGTTTAACTTTGTAGGGGCAATCCCGCGAGACTTTAAATGACAAGAGTTGAACTCAATTCCTCTCTCTCTCTCTCTCTTTGTTTTCTTGAATCTCACCGCCTCTCTCTCTCTCCCGATTTTTATGTCAAAATTTGAAGGTTTTACCAATTATTACACTAAAACTTGTGTAAATTTCCAGCTTTCCTCAAAGGTGAGCTCAAAATCTAATTGGGATTTACAATTTTGACAGGTTAACATACACTGTACTATGTTTTTCCTAATAGAGCTTGGCAAAGGATAAAGCAACCCTCTTGCTTTTTCTTACTCTCTTGCATCTTGCTAAAATTGGTCATGAAACTCCTACCTTCAGAGCCCAAAGATCTAAACGAGATTACTTTTAGCTTAATTTTCTTTGTGACTCCCCGATTACTTCTCTCCCCTCATATCAAATTTTGGCATCAAACTAATCTAGCAACTCAGTGTACACTTTTTTGTTTAAATATCCTATTTCAAAACCTTGTTTATTCAAGGGTTTCTTTCAAGGGTTGCTAAGAATGGTCTACAATCTAGTACCATCTAGTCTATGGTCATAAGTAAATGAGCTTGAGCATACCTAAGCTAGAAAAGAATAATTACAGACTAACTTACTAACCACATCATCATGAAATCACTTAATGCACATATGTAAAGCATGCCAACATGAAATTATGCAATCATAATAAAATTAGGACAAACAAGCATACTATTGCAGCAAAAATGCATGCAAACATAGCTCAAATGCCCATTCATATCCCAGAATTAACCCAAGTTTGGTACAATTGTTCAAAATATTGAGAGGTCTAGAATAGTGGGGTGTGTTAACACTAGTGTTAAGATGTATGTATGAATGTTTCTTGGGCCAAGTTAGTGTAAAGTTTAAAACATATGCACAAAAGTGAATTGACTCATGCTAGTGGCTTAAGACACATAGCTTATGTTAGTTTTTGATAATTTGACCATAACTTATGTATACAATATGAGATATTCTTAGAATTATATTTATAATATGTTAAAAATATGGTCATATTTGTTTTCAAAGAATGCAAAAAAAGATTTTTTCCTAAAAATAGAATTTTATGCATTAAGTCGCAATTTATTCCTAACCTTAAATAAGTATTGAATTCCATCAATCTTTATTGAGATGTTGTAGAAGCTTCACAACTCTCCCACATACCTAAAAATGGGATTTTCAAAAAAGTTTGAGCCAACTTAAAAAATATATGACCTGCATTTATGACTTAGTGAAGAATCCTACGATTTGACAGTTTGTCCCTTTAAAGATGGACATGGAAATGTGTTACGAAGCTTGAAATACCCTTCGGATTCGTACTCTAGAAAAGCACATTTGTAATAAGAACCCCATAAAGAGGAGAATCCATTGTGCATGATAAACATCACTTGCCAAAAAGTCAAACCACTCATTAAAAAAAATCAAAAAACAATCGCCAAAATATTCCCATTTGTCATAATTTATTGTCCGGATGGTGGCCAAAAAATATGTGAAAAGAGGATTTTTCCATGCGAGGTCATGTTCTTGGGGAAAATTATGGCTAGATTAGCCGCTGTTTGCATTGAAGAGCCATGTCGGCACTGTTTTGGAACCCAAGGAGGAAAAAAGGCCCATGCACCACGGTACGTAGAAGCTGAGCTCCATGCTAGGTCAAATTGAGATTTTGTGAATCGTGGCACACAAGGTCCTTTTTGGGCTCTTTGGGTCCCAAAACAGCCCCTGGCCTCGTTCTTTGGTGCATATGCTGCCTGATCTGGCCATAATTTTCCTCAATAACATGACCTAGCATGGAAATTATCTCTTTCTAACCATCTCAAAAATGTAGCATGTAACTTGATCATGGTGCACTAAACATCTCCATACTTTGATGGACCCAACAAGTCATGGTGGAGTAAACACCCCCCATACTTTGAAAGACCCAACAGGTCCCCAATGTAACATATTCTTCTGTATCTTTCTCCAATTGACCCCATTCTCTTAGATAAATAGAATTCTTGGAGAGAGGTTACACAAGACTAGACCCTTGGTGAACATGCCAAAGTTTAAAAGAGGAATAAAATTACAACTCAAACTACAAAGGAATAGACAGCCCAAAGAGTCAAGAAGAAAGTAAAAGAACAATGTCCTTGCATGGAAATGCAGACCACCTCCTTCCTCACCAACAATGAATAAAACGAATAGTAAATAAATAGCCAACATAGTAGTCTTGCATGATATACATAAATATTAAAATTTCATAAATCCCATAATTCTCAAAGCTCCATTCTAAAGGCTAGGGCATGAAATAATTTAGAACTTTGCGTATACTCTCAAAGTCCAGGAGTCTTTGAAATGTCAAAAAAGAAATTAATGACTCTCTATCATCATCGCATGCAAAATGAGTAAATATAAGTCTAGAACCTCTTCTATCACCTCATCTCCATCTCGTACTCGATCTATGTCATCCGTTTCATTGCAGCCTCTTCATGCTCCCTGTTATCTTCAACTTCCCCATCTCTCTCCTCAAAAAATATTACAAGGGATTCTTGCTTGCTTTCTCCTTTGTTCTTACCCCTCTCCATGTCCTCAAGCACGAGCAAATCTCCTCAAGTAACAAAGCTAGGACCATGTCCTAATTAAGTAATTGGGTACCTACAAACCCCATGCTCAGCCGATGAATTCATCATAATCATCTACCTTGTAGTCGCTCTAAACATACCCTTTGACAAAACTCAATAGGAAATATTACAAATTCTTGTCATATTTGTACATATGTTTTAGAAAATCAATCAAAAACCATAGTGTTTAAGTCCTTTAAAATGATTTCATATTCACACATATGTGTCTCCATGTACTACTTAAAAAACACTTACGCACTAAATCATGAATTTGAAATTAGTTTTTAGTGGTGAAAATAAATAAAAAACTATACTTGTGCACGTGCACATTAATACAACTATTGCACAACATTTTCTAAAACTTGATTACTTTTAACATTGACACGTTCAAAACTCAAAAAATTCATATACTACTATCAAGAATCTGTCTGTCAATATGGGAATTTCCCAAAAGTTTGGGACTCATGGACAAAACTTCAAATTGGTCATAACGTGAACACTATTTCTCCAAATTGAGTGCTCTATAGCTCATTAGACTCCATTTTTCAAGCACCTACCAATGATATGTTACGTGATAGGGTTTTGAGAAACTTATAGGAATGTTATCCGTGCCCCCATCTATTTAGATTTCAAAAATGGGAGTTGGGAGATTCCCAAATTCATGAATATGTCCTAAATTGAATTAAAATTGAAAGAAATTAACTTAAACTTTATAATCAACATACGCACAGAGATGTGATATAAACAAACAAATCATTAAGATAAGGCCATGTGGTTGAGCTTGTACAATGATACATCGTGGGGATGAGATGTCCTTACAAATAAAAACCTTCTCTGTTTTAAACTATAAAACTTTTCTATTCAAACAGAGGGATACTGCTCAAAGAATGTAAATGAGGTACTCTCGCAAAGATGTCTAAGATGCCAATCACAATGATACAAATATCAATGTGCACATTTAAAGGTCCAGAGTCTCTCGGACAAAATATCAGAGTCAAGCACCTCCCATAGTCCCACTGTTTTCTCCCATCTTCTATATGGAAACTTCATTGATAGGCTTGCTTTGTAATATCGTATTTTTATACCAATTTTCACCAGCAATAGATCACTCAGTGTGACATAAGCATGGCTATAGAAGAATATCTCTTGGAAGAAATATATCAAGATGCATATAAAATTTTTTCAAGTCCGCATGGATAGACTCATAGCTTCCTCTAAAAGACTCCAGTAGATCCCACTCTAAAAAGCTACATGGAAAAGTATATGAAAAGAAAAACACCAAATCATGCACACATTTAGAGCAACCTAAGAGTTAGAAGCATAAATAGTACAATTCAAAACATTTAAATAGAAGTAGAATACATACAATTTTCAAGAAACCTAGGTTGAGACAAGGATGTGTCGAGTGCAAACTGAGAAGCTATATACACATATTGTACCTTTGCTAAACGCTTTCCATCTTGAGTTTTCTTGATATCCATGATTTCCCACTTGAATGATGATGTGTTTGAGAAGCAATATGTCTGCTTGACACCTTGTGTACACTTCTTGAAATTGACTACATTTTCACATTGTGTACACCTATTAAGCTTGACTGCATTTTCACCTACATAAATCGTTCATGGTCATGAAAACAAGCTAATAACAACTATCATCTTGCACATTGTCAATAAAACTCCCACATAGACGAGCACCTAAAGAATTCATGAAAGGAATGCAACATACCTTTATAAAATATTTGAGTTAGTTCAAATACACAGTTATTCTTAGTGCGACAGAACAAAAAAGGCTAAGATGTATGCCAAGACAGACAATGGTATGGCTACAAATCTTTACATACAAGATGGAAACAAAAACCAATATGGTGAGT
Source organism: Adiantum capillus-veneris (assembly GCF_014529385.1). NCBI lineage: Eukaryota > Viridiplantae > Streptophyta > Polypodiopsida > Polypodiales > Pteridaceae > Adiantum > Adiantum capillus-veneris. Next base: position 142,339,128 of record NC_140942.1, on the reverse strand, counting down.
GAGAAAATCTACAAGAACATTAGAAATAGGAATGAAGCTCACTATTCTTACCAACACATATATTGAAAGAATCGTGATGATCTTACCAAACAATGCTCATGTGCCAAATCTCCAAAATGATGTGGATGAGTGAGGGGTGACCATTTTAGATCTAGATGAGGCAGAAGGACCAAGGATGGTGTTGATGAAGATACTCTAGAATCATTCACACTGATTGAGATCTACACCTTTACATAGAGGTTTGGAGGTGAGGCTAAATAATCAACCTCACCTTCACACCTAGATGAGGAAGAAGAACCAAGGAAGGTGTTGATGAAGATACTCTAGAATCAGCCAGTGTTGTAGAGTCTACAGCTTTCTATAGAGGTGTGAAGATGAGATTGAGTGATCAATGGAGAAGGGAGGTGTTGATAAAGATATTCTATAAGTAGCAAGTATTTCATATCTACATCTTCCTGTAGAGGTGTGAAGGTGAGGCTGAGTGATCAATGGAAAAGGGAGATTTTAAACCTCTATTACAAGAGATATTTGGAGGGAAAAGTGGGCTTGAAGAAGGATATACATGTTTCATACGTGAAGGGGAGAGAGGATAGATGTAGAAGCATTGGAGAGAGTAAAGAGAAGAGAGAAAGAATGTCAACATGTTTTTTGAAAGACCCCTTTTAGGAGGGAGAGTGGTGAGAGTTAGTAGTCTCTAGAGAGAGAAAGAGTGGGATCTTACTCCAACTTTATGGAAAAAGCTTCTTTTTTTAATTTTCTCATTTTATTAATAAATAAATCACCCCTCCACCTCTAGGGCTATAAGTTTGAGAACTCACTTTTAGGACATTCTACACATACCATTTCAGTCCACATGGTAGTATCCCACTTGCTCATTCCTTAATCTCATTTTTCATCCCATGGCAAATAAACAGGGCCTCATATACCCCATCCCTTCCTAATGAAGAATATCCATCATGCATGCACTACTCCACAGATAGTGATCTCCTCAACCACATGAGCCAGGAGGTGGACTTGACTAAGAAGAATATATTTTAAAAATGCATCCTCAATGGTACACATTTTTTCCATAGCAATCAACTAAGTAGCATGGAGAGCATTAATTCAATTTCTTTGACGATCACAAACCTACAAAACACACAAAAGTACACTAAGACAACACACTAGCAGACATAGTGTATATAGAAAAGTTTAGTTGATGAGGTACCTTACTAACTCCTCAATTTTGAAAATAACTTTCATCAATTTTTTGTCCCGGCACATGCGAGTACCAGTAAAACGAACTACAATGTCAAAAGATCAAAATACCATATGATTTTAGTATTGCACAAAATTCAATATCTAAACAAAACAAGGGAGAGGATGGAGAGGAAAGATGGAATTACCTGTAGCATCTTGTGCCAATCATGGGTCTTCAACCCATACAATTGTGCCAATCATGGGTCTTCAACCCATACAATTGAATGCTTCCACCTTTGTTTTATTTTGTGAAAGCTCCCTTTAGGGACCTCATGTACCCCATGGGTGTGTGAATAGATGCAATGGAAACCCTTCACTTTATCTAGCTCAACCTTTTTTAGAATCTATGGGTCTTTAGGAAGCACAATCTTTTCATTTGGGGATCGGCGTGCAGTGGCAGAGGTGGGGAGACATTTCAAGACCCTCAGATCCTATCTAGCATCCAAAGAGTTCTTTTTGCCCGTAGTGCGGTCCTTTAGGGTATGAGAAACATTCTTGAATATGTGCATGGGATGGAAGAGATGTACTTTTAAGTTTTTTCAATATGGAAATCTTAAAAATATGGAGTACCTTATCGTGCCTTTTGGTGGAGTTGACGGGTGTTGAACGCTATTATAGTGCTCTTTCCAAATGGTTTCCCAATCTACCATTGTAAGATTTAGAAGTGTGTATTCATTTATTAGAGCCTTGTATTTGTTGTGACTTTGGGGTAGGAAATGCTAGTTGTTTGGATAGATTACCTTGCGTAAGGAATTTGGCCGCTCCATCACCAATGATGGCCCACAAGTAGGACCTGACTCGATGTGGACAACCATGCACTCATCTCATATTGTTAGAGAATCACTTCAACATCAGATGGTAAAGAGAGAGAGAGAGAGAGAGAGAGAGAGAGAGAGAGAGAGAAAAGAATGAACATAACATATATGAAATATCTCCTCCAAGGCCAGGATAGTTGTACATAGTCCACATATGGATACATCAAACACTAGCCTCTCTCCTCTCCTTTGGAAGTGAAATGTCAACAATGCGGATGCCCTTCCACAACTCCTTTATGAGGAGCGCAAGGTAGACATCCATATTTAGAAGTATATTTCCCTTCTACGTATTCTCCCATGGTGCAAGATTATAGTTAATAATCAGCATGGGCCAAGTGCTCCAAACAAGGGTCCACAAATAGAAATTTTTGGACTCTATGACAATTGTGGAAGAGACCATCTACTCCAACACTATGCTAAGAATCCAAACTACAAGGGGAAAGCAACAATGAACGTTGTAGGAGTGATGCCTTTGTCAAGTGGATCTAAGGTAGAACCCACAATTCCTCCAAAGGTGATGAATCAAGCTCAAGCTCAAGAAGTTGACAAGGAACCCACATTGCTACCTCAAAAATAAATCAAGAACATATCAGTGAGAACTAGAAGAAAATCATGGAACTCCAAATGAGACAAAATGAAAGCAAAGAGGCTAAAGGAGAAAACAACTTAAGAACATAATTGTATTAAACAAAAGAACAACTTAAACACGAGCAAGAAAGCAAAAAAAAACGGAAAGGGACCTCAAGAGTCAAAGATTGACTCAGGTGGTTCAGTCATGGTGGACAAAGTCTTGGAACCTTTAGATGCAATTCTGAAGGCCTATGAAACTAGCCTAAAACCCAATCAAACCCAAGATCATAGATGGATGATGTATTCTCATCCTGAGTATGAAAAAGAGAGGTTGCAAATGTGCAAGGAGATCATTGAAGTGGCCCAAGCTCTTATGGAACCACATATTCTAGATTCTCCAAAAATGGACGTGCTAATGTCATTCCAAGGGTAGGACCAGGCAGGGCCAAGATCCAGGACAGACATGCAATCAAGAGGGTCCCTATGTTTAGAGGGACAAGGCCCTATACAACACATGGTTGGATGGTGATGAGCATGCTCCAGTCCCCTCTATCTTACATTGGTATCAAAGCTCAAGGGGGAGCACTATGGAGGAAGGGGGGAGATGGCCTTGCATGGCTTGTTACATGGCTCTCTCTACATCTATCTCTTTGCTTATGGATCAAAGGACATGTTGCATGCTAAAAAGGCCATGCAATGCATGCATGAAGCATGAACAACCATGAAAAGATCTTGGAGAAGACTGCGAGGACAAGGAGAGGAAGCGGCCATGCACAAGCACACTTGCAATGAAGGACAGAGAGAGGACAAGACTGTGGGTACTGCCTCTTGCACACATGAGAAATAAAGAGTCAACATGCACCAGAAAAGGGTCTCTCTCTCTCTCTCTGCAATTTCACACCGGCCTCTGGGTTGTTTCTCGTTTCTGGAGCGCACAGATTTACGCATTGTAGGCGGCCATAGATTTGATTTTTCTCCTTGCACAATTGATTGTTGCCACCATGGATGCTGCTACATGATCCTTTTCACATGTTTTTAAAGTAAGGGCGCCCTTCTTTGGGCACCCTTCCTTACTAAGACCCAAACTCCATGGCGGGTTTGTCATCCATGCAAGGGAGGAGAGGTAAATGAAGTTGTGGGGTTTTTGGCCTCGAGTGAAGAAACCATGGAAGCTCACATGCATGGGCTAGCTAAAATGCATCAACCATGCAGCAAGAAACCTTTGATCATCATTTTCTCCCTCTTTTGTTTAGGATCTCGACACTCAAGCGAAGCGGTCGTGTTTCAACTAAAGACAATTGTAGCTCTCTCAACTAATTGCAAAAATTTGAAAGTGTGAGTTCTTGACAGGTTTGGGATTTGACAGTCGAGCAAAGAAGTTCCGATAAGCACACCATCGTGCTTGTTTGTTCAAAAAAGGGGCTTTTGCTTGTCGACATCGGGCAAGGTTGTGAGCAAGGCTGCTAGGCAAAGACGATGTTGATGCTCAATTCAAGGTTTATGGAAGCTCAAACATCCCGGCCATGCGATCAACTTGGCAAGTTGATACATGTAAATTATGAGGTAAGCAATCAATTTTTCCAAATTATTCAAGTACATGCTCAATGGTATAGCATGCAAGGGCTATGTGTGATGCCACGATTTTTTAAAAAAAATCCTTCTACAATTTAAGCCCTCATAGTAACCAGGTCTTGTGAGCGTTACTTCCTATGGACTAAGGCTCTCTCTGTGGCTACCTACGAGCAAGGCTTGTGTATATAATTTTTTTCTTATAATTTTCAAAATGTTTGAAGCTTGTATCTCTTACCTAGTGTCAAAGAAGCAACAAGCCACTCAAAACTATGGAAAATCAAGGTTTTCAGGAGCAAGGCCCTATATCTGTGTATATGCATTGGGTGCACGGCCACTCCATAGCATTTATAGCTTTCCACAATGCGGAAAAAACCCGTACATGAAGCCCATTGATATCACCAGCTATGCTACGACTTCCAATGCCAAGGGTAGTGGTTACAAAAATTGATAACTATGTTAGCTTTGAGTTTCCATTCTAAACTTATTTACTTTTGTAGGACTTTATATGATGCCAATTGGACAAGCAATGTTGCTTTGATCAAGAAACATTTGGCATTTAGATGACATGTGATAGCTAGTTTTTAGTAGTTGTTGAGAAGCGCAAGCACAAAACAGACTCGGTGGCCTCTACACCAAGACTATGCATGATGGCTTCATCATGGAGGTTCAAAATAGGGGAACCACCTAGCTTGCAATGTGGCTAGGATGCATGGTAAGGGACTGGCACATGACACAAGGAGAATGTGAGAGAAGGGGAGAGAGAGAGAGAGAGAGAGAGAGAGAGAGAGAGAGAGAGAGAGAGAGAGAGAGAGAGAGAGAGAGAGATCATTAGATTTTCATTAATATAGGCTTCATAATCACCATACACAAGGAAGATGTGAGAGAAGGAGAGAGAGGGAGATGAAGAGATCATTAGAGCTTCATTAATATAGGCTTCATAAACACCATACAAACATTCATGATGAGGGAAGTTGCACATAATCAACATCTCACAGGCTCATGTGTGCATGGTAACTCAAAGATCTTGGCCCTTACGAGACCAGAACAAATGACCATAGCCAATACTATGCCAGAATAGAACTATGTGTGCGTAGAGGTGCATACACATGGATTTACATATAACATGAGTGCTAGAGCTTGATTGTCTATGCATATGTTTTGAAAAGAGGAGGACCCCTTTTATAGGCTAAGAGAATGATAAGGGAAGAGATTATGAGCAAGAGGGGTTATTACAAAGTAAACTCAAATAGGGGCATTCCCCCAATGCAAGAGCTCCATGGACCTTGCTTATTGACCAATTTCCTCCTAATCACCTTCATCATTAAGAGCTTTGTCTCCATGCCACCTTCCATAGCTGGAGTCCAAGAGCTTCCTTATAATATTTGAGATAATCTTGATAAAATAAGAGAAAATCCAGCAATAATGGAGAGAAACCTATAAGAAATTATGTGTGTGGAGCTCGATAATCTTGACTTCTTTCCATGTGGACAGATAGGCTCCACCATTTCATCCATATCTCCCAAACTGTAGCTCCAAAAATTATTTTAAAAAATAGGGGCAGAGAGGTCAGCTCAAGGTCTACTGAAAACTTGCTAAAATTAGGAATGAAAAAGATAGAGAAACATCCCACAAAAATATGTCTGTCTTTTCCTTCTCGAAAGTCTTCCAGGTGGTCCCCACTTGACTCTATGTGCAATACTTGTGTCCACAAGTGAATTATGCTTACATTTGATAATATTTTGTTGAATCAAACTCCATAATGCATAACATTATCCTCCCTTTCACTATTGACTCTTATTCTTCATTTGCAGTGACCGTCAGGTAGAATCAGCATCCCATTGAATTTTTTGTTTTCATAGGGTTTGTTCCTAACTCTCCTCATTTTTGAGATCCAAATGTGTTGAAACATATATACATAGATTTTTTGTGATTGTCATGCATCAGGTTCGTCCTCCTCGGGGAAGCCTTGAAGCCTTGCCATCAAGTACATACCAAGAGAGAGGTGGTCCAAAAGTTGAAAAGCTGTCCTCACTATCTTTTTCAATATTGAGCAATTGTATGATTCTTAATACACTGCATGATTTGGCAAGGCCATTTCTTTGTGCAAGATTGACAAGGTCAATTAGCTTCTATGTTGACATCTGGTTGTCAAGAACACCCACCATGAGCCTCCTAGAGCTACCTTGGTCAAAATCAAGAAGAGGAAGCTCACCACAAAGGATCTCCTTTATGCCATGCTTGGGGAAAGGTAAGAGAACATGATGATTTTATTCTCTTTGACCCTAGTTCTACTCAAAATTTCATATCCACAGAGTTGGACACCAAGCTAGGAAGAATCGAAGCCTATGAGATGGGAGATATCCTACACGCCAATGGTTCTTTCAAGGGGCAAGAAGCTTCAATCACTCCCTTAATCGGGAAATTGAGGCTCCATGTTCAAAGCTATGTGGAAAAGGAGGACTTATTCTCTCCTCTCAAGCATGAGGATGTAATCGTAGGGGCACCATAGTTTGATCCCATGGATACCAATGTTAAATTCCCTGAAAGGAAAATCTACTTTAGGTTCAGGGAAAAAGATATGTACATAGATGCTAAGGAGTTGGGTAACACCATACCGATTGTACATACGTAAGCTTTCAATAAGTCAATAAAGAACTCTATTTTTGTGTCATACATGATTTTTGTTAAAGATTCTCAAAATAAACCTAACGCTTTAGCACAAGAAAATATAAACAATCACGAATATTTCGAGTTATCCAATTTTCTCATGGGATTTCAAGACGTCTTTATTGACTACATCCCTTGTGAATTACCTCCTAAACGAGGTAATGATGACCATGCAATTGAACTTCTTCCAGGAAGTTCACCGCCTAATAAACCTCCTTATAGAGTTTCTCAAGCTCAAGAAGAGGGGATTATGCGGCAGATGCATGAGTTAGTTGAGAAGGGCATGGTTAGGCCTACCTCATCTCAATTTTGATCACCCGTGTTATTAGTGCAAAAGACGGATGGCACATATCGTATGTGTGTCAACTATAGAGCACTAAATAAGATCACTATCAAAAATAGGTTTCCCGTTCCACGGGTAGAAGACCTATCTGATAAGCTACAAGGGTTGACATAAACAGTGGCTACCATCAATTAAGGATAGTTAATCAAGACATTGTAAAGACCGCATTTTGCACTATGTTTGGTCTTTACAAATACATTTTCATGCCTTTTGGCTTGACCAATTCACCATCCACATTCAACCGCTTGTTGGAGAAGCTATTCACGCCTCACCAAGCCTATACTGGAGTGTTCTTTGATGATATTATCATCTACTCTAATTCACTAGACGAACACAAGCAACACCTCCGGGTAATATTTCAAGTCTTAAGAGAGAATAAAATTTATGTAAATCGAAAGAAAAGTGAAATTTTCTTGCAAGAGATTCAGTATCTAGGTCACATTATCCCTCAAGATGGAATCCAAATGGATCCATCAAAGTCAAAGGTAATAAAAGGATCGAATAATCCAAGGAATCTTCATTAACTAAGAAGTTTTATAGATTTGTGTGCATACTATAGATGCTTCACAGAAAAGTTCTCACAAACCACGGGACCATTATATGACCTAACAAAGAAAATTGTTAGGTATTTATGGTCTACCAAGGAGAACAAGGCTTTTGAAAAAGCTTAAAGAAAAGCTTATCTCTCAACCCGCCCTTACACTGTCGGATCTCTCAAAGCCATTTGAGGTCCAATGTGACGCTTGTGGTGATTGCCTTGGAATTGTCTTGATCCAAAAAGGACACACCATAGCCTATGAAAGTCGAACGCTTGACCCTGTTGAGCAAGCTCTAGGCATATATGAAAAGGAACTCCTCGCAGTTCTACATACCTTAGACTCGTGGAAGCACTATTTATTGGGGACTCCTTTCATTCTGTGGACGGATCACCAAAGCCTTAAGTACTTCATGCCACAGACTAAGCTCTCCGACAAAAAAAAGAGGTGGGCAGATTTCCTTTCACAATTTCATTTTCATATTGCTTACATTGCTCGCAAGCATAATCAAGTAGCCGATGCACTCTCAATACAGCCGAGAGTGAATGCGGTTTCCATAATAACTCACAATGATCTATCTTTTATGATCGATGAGTACACTATTGATCCCAATTTTAGAAATGTGATTTCATCCCTTGCACTAGGGAAGAGAGAGGAACCATTTACTATACAAGATGGATATTTTCTCTATGGCAATAGACTATGCATTACTAACTCACTACGTGTGAAAGTAATGTATGAATCTCATGCTCTTCCTTATGCGGGGCATAGTGGGATTCAATCTACCCTCAAACGGATTGAAACATATTTCTATGGGCCTACCATGAAAGAAAACATACAAGGGTATGTTTCTAAATGTGTGGTATACCAAAAGACGAAGTTTGATAGAGGGAAGCAACCTAGATTGCTTCAACCTTTTCCAATCCCTAATTCACCATGGGAGAGCATATCCATGGATCTTATCTTTGGATTGCCTAAGTCTATCCATGGGAATACAGAAATATGGAGGATAGTAGACAGGTTTTGCAAACAAGCTCATTTTATACCTGTCAAAAAGACTAGCAAAGCCCATCAAATGGCAACCCTCTTCATATCATGAATCTTTAATTACCATGGCTTACCAATGTCCATAGTGTCCCACAGAGATCCTAGGATGACCAGTAATTTTTGGAAGGGTCTCTTTGAGAATTTAGGGACAAGGCTAAACTTCTCTTTGGCCTATCACCCGTAAATGGATGGCCAAAGTGAAATAGCTACCTAACAATTCTTGATCTACTAAAAGCTTACATAATGGAAGTAGATCAAAGGTCCCAATGGGAGAAGTACTTACCCTTGGTGCAATATGCCTACAATAATAATGTAGATACCTCAATAGGAAAGCACCTTTCGAGGTAATTGAGGGGCGATCAAAAAGTCCCCTGCTACTTAAGGTACACGGGAAGATCTTCGCTGTAGATGAGTATATCCGAGAATCTTTCCAAAAGGTTAAGGATGCTATCTCTATCTCATCAGAACAAAGGCAAAAGGTTGCTACTAATAAGTACAAAAGAGCCCAAGCCTTCAAAGAAAATGATTGGGTCTTGCTTAAATTTCCCAAGGCTCGATTAAGGCACACGACATGCAAGCATCTTTTGGGACAACAAAAGTACTATACTAACTTAGCAAAAAGGTATTATGGTCCCTTTTAGATTCTTAGATCAATCAATGAGATGGCCTATCAACTCAAGTGTTAGGAATTGGATCGTGCTAGCTATGGTGGATGAAAGAGAAACATGGTGCAAGTGTGTGAGTGTGTGTAAGCAAGGTTATCACTCAAGTGAATTAGGTTCCAAGATAGAATTAGCTTGGACTCATAAACACAATCTTGAGTATTGACTTAGCTTAGCACAAGCTCATCATAGACAAGCATGTCGTGCAAAATGAAGTTGTTGTTTATTCATTCAAGAAATGAGCCTTAAGTAGCTCTACAGCCTTGCTCCACAGTATGTGGGATAAATCCACTCTCCTCTCCTTGACTCACACCTTAGGACAAAGCTCACACTTTACAATCCTCCCTTTGAGGTTTGGACTAAGACAAGATACTGAAGATGCATGATCCACACAGGCTAACAAAATCCACATACGATGGTGATATCCACACAGAAAAATAAATTCCACAAAGGATGGTGATGTCCACAAAGGATGGTAAAATCCACACAAGAAAAATCCACAAAGGATGGTGATGTCCACACAGGATGATAAGTTGGTATCCACATAGGAAAAAGTCCTCCCCTACAAGTAGAAAGTCTGCATCTTCAAAATGGGTCTTCATAAAAGACAACGCTGCTTTCGTCTTCACCCTTTTTGTCTTCTACTATGTGAGCTGATCCTCTTTCAGGTCTTTTGCCTTTGTTGCTTCTGCTGTTGCTTCTACTGCGCTGCTGCTTTCTCCACTGCTACTGCCTCCACTTGAGTAGCACGAAGAAGGACGGTGTCCCTTCCTACCACATTTGTTGCAAGGTTTGTTTGTGTAGCAATGTTTTGCTACGTGTCCCATTCTTCCACATTCATAACACTTTCTTCCGTTTGTCGATGTTGATGGCGAATGCCTTCCCCTTGAAGATGTTGCGATAAAAACTCCTCCTGATGAGGTGAGTGAACCTCTTTGCTTTCTTTCTTCTGCTTGGACTGAGTTGATGACATCTTGGAACGGTGGTGCTGGTTCTTTCTCTTCAAGAATTGTGACTAAGTGGTCATAAGAAGGAGGAAGTGCACTTAATAGTATGGCCACTTTGTCATCTTCTGGTACTTCAACCTGGATGTAAGTGAGCAATGTGACAATGCTCTTAAGCCTGTTTACTAGGCTAGCAATGTCCTCCCCTTTAATCATTGTAACTTTGTACAGCTGTCTTTTAAGACTAACTTAGCTTCTTTTGGCCCTAGCACCAAAATTACTTTCTAGGACATGCCACGCTTCATGCATGTGCATGCTTACATTCATCTATGAAATGCACATAGTTATCATGCAAGGAAGTGATGATAATTCCCAATGCTTGTTCTTCTTTGGCCAAATTCTGTGCACTTGCTATGAGTGTAGATGCCCTAGTTCTTTACACGGTGCACAAATAAATAAAGATGATTATTTATTTGCAAGTTATTGTGCTTGGCTGCAAGATTTGAAAAGATGAGAAAGAGAGTAAGAGAAAATTCCTTTGAACTTTGTGAAGCTCCTCTTCACCGCGTCGGTGAAGCCCCTCTTCACAAAAGTCACCTTTGGTCAGGTTCTTTGATGCTGAAGCGGTCCGGGGCGGGCAACGAGAAGAGGAACCTCTAGACACCCTTCAAGGCTCCCGTGCTGCTCAATGGGGCTGGGGTACAACACAACACAAACCAAAACAACAAACCCCCAGCCAAATCCCAACTACACAAGGGGCACCACCTAGTTTAAGAGCGAACTAGGACGCAAAAGAGGAGAATCGTTAGAGCAACCCACAAACAAGCAAGGAATTTACACTAATCCTAACACCAATGGAACACTCTCACACACTAAAACACGAGAGAGAGAGAGAGAGAGAGAGAGAGAGAGAGAGAGGGAGAGAGAGACAGAGAGAGAGAGAAAGATGGTGCTCGGGCTGCTTTGAAGTGTATCGTTAATGATCAAGCAACCATAAATATATATATGTAAGAAAGAGAGAGAAGGGGGAAGGGGGTGCTTGTTGCACTAATGCCTTCTTACAAATCTGTCATGACCAATCAAAGTGAGATTAGTATTTGTTCAACATAGCCTGAGTACATTACACCACAACACATCACAAGAAAAAAGCCACCCCAATCACTGTCTTAAGGCCAAGGGAGTCCTCTCCACCCTGTCGCCCTCTTACAGCATGTGGGATTTATGGCTAAATTGATAACAATACCCGGAGACAAGCTATCAAGAACTTAAATAAAACACCAAGACACTTACACATCATTATTGTCCATGACTTCACGTTGGAAGGGACACAAGGTATCCATGCTCAGTCGAAATTCACCCTCCTTGATTCAGCAAATGTTGGGCTTACACTAGTAGGAGAAATGATAGATTTCCTACCCTCAATTTAATGATCCCTCTCTCTTACAATGGCATAGAGTTCCCTTGCTAATCACCCCTAATACAACACATACATATGCCTAATGCCAATGAGATTCCAGTCAAGAGCTCCTTCTCAAGAGGTTGAGCTTGGCTTCTCAAGCTATAGCATAGTGCTTTTTCTTCTCCCCCCTTTTTGTGCTAGCTACACCCTCCTTTTATAGCAATTTTGAAGGATAGGGTTACTCCTCTAACCATGGTTGGGTTAGATTTTCAGCAATTTATCTAATTTCTTTTGCTTGGAATTATCAAGAAGTTGGTGGGGAAAGAGAGAGGAGAGAAATGGAGGTGATAGGACTTTTCATAGTGGGTTAGTGTTAGTAGAGTTAGTATTAATTTACAAATGGAATTGGATATTTACAATGGGAGTATCCATGTAGGATACAAATAAGGAAGAAAAACTCTTAAGAGGTAAGAAAAGGTGGATTTCTTACAAGGTTGATGCTCCAAGTGTCTTCAGTAGGGCCAATTTTGACGCTTGTTGACGGTCCACTAGCTTTGACGGTACATTTTTTCTCCACTCTTGACCTTCCTTGAGAGACAAGGTAATTGAAGCTGAGTAATCAACCACCATGATGCTGTCTTTTAAGAGAAGCGGCTGAATTTTGTGGTTTTTTGATAGATATGGGTAATTTGGAGGAGGAAAAATGAGACTAGGTGGTCAATTTTGGAATGGAATTGTGTGTGGGAGGTATGAGTTCACCATGGTTTCTCTTATTCTTCAAGGTTGAGGAGAAGGTGAGTAGGGTGCAGAGAGGAGTGGTGAGAGAGGTGGGGATGATGAGTGGAGAAGTATGTGTGAAAGAGGAAAATGATAAAGTGGAAGAGAGAGTGTGGCTGCATAGCATGGAAAAACTGGGGTCCACTAATAAAATCATAGCTCACAGCTCGTCGCTCAAAAAAACATGAAAAAAGTTGAGGCAAAAGTTCAGCCCACGAGCTACAACTTTTGTTTGTATCATCTTTTCAAATTCGGAGAGCAAGTGAACTTTAAAAATTCAGCAAAACCGACTGTTGTTTTCCACTGCACAAAGTCCTTGTGGGGTCCTTCTTTGGATGATTCTTTTGAATACCTCCAAGAGTGAGCCCTCCATAATGCATGTATGCATGCCACCTACCCTTGACCTTATTTGGTAGGTCTATAATTGAAGATATTGTTGAGATCATGATATAAGTGAATAGTACAACTAAGAAAATCAAATATTGAGGGGTCTAAAAAATATGTACATGTCAAATATAAATAATATAAGTGGAAAAAATATAAAGGGGTCAAAAGAAATCTCTCTCATTATGAGGCTACCATAAAAATATGAATATTTTTGGTGTTCTAATTTTTAGAAAAAAAAACAAAATAGATGTAGGAAGGGAAAAATCACAATAGTGAAAAAATATACACATAAATAAAACTAGTTTTTTTGGATTTTTGTTGGGGTGGAGTTACACCAAATATAAGAGAATCTTACATGAAAATATTTTTATATGGAATAAAGAGTATGAAAAATGGTAAGAAAAATTGTGGTAATGGTGAGGCAATGTACAGAGCATAAATAACACACACCTAGGTAGAAATATTTAAATAAATACCAAAATAATTATGAAAAAAATCTTTTATTTAGGCCCTATATACAAAGAAATATTTACATACGCATGGGCCATAATATACTTATATTTTTTATTTTTTTTATTTTTTTGGCTCAACTAGCCCAATGACTAGCTAATTTAGGGTTTTTTTATTTCAGTAAGGAGATATGGGAAAAGTTCCCCAACTCACACGCGCCTATATACAGTGAAAGGGTGAGGGTAACCACAATGTTTGAGTGATTTGATAGGGTGAGATAACTCACTATGGCAATTACAGAGAGCCGAAAAACGGCTATCATTAGCCCTCCCCCAGGATGATGGTATATTCATGTACCATCATAAAGAATCTTTTCCAAAGAGAGTGCTTCAGAGTCCTTGACAAGATCTTCATTGTTTGGCCTCTTGGAATTTTGGTTTGTGTTACACTCATGCTTCATGGAACAATACTTACATGAGATAGTTGCCTTTTGCTCTGGTAGATCCTTTGGTAGAAGGCGACTCAAGTAAGGCTTCAAGCGATAGCCGTTTACCTTCCTGGAGTGCTCTTTCCCATTCAAGTCCATAAGTTGATAGTAACTTGAATTGAAAGCCTTCTTGACTATGTATGGCCCCTGCCATCTTGTTTCAAATTTGGCATCAAAACGATTATCGAGTCGATTGTCATACCTTAGCACAAGATCTCCTTCATTGATGCCTTTGTCCTTCAGTTTCTTGTCAAGCTTCTCCTTTGTCTGTGTGGCTTTCCTCTTATAGCACTCGTATGCTGCTTCTCTTTTCCACTCAAGCTCAGCTAAGGTAAGAAGTCGATCCATCCATGCTTCTTGATCATCTTGTGCTAATTTTCCATGAAGTCGCATTGTTGGAATGTTTAGCTCAATTGGCTGTAAAGCCTCTTGACCATAGACCAAGTGAAATGGTGTGAACTCCGTGGCTTCCCTATATGTGGTTCGATACGCCCACAAGGCACCATCCAAGAAGTCATCCCACAACTTTGTCTTGTTTTTCACCATCTTTCTAATGATGCCTGCAATGACACCATTAGCTTTTTCTACCAAACCATTTGATTGGGGATAGTAGGGTGTACTGTGACGATGTAGAATGCGAAGTTCTTCACAGACTTCTGTGAGCAATCCCTTTCTAAACCCTGGACCATTATCAGAAACAATCTCCAAAGGTGTACCAAATCTACAACAAATGTGAGTGTAGACGAATTTGCTCACTGTCCTCTCATTTACCTTTGCCACACTTTGTGCTTCCACCCACCTAGTCATATAGTCTACAGCTACTAGAATGTAGAGTTTACCATTTTTTGTCCTAGGCAGAGGACCCATAGCATCAATGCCCCACTTTTCAAAGGGTCCATTTGCAAGCACAATTTGCCTTGGACCATAAATCAATCTTCTATTCCCATTTACCTGACAATTGTGACAACTTTTACACCAATGTTGGACATCCACATGCAGACTTGGCCAAACATACCCCGCAAGCAAAATCTTCTTCACAGTTAATTCTTGGGAAAAATGACCACCACGTGCCTCTTCATGCAAACCTTTTAGAATGGCTGGAATTTCCGTGATAGTTGGTACTCTTCTGCACACTTTATCCTTCCCTCTTTGATAGAGGGAGCCTTCTAGGAAGAGATACATGCTTGCCTTCTTCATGAGTCTCCTCTTCTGAGCTTTTGTGAAGTCTGGTGGAAACTCACCCTCCAAAATGTAGCCAATGATGGGAGCCAATGCCTCCAATCCCTGGTACCTCGGTTGCTTCACAGTAGCCGCCACCATGATGACCTGCACTTCTTTCTTTACACATGCAACGGCTTGTTGTGCAAGTAAATCAGCATCTTCATTTTGTTTCCTAGGAATATGATATAATTGCACCTCCTCAAATTGATTAAATAGCCTACGGATGGTATGAACTTTGGCCCTTAGTCTTTCATTTTTGCATGCCCAAATGCCTTAAATCTGCTTCACAATGAGAAGTGCATCCCCTTTTACCATGAGACGTTGTATACCATGGCCAATGCATATTTTTAAACCATGAAGTAGTGTGTCATATTCTGCTTCATTGTTGCTAGCTGAACTTGGTAGATTGAACTTCTCTTTTATGACCACCTCTCCACTTGGGTTGAGCAACACTAGCCCTCCCCCTACTTTTCCTGTGGCTCGACGAAAAGCTCCATCAAAGAACAAGGTAAAAGCATTAGGAATACTTTTTGGTGGTGGCAATGGTAGGGTCTTTACTTCAGGCACCTTAATCTCCTTTTCATGCACCCTATAAGTGAGAATCCCTGCCAATTGTGCACGCACACTATCTTCTACCTTGAAAGAGTATTAAAACTCTTGCAACTCCATAATCCACTTTGAGATCCTAGTACTAAGATTCATTTGAGATGACACCCAAGGGAACAAATTCTCTGCGGTGAGGATTACAAAAGGTTTTGGGAGCAAGTAGGATCTAAACTTCCTTATCGCAAACATGAGAGAAAGCATCATGAGTTCTGCCTCTGTGTAGCCTCTCTCTAAAGCATTCATGACCCTACTAGCAAAGTAGATGGGCCGCATCCTGGTACTATAGGGATCTTGTTGTAGCAAAACTGCACCAATTGTTTCTTTCCCAGCACTAGAGCTAACAAAGAATGTGTACTCCCAACAAGGAGGCATGAGTGTTGGTAGCTCTGACAAAATGGCTTTAATGTTACAAAAGTACTCTTCAAGCTCATCAGACCATGCAAATTCTACTTGTTGTGTCAACTTTTGCAAAGGGTGAAGTAACTCCGAGGCTAAGTGAATGAATCGTGACATATACTTCACCTTTTGAATGAATGAGATGACCTCCTTAAGACTCTTGGGTGATGGTAGCTCAATAAGAGCCTTTGCCTTTGAAGGATCCACTTCAATGCCTTTGTAAGAAACTTTATGACCAAGCACGATTACTTCATCCTCACCTATATGGCACTTGTCGGGATTGAGTTGACCTCCCATGTCGTAGAGCTTCTTTAAACCTTCTTCTACCCTTTGTAGATGCAATGATTTTGAGCTATAAATACAGAAATCATCAATGAACACCCTAATTGACTTTCCAAAGAATGCTTGAAACACCATATTCATGAAACGTTGGAATGTTGCAGGAGCATTTGTCAGACCAAATGGCATGACTCTAAAAGCATAACAACCCCAAGGAGTGATAAAGGTTGTTTTCAATTGATCCTCCAATGCAATCCCTATTTGAAAGTAACCTGAGTAACCATCGCACACAGTGTACTTCTCATGACCAGCTACCTCATTTAGTATCTCATCCTGGAATGGGAGGGGAAAGTGATCTCTTTTTGTTGCCTCATTGAGGGGACGGTAATCCACACACACCCTCCACTTGCCATTTTTCTTAGGAGTGAAAACAACAGGAGAGACCCACTCTGAATTCTCCACTGGATAAATGAAACCTGCTGCTAGAAGCTTTCTTACCTCCTTGAGTAGAGCTTGCTCCTTTATAACTCCTAGCCTTCGTAGCTTTTGAGCTTTAGGTGTGGCCTCAGGCTTTAACTCAATCTTGTGTTGAACAACATCTACCCCACGCACGTCAGTGTAGTCGTTAGCAAAAAGCCTAGGAAACTTCCTTAGCACACATTTGAACTCCTCTCTTTCATCCTTTGTAAGTGTTGTTGATAGCATACCTTCCAGCATCCCTTCATCTTGAACACCTTCGTTCTCTTGAAGACCTACCTCCTCCAAGCCTTGACAAGAGGTCTCTTGGTTGCTTGGCTTAAACCTTACCCCCATGACTTCGATGGAAGACTCCTCTTCAGTAATGCTGCCGCTACTTTCTTCTTCTGAAGTGCTATCGTTCCAACCTTCTTCCGTCTCACTTTGAGATGATTCTTCATGGAGCTCCTCTTGGCGTTGCTCCTTCATGTCAAAGACAACCTTCTTATGATTGTCATTCCTGCAAATTAATTTCCCACTCTCCCAATCCTGCAAAGCTCGCATTTTCATTAGCCATGGTCTTCCTAGGATAAATGGATAACCACTTCCCTTGGTCGACATAACATAAAAATCCACCGCTTTCTTAATGCCAAAGGCCTCCACAAAAACATTTTTACAAATGCCTACGCACCTAGCCTTGCTATTGTTTGCCATCTTGACCTTAATTTCAGGTGTCTCATGGATGTGCATGTCTAGTTTTTGCATGAGTCCCTCTGTCATGATGCAAATTTGTGCACCCCCATCCACTAGACCTTTCCTAACCAATCTCCCTTTTATGTAACAATCTAGCACAGGTGTAATGTCCTCATTCATTTCAGCTTGTGCAATTTTTACAACAGGCACACTCTCTTTTACCTTTCTCCTAGTGCTAATTGCCCTTGTTAAATCCCTCCTAACTTGTGGACATAATGCAAGAAATTGAGGCCATGAGATATCAGGACCCTTACCTCTCATGTCTTCTAACAGGTTGTATGGAGCCATTCCATGTCCAAGAGGAAAGTCTTGGAGGTTGATACGACGTCGAGTCCTCTTAGCTTCCTTGGTCTCCTTTGCCTTCTTTTCTCGTCCATGGTCACTTTGTGATGTAACTCCTTCTTTCTCCTTACCTTTCCCTTGGCCACGCTTAATGCCATTTGCTTCCATGTCAACCTCTCTTGAATTTGTCACCTCTACCACATGCACGTTTGGGTCTGGCAAAGGTGGAACTCCTTCCACTCCTTGTGGAGGTGGTCTTGGTCCATTTGGCCTTTGTAGAAGCCTTGGTTGTTGACCAGCTCCTTCTCCTGCATTCATCACTGGGTAATTCAAGTTAGGTCTCCCTGTCTCTCCATGGGGCCAAGGACAATTATACATCCCATGTCCAGACTCTCCGCAATTCCAACATTGCAAGACTCTCCTAGTTCGTGGCTCTCTCTCTTCTGACTTCTTTGCTTGTCCCTTTGGACCTACAGCTTGTGCAAGGTGAATTGACAGGCTGCTTAAAGATTCATTTAACTTCTCAATCACTTCAGCTGTTACCTCAGTAAGCTCCCTAGATGTAGATGCTTGTGACTTACCTTTGGGTCTAAGACCTTCTATTGGAACCTCTCCCCTTAAGCACTTGAGTTTCCTATACTTCTCAGCAGCCCTAGTTTCAGCTGCATCAAAAGTAGCAGGTGCACCCGCCTCAACTTTTACCTTAAGGTCAGGAAAGAGTCCGGCTATGAACCTCTCCTTCTTTAAAAATTCTGCACCATCACCAGGGTTAGCAACATTTCGTATCCATAGAGCCCAAAGACGTAGAAACTCTTGCTTGTACAAGTAGTAGTCATCTAAGTCTTTTTGCTTATGAGAAACAATGTCTTGCCATAGTTTTTGAGTGTTTTGGGAATCAAAGAAGTATCTCTTAAAACGATTCAAAACTTCTGTGTAATTCCCTTTAACTTCCTCAGGCAAAGAGTCAAACCAAGTACTAGCATCTTTCCTAAGGACCACCTCAAACATTTCTACGCGTTCTTGATCGGTTACTATCCTCTTGATACGGCAAGACATCTTGAAATTTGCTAAAAATAATTCTGCATCCTCTCCAGGCTCTCCAAAGAAAAGAGGATATCTAGACATTTGGCGTTGGCTCTCCATTATTATGAAAGATTACAACACGAGTTACAATAAGGGATACAATAGAGATTTAGAACCACTCGCCTGCAAATGAAGAAGTAAGAAAATACCACTCTAGGTTTTCTTCTTCAGCTATCCAAGCTTCAATGAGGTCTCGATTTGTTTGATCAAAACAAAAAGGTAGACTATTGATGAGCTCTAAGAAGGGTTGAAATTCTTCAAAGCTAAGGCGATAAACAGAAATCTCTAGAACTTCATTTTCTGGATCCAAAAGAGCAACCACGTCCCAAGTGATAAATTGCACTTGCTCTACAATTCCCAACGCACAAGCGGTTTGTATAAAAACTAGATCTTCATGCTCGTCGAAGGCCGTGAGAAAGTAGCAATTGACTAGGAGCTCCTTTCCTTCGAGTTCCATACAGTCGGAGTGAGGCAACCTTCTCACAATTTCATAAAGAACATCCTCATCAAGTCCAATCAAGTTTGCAAGATTTAAAGACTCCACTTGTGCTACAAAATTCCTGGACAAAAACTCCTTAGGATTATAGTTAAATCATTCAAAAGCATAAAGAGATTTACAATGTCTCTATGAACAAAGTGTCATAGAAAGTAGAGAAGGATGAGAATTTATACAAATTTGCAATCTTCTCTATGCTCTCTTTATTAAGACAATCTCTGAATAGCTCCCTATCTCCTTTGTTGAAAGCGAAAGGAAGACTATTAATAAGACGCAAATGAGGGAAAAATTCACCAAATGTGAGTCTATGAAGCATAAACTCTCGCCGCAAGTTTCCTGAAGAGTCTTCCTCAATGGTGAAATGCACTCGCCAAACGCCAAATTTCACTCTATTTACCAATCTTAGGGCACACACTAGTTGGATGAATGCGCGGTCTTCTTTAGTGCCCAACAACAAGAGGAAAATGGAATCCACGCGTAGGACCTTTCGTCTAAGCTTCACCACCCTCTTGTTATGAGGGAGACGCCTTACTACTTGCTCCTGCAACTCAATTGGTAATAGAGCTAGATCTCTAAGGATTGAACTTTCACTGCACACACATTCCCTGTTAGAACAAATGATCTTTTTTTGTTTCTTGTAACAACTTGGACAAAGAAAAAACAAACATACACACTATTTTGCCGGGCTGCACTTCATTTTAAAATAAAATGAACACATGTACATCAAAAGAAGTGTGGTAGTTGATGAGAGGTAGAATGACAGGGTTTGGTGATGCAAGAATTTCTCCTACTCTTTGGGCACCAAACATGAACACCATTCGTTGTTGAAAATGAATCTTTCTACTAATTGCAACGTTTATTCTAATGTGTTGAGTAAAATGAAAGGGAAAAACCTCTATTCCTGGGCCATTATCCATGGCCTATGCATGTCCTAATTCTTAAAATAACACAAAAATATAGACGTCCAAGCTAATATCGTACCTAATGAGAGGCAAAATAAAAGAATTTACCGAAGTGTTTATCTCGGCTAACCTAAGAGGACCTAAAATCCTACGAATTACCCGTTGAAATTGCAACTTATTACTAACAATTATGTGTATCTTTTGCCTTGCAATGGGAATGAAAGAATCATACAAACTCTCGTGATTCATGCAAACTACTTGACTATGCTAAAAGTTGATCCTACACAAAAACATACACGAGTTGTTTTCCTCAGTGGGGGCACCAATTTGAAGCGGTCCGGGGCGGGCAACAAGAAGAGCAACCTCTAGACACCCTTCAAGGCTCCCGTGCTGCTCAATGGGGCTGGGGTACAACACAACACAAACCAAAACAACAAACCCCCAGCCAAATCCCAACTACACAAGGGGCACCACCTAGTTTAAGAGCGAACTAGGACGCAAAAGAGGAGAATCGTTAGAGCAACCCACAAACAAGCAAGGAATTTACACTAATCCTAACACCAATGGAACACTCTCACACACTAAAACATGAGAGAGAGAGAGAGAGAGAGAGAGAGAGGGAGAGAGAGACAGAGAGAGAGAGAAAGATGGTGCTCGGGCTGCTTTGAAGTGTATCGTTAATGATCAAGCAACCATAAATATATATATGTAAGAAAGAGAGAGAAGGGGGAAGGGGGTGCTTGTTGCACTAATGCCTTCTTACAAATCTGTCATGACCAATCAAAGTGAGATTAGTATTTGTTCAACATAGCCTGAGTACATTACACCACAACACATCACAAGACAAAAGCCACCCCAATCACTGTCTTAAGGCCAAGGGAGTCCTCTCCACCCTGTCGCCCTCTTACAGCATGTGGGATTTATGGCTAAATTGATAACAATACCCGGAGACAAGCTATCAAGAACTTAAATAAAACACCAAGACACTTACACATCATTATTGTCCATGACTTCACGTTGGAAGGGACACAAGGTATCCATGCTCAGTCGAAATTCACCCTCCTTGATTCAGCAAATGTTGGGCTTACACTAGTAGGAGAAATGATAGATTTCCTACCCTCAATTTAATGATCCCTCTCTCTTACAATGGCATAGAGTTCCCTTGCTAATCACCCCTAATACAACACATACATATGCCTAATGCCAATGAGATTCCAGTCAAGAGCTCCTTCTCAAGAGGTTGAGCTTGGCTTCTCAAGCTATAGCATAGTGCTCTTTCTTCTCCCCCCTTTTTGTGCTAGCTACACCCTCCTTTTATAGCAATTTTGAAGGATAGGGTTACTCCTCTAACCATGGTTGGGTTAGATTTTCAGCAATTTATCTAATTTCTTTTGCTTGGAATTATCAAGAAGTTGGTGGGGAAAGAGAGAGGAGAGAAATGGAGGTGATAGGACTTTTCATAGTGGGTTAGTGTTAGTAGAGTTAGTATTAATTTACAAATGGAATTGGATATTTACAATGGGAGTATCCATGTAGGATACAAATAAGGAAGAAAAACTCTTAAGAGGTAAGAAAAGGTGGATTTCTTACAAGGTTGATGCTCCAAGTGTCTTCAGTAGGGCCAATTTTGACGCTTGTTGACGGTCCACTAGCTTTGACGGTACATTTTTTCTCCACTCTTGACCTTCCTTGAAAACAAGGTAATTGAAGCTGAGTAATCAACCACCATGATGCTGTCTTTTAAGAGAAGAGGCTGAATTTTGTGGTTTTTTGATAGATATGGGTAATTTGGAGGAGGAAAAATGAGACTAGGTGATCAATTTTGGAATGGAATTGTGTGTGGGAGGTATGAGTTCACCATGGTTTCTCTTATTCTTCAAGGTTGAGGAGAAGGTGAGTAGGGTGCAGAGAGGAGTGGTGAGAGAGGTGGGGATGATGAGTGGAGAAGTGTGTGTGAAAGAGGAAAATGATAAAGTGGAAGAGAGAGTGTGGCTGCATAGCATGGGAAAACTGGGGTCCACTAATAAAATCATAGCTCACAGCTCGTAGCTCAAAAAAATATGAAAAAATTTGAGGCAAAAGTTCAGCCCACGAGCTACAACTTTTGTTTGTATCATCTTTTCAAATTCAGAGAGCAAGTGAACTTTAAAAATTCAGCAAAATCGACTGTTTTTTTCCACTGCACAAAGTCCTTGTGGGGTCCTTCTTTGGATGATTCTTTTGAATACCTCCAAGAGTGAGCCCTCCATAATGCATGTATGCATGCCACCTACCCTTGACCTTATTTGGTAGGTCTATAATTGAAGATATTGTTGAGATCATGATATAAGTGAATAGTACAACTAAGAAAATCAAATATTGAGGGGTCTAAAAAATATGTACATGTCAAATATAAACAAAATAGATGTAGGAAGGGAAAAATCACAATAGTGAAAAAATATACACATAAATAAAACTAGTTTTTTTGGATTTTTGTTGGGGTGGAGTTACACCAAATATAAGAGAAGCTTACATGAAAATATTTCTATGTGGAATAAAGAGTATGAAAAATGGTAAGAAAAATTGTGGTAATGGTGAGGCAATGTACAGAGCATAAATAACACACACCTAGGTAGAAATATTTAAATAAATACCAAAATAATTATGAAAAAATCTTTTATTTAGGCCCTATATACAAAGAAATATTCACATACGCATGGGCCATAATATACTTATAATTTTTATATTTTTTATTTTTTTGGCTCAACTAGCCCAATGACTAGCTAATTTAGAGTTTTTTTATTTCAATAAGGAGATATGGAAAAAGTTCCCCAACTCACACGCGCCTATATACAGTGAAAGGGTGAGGGTAACCACAATGTTTGAGTGATTTGATAGGGTGAGATAACTCACTATGGCAATTACAGAGAGCCGAAAAACGGCTATCAATGCCTTTGAGGCTTTGAAAGCGTTGATGTAGCTTTGGTGTACCTACCTTGGAGCTCTTGAGTCAGCGCGGGAAGGGGGACTTTGGGCCTCTTGGAGTGCTCGATGCTGCTGGTAGTCAGTCCGTGGGAATGAGGTTGTAAGACACTAGTGGCATTTGAAAAGCTTTGTGGGACGGCAAGCTTGCTGAGGGGACGAGGTGAGGTTGAAGCCAATGAGTCCGCGTGGGAAAGGGTTTTACAGTTCGGATGGCAACCAGGGCGCATTGCTTTTGGGCAGTCAGGCTGGGCAAGGCGCGGGTAGGAGCACGAGCAGCAGCAGCCGGTCGGACTCGATGCAGCGAGCAACAGCCAATCGAACTCCGGGCGGCGGGCAAAAAAAAGGGATAGGCGCGCGACGCCTGTGGGAACTTACCCCAGCGGACCCGCTAGGTCGAAAAATCCAAGTAGAGTCCAATTTTGGGTCCACCCACTCTCCCCCACTTTAGGCAATGGAATTTGACCCCACGATCTTAATGCCAAGAATAGTGTGGTTAAATTAGGCTAGACAACAAGCCAATGTACTTGGTTGTGAAGAGACTCCAAAAATCAAGCTGTTAAGCTCAACTCGGCAGGCCCTTTCCCACACAAACTCACACACACACACCTATTTTTAGGAAATTTTAAGGATGGAGTTTGGGATGTTCTTGAGCTCGGATTGTAGAGCTTGAAGGCTCTACGGAGAGCTTGCGTCAAGCACTTCGAGATGAGGTCAATGTTGTTAGGTGATTGCAAAGGTGGAGAGATTAATTAGAGGTGCAAGCCACTAGAAATTTGACACAAAAAATGACTAGAAATGCAAAAATTGGATGCTAATCTTTTCCCTAATCAAGCCTATCTACCCATGGAGGGTAGTGGCCTCTTGGGTGTGCCAAGGACATGCCCACACATAGCTACATTAGGGCCTAATTAGTGAGATGCAACTAGTTATGAAAAATGTTAATGGGCCGTGACAATGAAATGCTAATCGATTTAATAGAGATGCTAATGATTAACACACACTAATGCATAATGAAAATCCTAGCTAGCACACCATGGCTCTGATACCAAATGTTAGGAATTGGATCGTGCTAGCTATGGTGGATGAAAGAGAAACATGGTGCAAGTGTGTGAGTGTGTGTAAGCAAGGTTATCACTCAAGTGAATTAGGTTCCAAGATAGAATTAGCTTGGACTCATAAACACAATCTTGAGTATTGACTTAGCTTAGCACAAGCTCACCATAGACAAGCATGTAGTGCCAAATGAAGTTTTTGTTTATTCATTCAAAAAATGAGCTTTAAGTAGCTCTACAGCCTTGCTCCATAGTATGTGGGATAAATCCACTCTCCTCTCCTTGACTCACACCTTAGGACAAAGCTCACACTTTACATCAAGTTTTCCATTCATTGGCTCATACACAATGCTTTCCATGTGAGCCTACTAAAGCCTTACAAAGGAGACCAACCTCAAGAACCAACTATGGAAGAACCAACGGAGATCAAGGACCAAGAAGAGGTGTTGCAACCCGAGTCCATTCTCTGACATGAAGACAAGGTATTAAGAGACGGGTAAGACTATCCGGCGGTATCTTATTAAGTTTAAGAATTATCCTTTTGAAGATGCTAGATGGATGCAAGACATACAATTAAAGGATAACCTAAATCTTGTCAATGCTTACAATGCCTCCCTAGAGTAAGCAAATGTAAAATGTTTAAAATAAACAAATTTGTTGTCTTATAAGACTCTCTTTTTCTTTATTGTGCACAAATTTTAAGTAGTATGCATGCTTAGAATAAAGTTTGTGTAAACGACGTCTTCCAAACACCAAGTAGAGCTTGTCACTCTAATATGGAAGATTGATAGGACTAATGCACAGACATGCTTGCGGCAGCCTTAGGTTCTCAAGCGCCAAATGGATTAGTCATCCATTCTGGAACGATGTCGTAGGGTAAGATAGGGATTTTCTACCTGCTAGAAAAAGGAATAATGAATAGGCTTTATCTTCTCTACCCCATAGTCAAGGACGACTATGATTTCAAAAGAGAGGTAATGTCATAATAACTAATATCTAATTCTCCTAAGGGATTTTCTCATGTTAAATTGATCATTTAATATGGGGAAGTACCAGGGGAGAAAAAGCTAGAATATTGGTTAAGATGGCAGACCGACCACAGTAGAGATCCAAAGGAGGGAAAATAGGGATCCAAAGAGGGGGCCATCTGCAAAAGAGCATGTGCAACAATGAGCTTTAAAGACCCTAAGGTTCAGCCCACTAAGACTTCCAAAATGCTAAGGTTCCAAAATTCAAAGGTTGTGTCCAATGGTCAAACCTTAGGAAAATTCGTCAAACGGTCCAAAATTCAAAGTTTGTGTCGAATAATCAAACCTTAGGGAAATTGAATGCTTTGTGAGTGTACACAAAAGTCTTCAAGACTCGTACATAGGAGGGGGCCAGCCCTATAAGTAGGGATTGGAGAGAAACACACACACACACTCACATGATCCCTTTACACAAAGGGAGTAGGGGACACATGTCAGCTCACAAGGTGCACTAAAATCCTATTGGATGACCATAGAGGTGGACAAATGAGAATTATGATAGAGTAAATCTAGTTTAGTTCATTTAAAAACACTTGATAAAAGAAACAATAATAATTAAGATTTCTAAAACACTATTCGACAATCTCCCAAGGGGTCCAATGAGCATTCAGCAGCCCAATGGCTTGCCTGCCTCCTATTGGCCAGAAGACAAAGGGGTCCAATGAAAGTTTAATTGCATTATTCAATTACCTAAAGCTCTCATAAAAGGGGAAATAGGGACACATGTCACAAGGCTCTGTCACTTAGGCTTCTCAATTATGATTGGCTAAGCTTTGCAGGGTCCAATGGGGTGCCAGCAAGAGTAAATTTCAAGAGGGGTCGACCGAGAGAGAGAGAGAGAGAGAGAGAGAGAGAGAGAGAGAGAGAGAGAGAGAGAGAGAGAGAGAGAGAGAGAGAGAGAGAGAGAGAGAGAGAGAGAGAGAGGGGGGGGGGCTGATTTTGGCAAGGTATTATCACACACACACTCTCACACAATCTCATGTGTGAAGCAAGAAGACTCTCTCTCTCCTTCTCAAGCTTTAATAGAAAGCTCATCATCTACTCCAAGCTTGTGAGAAGGGAGGCCTACACCAACAACTCTTGTCTTTGTGATGCAAATCCAACCAAGATCCAAGATTCAATGCATGCTCATCTCCTCTACCATGCTAATTAGTAAGCTACACTAAGCTATTATGAGTGATTATGTGAGGAGATACACTTCTTTCTTGTAAGACTACTTCTTCTTCCCCTCAATCTACCCTCATACCGCGCTAGCTCTCACCATCTTTGAAGGTGTGTGAGGTCTTGGGTCTGAGACCATGAGGGAATTGATGTTGTATTTTAAAGTGTTTTCTTAGTGCTCAAAGATTCCATCTTCATTGCACTAGCTAGTTATTGAAGAAACCCAAATAATTGTATTGTAAAATGTCTCCCTTGATGGGGGAAACCTATAGTACAAAGCCTTTTGGAGGGGGGGATTGGCTCCATGTAGATCCGGTCCTCAACTGTTGTTAATAGTTTAATTTCTCTCTCCTTTGAAGTATTGTTCATGCCTATCTAACTAGTTGTTATGCTTTTTGTTACTCTCTCCATCAAAGCACTCTTGCTATGCTCATTAGGAATCTATTCTAATGAAATGATCATTATGTTCATGTTATTTTCCGCTACACACGAGTTACTAGGCCATTAAATGTTACATGTGAGAAAGTTTCCTTTGTAGATACTAAGGGTGAGCATGATGCTATGATGGAGTCTAGTTTGCATCTTGAAAATGAATTTGTGGAAGTATGCTCTATGGAAATGTATCAATTCATATAAGCCTTTAAAGAAAACCAATGTTTCAAGCAAACAGCTGGCCCAAAAGTCCTTGTTGAAACTAAATACAAGAGTGTATCAGAGAAGGTGAAACCAGTAGCTTCACCCTTACCACCCAACAACAGGGAAATATTGAGCTAGCTGCTTTGCAACCAAGTTTGAGGAATCCTAAAAAGAGGAAGTAGGTTGAAGGGTATGTTGTCTACGGAATTAACACTTGAGGAGAAAGATAGTTTTTTGCAAATGTTGATGGGATTTCCTAACCTGTTCATTGACAACTATGAAAGAATCACAGGCATTACAGTGGTGGAACATCATATTAAGCTGAAGGAAGGGGTAAAACCAGTTGTGCAAAAGCTACGACGACTGGGGGGTCATACAAGAAAAGGCACTCTTGGCCGAGGTAAGGAAACTGCTGGAGGCGGGATTCATCTATCCTGTAGAAAACTCAGAATGGGTGTCACCCGTAGTGGTGACACCTAAAAAGAATGGTAAGTGGAGGGTCTGTGTTGACTACAAACCACTAAATGCAGCTACAAAGAGAGACCACTTTCCTCTCCCTTTCTTGGATGAAATTCTGAATGAAGTAGCGGGTTTTGAATGCTATACCGTCTGTGATGGTTATTCAGGATACTTTCAAATACGCATAGCCTTGGAAGATCAGCTAAAAACCACTTTTATCACGCCATGGGGTTGTTTTGCATGCAGGGTTATGCCATTTGGTCTCACAAATGCACCTGCCACATTCCAAAGATATGTCACATATGTTTTTCAACCGTTCTTTGGAACATCCATGAGAGTGTTCATTGATGATTTTTGTATATATAGCTCCCGTATTTGACATTTAGAAAAGGTAACTGAAGGTTTGGCCAGGTTGCAGAGCCTAGGTGGGCAATTAAATGTGGATAAATGTCACATTGGGGAGAGTAAAGTCATTCTACTAGGCCATGAAATTTCAGCAAGAGGTATCAATGCCAACCCAAGTAAGGTGTCCACACTCATAGCCCTACCTTCACCAACGACCGCACGTCAACTGGTCTCTTTTCTACAGAAGGTGAGGTACTTAAGTAGATTCATACATCTACTATCACAACTTGTTCTACCACTGCAACAACTCACTCAAAGATCAACTTTCACTTGGGACGAGGAAAGCGAACATCACTACAACAAGGTAAAGGAGGTCTTAGCCACTTTGCCAACTATCTCACCACCTAAGTGGGATGAAAAATTCTATGTCACCTCAAGTGTTGGTGATGACTCATTGGGGGCTGTTCTACTCCAAAAGGATACGACGACATCTTTCATGAGGCCAATCTACTTCTCTAGTCGAATGATGACAGCAGGAGAGAAAGGTTTCACCCATGTGGAACACTTAGTCCTAGCTCTTAGATTTGCAACTACAAAGTTTAGGTCATATTTTCTGCCTAAGCAATTTGTGATTCTAACCACGGATGAAATATTTCCCTATGTTGTACAACACATGGATGTGTCTGCTAGAATTACTAAATGGCTAGTTCGTCTGCAAGAGTTTGACTACACGGTACAGGTAGAAAGCACGACAAGAGCAAGTTTGGGGGGACTCATGACCTACAAAGTCTTTGAAAGGAAGGAGAAGTCTGATTACCTCCAGTACCACCGATGGTAGAAGGAGCATACTCTCTCTACTTTGATGGAGCCTACAAGCGAGCGTCCGACAAAGCAGCTGCAGGCATAGTGGTCTTTGATGACAAAGGGACAAAGGTACTTTCGTTGGGCCAATTGTTACATTCACATTCTAATAATGAAGCTGAGTATGCAGCACTAACCAAGGGTCTACAATGGTGCGTCTCGCAAGGTGTACAATGCCTTCATGTATTTGGGGATGCTCTACTTCTGGTAAGGCAAGTAAATGGAGCATGGACATGCAAGAATCCTAGTTTAAGGAATCACTTAAGTGTTGTAAAAACCTTGTTGGGTAAGTTTGAAGAAGTTCAAATACACCATATCCCAAGGGCTCAAAACCAAGAAGCAGATGCCCTAGCAAGTGAAAGACTACAGGAAGTGGTGGTTGGAGCAATAAAACTAAAGCTCCCTCTATTTCAAGGCAGTGATGCCTTGCCTGACATCATGCATTTTTTGGAAACAGGGGAATGCCCATCAGATTTAACAAAGGGACAGAAGCAATGGCTGACGCGGAAGGCCACAAGGTATCGACTCATCAATGATGGTTTGTACTGTAAGGGTAAGGACCAAATACTCAGGAAGGTCCCTCTCTCTCACGAAATCACGGGAGTAATTGCTAACTATCACGACGGGGTTTGTGGTGGTCACTTTGTCCTAGACATAACAAGTAGGAAAATCTTGCAGGCAGGCTTCATATGGCCTAGCCTCAACCGTGATGTACACCATTGGTGCAAAACGTGTAAGTTATGTCAAAAGGCCGGCACTAGGTCACTTATGCCTGAACCATAGACACCTATTCTCTCATATGGCCCATTTGAAAAATGGGGTATCGATGCCATTGGGCCATTACCTAGGGCCAACTCAGGAAAATTCTACATTATCATGGGGGTCGACTACATGACTAGATGGGCAGAGGCTACATCTACCACTAGAATCACAGCGGTAGAGGTAGCTAAATTTATCTACAAGCACATATGTTGTAGGTTTGGCACACCTTTAGAGATCATCTCTGATAGAGGGCCAGGTTTCAGAGCAGACTTGGTAGGAGAATTAATGCAGAAACTGGGCATTACAAGGAGGCACTCTTCACCATATTACCCTCAATGTAATGGCCTAGTTGAAAAGGTAAATGGAATGGTTTCTAAAATTATTACCAAGCAAGTAAACAATCATCCTGGAGACTGGGATAAGTATCTACTACCAGCTTTATGGGCCTACAGAACTTCATTTCATACATCCTTGGGATTCACACCGTATCATCTAGTATTTGGTAAGGAAGCAATCTTGCCCATTGAAGTGCAACTACAAAGTCTCAGAGTAATGGCAAGCCAACTTCAACAACCCAACATGCATTTGAGAGATCACATCATCAACTTGGAAAGACTGCAGCTAGACAGAGAAGAAGAAATAAATTATTATGCAGCACAAGCAGAGCATAGACGGCTTAGCTTTAACGAGCATCTCCGAAAAAAACAATTGAAGAAAGGAATGTTGGTGCTCCGCTACGACAATCCCTTCGACACGCGCAAGGATAAGAAACTCCTGCTCCGATGGGAAGGTCCTTTCATCATTAGGAAAAAGTACGCCAATGGAAGCTACCAGCTTATGGAGGTTGATGGAAAACTTCATAAAACGAGGGTAAATGGTTGGCGACTTAAACCTTATTTTCTTCGATTTGACCAAGCTCCACCAATTGACATTCCAGATGAGGACACACCATCAGCCGCCACCTCCGACGATAATGATCAAACAGATGAGCTAGAGACATGAATGCCTCTAGCCAAAAGGGGAGGGCTAATGATGGGGGCTTTTCACAAGCCAAGCTCCCATACCCCTCTTCTCTCGTCCCCACCCCATGAAAACCCCCTCTTAGGGAGGGAGTGATAAAAGGCATTGGAAAAAGTAAGAAAAAAATAAAGTATGATTATGTAAATATATAAGAAAGGTAAAATAGGCCACCTCATGCCTGCGGGGTAGCCCATCCCCACCTTGCCTCCTTTTTTCTTCACTGTTGCCCCGCCGTATGCCCCTTTTCCTCTCCTCCACTCAAAAGGTCAACCCCCTCTCTCTTCCCCTTGTCCTTTCTCCTTTCTCTCTCCCCTCAAGCTACCCCACCTCTCACCAATAATGCATTATAACTCACCAATAATGCACCCTAACTCACATGCAACTTACCCTATCTTCCAAAATAGTATACCCCACCCCCTCTTTCTCTCTCCTATCATATCCCATGACCCAAATACCCCCCTCTCTCTCTAAAGGGTGCCATGTCTCTTGTCTTGTAGCTAAATAACCTTCCGCACACTCACACACACTCAGTTTCACTAAAAAAGGTGCCCACAGACCCATCCCCACCCGGTGGTTACCTGATTTTTCTTGTGTTCACACACATCTGCACACAGATTCACCTCTGAACACACTCCCCTCTCTCCCCTCTTGTAATTAATTTATTCTCCATGTCACCTCTCACTTTTTTTCATCCACCCATCTCTCTCTCTTAGTCTCTCTCTCATGAGACTGCTGTTCTGGCACATATACACACAACCAGACAAGTGGGGCCCACAGCCACATGGCCTATGTAGATAATGATTTCTTCATTTCTAAATTCTAGAATTTCTCCCCCCTCCTCCCCTATATAAAGAGGGGTCACCATCACACTAAACACACACACCATCACCAAAGAGTACACTATGCACTGTGTGTGCTTAGTGCACACACACACACACCCACACCATCACCATCACCGCAATCACCATGCTCGTCTTGAGCATGACCTCTACACCCTTGGGCTATGGAAGATGAAGGGAAACTAAATGAAGGATGATGGCCATAACCCTCGTGCGAGTCTTCCCCATCAACTCCCACCTATCCGCCATGTGCTCTACCACGCTCTCCCTTCTCATTCCCCTACCCTATGCTCCCCATTTCATCGCCTTATTCTCTAAATAAAGCTTGAGGTTTTGTGAGTATGTTTTCTTGCAATGTTTTGCCCATGTGAGGTGTGCGGAATCGCCACCTAGTCTTGTGTTTGGAGTGAGCTTGTGTATGTGTGAAGGGTGTGCGGATTCGCCATCCTTTTGTGGTGCCTAAGTACTAAGCCACTATACCCCCTCCCTCACTCTCTCTCTCTCTCTCTCTCTCTCTCTCTCTCTCTCTCTTGATCTCATTCCCTTTCCTCTTCATCATTACTCCCAAGCATCCATCTCTCTTGGATGAAAACTTTGTTATGGTGGTGTGTTGTTTGCGTCCTAGCCGCTGAAGCTAGGTGGTGCCCCCTGTTTGCTTTACCATGACAGGCTCGAGGCGCGCCATTCGGTCCCCGGTGTTTTAGAGGCCGTCGGGGGTTTGGGGTTCGCTTTGCTCCCATCACCTCCACCTATGGAAGCGGGAGATAGAGTAATCAAACCACCAAACCATGAAACACCTCACAAAACCGAACAAAGGATACCCGACAAGATAGAAAACATTAAATCCTTGCCGGATTTAGAGGATGCAAAAGACGTACCTAATAGCACTGATGAATCACTGAAAGATTTTCCACCATATTTGCCTATTGTAAAAGTAAATTGGCCTGAAGATCTATGGGAAACGGTGAGAAAAGCTCAAGAAAAATATGAGACAAAAACAGTCGAGTCAGCGCCTTTCTCGGAGCTGAACTTGAATAAGACTCCGTGGGATTTGGACGTTAAATCATTTCAAGGGGATAATGGTTCAGTTGCATCCGAAGATAGCAGGCCACAATCTCTCAGAACTTTGCCATCATATATGGGGGACTATGTGGCAAGATCAGAAATTCAAAGAGTACCTTCTCAGATAATAGGCGGTTCAAATCAATTGGACACTAAAATCCTGACAGACTTGTTGACCACTTCGGTCAAGTGTACAATCACATTGGCAGAATTGTTAAAAATTAGGCCAAGCATGTGGATGGAAGTGGGCAAATGTCTTGAAAAATTTGGCATAAGGACGCCTCTTAAGTTCTTCGAAACCGAGCTTAATGACACAGAACCGAAGAAAGTCAACACTAGACCAGTGCCACTCAACAAGGTAGGAGAGTATTGTGAGGGTGAAGATGGCAACACGACCCTACCAGTTGAGTATAATGGCATAGAAACTAAGGCAATACTTGATAGTGGAGCTGGCATTGCCATTGCAACCAAATTGCTATGGGAAAAATGGGGAAAACCAGCAATACGTACAACTAGAATGAAATTGCAACTGGCGGATGGGCACATAGAAAGGCCTATAGGATTGCTTGAGGCAATCGTGGTATCTTCATGTGGTATAGATTACGAACATACCTTTGCCATAGTAGATTTCGGCAAGAAGAACAACTATGAAATTATCCTTGGTAGGCCGTTCATGAGGCAACTCAAAATGGTGCAGGACTGAGGGTATGATTATTTGTATCTAAGACATGCTGAAACTACTACACGCGTAAACATGAAAAATCATAGCTACCATGATGTCACGAGAACCCCTGTGGAAGAATTTGACTCAACCACCATTAGTGGATCAGAAGTCCCAGTGTGGATTTGTAAGAAAAAAGACATATGGATGTGTGGGGCATCTCAATGTAGTGAATTTGACCACGATGAAAGGACACTAGAGAGGGTCTTGGAAGACGATGCCTATATACGAGAACCTTTTCTTGAAGAGAAGCTCGAACCCCTAGAATGGTCTTAAATTTTAGCTACATTGGATGTATGCGTCAATGAAGTCACTCCCACCAAATTTTGTGATGAGAATGCCTACGATATCATACCATACTACATGTTGAGCAAAATTGTGGAGGAGGACAAGGACGAGGTAGATACTGAGAATACGAGGATCCATAAAACAGAAACAAAACTTGAGATTAAGATAGTGGGCTATGTGGACATCCCCACTAAAGAAATCAAGCAGGAAGGAGAAGAATTTTATGATTCTTCTGATCAAAGTGAAAACAAGGATAACGCGGATGACGAGAAGTCGGAAAATACAGAGGGAGACGACAATCAAGATCAAGACAATGACGTCTTCTACAATTTCCCAAACCAAAATGAGAGACGTCAAAAAAGATACAAGAGTAAACAACACCACATCAGTACACCAACCAGGTTGAGACCCATGCCGGAGTTTGAGGGTAAGACACATTTCCTTATGAACATTCATGTTGTTGATTGTGCTAAGGATAAAGTGTCAGGAAGATTTCTTAAGGTTGTTGAAGACTCAGGATTTAAGTCCAGACTGTTGAAACCTAAGAAAACCAGCAAACCAAAAAAAAGAGTTCCAACAGAAAAACTGAATGTCTATGGTAGTCCAATTATGACAAAAATTGAACGGAAAACGAGATACAATGAGTGGAAACAAAAAATTAAAAATGTATGGACAACTGAAATGGAAAGTAGCGATGGAACGAACGCTAGTGATGGGAGTAAAAAGATAGATGTACCTCCTCACTATTGTAAGTACACCATTCAGGAAAGAAGATTGGTGGTTCAGCAACCAATGAGGGAGCCTAAATCAAACGAGTCCTACGATGGGCCAGAGAACGCCAAGAAAATAGACTTAGCAGAGCCAGGAGAAAATCCTCGATCTGCTTACATTGCCACAGATCTAGGTCGAGAAGAGGAGGACTTACTGATCAAAACACTTAAAGAATTTCGAGATGTATTTGCCTGGTCGTACAGAGATTTGAAGGGAGTGGATCCTAACATTTGTGAACATTCAATCCCTCTGAAGTCTGATGCAAAGCCAAGCAAACAACGTCCATACACGTACAATGAGACATTCGCCAAAAGGATAAAAGAGGAGATAGACAAACTTATGGAGGCTAAATTTATTTATGAGATAGAACACACGGACTGGGTGTCCCCGATAGTGGTGGTACCTAAGAAAAACGAGAAATTACGAGTGTTTGTAAATCTCAAGAAGGTAAACGCAGCAACTATAAGAGACAACTACCCTCTACCTATCATTGAACACGTCCTGGAACGAGTGGCTGGCAAGCAAGCCTATAGCTTTATGGACGGATTCTCTGGTTATAACCAATTGGGGGTCAAACTAGAAGATCAATACAAAACCGCATTTGCAACAGAATGGGGCATATATGCGTTTAGGGTAATGCCATTTGGCTTGACCAATGCTCCAGCCACATTTCAGAGATTAATGACACACTCTTTTAAAGAATACTTGCGAAAATTCTTGGATATTTACATGGACGACTTGTGTGTCTATTCGCTATTGAGAGAAGACCATATAGATCATCTGAGAAAGGTATTCGAAAAATGCAGAACGTATAGGGTTTGCCTCAACCCAGAAAAATGTGTATTCATGGTACGACAAGGTAAAATCTTAGGCCACATAGTGTCGGCTAATGGAATTACCACTGATGAAGACAAGGTGAAGGTGATCATAGAATTGCCAAGACCAAACATTGTACGAGAGGTACAATCATTTATGGGACATTGTGGATACTATCGACGTTTTATCTACATGTACGTTGTAATAGCAAAACCTTTGTATAGTCTAATCACGCTCTTCATTTGGACAAATGAATGTGAGGAGCCATTCCAGAAATTAAAAGATGCATTGGTATCTGCACCAATTCTAAAAGCACCAGATTGGTCAAAGATCTTCCATGTACATGCAGATGCTTCGGCATTTGCAATAGGCTGTATACTAGCACAACCAGATGAGGGAAAGACGGACTTTCCAATCAGTTATGCTAGTAGACAACTCAACATTGCAGAAAAGAATTATACTACCACTAAAAGAGAAGGATTGGGTATGATATATGCCGTAAAGAAATTTCGGCATTACTTACTCGCGAACAAATTCACATTCTTTGTGGATCATCAGGCACTCTTATACTTAGTAAACAAACCTTGCAACACGGAACGAATTGTAAGATGGTTCATTGTGTTGCTGGAGTTTGGTTTTACGGTAGTGGTTAAGATAGGAAAAACTCATCAAAGAGCAGACCACCTTTCTCAATTCCTACATGGCAAAAAAGCTACCGGAGTAGATGATGATCTCCCAGACGCATACCTGTTTAATATAGAGATGGTACCGAAATGTTCATAGCAAATTATTATGTTGCTGACATATGGAATGAATCTTGACGACAAACACACAGTGGAAGACATTAGACAAGCACAAAATTACACAATGCTTGCGGGACGAATGTACCATCATGGAAACGATGGGATTCTAAGATTGTGTATAGGCCCAGAGGAGTACAAAGCGTATATAGAGGAGGCCCACACACAAACAGGGGGATTCCATAGAGGAAATCAAATGATGTATGCACAATTAAGAAGACTTGGAGTGTATTGGCCTGGAATGGTAGGCGATGTAGCCAATTACATCAAGAAATGCGACTTTTGCACATCCAATACCACTGTGGATTATGCCACATTATACCAAGTGACAGTAGCACCCTCATGGAGTCATGCTATTGTGGATTATTTGACTAATAAGGAGCTGCCAGGAGATTGTTCTAAAGCCAGACAAAAGGCTTTACAAATCGAAGCGACTAGGTATACCATCATTAGTGACCAATTGTATAAAAGAGGAACTGATGACCAGCTGAGGTTAGTTCCTCATGAAAATGACTACTTTCCATTATTGGAATAGGCTCATGCAAGCATAGCAGGTGGTCATTTTTCAACAGAGAGAACTGTAAAAATCATTATGGTTGTAGGGATTTGGTGGCCGACCATGATTCAAGACGCAGCAAAATTCGTGAAAAGGTGTGATGAATGTCAACGCACTAAGGTACCAGTTAAAAGAGACGAAATGCCTTTAAGACCAATGATGAGTGCTCGAGCATTCGCTAAATGGGGGTTGGACTTTGTTGGTCCTATCTCTCCACCAGCGTATCGTTCACAAGAACAATATATCATAGTGGCCACGAACTGCATGACCAAATGGGTGGAAGCAAAAGCCACAACGAAAGCAGACACTAGAACCACGGCACAATTCTTATATGAATATGTGTTTACACGTTATGGCCTTCCAATTGAGCTGGTAAGTGATAGAGGGACACACTTTGTAAATGAAGTTATCCAACATCTCTTAAATGAGTTTATGGTAATTCATCGCAAATCTGCACCCTATCATCCACAAGCCAATGGCCAAGCGGAAGCGACCAACAAAGTATTGTGCACGGTTCTCACGAAACTAGTTAGTGAAACAAGAACAGATTGGAATCAGATGCTCTATTCGGCATTGTGGGCTTATCGAGTTGCATATAAAACAACACTCAATGCTACACCATTTAATATGGTATATGGGTTAAATGCAATGTTGCCTATTGACTTTTTGACACCCACACTAAGGGTAGCAAAACAGTTGGACTAGACGGGGCATGAACTTTCAAAGCGGTTAGAGGACCTTGAAAAATTAGATGAGTTACGACTCAACGTTGTAGCGGCCATCTATGCAAAAAAAAAGACAACAGAAAGAGTTTTTTGACAAACATTACAAGAAAAAGGACTTTAAAACGGGCGACTATGTCTTAGTATACACCCTTAAACAGCATGCCAAAAGGATAAAGAAAAGGGGCATGGGACCTTATTTGATCCAGGAAATATCGTCCAGCGGAGCAGTAAAACTGTCGACACTAGATGGAAAAGAAATGCCGAACTGGATTAGTGGGTGTCGTTTAAAAAAATATCATCTCCCTTTAACACCGGAAATGTTGTTTCAACTGCATTATGGAAAAACATATAGACAGGAACAACAACGAATTCAAGACCAGGCACAACAAGAAGCAAAGGAACGGATTGCTAAATGAAAGCAGTTTCTCAGGACAATAAACATGGTCACCCCAATTATGACTGACAAATATCCTCTTTCAACATCCCAAACAATCGAAGCGGATATACAAAGCGACAAATTAGAAAAGACCATGACAGACCTTAGGGCTCAGGAGGATAGCATCATCAACAACTTGGAAGATACATGGTGTAGTCCTTACATAAAAGCTTATGCAGGCACAAAACAAGTTGGAATCTATGCATTGCTTGACACTGGAGCAAAAATGAATGTCATCATCTTTGAGCTCTTTCAGAAACTTGGACCAATGAAGACGATTCCAGAGACACACAGGTTGAAAGTAGCGTCGGGTGATGAGGTGACCACGATGTGGTCTATTATAATACCAATCACAGTGCAGGCACACCTGTACACTACAAAATTCCATGTACTGCCACCAAGTAGGTCAGCAACTCCGTGTATCTTAGCAGTGTCATGGATGAAAGCTAACAGGGTATTCATTGATTTGGATACAAATGAGGCACTGTTCAGAAAGGAAAACTTTTCAGAACCCTTCTTATCATATAACCAATTCATATCAAGGAGGGAAAAAAAGTCAATACAATCGCAAAAATCTGTCCAACAACAAACAAAGTTTACAAGTCCAGCAACGTCTTATCAAAAATCAGCCACCATGCAGGGAACCAGGCAAGTTTGGGTACGGCGTACAGAGCTGACCGAGGCACAATTATATCAAAAGTGGCAATACAAAGTGTGGATAAGGCGCAACAGCCTAATTCCTATAAAAGAGGAGTTTGAAGAATAGACACAACACCGAAAGCCAGCAAATCTTCAAAGAAACATAGTCAATCTGTCAAATACGCAACGGACTATATTGGTATGGAGGCCAAAAGTGCCAATTCAAAACGAGCCAACAACAAAAGAAGGGCGGACAAAGATGACAATCGTGCAACTATCTACAACCATCAAGGTCAAGCAACATCATACAAACAGCATGAGAAAACAAACAAAATCAACAACGAAAACTACAAGGATGTATCAGACACAAATCATCAAGGCGGCAAGAGAGAATGTTCCACCAGATACGACAATAGCGATTTCAAAGGAACCACATACGCCAATTCAAAACCAGTGGAAAACAATCAAACAACGGGCGACGGAGTTACAACTACTACTTGCAAAAAAAATCTGCCAGCCACTTCAAGATACCACAGGAAACCTCGACGACAAATGCCAATAAGCGAATCGCTTATACCTTCCTCTTGCACTGCATACATTCTTTCTACATGCATTGACCGTACATGTATATAGGGCTATATTACAAGGCCTGCATTAGCATGAGTTCAAACCCATGCACAACACATACCCTTGACGATACCCTGTCGTCCGGGAGGACTCCGACTAGGAGGGGGGGAGGCATTCCAAATGCGGACTCATCATGTCATATATTAGAGGGCAATGTTTGCGAGCAATTTTTCAACCATTTTTTGCATTTTATTGTGTGATTTTTGGAAAAAGAATATGCCCTCGTAATTAATCAGAATCGGGGACCAAATCATCATTCATGTGCCCCTAGGGATGTGTATAGACTATAAAGAGAGTCAAATCTGGCCAAAAACTGTCTAAAAACGGCAAAAAATAGGCCAAGGTTGACGATAGTGAGCGAGATTGTACATAGACGAGAGAAAAGTGAGCTACAAAGTGTTTTTCTTCTCATTGGTATTTTTCTAGGTTAGAATTGCTATTTTCGGGTTATTTTGGGATTTATTTGCTTTATTTTAGCCATTTTCTAGCAAAAATTATAGAAAAAAATCCGCAATCCAGATGGAAACACAAAAGAAGAGACGCCTGATCAGAGCAAGGTAAAGAAGACACAGAAAAAATAAGGACTGCAAAGGTGACAGAGCAAAATGACCACCGTCATGAAGGGACCTCCAAAAGGAGAAATCTACAAAAATGGTAAAATTGGAGCAACCGAAGTCTAAATCAGGAAATTTGCGAGCCTAAACCACATCTCGCAAAAAGTTATGGCCACATGTAAAAGATGGGAAAATTTGGTGTCGGAGTCTCGATTACATATAGAGAGACTATGCTAGAAATCCCTCATTTGAGTCATTTTCCATAGTGAGAGAGAGAGAGCTCCCAACAGCAGTTGAGAATTCCAGGAGCTCATCCATCGCGCACGGTCGCCAGATCGACATCAGATATGAGAGGTATGCTCGTCAACACTGACTCTAAGTGTTGTTTACTTCAGTTAGTCGCAAAACCTAGCCGGCATCACAATCACAACCTGTGCACACATACGGTAGAATGGTTGTTAGGGAGACCTAGAGGCCACCAAATGGGACCAAAAGTGAAAGGCACAATGCTAATAGCTTAGGGATCAAGCCTATGACCTCGGTAAGCGTGAAGGAAGCCGCTCAAAAAACCCTAATTTAGCAGGACCTGCAAATGGACGACAAAACCAAGGTGATCGGAAATGAGCCAAAATTCATAGACAGTAAGCCAATGACCTCGACAAACCGACTGAAGGGTTAGATTATGAAAAAGTTCGTCAAAACGGAGCCTAAAGTCCCTATCTGACAAAAACCGCACAAAGCGTCACGATGCTCTAACGGGCCGACCAAGTGACAAAATTACACCAAATTCAACAAGGAACATCCAAAGGAGGTCAACTATGAGATGGAATGTGTCCACTCAGGAAAAAAAGTTCTTCCACTAGGGCAAATGCCGGCAACAGGCCAGAAAGACGTCCAAATGGTCGTTCTTGGTGTTTCAAACACCAAAACAACAATCGACTGCTTGGATGGAAGGTCAAAAGGAAGTAGAAGACAGCCGGAATCATACAAAGACCAAAAGGAACCACGACTATCACCTAAGTGGTCTACTTCGACTTTAGGACCAGCTAAGTGCTGCAAACACGGAGTACATTCTGCTAAATTGATTAAAACTTGACGTGTGTGTCTAGGAGGGCCTATTAACACCATGAATGTCAACTAACATCAAAAAACTGGTAAAAATGACAAAGTGCCCAGTCTATCGCGATAGACTTGAACTTGCACTTAGATAAGGGAAACTTTGACTTTGGCTTCATGAGGGGTGCTAACAAGGAATGTTAACCACCAATATCAAGTCAAAGTGCCAGAAAAATCTATTTTGGCCAAAAAGCTCAGTCTATCGCGATAGACTTGCTGCAACAATTTTTGGGGGGAAAGACTTTTCAAATTTTTATAAGCTAGACTTGGGGAAGCAAATGAAGGCAATACACCAAATTTGGTGCCAAGATGGACTCATATAGCAAGCTGAGAAAGACATGCAGACAACTCAGAGTCAGAACAGAAATTCTCAAGGGCAGACAAGTAAAATTTACATGTAAGGGGTCAAGAAACCTTGCATCAACTGGGAGAAGGCAGACAGATGGTCACAAAGCCAGAAAATGACAAACTGGCACTAAGTCCCAGTCTATCGCGATAGACCAAGCAGAGGGATACTGAACATCTTATCAAAAATCTGAATTAGCATCTGTCTTCAACATGATGCAAGATGACCACCCACTAAGTTTGAGCCCAAAAAAACACAAAATGAAGGAGATAGACCAACATCTCTCTGAAGGGAATCTGAAAAATTGGGAGTTGATCCAAAAAGGGGTCACTTGACATTCATTTGAGGTGAAAAGGGGATTAGACCATGTGCAAGGTATGGGAAACCAAGTGGTGGAGTCACAACTGCAAAAAAGGACCTAGATCAAAAAAATGCCAGTCTATCGCGATAGACTAAGAAAAAGTAGCAAAGGGACAGATTTTGAGCTTTAGCTTATGGAGTGACCTTACATGCCATGAGAGAATACACCACACAAAGTTTCAAGGAATTTGGACTTGTTCTCCTCCACTAACAACATCAATTTAAAGCCGCCAAAGTCGCACAATGGAAGAACTTGTCTATCTGCTAACATTTTATCTTAACTAATCTTGGGATTAAGAAGGCTCATCTAGATGCATGATTAAGTGGTAATCAATTTAGGAGAGTAGTACTATGTTTGTGCATTAACTGATAATTGTGATGACAGGATCTATGGAGGCTTCTCAGGGAAAAAGAAAAGGCAAGAACTTGGCAACGGAAGGTGCAGCACCCTATGCACTTCTACCCAATTCTTTAAAGCCAGCAGCCACATGGATACCTGCAAATGTGCAACAAGCAGCGGCCTTTCACATATATCAAGGTTCATATGTGGATGACAAAAGAAACTTAGTGGATACGGTGATGATTCCCAAGGAGGCAGAGAATTACTTGAAAAGATCACCGCAAAGGTCATGGCTCAA
The DNA here is from genome assembly GCF_014529385.1 of Adiantum capillus-veneris. Classification (NCBI taxonomy): domain Eukaryota; kingdom Viridiplantae; phylum Streptophyta; class Polypodiopsida; order Polypodiales; family Pteridaceae; genus Adiantum; species Adiantum capillus-veneris. Next base: position 142,297,177 of record NC_140942.1, on the reverse strand, counting down.
AAAAGTCGTCTTGTGGAACTTTGTGTCACTACCACCAGTAGGGATAGATTTCAAGAGGGTACAGTATCTAATAGAGACTATCCAAGAAGATGGAACTTTCAGAGTGGCAGGCATGGATAATGAAGTGATGGAGATCCAGATCACCAAAGAGATCATCAAAGAGGCATTGAAACTGTCAGATCAAGGAGCAAACATGAGAGAAAGAAGGAAAAATCTCACAGTTTACTTGCAAAAGTCCAAACTACCTTCTTTCAAACTCATAGCAAACCCAGAAGTAAGAGAGCTGACACAGAGCTACAGTCAGTGTTTGTTGAGCTATAGCAAAAGGCCGCCAAGATACACTACACCGCACTGGAACATCTCAACCACATTGACATGGGCTATGGGAATGACCCGTGAGTTCTACATAGATCACGCGTCATATCTATTTGAAGAAATGACAAAGCTAAGGCAGGACAAACCCAATTACATTGCAGGAGGAGAAGTCCTAACCAGAGTAATATACCATGCCATAGGCGCGGCAGATCAGTTGCCACCTGCCCCTCATCAGAACGACTGGCTGATATTAAGGGAAAATAGCGAAGACGGATCACAAAGGAAAGTACCGGCATCTATTAATACCATTCGAGGACGCAAGCTGGAAAGAGTGACAAGGAGTACACAAGAAAAGCTGGCTGAAGAAAAAAGAACTGAAGAGGAAGATGCCCGACTAAAGAAGCGAAGAGCAGAAATGGAAAACAACACCAGGTTGCAGAAGATAGCAAAGATGGAAAGGATGCTAGAAGGGTTTGCTCTAGAAAGATCTCTACGAGACGATGTAGGCGCCACTTGGAAACCGTCTAGTAGCACTTTCACACTGAGAACGAAGAATAGAAACAACCCAGCTTTTGAGCTGGACTGGTTTGAGAAATACATCCAAGAAAGAAATGCAAGGGATGAGCCAGAACTACTACTAGAAGAGGAGGATCTCCAAACTTTGAGAGATCAGCTGAGGCCGACTTCACGTGATCAGGAGACACCGCCGCCATCTCCAAGTCCAGATACAAGTGAGAGGCAATCTAGCCCACCTGCTGAATCTACTTCGCATTCAGAAAGCTCACATCGAGATGACAGAGTTCACACACCGCCCAGTGAATAGGAAGAAGAAGAAGGAACAGATAGATGCCAAAACACTGGAACCATATCACAAAGTGATAAAGGCAAGCAAAAGGTGGTGGATCAGTCTAAAGATAAAGCTTCCTCCTCTCAAGAAATTGAGCTGGAAGCTACTATAGATGAAGATTTGCAGTCAATGGCGAGAATACTAAACCAAACAAGACTGCACAGTCAATGGTTAGCTGATCAGAACCGGTCCAACAAAATGAAGCTACAAAAAAATGATGAGAAAGTTCAGAGACTGCAAGAGCAAAGGGAAGACACTCTAAAGCTTATCAGCATCAGAGATACTGAAATATTGGGGCTCAAAGGCACAGTAAATCTTCTCGAGGACAATTTACAGGAATCCGAAGACTTCAATGCCATATGTGAAGATACAATAAACGTGTTCCTTGAAGATGTCAGTGAAAGAGACGAACACATCCAACAGTTGGAAAAGGAAAAGCAAGATGCGTTAGAGGCCATCACAAGTTTGCAAGTCGTCATCGATGACTTACAAATTGAAGTCAAAGATTTAAGAGCAGTAACAGATATCCAAGCAAGAGAAATCGAACGCACTAAAAAGCAAAAAACGTCGCTACCAACAACACCAGTAGTCCATCCAGAAGAAGAAGTGGTTGCACTAAAGAGGGAGTTGGAGTTAGAAAGAAAACAGCGTTTAATGATTGCTGAAAGTGCGCTTAGAGCAGAAGGTGAACTACAAAGACAAATTTCAGATTTGCAAAGTGAACACCAACAAGGACCAGCTCCTGACACTGAAATGGAAAGCATTGTTTCCAAATCACTCAGGGAAGAAAATGAAAACCTGCATATCAGGATAAAATAGTTAGAGGAGTCGGCCGCTAAAAAAGGCATGGAATTTCAAGCTCTACAAATCAATAGTAGAACAATGACTGCACAAATCGCAAGTCTACAAAGTGCAGGGCAGCACCAAGGACAGGGACGAGTGCACATGGAGCCAGTAACAATGAATTTGGCTGGACTCGCCGATGTTTATGGGGGTCAAGATGAGTACGACGAAGATTCAGATGAAAAGGAGGCACATACGCAGACTGATCAAACCGGCTCCAAAGACCAAGAGACAGAAGAAGATTCAGTCACGAAGATGGAAGAGCAGAGGCTAGCCGAGCAGATGGAAAAGCAAACAAAAATGATATGGTACAAGGCTATGCAACTCGAAAAGGAGTTGCTACAAGGGCTTTCCAAATCGGGTAGAATAGCAGCAGCGCTACGGCAAGAATGGAATGCGCCTATGTTACCTTATGCTCTACTGAAGTATGAGACTCTAACACATCAACGGCAGCTCGAAAAAGAAGAACAAGTGCCAGTATTTGAAGGAGAAGTACAAGATAGGGAACGGCAAAACAGAATAGTGGACAGCCAGCCAAAGTGGAGGCATCAATGGCTATTGGACCATCCTCATAACTTGATCCACTTAGTCAACGCACAGCCTAAGCTAAGGAATGACAGAAAAATTTGCCCAACTCCCCGAACATACACCTACTGCCAACATAAAGCACTACAGAGCAGAAATCTGACATGGCTCAATTATCCAGTAATGCCAGGGCCAGCAGAGGGAGAGAGAATATCCGGTTCTTACATGGTGAAAACCCTGCAGGGCGCCATAGCAGAATTCGGAGGCTCTCCTGACCTATCCTGCAAGATGCTATGTAAAATAGCTCGCACATTTTTGGCCTGTCTCACAACCTTCTCAGAAAGCTGGACATCAGAGTATATGAATATTGAAAGAAGCATCTCAGAATTGTCATACGATCTAAGTGGGCCACCGACAGAGCCAGTATTGTATGCTTATTTCAAACGGCTGATGTTTCTGCCAAGCTACCATCTCCAGACATTTGAAGAAGCATTTTACACGAGCTTCTTCATGTATAAGTCAAAAAAAATTGGCCCATTAATGGCAAGTGACTCTATGCGCTATGATGCGTTTCTACAGCAAATCACTCAAGAAAGGTGACAACGACAATAAAGACAAAGACGATCATGTCATGGTAGACATGAACTAGGAGGGGGGGAGTGTTGGAGCCCCATTGGTCCAACTGTTGTAATGAGCCCATTTGTAAAGCATATCAAATTCCATTTTTTATGTCAAAGACGTCTTATCAGTTTGATCCATTCGTCTGGATTATGTAAATATTAGTCAGTTAGTCCGCACTCAGAATTATTCCCACTTTTGTAATCATGAGCAAGAGAACCCCATGTACATTTTTTGAGCTAAGGTGACTAAAGTATAAAAGTCACCTTAGAACCATTTTTTGAATAACATTTGAATTAATCTTGTGTCGTACGAGTCAGAGAGAGAGAGAGAGAGAGAGAGAGAGAGAGAGAGAGTGAGTGAGTGTGTCTTATCCTCTTCGCTACGCGCTTCTCCCTCACCGGATTCACGATGCGACCACACCAGCGCGATAGTCTCTCCGAGAGCTACGCGCCCATGCCACGCATTCGCCGTTTCGAGTTGATCGCGATCGATTCTTCCTCGAGCTTGTTTTGCTTGTAAGTAGCACAAATGGTGTCTGTTTTCAATAATCAAGTGCTTCATGGAATGAGAAAGAGATTAGCTACACATAGATACTGATAAACTTAAGTTTCGCCCACTTCTGGATTATGACATGTTGGTCTATCGTGACAGCATTCGAGATAGCTAGGGTTCAAATCTGGTGAGATTAGACTTATAGGTAAGTATGCCCTAGTGAGAGGATGGTGCCTAGTAAGTTTGATGCGATTATGAGTTCATTGGACGTGTAAACTGTGTTGTGAGAGTTAAAGGATAGGGTGGGTTGCATTCTACCAGGGTTAGTGATTGATGCATCATAAAAGTGTGTATGTGTAGATTGGTCTTAGCCTAACAAGCTAACGAGATTGCCTACGTGCACCTACAGGTTAGTCGTGTCATCGGATGAAAAGTATGTTGTCTGTGTCGTGCTCGTGAGTATGAACAGGGGAGTAGTTAAGCCCTAAAACTGTGTGTGTGTGTGTGTGAGTGCAAGAGAGAAAGACTGGGGTTTCTTTGATTTCACTTCCTTACAAACCCTAGACTTCATGAAATCTATGGTATAACTCCTTCATATAGTTTCTGGAGTTCTCTCACAAACTCTCATAGCCAAAATCCCGTGCTTTCCTCGTAAGACCGCAAACTTCTCGACGCGTAAAAAGACAGAGCCGAATTCCAAAAATGCCCAAAATTGAAATCTATGAGAACTTATGAGTAGCTTATGTCGCTATGATTCTATGGATACTTGTAGGTAGAAAATAGACATCGTTTGATATACTTAGAGCCGCAGATAGCTCCTAGATGTGCGAGTGTGTTTTCTTTGTTCCGCGAGGAATGCTTGGCATTGTCGCGTGGCTCTTGCTGAGGCTACAATAATGGTGAAATCAGATCTACAATGTGATGAACGAACATGGAGTAGCGCTAGGATAAAGCTTACACTCTCTCTCTTTCTCTCTCACACACAATCGATGGCAACTTAAAACTTTGATTATGATTAAGTTGTTACAGAAGTGACATAGGTACCTCACATATTAAGGTTTCCTTAGGTTAACCAAAAATAGAGTTTGAGGGGTCAAATGGATTGGTATTTACAATCTAGAAGTGCCATTGCACCCCGGCTTTTGCAACTAGACTAGCTACTTATTACAAATGATGTTTTAACCATAATCCATAGCCTTTCATAACTCTCAGAAGGCAAGACTTTGGTACGAAAATTGAGTTATGTCGTGCTATTGACCCGCCGATCAACACTCCCTTCCTCCATGTTCATGTCATCCCTGACATGACTTGGTTATCTATGTCGATTCGGTCGTTGTTGTCGTTTGGATGATGTAAAGAAAGTATAGGGGTTGTAGCCTTTGCATGAGCTTGTCCTGTTTGTCCAATCTGATGTACATAGTCTTCACATGATTCAAGAAAATCATAATTGATGACGAACAATTTCCAGTTTTGTGTCTTTTTCATTTTCAGCTTCTACAATCTATAGAATTGAGTGATTTACTTTCAGATCTTATGAACCCATGGTCCAGCTTTGTAAGAATTATGTAGAATTTTTTTGGCTAAACCTTCAACTTCTTTAGGCCAAGTTGCACTCCAATGCAAAGTCTGTCTGTCTGGTGGAATCTGGGAGATAAGTTTCCTGATTTGAGGTTCAAAACCCAGGTTCAACATTTCATCTCCCTCCGCAAGGAGAAGATATGTAACCCTATGAAGGTCTGTTTTGTCTACCATTTGTGTGTGCTCTTCTTTGTTTGTGACTCCTTTGTTCTTGCATCAAGGTGATCAATGTTGCTTTTGCCACTGTTAGCTTTTGTGTGCTCTGTAAATCATTATATTGCTTCTACTTGATACATGGCTTAATTTTAGCTTGACAAACCCCAGTTAATTCCCCAAGTTAGTAACTTGCATCAAGAAGGTCTTTATCCGACATCATTTGCAATAGACGACCATCAATGAGCTGTCATGGTCCATTTGTCCCCAAAATTCATATACATGATTTACAAGGTATGTAGATGGCTATCATGCCCTCATATTTGAAAAATTTGCATCTTTGGCTAGCTAAGGGTTATGCCTTTCTTATTTTTCTGGACAAAACCCTTAGCTTATACTCTCTATGCATAGCCTCGTGATAAAGTTTAGCTTGATTTAGACTTGTATTTGGTACTTTTTGGACTTTAGTCTCAAAAATGACTGATGGGCTTCTCTAGCACCTTCTACTCTGGACAGTATTGTTAGTCCCTTTTTTTTGCTAGGCTTTGTTAGGTCATATACAATATAGAAGAATAGAGTATAAAGATCTACTTCCTGTATGCGGCCTTGTCCTTGTGTGAAGTGTCCAATGAGCAACTTTACACTTGATGGCTACTTTTGTGTAGTCGCATCACTAACTTCCTTTGTCCTTGTAGTTTGGCCCGGATTTTTATGACTATTCTCATTCATGTTTGGCCTCATGTTGTTGTCAAAGGTTGATCAACATTCTTTCTTGCCTCTGACATTCTAGCCTTGTGCATATGACTTTTGAGACATAACTCATGAAGTTTCATCATTTTCTTGGACCTTCTTTGCTTTGTACGGCTCGACATCTCTTCAATATTTTCTTCAACTGGATTATGGACTTTTTAAGCCTTTTTTTTACTTATGAAAATCTCAAAATAACTAAATAAAACAAAAAATCAACTCAACCCAAAAAGAAAAATCATTCTAGTAGAATTCAAAACTCTATGTACATTGTACACATGTCCCTAGGGGCTCATATATGGATTTTGTCCCCATACTTCTCCCGTAGCGCTATTCTGAGGGCATATAATTTGAATTTTGTAAAAATTATCACAGTCAAGTGCAAAAATTCTAAACTCTATGTAAATTGTACACATGTCCCTAGGGGCTCATATATGGATTTTGTCCCCATACTTCTTCTGTAACGCTATTATGAGGGCATATAATTTGAATTTTGTCAAAAAATATCACAGTCAAGTGCAAAAATTCAAAATAACTCACAAAACATTGCCCTCTAATATTTAGATATTAGGTCCGCATTTAGAATGCCTCCCCTCCTCCTATTTGGACTCCTCCTTGATGACAGGGTATCACCAAGGGTATGTGTTGTGCTTGGGCAATCAAAAATTGTGTCTATGTAGGCCTTGTACCGTAGCCCTATTATGTGTTTAGTATGGAGCTTGATTTACCCCTTGTAACTTTCTATCTTAAAAATGCACATTTGTAAGGCCCCCATTATGAGGAGAAGCCATCGTGTGTGAAGAAAAATCACTCACGGGAAACCAAAATTTTCACGGCTAGTCTCGAGCAAAGCTCAAGACAGGCTTCACCAAAATATTCTTTTTTGCCGAAATATTATGGCCAAACGGCGGCCGAAAAGTGGTCGAAAACCGGTTGTTTATTTGGCCGGTAGTCAATGGCCAGTGTTTGACTTCAAAGAAGGAATTGTCTTCTCAAGGGCAACCACGCATGGGTGGATTGGAGGGTCTGATTTGCACTTATGTACACAAGGGTGGCTACACTTGGCTGCCTCTCATGAGAGAGGACACTCCTTTTGGCCTATAAAAGATGGCCATTTCTACACACATTTCACAGTATGAAGTTGATGCAACAAGGTGGGTGTGAGATGGAGAGAGTGAAGGAAGGCGGGAGCTCTATTAAGGGTATAATCCCTTTGTAACCTACTTTTTGTTTGAAATACTAAAGCCATTAAGTGGTTGCTTTTCCGTGGATGTAGCCGACATTGGGTGAGCCACGTATATCGTGTGTACTCTCTCTCTCTCTCTCTCTCTCTCTCTCTCTCTCTCTCTCTCTCTCTCTCTCTCTCTCTCTCTCTCTCTCTACTCTATAATCTCTTGTGTGTGAAAATTATCTCTCTCCATTAGGTAATCTACTCAATTATCTATTTAGATACGTCATATTTCCTAACAATTGGTATCAGTAAGGTTTGCTCGTAGCTAAATTATCTCAAGGAAAGGATTCCTTGAATTGAGTGGGAGTAATGGTGGAGGAAGGGAAGCTCAAGATCAAAAGGTTCAACGGAAAACTACCAACATTGGAAGATGCAGATTGAAGACTATCTCTACTAGAAGGAACTCTATTTTCCACTAGGCGGTCTTGCAAAGAAGCCCACAACAATGGCACATGAAGCATGGATTGTCCTTGATTGGAAGGCACTCGGAACAATCCGGTTAAGCTTGGAGTCAACGGTGGCCTTCAACGTTTTGGAGATGAATACCATGGAGACTTGATGAAGTCACTTGATGACTTCTACAAGAAACCATCGGCATCCAGTAAGGTATTTCTCATGAAGCACTTGTTCAATCTAAAGATGACAGAGAGTGGTTCAGTTGCAGAACACCTAAATGAATTTAACACCAACATAAGTCAACTTCGATCGGAGAAGATAAATTTCGATGATGAAGTGCAATCTCTCCTTATACTATCATCTCTACCAGATAGTTGGCACATCCTTGTGATGGTTGTAAGTAATTCCATTCTTGGCAAAAATACTCTTATGTTTGATGATGTTGTGTGCATTCGCCTAAGCGAGAAAATGCAAAGGAGAAGCGCGGGAGAATCATCAAGTGTTGCACTGTCAGTGGAAACAAGAGGAAGGCCTAAGGAGAGGTTCAAAAACCAAAAGGGTCGTGATCACTCAAGACGGAGCAAGTCACACACAAAGCCAATTCTTGAATGCTGGAACTACGGCAAGAAGGGCCACGTCAAGAAGGATTGCTTGTCCAAGAAGAAGAATAATTTGGAGTCTCAAGACAACAAGCCAACATCAGAGGCCAATGTGCAGGTAAAGTAGAGCAAGATGCTCTAATCCTCTCATTAGACAATGTATCTAATTCCTAGATAGTAGATTCCGGCGCTTCATTCCATACGACACCACACAAGCAACATTTCCAAGATTACACCAAAGGTAATTTTGGGTATGTACACTTGGGAGATGATGAAGCTTGTGAAAATGTCGGTAAAGGTACAATTTGTGTCAAAACCGCAACGAAAATGAAGGAATCTTAAATATTTTGATCTCTATAGGACAATTGGATGATAAAGGTCACAACATTGCATTCGGAAGCAAACAGTGGAAGATCTCAAAGGGATCTTTGGTGGTTGCCAAGGGAGAAAAGTTCAGTACACTTTACTTGTGTACTATTAGCACACAATCTTCAACTTGTGCAATAGCCGCAAAAGTCAACACAGTGCGGTGTGGCACTATCGGCTTGGGCATATGAGTGCCAAAGGAATGCAAATTTTTCAAACAAATAAGCTTCTACCAGGTTTGAAAGAAGTGGACTTAGGGTTCTGTGAAGATTGTGCTTACAATAAACAAAGAGGGTAAATTTCAAAAATCAAAAAATAAAGAAAAATTTAAAAACTTGAGTTGGTTCATTCTGATATTTGGGGTCCTGCAAGTACACCATCATTTGGTGGCTCCTTGTATTATGTAACATTCATAGACGATGCGACTAGGAAAACATAAGTTCATGTCATGAAGAATAAATCCGATGTGTTTTCCATATTTCAAAGGTGGAAATCCTTTGTGGATAATGAAGTAGGTACCAAGGTTAAATGTCTCAAATCAAACAATGGAGGTGAATATTGCAGCCAAGCTTTTGAAATCTTTTGTGCTAGCAATGGCATTCCAAGGCAAAAGACAACCCCAAGGAAACCTCAAAAAAATGGGATTTCAGAAAGGATAAATAGGACAATCATGGAGCAAGCATGAAGCAAGCGGCTACATGCACGCCTACCGCTTGAGCTTTGGACAGAAGCTGTAAGTATGTCTGTGTACTTAATCAACCGGTCAACCTCAACGAAATTGGATGGGGGAGTTCCGGAAGAGGCATGGACAGGTAAACCGGTGCATTATGCATTTCTCAAAATGTTTGAGTATGAGGCTTTCATGCACATAGATATAAGCCTAAGATCAAAGCTAGATGCAAAGTCCAAAAAGTGTTTCTTCATTGGCTACTATGGAGAAGGTGACTTTGGGTATCGCCTATGGAATCCTGAAGATGGTAAATCTTTAGGAGTAGGGATGTAATTTTTAACGAGCAAAATATGTACAAAGATTACTTGGAAAGAAAACAAACAAAGGAAACAAGTGATAAGTACATGGAGCTTGAGCATGGTGAAGACTCAAGCACTGCAAATGGTGACAATGTGCAACAACGTCAACCAAATGAGGAGCTTCAACCTATTCCTTGAAGATCTACAAGAGCAAGTAGACCTCCAAAAAGGTTCGTTCCTTCCTTCAACCATCTCTTGATCTCAGATTTTGGAGAGCCGGAATCATACAAAGAAGCTATGCAACACGAATCCGAAGAAGAATGGATGAAGAGAATGCAAGTGGAGATGGACTCATTACATTGCAACCAAACATGGGAGTAATTGGTTGAGCTCCCTAAAGGTAAGTGGGCACTTCATAACAAATGGGTGTATAAGCTGAAGGAAGAAGAAGGTGCAAAGAAAAGGTACAAGTCTAGGCTTGTGGTAAAAGGGTTTTCTTCAAAAGAAAGGTATTGACTTCAATGAAATATTTTCTCTTGTTGTAAAAATGAACTCAATTAGGCTTGTCTTAAGCCTTGTGGCTACCCATGATCTAAATCTTGAGCAAATGGATGTAAATACGGCATTCCCTCACAGTGATCTAGAGGAGGAAATTTACATGCTTCAACCAAAAGGGTATGAAGTAAAAGGTAAGGAGAAAATGGTTTGCAGATTAAAGAAGAGCTTGTATGGTTTAAAGCGAGCATCAAGACAATGGTACTTGAAGTTTGAGTGATGGATGATGGATCATGGATTCACAGGATGCAAGTCGGATCATTGCGTCTACACAAAGAATTTGGGAGATGGAAAGTTCATGATCCTAATGTTTTATGTTGATGACATGCTGATTGCAAGTGCTAACATGTAGTACATCAAAGACCTAAAAGAGGATCTCTATAAATCATTTTCAATGAAAGATTAAAGTGCTGCAAAGAGGATACTTGGTATGAAGATATCAAGGGACAAGACGAAGAAGACAATAAATCTATCTCAAGAGGATTACATCAAGAAGGTACTAAAAAGGTTTGCAATGCAAAATGCAAAAACGGTTTCTACACCTTTGGCTGTTCACTTTAAACTAACCAAGGATATGTGTCCAAAGACACAAGAGGAGATAGCCTATATGTCTAAAGTTCCATATATATGCTGTAGTGGTAGGTTCTCTTATGTATGCTATGGCTTGAACAAGGCCAGACATTGCACATGCAGTGGAAGTTGTAAGGAGGTTCATGGAAAACCCAGGTAAAGAGCATTGGCAATTTGTGAAGTGGATACTTAGGTATCTAAAAGTGACAACAGCAAATGCTTTGTATTTTGGAGGAACTAATATTTTTCTAGAAGGGTATGCTGATACAGATATGGAAGGTGACAAAGATACTCGAAGGAGCACTACTAGCTATGTCTTCACGGTTGGAGGCACAGTAGTAAGCTGGGCTTAACAGCTATAGAAAGTGGTCTCACTTTCTACCACCAGAATATTTCTTTTTGCCAGAATATTATGGCGGGACGACGACCGAGAGGTGGTCAAAAAATGACCGGTTGTTTGGATGGTTGGCCGGTGGCCGATAGTCAATGGCCAGTGGCCGGTGGTTGGAAGTCAATGGTTGGTGGCTGGTGGTTGAATTCAATGGCTGATGGCCAATTTCAAAGGCGGAACTTATCTACACAGGGGCAGCTACACATGATTGCCTCGCATGAGAAAGAGAAGACCTTTTGGCCTATAAAAGGAGGCCATTTCTACACACATTTCACAGTGTGAAGTTGATTCAACAAGGTGGGTGTGAGGTGGTGAGAGTGAAACAAGGTAGGAGCTCTATTAAGGGTATAATGCCTTTGTAACCTACTTCTTGTTCGAAGTACTAAAGCCATTAAGTGGCTACTTTTCCGTGGATGTAGCCCACATTGGGTGAACCACGTATATTGTGTGTACTCTCTCTCTCTCTCTCTCTCTCTCTCTCTCTCTCTCTCTCTCTCTCTATAATCTCTTGTGTGAAAATTATCTCTCTCCATTAAGTAATCTACTCAATTATCTACTTAGCTATGTAATATTTCCTAACATTATGCATACACAGTCAATGCATGGAAAAATTTATGTTGTGCAAGATGTGGGTATAAGAAATTTTCTTATTCACATTTTTTGACGAAGCTTCCTACTATAAGCAATGTGGTGATCATTGAAGCTCATGTGTCGTTTCCTTGATGCAAGGTTGTAGAGTTTTTTTTTTTTGAAGGCTTACTTATTTGTTCGATGCTTCTTTGAAAGCCATTTTAGCCTTGTGGTTGGATGCTGTATTTGGCATTGTTCCTTAGAGTGGGTTCTCTTCTAACTGTAATGTAATCATACGAGGAGTTGAAGAATTCAAGTGGCGGTGCAATAACAACAGTGTTATTGGTTCCCTTTGAGACCCACTTCTTTGTGATTACTGGCTGCTTTGTTGATGCTGCTCATTTGGGAACTCATACTTGTCCTTGCTTTGTTTTTGTTTGAAGAGACTTTTTTGGGATCCACTTCTTTGTGTGAGTCAGCAGCGTTCTTTGCTTCAGTCCTTGTATTCTTGGTTGGCGACAAGACTCAGGCTTTGAGATTTGATCCTTTCACTATTTTGGAATCCAAATAAATTCTTGACTTCTTTGTGCTTGAATCAACTTTTTAGGAACCCCAATCTGAGTTGCAAAAGCTTGCGACTTTGTGTTTTTAATAGATGCTCTTGCAGGCTTCGATTGCTTTTTTGATGGCATTGGATCTTGCAATTTTTCATCAAAGATCTTTGTCTTCTTGATCCATACCTATTTTGGGTCAATCTCGCTCTTTGGTATCCTGATTTGTCAAACGTTTTAAATCTCACTTGTTGTTCTTTGCTTTTGACCTTCCTTGGTTGTCACTAAAGCTTCTAGTGATGGTGATGACCTAAGTTGCTGGTAAGGAAGGTCATAAGAATCATCACTATCGCTGCTATCCTCAACAAGGTTACATTCTAGCACTTTCCCTTTGTGGTTTGGCTAGTTATGGAAAGTTACTGTTTTCTTGCTCTTGGGTTTTTGTTTCTGGGATGACTTGGGTATCCACTTGATTAGAGTGTTGGTAGCTTGTTGACATGGCTGTGTTCTTTTTGGCTCAATCTTTTCTTCATGTATGGGAGCCATGTATGAGGATGCTTGTTGCAGTTGCATTTCCACCATAAATTTTAAAATCCACTTCTGATGCACTTTATTCTTGTAGTGGTGACATTGGTTCCTGGGTTTTTGATCTGGACAATCATAAAACCATGAATTTGTTAAAGTTTTGTGCATGTCACCTGCTGGTTCATCTAGATTTTTGTTGTCGGTATCTTCTTGAAGCTCTAAGTGTTCTACAGAGTTGTAGAACTCGTCTTCTTCTTCGTCTTTGTTTTCCTGGATCACACTCACTGCAAAGTAAGGAACAACATCATAGCCATTTTCATCACAAAACTTTGTTGTTGGATCCTCTTGAATAACACACACATCCAAAGTAGCCAAGATGTGATCCCATTCAAGTGGCTCTAATTCTTCCTCAGGAAAGGGTTTAGGGATATAATCCTTATCTTCAATTTCCCTTTCTAGGATGTCTTTCTCTTGCTTTTAGCTTCCGCATTGCGAAGCTCCACACATCCACAATTGTTTAGGCTTACCCAACCAAGTTGGAAGTTCTAATCCTACTATAGTAGCCGAATCAAACTCCTCTATAGGTGTTCTCGTCACATCCCTGTAGCTATGGTCTTTCAAGTTTATCTTTGTTGTGGTTTCCATATGTCTCAAGTAGACATGGTCATAACCCAATCTTGGACCATTTTCAATTGTCGCATGAATGGTCTTCCTAGAACTATATCATAGTTGTTCTTCTTGCCAAAATCAACAATAGCAAAGGGTTGCTCATATTTAGTTCCACAAGAAGTAGCAACTGCTTTCTCTAGCAGTCCTATGGGCCTTTCCATGTGTACGTTGGCAAACTGCAGTTTCATCCTTGTAGCCCTCACTGTTGGTTTTCCCCATTTTCTTCAGACCTCTTTCGTTGCAATGGCAACACCAAATTCACTGACAAGGATTGCCATGGTTTTTACACCTTGGAATTCCATAGGAAGAGTGGTTTTCCCATATTCTCCCTCATAGTACTCTTTGACCTTATTTAACGGCATTGGCCAAGTGTTAGCTGAGCCATTTCTAGCTCTTTGATCCCTTCCTTGATTCGAGTCATTGTTTTATTAACACCAAAGTTTTCTAAGAATTTTCCATAGTAGCCCACATGTTTGGTCGTATTTTGAGCAACCCGGCTAACGTTATCGTACAAGTGACTGATGTTGACAAAATGTCTATTAGTCCTTTGAAAGCAATGACCTTCTTAGAAGACAGTCTCTGTGATGGGACTGCAACAACATTTGACTTTTCCTCATACTCTCCCGTATAGGATGGTAGTGTTCTTAGCAAATGGGGTTGATTGTCCATAGACTATACATATCCTTTGTCTCCCCAATATGATTCCACTTCTAGATTCATTTGAGATCCAACCTTAAATTCCTCTATTGGTGGAAGAGACGCTCCTCTTCCATCACCCGTCTGGTTTACTCGTCTGCTTAGCTCACTTGATTCATTGGCCTCACTAACTTGTTTCCACAATTCATCAAGACCATCTATTTCTTTACAGCTGTCAGGTATAGCTATGTGAAATCCTTCAAAAGAGTTATTTGTGGTATTCGACACTATCCTTGGTCCTAATGTGGGATCCTTGAGCTTTTGTCTGTGCTCTTGTGAATGGAATCTATCTCTTTTTGTTCCTGGTTTGGTTGGATTACTTGTGTAGGTGGGACATGGAATACAACCTCAGGTTTTTCAATTTGTGGTTCTAGTAAATCGGGATAACTCTTGGGTTGTTTGAATCATTTTCTTACACATTTCAAGCATGTCCTTTTCTAGTTTTGCATATGGATATGTCATCCACCTCTAATCTCGGATTTGGTTGTTTTTGAGCAGCGATGTTTCATAGGCTTTTTGGAGAGCATCTAAATACTCATTAACCTTTTCTACCAATATTGATCCTCTTGAACTAGCACTTATCGGTTTCTCATCTATAGATGATTCTATTGGAGGTTCAATCACTTCCATAAGAGAAGGTGCAACCCTTTCCTCATGTTGTCTTATCTTCTCTTCAACTTGTGTAAGCTTCTTAGCCAGGGATTTTTGTTCTTGTTTCCTACATGATTTCATCCTAGACTTTCTAGCCTTCTAGCTATTCCATTTTCTCTTGGTCTTTTGACTAGATGTGTCGGTCTTTGGCTCACTCGTCTCTAGACTCGCGTCAAGTTTTATCTTCTCTATCTCTTGGTTCTCAACATATTTCTTCTGAGCTTGCGCTCTCGTAACTACATTAACTAGTACAATGTTTTCATTTTCTGAGCTATTGGGTAGCTGAACATTTCTTGAGACATTTGTTGTGATCTTTCTGACTTTGTTTCGATTTTTTGGACAGTCAGGGATCAATTGAATGATGACAGAATCAAGACAATAGGCATTTACTCGGGTGATTGTCGTTTGAGGACATTGTTTGACCAAGTGGTTGTCACAACTTTTGTGATAATCTACCTCTGGTTGAGGATCTTCTTCTTCCAATTTCTCTTGGTTGTAAACAGGCTTTGACCCTGCTAAGCCTCTATTAGAAATGAACCTCAATGTTCTTTCTTCCATCTCGTATCTTCCTTCTTTACATCAAAACGCAAGAGGTGGAGGTTGTATCAGCCTCACTAGTCCACACCTTTCTCTCATCTTCTCTCGCTTTGAAGGGCAATACCCGCTTTGGTTGTTATAATACATTCTGGTTGATACTATAGCTTGTTTTTTAGATGCTTCTATCATCGGCGTGTATCTCATGTCTATAGGCATTCTAGCACGTGGTTCTGGAGGGTGTTGTCCAAAGAGAAGCTTTGTTCTTGCAACTCCTACTGGTCGTGGAGCATTCCCCATAGGGTATCTAGGTGGAGGAGGTGCTACCGAAATAGTTTGTACATACATCTCCTTGGCATATTACATGCTATAGTAACACTCTTCCCTTGTATGGTTTGTCTATTTTCTTTCGATTTCGCACCACTTAAGCTCCCTTGGATCAATATTTACAAGAGGAGCTAACCTCTTGACCATTTTGTTGATAAAATTTTCTTGATCGGTAGGTGCTGCTGGTTTTGCAATGGAATCACTCATTTGTGAATCATTGTGTTGAGAGGATGTGTCATCCTCTTGACTCTTACAATTGGTTTTTTTATATTTTTCAGAGTTATCCACCAGATAAAAAGCTTCTTTGATCAATTCATTCAGCATCAGACTCCTTATCATATGCAGATCCTTTTGAAGACCCGCATGCCTCATTGCCTGGATAAAGATCATCATTAACCGTGCTTGTGTAGGAAGTTCCGCTCTTGGATAAAACTTGACATATCTTTTGAGGCGTAATGCTGCTTTTGTTACCATATACATGTGGTAGTGATGTGTGTGAACACACTAGGACCGTCAGGGCATTTTTTCCCTCTTTAAGAGGTTTTTTCCCCCGTGCATTGTATATACGCCCATCACTCTAGGACTATCCATCTTTTCATTGCACACTAAGTAACACACTCTCTATTGTGTGCCTTGAGCTTCCTTCCTCTTCTCCAAGCTGTGTGTGTTTCTCTGCAACCCTATTTCCAACAATTGGTATCAGAGCAGGTCACGTCCTCCCGGGGTTAGTCGCCAGCTGCTCCAGCACACGCCTGCTCACTTTCTCCGATTTCAGTGAGCTTTGGTGAGCGTTCGCAGGTCGACAAATATTTTGGGAACACTTGAAGAGCTCGGTCTGCTCAGAATTTTGATTTGGGCTCATTTCGCCCTCCGTTTCCACTACAGGCAGTACTACACAGGCTATTTCGTCATTTTGTGCAAAATTTCTGTCAGTGCCGTTTTCTGCATAACATGTGCCTTATAGTCTTCTACGGTTTGTGCTATATAGCACAGGTTGTTCCCGCTCCATTTCTCCTATTTTCGGGCAGTTTTCACACGCAGCATTTACCATGGCTGACAACAACAACACAGATGTGTTCAAGATGTTTGCTGTTGAGGACAGGTTGGATGGGGACAACTACCCTATGTGGGCTTATATGATGCAACATGTTCTTGTGTCAAAGGGTGTCTGGAACATTCTGCAGGGCATTGATGTACGTCCTAGTTCTGAGGATGTAGGCGATGTTGAGGATGTTGCAGGTCTTGCTGCAAGGGTTGCAGCTGTTAGAGTTGTTTTGCCTACAGCAGAACAAGCTCGTTGGGATGTTAAGGATGCACAGGCTCATGCATTGATTGCGTTGTCTGTGAAGCGCACCATTGTTCCTCACATCCGATCAGCAAAATCTGAAAACAGGCTTGGGATATTCTAGCAGGTCTTTATGCAAGCCGCAATGAGGCTAAAATTGCTTTGCTGCGTAAAGAGCTGGAGTCGAAGATTATGCATGAGGAAGATGATATGGACACTTTCCTTGCTAGTGTCATGGATATCAATGAGCAGCTTATTTCTGCAGGTGAAGTCATTTCAGACAGTTTCCTTGTGCATACTGTTCTTGATGCCTTACCAGATTCCTACCAAACTTTTGCTAGTACTTGGAGACTGATGACCCAAGGAAATCTAGAAGTTGTCAAGTTTGATGCATTATGCACATTGCTGTTGCAAGAGTCACTATCCAGAAAAAACAGGACTAGACAGCGTGCAGTTGAACAGGCTTTTATTGCTTCTCAAAGAAAGGGTGGTAACAGCAATGCAGCCACTTCTTATGGTTCGGCTGCGAGTGGCAAAAATTATGTTCCTAATGCTTCTGCTGGCAGTACTTCATCTGGCAATTCTGGTGATAAGGGCAAAAAGAAGATGCGTTGCCATTATTGTAAAGCCAATGATCACTTGATCAAGTCGTGTCCTAAGTTGAAGGCCAAAGAGGCTAAGAAGAAAGAGCGTGGTTCCACTGCAAATGCTGGTTCCACTACAAATGCAGCCATTGTTGAGTCTTCTGTGAAAGGAGACTGTGTCGCTGATGTTGATGTAGAATGGGCTTTTAGCGCAGAGTGCACTTACAATCGTGCTGTCCATGATGCATGCTTGTCAGTTGCTGCAGATTCACATGTGTGGTATTTCGACAGTGGTGCTACAAAGCACATTACCTCACATCGTGAATTGTTTACCTCTCTCGAGTCTATCCCTCATGGGAATTCTGTCACTTGTGCCAACAACGCCTCTTATCCAGTTCAGGGAGTTGGAAAGATTGTGCTTACTCTTGCCAATGGCAGTTCTTTCACACTTGTTGATGCACTTTATGTACCTGGGATCAAGAAGAATCTCTTGTCTGTATCCGCACTTGCTAGACTTGGACTTGTAGTCAAATTTGTGGAAGACAGATGTACAATTCATGATCTCAGTTTTGGTGATGAAATTGTTGCATCTGCGCTTTTGTGCCGTGGGCTGTATAAGCTCACTTTGTATGAAAAGTGTGGACAAAATTTTGCAAATGCTGTTGCAGATTCAAGGGCTATTTCAGATGCAAAACTTTGGCATGCACGTTTTGGTCATCTGAATTTTGCCAGTTTGCTGCGTTTACAGAAATCTAACATGGTTGCTTCTTTGCCACCTCTTGAAGCACCTGTCAAACATGTTTGTGAAGGCTGTATTTTGGGTAAGATGCAGCGTTCTAAGTTTCCAAAGGATGGTTCAGTTTGGGCCACATGCAATTTGCAGCTTGTGCATAGTGATGTTTGTGGGCCCATGCAAACTCCGTCCTTGGGCAAGTACCTGTTCTTCGTGACTTTCGTTGATGATTACTCCAGGCATGCATGGGTATTTCCGCTTAAAGTGAAGTCCGAAGTCTTTATGTGCTTCAAACAATTTCTGGCTATGGCTGAAAATGTCTCGAAATGTACTATGGGCACCCTCCGCTCAGATCGAGGGGGGGAGTATATGTCTCATGAATTTAATGCATTTCTGGCTAGTCATGGGATAAAACACCAATGTACAGTGCCTTATACACCTCAGAAAAATGGTGTTGCTGAGAGGAAAAACAAGTCACTGACGGAAATGGCACGATGTATAGTCAAAAGTCAAGCTTTACCGCATTCTTTTTGGCTTGAGGCCATCATGTGTGCCACTTATGTACTTAACAGGTGTCCTACGAAAGCTTTGCAGTCTATTACTCCATATGAAGCATGGCATGATAGAAAACCTTCTATTGAGCACATGCGTGTTTTTGGCTGTTTGGCATATGCTTTGGTGCCACAAGTGTACGTAGAAAATTGGATGATAAGGCTGTCAAATGTATTTTTGTTGGTTATAGTGCTGAAATCAAAGGTTACAGGTTGTATCATCTGCAAACAAAACGTATTCTGGTTTCTCGGGATGTAGTGTTTGTGGAAGATTCTGTTCAGCCCTTGCTCTCATGTACTAGAGACAATAATGTAAGCTCACAGGACATTTATGACACTTTGTTGCCTCTTTTCAGTGGTGGAAATACGAATGTAAGTTCCAATGAGGCAAATGTACAGCCTATGGGGGTTTCTGAAAATGTTTTAGATCAGCCTATTACTGATGCAGATGTACATGATGTACTTGATGAGGAAAGGGCTGAAAATGATCAGGCTAGAGGTATGCCAAAATGGTTGGTGCACACTTTGCGTGACAGTGAATTGGATGCACCTTTGTCTAGTCGTACTCATACAGGCTCCCGCCATGCATCTTATGCATCAGATTGTTATGCTTTGGCTGTGTCTAGTTTACATGATGTTGAGGAGCCTCTGTCTTTTGATGAAGCACAGAATTCAGAAAATTGGATGGTTGCCATGCAATCAGAATATGATGCACTTATAGAAAATGACACATGGACTTTATGTGATTTGCCTCCTGGCAAAAAGGCCATTGGTACAAAGTGGGTTTACAAGTTGAAACGCAAACCGGATGGTGAGATCGATCGCCATAAGGCTCGACTTGTTGCAAAGGGTTATGCACAGCAAAAAGGCATAGATTATGAAGAGACTTTTGCTCCCACTTGTCGTATGACTACTGTGCGTTGTCTATGTGCATTGGCAGCTCATTTAGGTTGGGATGTACATCAATCAGACATTGTTACTACTTTCTTGAATGGTGACATATTTGAGGAAGTTTATGTGACGCAGCCTCGCGGTTTTGTCATAAAAGGACAAGAGGACAAAGTGTGCAAATGTAACAAGGCTTTGTATGGGTTGAAGCAATCTCCTCGTGCTTGGTATGAGAAAGCTGACACTCATTTGGTCAAACAAGGCTTTCGTAACAGTCCAACAGAAAGCACATTGTATGTAAAGCGTGAGGGTGATGTATTTCTCATCGTGGTTCTTTATGTTGATGATTTGCTGATCACTGGACCAAATGAGAGACATATTGCTGAATTTAAGGCTGATTTGAATGCTACTTTCAAGATGAAAGATTTGGGGCTGTTGCATCATTACTTGGGTATACAGTTTAAGCAGTGTGATGGTGGTATTGCCTTGTGTCAGAAAATTTACATAGAGACATTGCTATGTAAGTTTGGACTTGAGGATTGCAAACCTATTGCCACTCCCATGGAAACAGGTTTGAAGTTGATTCTACATGATGCTGGCGATCCTGCTAATGTCACTCTTTACCAAACTGCTGTTGGCTGCCTCATTTATGTATGCAACACGAGGCCGGATATTCAGTTTGCAGTCTCACAGGTCAGCATATTTATGCATAGCCCAGGGTCTAAGCATTGGCAGGCTCTCAAGAGGATTTTCCGCTACCTTAGTGGCACTTTACATCTTGGCTTGTTTTATCCCAAGGGGGGATCATTGCCGCCAGACTTACATGCTTTTTCGGACTCAGATTGGGCTGGTTGTTTTGACACGCGAGTGTCCACAAGTGGTTTTTGTTTCATGCTTAGTAGTTCATGTATATCATGGTTGATCAAGAAGCAACCTACTGTGGCCACTTCGAGTTGTGAGGCTGAGTACAGGGCAGTCTTCACAGCTACGGTTGAGTGTGTATGGCTCAGATGCCTTATGGCTGATTTGGGTGTTGGACAGGACACTGCCAACACTATCTACACTGACAGTCAGAGCGCATTGGCAGTTGCGAGGAACCCAGGTTTTCATGCTCGCACAAAGCACATTGAGGTGCATTACCACTATGTCAGGGAGAGGCTCTCAGCAGGAGAGATCAGCTTGGCTTATGTGCCAACACAAGACAATCTTGCAGATCTTTTCACAAAGGCATTGTCTCGTGAGAAGCTTGAAGCTTTCCGCAAAGCTTTGGGCTTACTCCCCTTTGTGGACTGATCCTGTCCTCAGGGCATGGCACTTCCCTTTACTCATGTGCCAGCTCTCGTTCACCGCATCACTCCAGGGGGGATTTGTTACCATATACATGTGGTAGTGATGTGTGTGAACACACTAGGACTGCCGGGGCATTTTTTCCCTCTTTAAGAGGTTTTTTCCCCCGTGCATTGTATATACGCCCATCACTCTAGGGCTATCCATCTTTTCATTGCACACTAAGTAACACACTCTCTATTGTGTGCCTTGAGCTTCCTTCCTCTTCTCCAAGCTGTGTGTGTTTCTCTGCAACCCTATTTCCAACAGCTTTGCGTATATATTCACCCTCTTTTTGTTTGAATCTGTGAATTTGTGAGACCGTATTGTGAGCTATGTCTTTTTGCAAGAATTCTTTGATGAATTCGTTAAACAGCTCATCTACTGTTGCAAAATCACCTCTTTCCACTGAGTCAAACCATGTAGCCGCGTCATGTTCCAGAGTTAGTCCAAATCCTATAGACTATATCCCAAAATCTGAAACCTCCTCTGCTCTAATTACTCTTCTGAAAGCCTCTATGTGGTCTCTCGGATCTTTATCTCCGATGTATTTCTTGTTTACCCATTTTTGGACTTGGGATGGTGTAACTTGTTGATTGTCTACAAGTCTAACCATAGACTCTCCAAATCCTTCTCTCGTTATCGCTCTGGAAAGGAATCCAGGTGGCTCCCTTTGTGTAATTTTCATGTTTGGTGGAGGTATCTATGGTCCTGCATTGACCAAATGTCCACCTCTATAAAAGTCATGTTATATGGCTGCATCTGGGTACAACCATGGTGGCAATGTAGGTGGGCTTGTATCAAAATGTGGATGGATTGGTATTTGAACATTCTAACTCTGCTTGCCATACCTCTGGTCATATCTATCAAAGGATTGGTAGAATGTATTTCCATATGGATGATCTTAGCTTTCTTAATGTCAGGCCCACTCAATACTCTCAAGATAGTCCTTAGCAAACCCACCTTGGTTTAGTGAAACTTATCCTTTTTTGCCCTTGATCAGGTCTCTCAAAACTCTAGAATTTGTGACTCTTTTGGCCTCTGGATACTGATTTTGGGTACCCTTAAAGTTTGGATTTAGGGAACCTAGGAAGCTCCTTGTCCTATTGCCCGCAAAATCTTCTCTTGGCTATATTTGACTCAATTTGGAGTTGTCTATCAAAAGCTAGAGCAGTTTTGGTGTCATTCTCCTATGACAATCCCCATCTATCCACCATGAATGTTCGTCTATGATCATATGTAAGGTACTATGGGGGTCCATGTACCCATCCCCTTGCAAATTCAATGGTGTCTCCTTTACAAACTCAATCTCATGATCATCAATGCACACTGGATAACGATCAAGTGGGTCTATGTATATCTTAGCTCCATGTTCATTCTTTGTCTAGTATTCTTAGAGTCACATTAAATTTCAGGCATGATCTTGGAAAAGAAGAAGGATATGATCCCTCAAATGCCATGCTAGAAGTAGTGTAAGAGAGTGTCTCTTAGGTATCTTCCATGGTGGTTTCTAGCCCCACTCCTTGTGTGATGCTCTCTTTAGAAGAAAATTTGGCAATAGTGTCACTCACACTACCTAGCCCCAAGTTTACAACGTTACCTAACCCCAAATACATAGAATGATGTGCTCCTAGAAGTGTTCGGGTTTTGGCCTATTTACAAATTGAGATTTGGGTTTTTATAACCCAACTTGCTATAATTGGAATAGATTTTAGAGTGCTTTTGAATACTATCACTACAACTTGTCAATCGGAGTCCCCAGTCAAAGGGCTATTGAATGTCTTTGTATGTGTGCTCCTATCCTAGCTATATCTTGAAAGGATGGTGCTTGACATTCCACCTGGAATCCATTTTTGTAGGTCATAGCCCTCATTGCAAAACTTTAATGCATCTACACGGCTCCTCTAAAATACATATTTTGATTGGGCTTATATCTTTGTCATCAACTACTACACATCCCTCATCATTCAAACTTTACAGCATTTGCATGGTTTTCTTATAGTTGACTTTGATTGTCTTCACCTATCAAAGCATATGCTTTGACTAAGGTGTTAGATATTTGGATCTGCATCGGCCGGCTAGAATTCCTTTTGCAAAATTGTGTAGGCAAAAGTCTTCCGAGTTTCATTTGCAAACATCAATATGCTCTTGTCCTTTAGTTTGTCTTTGTTGATGTGTAACACAGGAAGTATCATCATCGTACTATCTTGGAACATGGAAGACTACTGGGAACCCTATTCCGGAAAATTGTGTATCAACTTAATATCATGCCATTTTCAATTTCAAAAATGTCGGTCGAGGGCAAGGGGAAAAGGGGTGAAATGGCTTGCCCATGCGTCACAAAACTCGGACAGCATGGTGCTGGGTTCAAAACCGAGCGACGAGCAGCACGATTTTTTGTTTTGTCCGGGTTCTATTTTGCCTCGGGATCCTGCCTTGGACTGGTTAAGGGGATCAAGTACAAGGAATCGATGCACACTTAAAAACTTAACCTGGCCACGAATTAAACCCGGGCAATGTCTATAAATTAATAATAAAAGGTTGTAAATTTGCACATGGATACAACATGCTGCTCGGGTTTTTAATCCCAATATGACCTTGGGTGTCACAATGATGTCACTAATTAGTAATTACATGAAGATATGTCTAGACAACAATGACCTCACAATTACCTTTGCCTACTTTTTATGTTAGAAACTGTAGGTTCTTTAAGACAAGCAATACCACGACACTAAGTGACACAAAGAGGGGGCTTTC
This sequence comes from Adiantum capillus-veneris, assembly GCF_014529385.1. Lineage (NCBI taxonomy): Eukaryota > Viridiplantae > Streptophyta > Polypodiopsida > Polypodiales > Pteridaceae > Adiantum > Adiantum capillus-veneris. The sequence continues at coordinate 142,273,332 of NC_140942.1, read as the reverse complement.
CCAGAAGCCCCATGTGAGTAGGATGTAATATCAAATACCAACATTAACTATAGGGACAGATGAATCATGTAATTCACTTTTTCGGCTCAACTTGGCTTTAAATTTGATACACATATAGCCCGTATTCCTAACAAACAACACATGCACAATGTGCTTTCCACATTGAAATATAAAATTGAAAAAAAATTCAATTGTGGTAAATTTTTGATAATTTTGGGTAACATTAGCAATAATGATAAAGACGATTTGTTTTTTTCTTTTTTGCAAAACTCACAATTGTGAGTGATAGTATTATAAAGTCACCAATAGGTATTAAAATTAGACAGAGCGTTACATTTGAGCTTAATTACAAGTACCTACTATTGCGAACAGCCCAAAGAGGTTGCTATCAAAGACTTGGCCTTCCAGATATTACTAAAGAAGTAGTATCTTACAATTTGAGTACAAATTAGAAGTGCAAATTCAAAACTATTTTCCACAAAGGTGCCTATAAGGGAGGACCCTGTGCCTGTTAGAGAGGAGCCTGTGTCAAGAAAGTCAAGGGAAAGGCTCTACTTCACAAGGGCCATCCAACGAGGAGCCTTTACCAGATGAGCCGATTATTTTAGAGCAAATCAACGAAGAGAACGAAGAGGAGTTGCAACTTCTGATCAGGTCAGCGCCTCTACATGCATAGATATTGCTACCTAGAAGGTCAGAGGAGGCTTGCATTTTCAACCTTGATCAACAAGACTTCCTGTGCATGCACAGTTTCTCCAACTCCAACGCAACGGATGCGGTCATCAACATTGCTTTGTGGTACTTCTCAAGCTCTTTATAAGTCATGGTTGGTTCATTAAATGGCTCACTACCAAGACATGGGTCAATACCAAGCGAGTGAGTGGCTTATGGAATTGGATAGTGATACCACTCGCTCGGTATTGACCCATGTCTTTGCGGCAGTTGTCAACGTTGTTGTGTTACGTCTCAAGTTTTTCTTTATAAGTCACGCTTGGTTCATTAGATGGCTCACTACCGCTAAGATATGGGTCGTATGAGGACCTCTTTCACCCGCTTGCTTCGTGCACACACTTGAAACTCTTTAACTTGTCCCTTGAAATCCTCCACGAAATCATTGCGTTGCCTCCTCTTCCTCCTCCTAGTTTGCAATAGAACCCAACTTTCGATAGTTATTCAAGATGGTATCCATGCTGTTAAAAATGCTAACAGAGTCAATGGTAGTGCTAGGCCTTTGAGAAGTAGTCATGGTGTGCACTACAATACACAGAAATGTTAGCACAAATATGAAAAAGGGAAGAAGTTTTGAGAGGGAAGTAGAGCTACTCAAAGTCATATTTGGGCGGGAACATAGATACTAGATAGAGTCTTCAATGAAAGTTCTGAATTTGTCGATACAGAGTTATTACGACTTATGGCATTTATGCCTTGAAAGCGTGAAATTGTGCAATTTGATGAACAAAAATAATATTTTCTCCCTTTTTTCTAAAAGAGCTTGGCTCCAAAATGTCGATTCTCAATGTGATGTTAGCCTCTTCCTCATTGGTCGAGTGCCACTCTCTCTCTAGAACTGAAAGGCCCCAAAGTGAGTCCAACTTTCTCCTAATGTTTCATGGCTAGTCTCAAACTTTGCACTAGAATATTCCTTTTTGTCATAATATTATGGCCGGATGGTGATCAAGTGATCAAAAACTGGTCGAAAAATGGCCGGTCGGTTGGCTAGTGATTGATAGTCAATGGCCGATGGCTAGTGCTCGAAAGTCAATAGCCGATGGGCGGTGGCCGAATTCAATGGCCGGTGACCAATTTCGAGATGGAGTTGTCTTCTCAAGGGCAGCCACAGATGGACTCATTGGAGATTCCAAGTCAGACTTGTCAACACAAGGGCGGCTACACACGGCTGCCTCTCATAAGAGAGGACTGCCCTTTTGGCCTATAAAAGGAGGCCTCTTCCACATACAAAAACGGATTGTGAAGCATTGTGGTGCATTGTGAAGTTGATGTGAGGTGGTGAGAGTGAAGCAAGGCGTGAGCTCCAAAAGGGTATATTCCCTTTGTAATCTACTTCTTGTTTTAAAGTACTAAAGACATTGAGTGGCTGCTTTCTCGTGGACGTAGCCCACAAGGGGTGAACCATGTATATTGTGTGCTCTCTCTCTCTCTCTCTCTCTCTCTCTCTCTCTCTCTCTCTCTCTCTCTCTCTCTCTCTCTCTCTCTCTCTACTCTATAATCTCTCATGTGTGAAAATTATCTCTCTCCATTAAGTAAACTACTCAATTATCTACTTATCTACGTCATATTTCCTAACAACAACATGCAAGGGTTTACATACACTAGCCTGCAATATGCCGGTATGGCTTCTGGATTGGACCGCTACTACTGCTCTCATCAAGCTGATTGGATACCTTCATGGATGGAAATGAAGGTGATAATTGCACAATACCTATTAGATCACCTTTCTTAAAGCATACGTTTAAAAAAACCAAAAGAGTACAACATTTCTCTCAAGGATCTCTCAATAGGGGCCCACCTATTCAAAGACCCTCTCTTTAGAAGATTGGTCCTCAAAGCTCTCAACAAGCTTCAGAAAGATGTGGACTATAAAATCCCTAGGGCCTCTGATATCTTTGCTAAGAGTATTCAAAAAGCCATCAAAACCGCAGAACCTAGAAGAAATAAAAAATCAAGAGGAACGGCTTTATCAGATGACTGACGAAGTGGAGATCTTAACCACCAAAAATAGGTAGGCTCCGCTTCAGAAGCGGAGCACAGAAGAAATAAAAAATCAAGAGGAACGACTAAGAGTATTCAAAAAGCCATCAAAACCGCAGAACCTAGAAGAAATAAAAAATCAAGAGGAACGGCTTTATCAGATGACTGACGAAGTGGAGATCTTAACCACCAAAAATAGGTAGGCTCCGCTTCAGAAGCGGAGCACAGAAGATGGCTAGAGGATAAAGCAGAGTTAATCGATCTCCAACTAGAGGAGGTGAGGAAGGCCAGAATCCTCTCTAGAGAGACATTCCTCCAACCGGAGGAGGCTAACCATACACACTTCTTTAGGGGCCTAAAAGTCAAAATAAATCGGCGCTTGGTCCACTCACTCACAAACATGGATGGAAATGATATTGAAAATCTTGATGAAATGGCCTTGTTAATGTTCAACCACCTACAACAAATCATAGGCCAGCTCAAGGCATGCTCCCTTGCATAGATGATGTTAGATCGACTCTCCTTGGGAACGTTAAAGCCAATCTATTAGAGAAGGTGTTCCCCGAGGATGAATGCTCCCTTGTGCTGCATGCTCTGGGAAGAGAGATCCCCTGGATGGGATAGGTTATGTTGAGTTCTTTTTAAAATTTTGGGATGATCTTAAGTCTTCCAACGCGAGAATGGATAACCAAGCCCTCGGTGATGGAGTCATGGACTTAAGCATCAAAAGAGGTCTCATTATCCAAACAAGTTTTCTACTCCCAACTAAATCATTTGTGCCCCATAACGATGTTGTATGTTGCATATAAAGTTATTGCCAAAACTATTACCCTTCGGCTCTCACCCGCATCAACAAAGTACTCACCCCCACCAACATGGATTCATCTAAGGGAAGGTCTGTCTATGATAACATTTTGGCAGCAATGGGCGGCATTGAATAGGCCCCTTTCAATAAGCAAGATTTTATTATGCTTCAATTGGATCTTGATAAAGAATACAACAGAATAACACGGTCGTTCATAGAAGATGTTATGAAGGAACTAGGCTTCGGGCCACAGATGTGCCGCCTGGTCAAGACCCTTGGTGTTGGTAGCCAATCAAAGCTCCTATTCAATGAGAGAATTGTGGGTGCCTTTGAGGTTAAAATATGAATTAAACAAGGATGCCCACTTGCCCCTCTAATGTTCGCCATTGGATCCCACCCTCTAGTCACATTACTAGAAGACAGTGCCGCTAAAGGAGAGATTCAAGGATTGGCTCTACCTAATAAAGACCAATTGCTGGCAAGTCTTTTTGCGGATGATTCCCTGCTCTTCCTCAAGGCTTTCCCTGAGGTTATCAAGAAGGCTCTAGAAATTGTGCAAACATTTGCCTTAGCCTCAGGTCAATGTACTATTGAAAAATTGAGATTGATCTCTCTCTCCAAGAACGACTCGTTTGATTCGTCTATGTGGACCGGGGAGATAGTGTCAAAAGGGAAGATATTCAGGCACTTGGGAGCCCCTTTGGGGATGCACATTACTTATAAGCAAAGGTTCTTGTTATGGAGAAAGTCAAGACTAAGATGCGAAGATGGGAGTTTTTTCTTCTCCCCTTTTCAAGAAAAATAAAGGTTATCAATTCTATATGATGCCTTATATAGCCTTTAACGGTCCATTGCTCAAGCTAGCTAAATGCAACCAAAAAGAGTTCCTAAAACCAATAAAGAGATTTTTGTGGAAGAAAAACACTAAAGGTGCAACACCCTGGCAGTGGGTGAAATGGGATATGATTGCAAGACCTGTGGAGCAAGGAGGGTTGGGATCCTTAACGCTAGCACTCATGTATAGGCCCAATGTGCCAAGTTTATGGTAGCCCTTGCTACGCAAGGTCACCTTTGTGTCTAGCAAACTCCCCTTCACCGAGCTTCCTCAAGGTGGGATGCAACAACAAAATGTTGATTTCAAGCTTGATGAGTCCCCTACTCATGATGTCTCTCCGCTCCTTGACTCAACAACCTCTTCACCTCCAAGGAATTGCTTAGTAGTGGCATCTCTAGACCCAATAAAAGGAAGAAACTTCTACGACACTTGTAACAAGCTGCATAGCAGATGGCTATGGTATGTGTCATAGAAGATAAGGGAATTTGATAACAGACTTGGAGCTTGGATGGGAGGCCATCAGTGCTTGTGCATCCAAAAGACCTTCACTCTCACCAAAGTCCCCTACCGACCCCCTATCCCCAATTCGTCCCCTCCGCAACTCGTCCCCCCCCTTATCAAGTCGCCTCTTCCCAATTTGTCCCCCTCCCCAACTCACCCCCCTCCCTCCCCAAATCTTCCCCCTCCCAAACTCGGCCCCCCTTTCCAAATCCATCCCCTATCCCAATTTGTCCCACCCCTTTCCCCCCTAGTCCTCTCTACCCACCTCTAGCCCCTCGCCAACTCATCTCCTCTCCCCTCGCCTTTACCCACCCCCTCCCCTCTTCCCTCCCCCGATTCCCCTCCCAATCTAATACCCACCTCCTAAACCCTCCCCTACAACCTATCCAATGTTCTCCTGCAAGATCCTCTGTTACTTTTTAACTGCTTAGAATCAGCAAATCTTCACGCATTTTTGTTTACCATCACTTTGTGACTTTTCTGGGGCTTTTGTTCATCATGGGACAATTTTCAATTTTTGGTTCTTTCTAGTTCTGGATAAATTATATCTCTTCATCAGTAACATACATATCTCAAAAGTATACCTCTCGATTAGAATCTTCTCTACACACACTTTCTTCAGTATAGTCGGTCAGCATCCTCTCTAGTTTCGATATTCTCTACGAGTTTTTTGTTGTTCTCTCTCACCAAGACGGTGAGTGATCTTGTGGCAGGTAACCTAAGCAGGGCTACAGTGTCACTGGCATGGGACAAGCAGTTGGGCTTGAGTGGGCAGACTCTCGCCTGGGCTGTGACATGTGGCAAGTGTTACGGATGGTGGTCCAGTGGGTGGACACCGTGGCTAGGTCACCACCACCTCAGTTTAGGAGATAGGCTTAGCTGGATTGGGATATATGCCAACTATTGGTGGATTTTAGGAGATACATATGAGTGGTTGGTTCCAACGGGTGGTACGCATCATCATCTACTTTTGTGTGGTCAGTTATCTAGAGTCCATTATCTTCAATTATACACAATACATCTGCACCATCCCTGCACAGTTGAACTTTGACACCCCCATTGTACCTATGAGATTTGGGTTGGAGCTAAGTGTGCTGCCATTCTAGAGTCTATATTGGTTTCTTTGATTTTGTCGATGTTCATGCTATTCATGTTCAGGTTTGGCCGAGTCTTACTGTTATTGCTATGTTTCTCATTGTCTTCTGTGTTCGCATTCAATGGAGTGAGACATCATGCACATTGCATTGAGGAGCACCCACTATAGAGGGCATGACTCATTATCCCCACTACAATAGATCATTCTGAGTTGCTATAGACACCACATTTACCCTTGGCCGTTGTGAAAGTGCATCAACCACTTGATTGTGCTTGCCAACAATGTGAGCAATATGAAATTTAACTTGCAAAAGAAAATTTTCCCACCTCATTTGTTTGTTGGAGAGCTTGGTTTGCGTCATGAATTCCTTGAGGCTTTGTGATCCATTCGTAGGATGAATGGAGCCCCCAAGAGATAGTGCTTCCATGTGTCTAGGGCACGTAGAATAGCTAAAAGCTCTTTTTCGTATATGCCCAAGATCCGTTAATCGGCATTGAGCCTTTGGCTCTCATATGCTATGGCATGCCCTTCTTGAAGCAAAAATGCTCCAAGGCAATCACCACAAGCATCACATTGGACGTCAAATGGCTTTGAGAGATCCGACAGCATAAGGATTGGTTGGGAGGTAAGCTTCTCTTTGAGCTTGTCAAAAGCATTTTGTTCTTTAGCAGTTCATAATTACTTAATGTTCTTCCTTGTTAAGTCATGCAATGGTCCTGCTATTTGAGAGAATTTTTCTATGAAGCATCTATAGTATGCACACATACCAATAAATCTTCTTAGCTCATGTTGATTCCTTGGATTAGGTTATGCTTTTATTACCTCCAACTTTGATGGATTCATACATATACCATCTTGAGAGATAATGTGATCTAATTATTAAATCTCTTGTAGGAAAAAATCACTTTTCTTTTTATTAATGAAAAGCTTATTCTCTCTCACAACTTGAAAGATTACCTGGAGGTGTCACTTGTACTCTTCAAGAGAATTTGAGTGGCGTGAAGATTTTTGTCCATCGTGAGTTTGAATGCGCTTGGAGCATTTGTCAGGCCAAAACTTGTAACTTATCAAATAGATCTTCTACCCGTGGCACAGGAAATTTTTCTATAGTGATCCTATTTAGTGCTCTATGTTGACACACATGTGATATGTGCCATCTTTCTTTTGCACTAAAGTGTTCGGGTATAAAGCCCAATGTGGTCGCCCAAGTAAGTGGGCGGGCCGCCAGGTATGTACACATATTCTTTTGTAAAAACCTAATAAGAACTCACTATGCTCTACACATTATAGTAGAGCGAGTTCACCATATCGTCGTGCTCTTCTTCTCGCACTCTTTCTCGCGTCCCACTTCCGCTCGTACTCCTTCAACTGGTATCAGAGCTCAGATCGAGGCTCGGGGCAGCACTGCAGGAGGCTAGAGTCACCAACTCAGATTGGAGTGAAATTCGACAGGCGAAGACACGGCCCCAAATCTCGTGGGAAAGCTCGAGGGACTTGGTGTTGTCAGAATTTCATTCTGAGGTCATCTCGGCCACCGTTCGGCTTTGACAAAGGTCTGCGCAGGCCATTTTCGACTACACGGTCTCAGCGTGTGCAGATCCGACTCTGCAAATTTGGGGTTTTTGGCCTACGACTGTAGGTGCTAAGGATATCGACACTCCCAGAGTGTTGATTTGTGGCTGTCTACACATCGAAGGACGGCTCACAGTTCTTGGAGGCGTGTCACATACGACACGGGCGCATCTACACACAGATTGTAGGCGACATCCACTAGTTCATCAGGTAGCTTGTGTTTGCTGCTTGATATTCCAGATTTCATCCTGACATTGCAGGTACTTCCACATGGGATGTATTGTCAGAGATGATGTATGTCTGTTGAGGGTTTGCTGGCTGTGAGTCACGCAGCAAACAACCGCCGCAGCGGTTACAGCATACAGTGGGAAATTTGTGGATGTATGACTTTATGGGAAGTCTATGTACTGTCAGATTTACTGCAGCCTTTGTTGAGGGTCGAGTGAGGTTTTATTGAGGTGGATTCTCGAATGTTGAGATCCTTTCGGTGATACAGGTCTTGGAGCGATCCCTCGAGCACCCTTAGATAGGCAGCTAGGATGTATTGACTGTGAGTTAGACAGTTGGGATTGCATCTTTGCTTTACTGCCATTGAGGCATTGTCGCAGTCTATGCTTACAGGATAGTGACAGGACAGTGAGAGACAGTACAGGTGCAGGACACGTTTACCCGCAGCTTACAGTGTTTTTTGAGCTGTTTTTTGGTCTGTTTTTTAGTACACCAGAGCCATTTTACAAAGGAGACTCTGCCAAAATTTCTGCAGAATCTGAAGCTTTCTTCGTTCATTTGACAGGTTGATATTGGTTCAGAGGTCAGTTTACAGGGGAAACTCTGCCGAATTTTTCCCAGGAAAGTAAACTACTGTGAAGCGTAGCTATGGCTGAATCACAGGACACTGCTCTTTACAATATCAAGAAGCTGGATGGAACCAATTTCCCATTGTGGAAGAAGCAGATTTGGCACATGTTGGTACAAAAGAAGCAGATAAAACCTATAAATCTCAAGGGGATAAAACCAGAAGATATGGACGAAGATGAATGGAGCGAAATGGATGAATTGGCACTTTCTACCATTATGCTGACTTTGGAAGAAAGTGTTTACTTCAATGTAGCAGACGAGATGTCGGCTTATCAAGCATGGTTAAAGCTGAGTGATCTTTATGAGAAGCAGAGTGCAGCTTCACAGGTATACTGGCTTAAGAAGCTTGTTGACTTGAAGATGAAAGAAGGGACACCTATGTCCAATCATCTGAATGAATTCAACACAATCTACAGTCAGTTGTCAGCTCAAGGTGTCAAGTTTGATGAACCTGTTAGAGCTATGTTCCTGTTGATCACATTGCCGAAAAGTTGGGACACTTTTCGCACAACTTTGAGTAATTATGCACCTCCAGATGGTTTGAACATAGCAAGTGTAGAAGGAAGTCTGCTTACTGAAGAAACCAATAGAAAGACAATGGACAAAGGCAAAGGAACAGCCTTAGTTGTCAGGGGAAGGACCAAAGAAAAGCACAAAGGTGGAAAGAGGAATCAGTCTCGTAGCAAGTCCCGCAGTGCTAAAGGCAAGAGTGACATAGAATGCTACCATTGTGGCAAGAAGGGTCACATGAAAAGAGACTGCAGAGAATGGAAAGCAGAAAAAGGAAAAGAGAAAGCTGAAGACCATGGTGAGAAGAACAAGTCCTCAGTGAAGATTCAAGAAATAAATGTGACAAACACTGTTGCAGAGGATGACAGTCTAGTGTCAGGAGACATCTACTTCTTGAAGAATACAATGGACTCAGCTCTTCTTACAGCATCTGATGGAAATGCACTGAGTGACTGGATTATAGACTCAGGGGCATCACTTCATGTGTCTCCAAACAAGGAGTGGTTTACCTCTTATGTGACCACTAAAGATCATGTTCGGCTAGGCAATGGGCAGACATGTGAGATCTTAGGTGTTGGAGATGTACAATTGAAGTTTCAGAATGGCTCTTCTTTCACGCTGAAGAATGTGAGACATGTTCCCGCAATTACAAAGAGCTTGATCAGCACAGGTTTACTTGATGATGTTGGCTACGTCACCACTTTTGGACAGAACATGTGGAAGATATCCAAGGGTTCTATGACAGTAGCACATGGAGTAAAGTCTGGAGGACTTTACATGATCTATGTATCAAATGTCTCTAAAAATGTAATCAATGTAATCGAGCAGCCGAACGTTTCTTTGTGGCATAGCCGATTAGGACATATGTCCAAGAAGGGAATGGAAATCTTGTCTCGTTCTGGTTATTTGCCTGGCTTTTCATTTAATGATTTTGAATTCTGTGAACATTGTCTGTATGGTAAGCAAACACAGCAACCACATAAGCATAGAAGCAGTAGAAGAGATACACAGTTGGCACTTGTTCATAGTGATTTGTGTGGACCTATGCCTAACCTATCTCTAGGGGGAACTTCTTACTTTATGACATTTGTAGATGATTACTCGAGGAAAGTATGGGTTTACTTTCTCAAGCACAAGGATGAAGCGTTTAGTGTTTTCAAAACGTTTGTGACACTTGTGGAGAATCAGAGTGGCAAGAAGCTTAAATGCTTACGCACTGACAATGGTGGAGAGTATGTTTCAAAGGCCTTTCAGGACTTTTGTGAGTCAAAAGGTATAAAACGTGAACTTACTGCTCCTTACAATCCTCCTCAAAATGGTGTTGCTGAGAGGATGAATAGGACCATACAAGAGAAGGTCAGAAGTATGTTGTCTAATGCACAGCTACCAAATGGGTTTTGGGCTGAAGCTGTATCAACAGCTGTTCATCTTGTAAATAGATCTCCTAGCAAGGTTTTGCAGAAGGATTCAGTGCCAGAGATGGTATGGTCAGGCAAAATGCCCTCATACAAGCATCTCAAAGTCTTTGGCTGTGAGGCATATACTCACGTTCCAAAGGAATTTAGGAACAAACTTGAGCCAAAGAGTAGAAAGTGCATCTTTCTAGGCTATGGTAATTCTGGCGAGATGGGGTACAGACTTTGGGATCCCGAATCCAGAAAGGTTGTCCGCAACAATGATGTTCACTTTAATGAATCCAAATATCATTCTAAACCAGAGAGGGTTGAGGAGATTAGAAGAGTTGTCTTCCAAGAAGATGGACCTGCACGTGCAAGACATAATGTCAGGGCTCAAGAGGAGCAAGGACAGGATAGAGTGGAACCACAGGTTGTGGCTGAGCCTGAGCCACCTATTGTGCGTAGATCTGGACGTGTCACGCGACCTCCTGATAGGTTTGTTCCATCTATGAACTATGTCATGTTGACTGATTGCAATGAGCCTTCATGTTACAAGGAAGCAGTGCAAATGAAGGACTCCGGGAATTGGCAATTGGCCATGCAGTCAAAGATGACAGCTCTGCATAAAAACCAGACATGGAAGCTAGTTAAATTACCACGGGGCAAAAAGGCTCTACCCTGTAAATGGGTTTACAGGTATAAGATCACCGCTCATGATAGTGAGCCAAAGTACAAAGCAAGGCTTGTTGCCAAGGGCTTTAAGCAAGAACAAGACATTGACTTTGATGAAGTCTTCTCTCCGGTGGTCAAGATGACTACATTGAGATGCTTTCTTGCATTGGTTGCCATATTAGATTTGGTGTTGCACCAAATGGATGTCAAGACAGCGTTCTTGCATGGTGATTTAGATGTGGAAATTTACATGCAGCAGCCAGAAGGGTTTGTTGAGAAAGGCAAGGAAGATTGGGTATGCCAGTTGTTAAAGAGTCTTTATGGCTTAAAACAATCACCGAGGGCATGGTACCATAAATTCCACAAGTTTATGCTTTCTCAAGGCTACAAACGTAGTGAGTTCGATCACTGTCTATATACAAAGAAGGCTAAGGATGGTAGTTGGTTGATCCTTATTTTGTATGTGGATGACATGTTGATTGCTGGCAAGCACTTGGAAGAAATTTCAGCTTTGAAGTCAAAGATGGCAAAATCGTTTGACATGAAAGACATGGGTGAGGCAAGTCATATACTTGGTATGCGCATTGAGAGAGACAGATCAAAGAAGTTTATTTGGTTAACTCAAACAGACTATATTGACAAGGTTTTGCAACGTTTAATATGGAGAAGGGAAAGGCACTGAGTGTTCCATTGCCACCATATGTGAAACTTAGCAAACAAGATTGTCCTGTGTCTGAGGAAGAATAGGCTGAAATGGATAAGATTCCATTTGCGTCTGCAGTGGGTAGTTTGATGTATGCAATGATTGCTACTCGCCCAGACATTGCATTTGCAGTGGGAGTAGTAAGTCGATACATGTCAAACCCAGGCAAGAAACATTGGGAGGCAGTGAAAGGAATATTGAGATACCTGAAAGCTACAAAGAGTATGCGTATATGCTATGGGAGTCAGGAGCTAAATGTAAAGGGTTTTACAGACTCAGATTATGCAGGTGACTTAGACAACCGAAGGTCTACGTCAGGGTATGTCTTTACATTGGCTGGTGGAGCAGTATCATGGCGTTCTAGATTACAAGATTGTGTTACTCAGTCTACTACAGAGGCTGAATATGTTGCAGTATCAAAGGCATGCAAAGAATCAATTTGGCTTAATTGACTAGTAACAGATCTAGGAATCAAAGAAGAGATGCATGTGTTATATTGTGATAGTCAAAGTGCTATACAATTGGCTCGCAATCCAGTTTATCACTCAAAGACAAAGCATGTGGATGTGAAGTATCATTTCATCAGGGAAATGCTCGAGGATAAGCAACTTCAGCTTTTCAAATTTCACACCACAGAAAATCCTGCTGATCTACTTACAAAAGGACTTCCCTCAGAGAGCTTTGCGCATTTTCGCAAGCAGTTAGGTGTAGGGTAGTACATCACTTCTCTACATCTCTTGTATATTAGCTTGTATAGTAGCTTCTCTCACACTTAAAGTACCACATTGGACTTTAAGTGGGAGGTTGTTGGGGTATAAAGCCCAATGTGGTCGCCCAGGTAAGTGGGCGGGCCGCCAGGTATGTACACATATTCTTTTGTAAAAACCTAATAAGAACTCACTATGCTCTACACATTACAGTAGAGCGAGTTCACCATATCGTCGTGCTCTTCTTCTCGCACTCTTTCTCGCGTCGCACTTCCGCTCGTACTCCTTCATAAAGTACTTGTTGTGAACAGAATGGAGAGGAGCTAGGCCTCGCCATCCCTTTTTCCACCAATTCATGCACTTGCCTCATGATCTCCTCTTGTTAAGCTTGTGAAACTCAATAAGGAGGTTTATTAGGTGGTGAGATTCCTAATAGAAGCTCTATTGCATGGTCAACATCCCCTCATTTTGGAGGTATCTCACTAGGGATTTCATCAATTAAAACATCTTGGAATCCATTTAGGAAATTAGACAGCTCTATTCCTCTTGATTCCCTTTATTGCTACTTGTGAAAATATTAGAATCGTTTACAGATTCTCAAAAATCATATACACAAAAATAGAGCTTTGCATTGACTTATCAAAAGAAAGCGTATTTACCAGGGATATGGCATTCCCCAACTTGTTAGCATCTATGTACATGCTCTTTTCCCTATAGGTGAAGTAGATTCTCCTTTCAAGGAACTTCATGTTGGCAACCATGCGGTTGAACCATGGTGCCCCTAGGATAACATCCTCATATTGGAGAGGAGAGATTAAAAAAAGTCTTCTTTGTCGAGGTAGCTTTGGACATGAAGCCTCAACTTCCCAATCAAGGGAGTAACGGAGGCTTGCTATCCCTTGAAAGCTCCATCGGCAGTTACAGTATCTCCCATCTCAAAAGCTTGAATGCCCAACTTAGTGGCCATCTCCGTTAAGATGAAGTTGTGAGTAGAGCCAGGGTCAAACAAGATGAAGGCATCATGTTCCCTTACCTTTCCCCAAGCATAGGAGAGGGATAAGCCTTGGCAATGAGTATCCTCTTTTGGAGCTTCAACCATGGAAGCTCTAAGAGTGTCATTGTGTACATTTTTCTTTTGGGGCAAGAATGATAACCATGTCCTTGCTCCCCACACTTAAAAAATTTATGGTCTTTACGAAAGGCCTTAATTCTTTGAGAGAGAGCTTATTTTTACCTTTGTAAGCTCCTTTCTCCTTGGCCTTATTGTTGTTGGTTTTGGTGTAGCCTTGGGAGGAGTTTTGAGCATTGCTCTTCCCTTTAGCTTCATTTTGATCCTTGTTTTCCATGGGCTTGAAATTTCTTCTCGCCCCTTGTTGGAAATTGATCCTTGAAGCAACCATAGTGTGGTGGATGACTTCACTGATAGTGCTAGGGTGTTGCAAGTTGACATACTCGGCCATTTCATCAGATATTGTCTACATATTTGTGGATAGACTCATCGAAGAGTAGCTTCAAACTTTGCCATTCAGTGAGCACTTTGTCCTTGGCATCACTTGCACGGAATTGCTTCATTATGGAAACTTGTAGAGTTTTCCATGTCTTTGGGGCTTTGCCGTTTCCACGAAGGCTAGCCCACCATTGACGAGCAGACTTCTAGAAGTGCATAGCTACATGGTGTAGCTTGGAGGACTATATGAAGTCCTCATCTCCAAAGGTCGCATCAAATTGTTGGATGAAGACCAATACTTTGTTGGTGGCACCAAAGGTGCCATCATAGGTAAGAAAAGAGATACTCTTTCCTTCCTGTTTGAATTTCTTGAGCTTTTGGGACCTTTTCCATGTTGGGTAAGTTTTGCGATGTCCTCTCCTCTTGTATTCTCTAGGAGAATAGTTGTTGCTTTCATCAGAATAGGAGGAAGATGAAGAAGAAGGAGAAGCGTGTGACCTCTTTCTTGCCTTTTTTTCCTCTCTTCACTTTCGGAATGACGAGGAGAAGGACTATGGGTTGATTGTTTCCTCTTGAGAGGAGTTGGCGACAGTCTAAACCGCCGTCTTCGGTGGAGCCACATCTTCAGAGGAAAGGAGGGATCTTCTTATTTCTCGTTCTTTGGATTCCTCCTCTCTTATGGGAGAGAGTCTTCTTTTGAGAGTCTCATCAAGAGGCATCCTAAACTCTCTCTCCTCTTGGAGAGGAAGGGAAATCCCATAAGCACGAAGTTGTTGAGTAACTTCGGCTTGCAAAGCTTGATGCAACCTAGTAAAAAGATAATTAACAAACATGGGGGCACCATCATTATCACCTTCATGTGCAAAAATAAAATTATCAATGTTCATTCTAATTGCTTGGTTATTGTCAGCCATGCTAATTATATGTATGAGTTGTTTACTTAGTGTATCTTTTGGCAATTCAAAACCTTAGTTGCTACTCCTCTTAGCCTTTGAAAATAAGCACTTAAGTATCTACACGCACGGCTCGAATTGGTTAATTATAGAGAGTAGATTAGTGGAGTGGGTCTAACATAGCAGAATTTCCGAGGGATAGCTGCCTTCGGACTTCTTATGGCTCAATAATGGTAAAGCCATAGGCAAGTCTAAAAAGACCCCATTATCAAGACCAAAGCTCCCGAGGTGTGCACCATATCCCACATAGTGAGCTCAAAAAAACCAATAATAGATCCCATACCCACTTACCCTAATATAATTAACAAAATCAACCATTAATAGGCTACTTAACGACCTCTCTTCTTAAGCAAGAAAAGAGAAACCAATTGCTCTGATATCAATGTAATGAAAATGGCCTATGAACTTTGAGAATAGTGGAATTAAGAGAATTAGAGTGAGCATTTTTGTGAGATTACTTTGAGAACATAGGGGGTGAACTTAATTGATGGTAGCAACATAAACATAGTACTTAATTAACTTGACATGAACAATACTTTTGCAACAGAGAGATTATTAGAGAACGTGACGATAGTTGAAGACCGGATTTACTTGGAGCCGGTCCCCCCTCCAAAAGGCATTTGTATTATAGATTCTCCCATCAAGAGAGACTTGGTACAATACAATCTTTGTGTTCCTTGTGACCTAGGTGATGCAATGAAGATGGAAACCTTCATGCATCATGAGCATAACATAAACTTTGCGAAAGGCATTAACTATCCCAAGCCTTAGTCCCAAGGCCTCAAACACCTTCGAAGCTGGAGAGAGCTAGCGGGGAATGAGGGTAGGGAAGAGGAAAAAGAATCATTCATAGGAGAAAGAAATAGTTTCTCACTTATCATCACTCTTCTTGCTTAGCATAGCATAATAGCATAGTAATGAAGATGAAGAAGATGACAAGCTTAAGCCAAGAGTATTGTTGTAGGCTCTCAACGTCTCAACAAGCTTGGAGAAGGAGGCGGAGATCTTGCACTTTGCACTCCACACAATGAGATTATGTGTGTGTGTGTGTGTGTCTGGGAGAGTATACCCTTCTCATGCTTTGTCCACCCCTCTCCCTCCCTCCCTCCCTCTCTTTTATTTAATTATATCATTTTGACATGTGTCCTCTTTTTCCTCTTTGAGAGAAAGAGATTAATTATTTATTTTTATGCATCTAAATACTCATTGGACCCCTTTAAAGCCTATCCAATAAGATTCAAGGACATCATAAGGGCCACATGCGGAGGATCTTGACATGTGTCTTTTATGCTTTTTAAGATCTCATCTTTGAATTGAACAATTCAAGCACTTAGTCATTTAAGCATGGAAACCGTTTATGCCTCTTGAGAGTTTATGTTGGAATTGAACACTTCAAGAACCTTAGTCATTTAAGCATGAGAAGCACCTCAAGCTTTGGAAAGGTTCCCACAAACACTTTAAGCACTTTAGTTATTAGCAAGTACGACAAGCACCTCATGCTTGGGTAGGATTCCCACCTCAAGGTCAGCCCTAGCTTCCCTAAGGTCAAAGGACTTTTTATGCTTCTTAAGATATCATCTTTGAATTGAACACTTCAAGCACCTAGTCATTTAAGCATGGAAATTGTTTATGCCTCTTTAGAGTTTATGTTTGAATTGAACACTTCAAGAACCTTAGACATTTAAGCATGAGAAGCACCTCCAGCTTGCGAAAGGTTTCCACAAACACTTTAAGCACTTTAATTAGCAAGCATGATGTTGGGGGATATGTGTTCGAAACTTGCACCAGTTCAACGTCGAGCTGCTTTGGCTGTGGAAAAATTGAGAGCCAAGAATTACCGCACCGCACAATACAGTAGTTGGTAATGCTACCCACGCACAAAAATTGCTTGGAAACTGGTAACATCGACGAAATTGACGCACAATCACGAATTAGTGCCGTTAACTACACCATTAATTAATGCAAATGATGGTTTAGGAGTTTAAGCTCCCCTTACGAATTACCTCGTGTCATTAACGGCTCCGTGATTCATCAAAAGATTAACTAAACTTAAGATGTCGCTGATGAACAAAAATCCTTCTGTGCCGGTTTTCCTAAATTGATTTTTCTTCAGCTTTACCTCTTCAATTACCGTCGTCAACTCCCTTCTTTTGTTTCTTACTAAGCTTGGCTCCCTTCTTGCCTGCGAGCTCCCTTGTATCTGTTATGCACTTGCCCTCTTTGCTTGTCTCTTCCTCCGAGAGCCTTGCTTGCTCAAGCACGAGAGAAAGAACACACTTCGCCTTATCGAATTCCCCTTGCTTTGCCAGCCTCCTTCTCCAGCAAGGCTCCGATTTGCTTCCTTGTTCCTTCTCTAGCACGAATAGAGATAGGCTTCTTGTGCAAGCTCAAGAGAGAAATGCTAGCGAGAGAGAGAGAGAGCTCCATTCCTCCCCAAGCTCGCAGTGCTCCCTTCCCTCTTCTCTCGTTCATCTCCTATTACTTGCTATGTTTTACCTCTTTTTTACAATAACCACACACCCTGCATGCGAAAAAATCCCGCTATTAATAGCTCCTCTCTCCCTTAGCAATTACAGCGCCGTCGTTACTAGGGAGGTCAAAAAAATCCATTCTTATGATGTGACAGTGGCGGAAATGACACACACGAAAACCGACCTAAATGGGTCTGAATCTGGTCGTTTTGAGCTACTGAGCAAATTTCGCTTCAGCCATGAGCTCACCCGAGGCCTGTAGCACTCCCTATGAGCCGTTCTTTCCCGACTCGTTGCCGCTGCCTACTGCACGACGCCATGCCCCCTTTTTTTTTCCTTTTCCTCCACACTTAAGTCCTTATTAAAACACCTTTGGGCAGCCATTAGATTTTAGTGGGCGGGTGGCCCTTAAACTTCATAGTGAGCACCACATTGAACATACATGCCGACCAAGCAATGCCAAGCAGTACAACTTCATTGCACCCCATTTGGCATAAGTACTAACAAGGGCTTTGCCAAGGTAGACATCAGAATCAAGACCATACTTGAGAATACAAGAATGTGTGTTGTGCATTCCCTGCTCCAAGTCCACCAAGTTGGAGCATGCTCTCAAAATTGCTGGAAGAACATGTCCATCAGGCATCACACTTGTGTATACACATCGGCCAAGATTGCCTAGCAGCTCATTTTTCTCTAGCAAGCCGCAGCCGTGTTGGCATTTCCCCGCAATCACTGCATTCCAAAACCCGGTCGAGAGCCAAAAACTCCCAGATGGCACTCCGACCGAGCCAACTAGACTGGCACTGAACCAGCCCCTGGTGAATCTTTAACGGCCAATAACTTGGCAATTGGAACTCCGATTACTGATCTAAAAAGACCGATGCGCTCCACAAAGTGAGCACTTCATGCCCATGCATTCATTTCATTTCTATCCCCTCAGCTGTAGTTGCCCAATCTGGTACGGATCTGCAATTGACTCAAATTTCAAACTGCCATAACTTTTTCTCCATAGCTCCAATCGACAAGCTGTAAAGACAAGCTTGTTTTGGCTGTTTTAGTCGCATTTGACATACATTCAGCATCAAACTTGAACTGTTACTAGGTCCTAAACACTATTAATTAATCATGTAAGCTTCAAAAGATCTTGATGTGCATTTTTTGGCATCTTTCTTAGCATAGGAGCGGAGCTGCATGACATCCACCCCCTCTGAACCTGCACAGCCTCCGGTCTGTGCCAACTGCACTTATGAAGCATCATCAAACTCATCGTCTGATGCATACATAACAATATCTTAAGGAGGTTGATCTGTGTTGAAATCTCCAATAACCCAATCCCCATCCTTATTAGCATGAGGTTGTAGTCTGTGCTTGCCATTAAATGCTGCTTTATTCTTCAACCTTGCTTCATTAAGCATCACTTTAGCCTATTCAATATCTTCCTGATGCCTTTCAAGCTGGAAAATGCGCAAGGCAAGCAAATCTTCTGTAGATATACCTTCTTCCCATGGCATTACGGTCCAAGAAATAACCACTTCCTCTGTACTAGGCATAATGGGTTTTTTCTCGTACATTAGCTCAAATGGAATAATACCTGTAACTTAACTAAGAGTAGTTCGATCACCACATATATCAAATGGTAGGAGTTTAGGCCAATCACCAATATGTTTGTGGCATGCCTTTGCTAAAGCTTTAACAATAGGCGGATGCCCTCTTTCACTTTTACCATTACACTCTGGATTGTATGCTGTAGTGAGAGCCAATTTAATGCCCAAGCGAGCAAAGAAATCCCGAGCTTCATCTGCATCCAGCTCTCCTCTATCAGTAGTAATTCTACCAACACATCCATACCTAGAAATAACATCCTCAACCAAGAACTTGCATACAAAATTGGTAGCTTTGGTACGCAAAGCTCTACCTTCCACCTAATTAGTAAGATCTTCTCTGGCAAGAACAATATACTGCATCTTCCAAACACCTATTGGCATGGTAATCAGGTCCACCACCCACTTGTAGTGCATAGCCAGTGGATAGGTGGGATGCAATCCATCTTGATGTCGCACATTAGAATAATGTTGGCATACTGAGCATGTCTCCACAAACTGAGCCACATCTTTATACATACCTTTCCACCAGTAACGATCCTTAATCTTGACAAAAGTTGCCCAGACCCCTCTATGTCTAGCCCATAAACTCTCATGAAATTCTTTGATAACCTGTTGTTGAGTTGCTTTATCACAAACAACCTCTTGCAGTATCCCTCTAGAGCATTTTGGTTACTTCCATAAATGTCCATCCTTCAGCAAATAGTCGTAAGAGACTTAATATAGGCTATCCATCGTAGCATAGCAATATCCGGAGTAGAGCATTCGCAATCATCCAATGTGGCAGGCAAATAAGATAGAATACACATGCACCCAAAAACCGACGAACTTCAGTAACCGAAGATTTCCTTCATCTTTTGAATAGCTTCAACTTTAGCCGGACTTGGCCTTCTACCTTCTGAACTTCACATAGGCCCCACAATTACAACCTCTTTAGCACCAAAAACTGGTTTTTGCCCTGAAAGTGTTAAGTTAACTTCTTCAAGCCTAGATAAAATAGCATCACAGTCAGCAATATGTTGAGCAACAAACTGTTGGCACCCCCTCTGATCTTTTACCTCATATTTGAGCCTTCCTCACAGCCTTTAATTGGTAGATCATCAATGAAAGGCATAGTAGCATGGGGAATAAAGTCCCTTAATACCTTATTCATGTTGTTCATCATATGAGCTACAGAATTAGTAGCACCCTGTGGCAGAGTGCACATCCTTACCAAACCAAGAGGTGTACGCATCGTAGTAAGATCCTTGCTCTCCAAAGCTAACTGAAATTGATCATATCCAGAGTAAATATCACCCATAGAGTAATTTGATCTACCTAAAAATGCTTCAGCAAATTCATCCACAATTGGGCCAGTACCCACATTGCAAATTGTGACCTTGTTAACCGGCTGCATATCATGTATGAACCTTAAAGTACCATTTTTCTTTGGAACAGTGAACCATCGGTTAGAGTATGGTGCACATGATGCTTCCAAAATTCCCATTTGTATCTTCTCATTAAGCAAATTGATAAGCTTTTGCAAGTGAGCTTTAGGAATTGGAATGGGACGTAAGCTCCATGGCATGTGAGGAGCAGTGAATATAACCATAGGTGAAACAACACTTGAATCAGCACACCCAATCTCACTTGGCTCAAAAGCAAAAGCTTTACTGTGTTTTTTGAGCATACTTTGAAAGCACATGATTTCCTCTTCGTTGAGAAAACCATCTTCTCCAACCTTCAACTGCTGCAATGTCTCTTTAGTAAATTTCTGCCCAATGTTATAAGGATTTCTGAGCATAGGTTGTCGAGAAGCTTCTTTAGTCACCCCATCACTTCCGTCTGGTAGAGGTGTAGCCACTGGTCTCACTTCTTTGCAATTTTCTTGTACTTCGTCTCTACATGTGCTTCAACTTCTTTACCCAAGTCATCCTCAATATGCATAAGTGCCTCGTATCTGTCCAGTTCTTTGTACATGTCCATTGAGTGCACCTTAACGACTTCAGTTCCACTTTCTAACCTGTTTTGCGTGATATCCTCAAGCTCTGACATAGTGTCAACATAAGAAATCTCTTCAAAGATTCCTGAAATCACATCATCTGGTTCCAGCACATCACATCCTTGCAATTCACTATGAATGCTTGAAACATATTGTTTCTCCCACTTAGTTAAATCATTAAATTTTCTATAAGATACTGAACCCTCAGATGTCAATCCCAAAAATCCTGAAGAGAAGGTTTCTCTTTGCGAGAACTTCTCCTCAGTTGTACCACCATAGTCCCGCTTCATAGTGGCACCCCAAGAAAATCCTGAGCAAATATTTTTTCTTTGAACTCTTTGTGTATCTTTGGCATTGGACGATCACGTAAACTGTCTTTGTTTCTAGCATGGTCAACACATACATTTAAAATTTGAATCGCTTTCTTACCATCTCGGCTCTGAACCCTGGCATAGGCTGAGCCATCATCTAGCACCTTAGTTTCCATTCGCACAGCCGTAATGTAGGGCTGTCCCAAAATCAGTGGGTAGGAGGAATGCTCCTGTATAAAAAAGCTTTGCTCATCACAAACATCCCCAATAGTTACCTTAACATTTGCACATGCACCGTAAAGATCTCCAGGAAGCATGTTGGCAGCTCGAATCTACCACCCGTGATCCACATCAATAGGCCACTTCCCCTTCTGGTGAAATTTCTTTGCCATAAGATTTTTTGAACCATGGTCTATAAGGGCTAAGACCGGCTCCTCAATGTTGCCAAGCTTTACCACTGTTTCTAGCGTTGCTCTTGCCCAATGAGTCCTTGAAAAGTGATTCTTGGGTATTTTTCTTCATGTTCCCCATCATTAAAATGCATGTTTCTTACCTCAGGTACAATTGGGTTTGAAACCACCACAGGCTTTAACTCTTCTTCTTCAAGATCTACTAAGTATTCTTCATAGTCATCCAAAATTGCTTCAATGTGACGAACCACTTGGCTCTTAACTAGATTTGGCTCTTGTTCACTCTGTATCTATCGCTTCCTTTTCATAATGTTGATGATCTCCTCATGGAACTTGCACTTGGCAATTCCCAAAATATCCCTCAATGTGAGCTCCGCTTTACTATTCAAGATACGTTCTTCAAAAACCTTCTTCAAATCCGTAGCCAATTCAATATCAGACTTGAGTTTATACGAGGGCCCTTTAGGCTTACCTTGCTTTTTGTCCTTCGAAGCCTCCTCCATAACCACTTTAGGAGCAGGCTTAGAAGCAGGCCCTTCTTCTTTCTTTGCTGGATCGTTGGCCTTTTTGATTTCCCAGCAACCTCTTCATCCCTTTTCCGCTTCTCTTCCACCATAGCTTCATTGGCTTGAGCTTTGGCAATATACGCATATACTGAAAGAGAATCTACTGAATCGGTCCACCCTGTAGTTTCCCAAGTTGAATTATTCAGCTGGCGTAACTTCCCATACGTTACCTTACCTGCTTCTGCTGTCTTTAAAGCATACGGCCACAAGTGGCCCTTTGCACGTGTACCCTCATCATCTCCCTTACCACAAACATGCAGCCCATATGTAGTTGCTTCCACAAGAGCAACATTATGTTGTATTTCTTCCACTAGCTTCTTCATACCACCCCTCCCAAAGTTTAAGCGGAGCATCTCTCCTATTGCCCTGCGATGAATCTTCCTGTCCTTCCAGAAAACCACATTCTTCTTGTAACCTTCATCAAACTCATTGCACTCTTTCACATCCCTGTGGTCTTCACTATCGCACCACATGCATCAATTATCCCAGCTTTTACGTGGTGGCTGCTGCTGCTGCTGAGGTTCAAAAGTAGATGCTTTTGTAGCTAACCCTTCAAATTTAACAGTTTTGAAATTCAAATTCAACTCTTGAATACCTTTAATCAGATCGTCAAGAACAGGCCCATCCACCTTCGGTACTGTCGAGGGTGACTTCTCTTTAATCTCTTTTTCAGCATCATCTATTACCTCGATCACGATCTACTTGTCAACTCGCTTCTGTCGTTTTACGATCATATTCACTGCTTCAGAGGCTATTTTTCCAATCTGATGTCAATCCCAGTTCTCGTGTCGGGTCCTCCAATAATTGCACCAAACTCTTTGAAGTCATGGATCAATAGTTTAAATAAACAAATCCACCTTCTGATCCTTCGGAGAACATTGTTCTGCTGATGACAACTGATCAAACTTCTTTTCAAACTCTCGTAACAGCTCTCGTGCAGATAAATTTTTACCCGTCTTCTGCACCCACTTCATAAAACTCTATCTGGTCACCCTCTGAGAATCTTCCAAAAAATATTCCTCTTGCAGCGCCTTCTTAAAGTTCTGCCAGTTTGGTCCTTAAGCCGCCTGAATTTCTTTAATCCGGGTCCTAAGTTCCGGCACTGCAATCAGATGAAATCCTTCCACTAAATCATGGTCTTCAATTCCATTATCTTCCATATACTGCTCATAAAAATTGCAAAATTTTGAAATATCTTGGCCTTCAAATCACTGCAACTTCTCTATAACATTTTTCC
Source organism: Adiantum capillus-veneris (assembly GCF_014529385.1). NCBI lineage: Eukaryota > Viridiplantae > Streptophyta > Polypodiopsida > Polypodiales > Pteridaceae > Adiantum > Adiantum capillus-veneris. The sequence goes on along the minus strand of NC_140942.1, from coordinate 142,249,990 downwards.
GGGCTTTACGAATCCGCTCTTGCAGATTATGTTGTTGTTGGGCAGCCTGTTGCTATTGCATGTACACTGCAAATTGCTGCATCTTTTGTTGCATGGCTGCCTCTTGCGGTGTAGACATAGGCTTCTACTATCTTCCCACCTCGGCTCGAGTTTCGCGTTGGGTTCACCAGGTGTCGGGGGATATGTGTTCGAAACTTGAGCCAAGTCAGTGCCGGGCTGCTGGTTGTGGAAAAATTGAGAGCTAATAATTGCCGCACGGCACGATATAGTAGTTATTATTTACTTGGTAATGCTACTGACGCACAAAAATTGCTTGAAAACTGGTAACGCCAATGAAATTGACGCACAATTACGAAGCAGCGCCGTTAACGACACCATTAATTAATGCAGATGATGGTGTAGGAGTTTAAGCTCCCCTTATAGATTACCCCGGGTCGTTAACGGCTCCGCGATTCATCAAAAGATTAACTAAACTTAAGCTGTCGTTGATGAGAAAAAATCCTTCTGTGCCGATTTCCCTAAATCAATTTTTCTTCAGCTTTACGTCTTCAATTGCCATCGTTGACTCCCTTCTTTTGTTTCTTACTCAGTTCGGCTCCCTTCTTGCCTGCGAGCTCCCTGGGACGGTTATGGATAGAGCTCAACGGAGCAAGCTTTGGAGCGAGTTTTTTTTTTCATCCCACCACCACTACCTCCCATTGCCGCCCCTTAGCACCCATTGCCACCACCAGCTTAGCCCACCAATGGTGGTTAGTAGTGCTAGCTTACTACCACCATGTGCCGCCCCTAATCCTACAACCATAGCCCATTGCCGCCCCTCTCTCCGGTAAAGTAACCATGAACCTCCTCCTCCTTTTGTGTGTGTGTGTGTGTGAGCCCCTACCCTTCCCCCCCCCCCCCCCCCCCCCCTCTCTCTCTCTCTCTCTCTCTCTCTCTCTCTCTCTCAGTTGTGTGTGTGGGTGTGGGTGTGGGTTTGTGTGTGTAATAAAAAGAGGAAAACGGTATAACCTTTTTATCACTCAAGTGTGGTAGATTGGTTATGCCATTTTCCTCTTGAATATCATGTCTTGAGTTCAACTACCGTATCTTTGAGGTCTCTTGGGATAGTTTCCTACGATGTTAAAATCCTCTTTTTCTCGGGTGTGTGTGTGTGTGGGAGTGTGCTAATAAAAAGAGGAAAACGGTATAACCTTTCTATCACCCAAGTGTGGTAGATTGGTTATTTCATTTCCCTCTTGAATAAAAGGTCTTGATTTCAACTCCCGTCGGTTGAGTTCTCTTGGGATAGTTTCCTATGACGTTAAAATCCTCTTCTTCTTCTTCTTTTTCTTTCCCTCCCTCCATATCTTCTCTCTCTCTCTCTCTCTCTCTCTCTCTCTCTCTCTCTCTCTCTCTCTCTCTCTCTCTTTGTGTGTGTGTGTGACATGGATAAATTACCCCTCTCCAGTATTTGTTGAACGCACCCTCCTTGTCTCTCACAGGGACCAAGATCACTCAGCTCATTAGAGAGGACTTGATTCAGTTAGGCACTAGGAGGACATGGATACACCCTATGTGTGTGCTTGGAACGAAGATGGTTTTCTACAGAGAGCATCTCCTTAAGCTTACAGAGGATGGTTTTGTGACCAAACCCACCTACATGAACACTCATCTATCCCATGGATTACGATGTGTTATTGGACAGATGCGCACATCATCACATCAGTTAGAGATTGAGGCTGACAGATGTAGAGGATTACCAAAAGTGGCTAGGGTTGAGAGAGAGCAAGGTGTGTTGGAGAGATAGAGAGAGAGAGAGAGAGCAGGAGGCAAAGAGAGAGAGGGAAGATATGGAGGGAGGGAGAGAGAGAGAGAGAGGTGGGGGGGGAGTGCCTTCTTGTTTTCTTTTTTTTCTACAGAGGGAAAGAGTGGGGGAAGGGGGTGCTCTCACTCTCTGCCACATCTCGGTCTCTCTCAACCCTAGCCTCTGATGGTACTCCTCCAAATCTGCCACCCTCACTGATGTGATCATGTGCGCATCTGTCCAATAACACATCGTAATCCATGGGATAGATGAGTGTTCATGTAGACGGGTCTGGTCACAAAATTATCCTCTGTAAGCTCAAGGAGATGCTCTCTGTAGAAAACCATTTTCATGCCAAGCACACGCATAGGCTGTATCCATGTCCTCCTAGTGTCTAATCGAATCAAGTCCTGTCCGATGAGCTGAGTGATCTCGGTCTGTGTGAGAGACAAGGAGGGTGCGTCCATCGAATACTTGGAAAGGGGGTAATATATCCATGTCAAAAGGGGGGGGGAGAGAGAGAGAGAGAGAGAGAGAGAGAGAGAGAGAGAGAGAGAGAGAGAGAGAGAGAGAGAGAGAGAGAGAGAGGTGGGGACAGGGAGAGAGAGAGAGGGGGGGGGGGCGGGAAGACAGGGGGAGAGAGGAGTGATAGGGAGTGGACACACACACACACACAGGATGAGGAGAGAGAGAGAGAGAGAGAGGAGAGAGGGGGAGAGAGGGGTGGCCAAGGAGAAGAGAGAGAGAGAGAGAGAGAGAGAGAGAGAGAGAGAGAGAGAGAGAGAGAGAGAGAGAGAGAGAGAGAGAGAGAGAGAGAGAGAGAGAGAGAGCGTGAAGGGGGGACATGGGTATAAAGTGATAGGAAAAGACAGAGGAAGAAGGGAGTGGAGGACCTTGAGGAAGGGAGGGGGTTGCTGGAGGACAAGAGAGGAAGTGAGGGCAGCTAGAGGAGTAAATGGAGGGAGGAGGTGGAGGAGAGGGAGGATGTTGGAGGAGGAGGCTGAGGAGTAGGAGCAAGGGAAAAGGAGGAAGCACATGGGCGGCGAGAGGAGGAAGGGGAGGTAGGGATGGCGGTCCTCAAAAAAAAAAAAAGCTCACTCCAAAGCTCGCTCAAAGACGTAACTCCGAGCTCCCTTCTATCTGTTATGCACTTGCCCTCCTTGCTTGTCTCTTCCTCTGAGAGCATTGCTTGCTCAAGCACGAGAGAAAGAACACACTTCGCCTTATCGAATCCCCCTTGCTTTTCCGGCCTCCTTCTCTAGCAAGGCTCTGATTCGCTTACTTGCTCCTTCTCTAGCACGGAGAGAGATAGGCTTCTCTAGCACGGAGAGAGATAGGCTTCTTGTGCAAGCCCGAGAGAGAAAGAGAGCACAATTCTCGTGCTAGCGAGAGAGAGAGAGAGAGAGAGAGAGAGAGAGAGAGAGAGAGCTCTGTTCCTCCCCAAGCTCGCAGCACTCCCTTCCCTCTTCTCTCGTTCACCTCCTATTACTTTCTACGTTTTCCCTCTTTTTCACAATAACCACACACCGTGCATGCAAAAAAATCCCGCTATTAATTGCTCCTCTCTCCCTTAGCAACGGCGGCGTCGCCGTTGCTAGGGAGGCCAAAAAAATCCACCCTTATGATGTGGCAGTGGTGGAAATGACGCGTGCAAAAACCGATTGAAATGGCTCCGAATCTTGTCGTTTTGAGCTGCTGAGCAAATTTCACTTCAGCCACCACGAGCTCGCCCGTGGCCTTTAGCACTCTCTATGAGCGCTTCTTTCCCCACTCGCTGCCGCTGCTTGCTGCATGATGCCATGCCCCCTTTTTTTTCCTTTTCCTCCACACTTAAGCCCTTATTAAAAAGCCTTTGGGTGGCCATTAGAGTTTAGTGGGCGGGCGGCCCTTAAACTTTATAGTGGGCACCACATTGAACATACATGCCGACCAAGCAATGCCAAGCAGTACAACTTCAATACACCCCATTTGGAATACATACTAACAAGGACTTTGCCAAGGTAGACATCAGAATCAAGACCATACTTGAGAATACAAGAATGTGTGTTGTCCATTCCCTGGTCCAAGTCCAACAAGTTGGAGCATGCTCTCAAAATTGATGGAAGAACATGTCTATCAGGCATCGGTCAAGCATTGCATCGCAGCTCATTTTTCTCCAACAAGCCGTAGCCGTGTTGGCATTTCCCCACAATCACTGCATTGCAAAACCAGGTCGAGAGCCAAAAACTCCCAGATGGCACTTGTGTATACACATCTGTCAAGCATTGCGTAGCAACTCATTTTTCTCCAGTAAGCCGCAGCCGTGTTGGCATTTCCTCGCAATCACTACATTCCAAAACCCGATCAAGAGCCAAAAAATCCAAGATGGCACTCCGGTCAAGCCAAGTAGACTGGCAAGGAACCGGCCCCGGTGAATCTTTAACGGCCAATAACTTGGCAACCGGAACTCCGATCACTGATTTGTAAAGATCGACGCGCTCCACAAAGTGAGCACTTCAGGCTCATGCGTTCATTTCATTTTTGTCCCCTCAGTTGCAGTTTCCCAATCTGGTACAGATCTGCAATCAACTCAAATTTCAAAGTGCCATAACTCTTTCTCCATAGCTCCAATCACGATGAGTCATAAAGACAAGCTGGTAGAGCACTTCAAGCACTGCAGTTTTAGATCATAATATCCCATCTGTGCTCACTTCAAGCATAGTCTGTTTTAGCATCATTAAGGTATGTTTTGGTCATTTTAGCCGCATTTGACATACATTCAACATTAAACTTGGCCTGTTACCACGCCCTAAACACCATTCATTAATAATGTAAGCTTCAAACAAGCTTGATGTGAATTTTTTTGGCATCTTTCTTAGCATGGGAGCGGAGCTGCACGACATCCACCCCCTCTGAACCTACACAGCCTCCAGTCTGTGCCAACTGCACTTATGAAGCATCATCAAGAGCATCATCAGACTCATCATCTGATGCATACATAACACTATCTTCAAAAGGTTGATCTGTGTTGAAATATCCAATATTAATCTCACCATCTCGTTGCTTAAACAACTTAACTCTTTTCCCTATAATAGGCACCTTGAGCTCAGTGCCATCAAGCTCACATAACATAGGTCCCATTATCATAAACATGAAGTACTACATATGGTCCAAACCATCGTTTAACCATCTTCCGCATAGCAGTGTACTGGTTCTCCAGGCTACTGTCATATACAAAGACCCAATCCCCATCCTTAATAGCATGAGGCTGTAGTCTATGCTTTCCATCAAATACTGCTTTATTCTTCAACCGTGCTTCCTTACGCATCACTTTAGCCTGTTCAATATCTTCCTGACACTTTTCAAGCTAGCGAATGCGCAAGGCAGCAAATCTTCTGTAGACATACCTTCTTCCCATGGCATTACGGTCCAAGAAATAACCGCTTCCTCTGTAGGCATAATGGGTTTTTTCTTGTACATTAGCTCAAATGGCATAAAACCTGTTAACTAAACTATGAGTAGTTCGATCAGCCCATAAATCAAATGGTAGGAGTTTAGGGCAATCACCAATATGTCCCTGGTATGCCTTTGATAAAGCTTTAACAATAGGCGGATGCCCTCTTTCACTTTTACCATCACCCTCTGGATTGTATGTTTTAGTGAGAGCCAATTTAATGCCCAAGCGAGCAAAGAAATCCTGAGCTTCATCTGCATCCAGCTCTCCTCTATCAGTAGTAATTCTACCAACACATCCATAGCTAGAAAAAAAATCCTCAACCAAGAACTTGCATATAGAATCGGTAGCTTTGGTACGCAAAGCTCTGCCTTCCACCTGATTAGTAAGATCTTCTCTGGCAAGAACAAATACCGTATCTGCCAAATATCTACTGGCATGGTAATCAAGTTCACCACCCACTTGTAGTGCATAGCCAGTGGATAGGTGGGATGCAATCCATCTTGATGTCTCACATTAGAATACTGTTGGCATATTGAGCATGTCTCCACAAACTGAGCCACATCTTTATACATACCTTTCCACCAATAACGATCCTTAATCTTGACAAAAGTTTCCCAGACCCCTCTATGTCCAACCCATAAACTCTCATGAAATTCTTTGATAACCTGCTGTTGAGTTGCTTTATCACAAAAAACCCCTTGCGGTACCCCTCTAGAGCATTTTGGTTGCTTCCATAAATGTCCATCCTTCAGGAAATAGCCATAAGCTTTCTTTCTGATCTTTTTATACTCTTGATTCGTCCACCCTTCATGCTTAGTAAGAGTGCTAAGGTAGCAACCGATCAAAAGCCATTCTCCATCATAGAACTCCTCAAAACATACCTCAAAAATATGAGCAATATTACCACAATTTTCATGTAGATAAGAAGACGTATAGAACTTCAAGCCAGCATCATCACTTCTGGTCAGCATCTCTTCTTCATCTTCAAACCTAGCTCTTGATAACATATCTGCAATAGGATTATCTCTACCTGCAATATGACAAAATTCAGGGTTAAGAGACTTAATAGGGCTATCCATCATAGCATAGCAATATCCATAGTAGAGCAATTCGCAATCATCCAATGTGGCAACCAAATACGATAGAATACACATGCACCCAGAAAGTTACGATGAACTTCAGTAACCGAAGAGCACGTTTTCTTAATCTTTAGAATAGCTTCAACTTTAGCCGGACTTGGCCTTCTACCTTCTGGACTGCACATATGCCCTACAATCAAAACCTCTTTGGCATCAAAAGTTGATTTTTGCCCTAAAAGTGTTAAGTTAAATTCTTCAAGCCTGAATAAAATAGCATCACAGTCAGCAATATGTTGAGCAACAAACTGTCGGCACCCCCTCTGATCTTTTACCTCATCTTTTGAGCCTTCCTCACAACCCTTAATTGCTAGATCATCAATGAAAGGAATAGTAACATGGGCAATAAAGTCCCTTAATACCTTATTCATGTCGTTCATCGTATGAGCTATAGAATTAGTAGCACCCTGTGGCAGAGTGCACATCCTTACCAACCCGAGAGGTGTACGCATCGTACTAAGATCTTTGCTCTCCAAAGATAATTGAAAATGATCATATCCAGTGTAAATATCACCCATAGAGTAAATTGATCTACCTACAAAGGCTTCAGCAAATTCATCCACAATTGGGCTAGTACCCACACTGCGGATTGTGACCTTGTTAACCGGCTACATTTCCTGTATGAACCTTAAAGTACCATCTTTCTTTGGAACAGTGAACCATCGGTTAGAGTATGGCGCACATGAAGGTTCCTAAATTCCCATTTCTATCTTCTCATTAAGCAAATTGATAATCTTTGGCAAGTGAGCTTTAGGAATTGGAATGGGACGTAAGCTCCATGGCATGTGAGGAACAGTGAATATAACCATAGGTGAAACAACACTTGGATCCACACACCCAATCTCACTTGGCTCAAAAGCAAAAGCTTTACCGTGTTTTTCGAGCATACCTTGAAAGCACTTGATTTCCTCTTCGTTGAGAAAACCATCTTCTCCAACCTTCAGCTGCTACAATGTCTCTTTAGTGAATTTATGCCCAATGTCCTTAGGATTTCTGAGCATAGGCTATCGAGAAGCTTCTTTATTCACCCCATCACTTCCTTCTGGTAGAGGTATAGCCACTGGTCTCACTTTCTTTTCAACTATCTTGTACTTCGTCTCTACCGGTGCTTCAACTTCTTTACCCAATTCATCCTCAATATGCATAAGTACCTCATATATGTCTAGCTCTTGGTACATGTCCACTGAGTGCACCTTAACAACTTTAGTTCCACTTTCTAACCTGTTTTGCCTAACATCCTCAAGCTTTGACATAGTGTCAACATAAGAAATCTCTTCGAAGATTCCTGAAATCACATTATCTGGTTCCAGCACATCACATCCTTGCAATTCACTTTGAATGCATGAAACATATTGTTTCTCCCACTTAGTTAAATCATTAAATTTTCTATAAGATACTGAACCCTCAAATGTCAATCCCAAAAATCCTGAAGAGAAGGTTTCTCTTTGCAAGAACTTCTCCTCACTTGTACCACCATAGTCCCGCTTTAAAGTGGCACCCCAAGAAAATCCTGAGAAAATCTTTGTTCTTTGAACTCTTTGTGTATCTTTGGCATTGGACGATCACATAAACTATCTTTGTTTCTAGCATAGTCAACACATACAGTTAAAATTTGAATCGCTTTCTTACCATCTTGGCTCCGAACCCTGGCATAGGCTGAGCCATCATCTAGCACCTTAGTTCCCATCCACACAGCCGTAATGTAGAGCTGTCCCAAAATCAGTGGGGGTAGGAGGAATGCTTCTGTATAAAAAAGTTTTGCTCATCACAGACATCCCCAATAGTTACCTTAACATTTGCACATGCACCGTAAAGATCTCTAGGAAGCAAATTGGCAGCTCGAATTCGCCACCCGTGATCCACATCAATAGGCCACTTCCCCTTCTAGTGCAAATTCTTTGCCATAAGATTGATCTATGAACCATGCTCTATAAGGGCTAAGACCGGCTCCTCAATGTCGCCAAGCTTTACCACTGTTTCTATCGTTGCTCTTGCCCAATGAGTCCTTGAAATTTGACTCTTGGGTATAGTTTCTTCATCTTCCCCATCATTAAAATGTTTGTTTCTTACCTCGGGTACAATCGGGTTTGAAACCACCATAGGCTTTGACTCTTCTTCTTCAAGATCTGCTAAATATTCTTCATAGTCATCCAAAATTGCTTCAATGTGAGGAACCACTTGGCTCTTAATTGGATCTGGCTCTTGCTCACTCGGTATCTTTCGCTTCCTTTTTATAATGTCGTTGATCTACTCATGGAACTCATGCTTGGCAATTCCCAAAATATCCCCCAATGAGCTCCACTTTACTATTCAGGATACATTCTTCAAAAACCTTCTTCAAATCTGTAGCCAATTCAATATCAGATTGAGTTTATGTGAGGGCCCTTTAGGCTTACCTTGCTTTTTGTCCTTCAAATCCTCCTCCATAACCACTTCAGGAGTAGGCTTAGGAGCATGCCCTTCTTCTTTCTTATTGTTGAATCTCGTTGGCCTTTTCGACATCCCAGCAACCTCTTCGTCCCTTTTTCGCTTCTCTTCCACCATAGCCTCATTGGCTTGAGCTTTGGCAATATACGCAAATACTGAAAGAGAATCTATTTGATCGGTCCACCTTGTAGTTTCCCGAATTGAATTCCTCACCTGGCGTAACTTCCCATACGTTACCTTACCTGCTTCTGCTGTCTTTAAAGCATATGGCCACAACTGGCTCTTTGCACCTGTACCCTCATCATCTCCCTTATACAAACCTGCAGCCCATATGTAGCTGCTTCCACAAGAGCAACATTATGATTTATTTCTTCCACTAGCTTCTTCATACCGCCCCTCCCAAAGTTTAAGCGGAGCATCTCTCTTGTTGCCCTGAGATGAATCTTCCTGTCTTTGCAGAAAACCACATTCTTCTTCTAAGCTTCATCAAACTCATTGCACTCTTTCACATACCTATTGTCTTCACTATCACATCACATGCATCGATTATCCCAGCTTTTACGTGGTGGATGCTGCTGCTTAGGTTCAGAAGTAGATGCTTTTGCAGCTAACCCTTCAAATTTAAAAGTTTTGAAATTAAATTCAACTCTTGAATACCTTTAACCAAATCGTCAAGAACAGGCCCCTCCACCTTGGGTACTGTCAAAGGTGATTTCTCTTTAATCTCTTCTTCAGCATCATCTATTACCTTGATCACGATCTCCTTGTCAACTCGCTTCTGTCGTTTTACGATCATATTCACCGCTTCAGAAACTATTTTCCAATCTCATGTCAATCCCAGTTCTCCTACAGGGTCCTCCAATAATTGCACCAAACTCTTTTGAAATCGTGGATCAGCAGTTTGAATAAACAATTCCACCTTCTTTTCAAACTCTTGTAAAAGCTCTCGTGCAGATAAACTTTTACCCTTCTTCTGCACCCACTTCATAAAACTCTGTTTGGTCACCCTCTGAGAATCTTCCAAAAAATATTCCTCTTGCAGCGCCTTCTTAAAGTCCTGCCAGTTTGGTCCTTGAGCTGCCTAAATTTCTTTAATCCGGGTCCTAAGTTTCGGCCCTGCAATCAAATGAAATCCTTCCACTGAATCTTGGTCTTCAATTCCATTATCTTCCATAGACTGCTCATAAAAATTGTGAAATTTTGAATTATCTCGGCCTTCAAATCGCTGCAACTTCTCTGTAACATTTTGCCAGGCTTTACAAATTCACTCTTGCAGATTATGTTGCTACTGGGCAGCCTGTTGTTGTTGCACATACGTTGCAAACTACTGCATCATTTGCTGCATGGCTGCCTCTTGCGGTGTAGACATAGGCTTCCACTATCTTCCCACCCGGCTCAGGTTTTGCGTCGGGTTCACCAGGTGTTGGGGGATATGTGTTCGTCAAAACTTGAGCCAGTCAGCACCGGGCTACTGCGTGTGGAAAATTTGAGAGCCAAGAATTGCTGCGCCGCACAATACAGTAGTTATTAGTTACTTGGTAATGCTATCGATGCACAAAAATTGCTTGGAAACTGGTAGCACCGATGAAATTGAAGCACAATTACAAAGCAGTGTCATTAACAACACCATTGATTAATGCAAATGATGGTTTAGGAGTTTAAGCTCCCCTTACAGATTACCGCGGGTCGTTAACGGCTCCACGATTCATCAAAAGATTAACTAAACTTAAGCTGTCTCGCTGATGAAGAAATGTCCTTCTGTGCCGGTTTCCCTAAATCGATTTCTCTTCAGCTTTACGTCTTCAATTACCGTTGTTGACTCCCTTCTTTTGTTTCTTACTGAGCTCGGCTCCCTTCTTGCCTACGAGCTCCCTTGCATCTGTTATGCACTTGCCCTCCGTGCTTGTCTCTTCCTCCGAGAGCCTTGCTTGCTCAAGCACGAGAGAAAGAACACACTTCGCCTTATCGAATTCCCCTTGCTTTGCCGGCCTCCTTCTCTAGCAAGGCTCCAATTCACTTCCTTGCTCCTTCTCTAGCACGGAGAGAGATAGGTTTCTTGTGCAAGCCCAAGAGAGAAAGAGAGCACAATTCTGGTGCTAGCGAGACACACACAGAGAGAGAGAGAGAGAGAGAGAGAGAGAGAGAGAGAGAGAGAGAGAGCTTTGTTCCTCCCCAAGCTTGTAGCACTCCCTTCCCTCTTCTCTCGTTCACCTCCTATTACTTGCTACGTTTTCGCTCTTTTTCACTATAACCACACACCGTGAATGGAAAAAAATCCCACTATTAACAGCTCCTCTCTTCCTTAGCAAGGACGGCGCTGTCGTTGCTAGGAGGCCAAAAAAATCCACCCTTATGATGTGGCCCTTTTTTTTCCTTTTCCTCCACACTTAAGCCCTTATTAAAACGCCTTTGGGTGACCATTAGATTTTAGTGGGCGGGCGGCCCTTAAACTTCATAGTGAGCACCACATTGAACATACATGCCAACCAAGCAATGCAAGGCAATACAACTTCGCTACACCCCATTTGGCATACATACTAACGAGGGATTTGCCAAGGTAGACATCAGAATCAAGACCATACTTGAGAATACAAGAATGTGTGTTGTGCATTCCCTGCTCCAGGTCCAATAAGTTGGAGCATGCTCTCAAAATTGATGCAAGAACGTGTCCATCAGGCATCACACTTGCTGCAAGAATGTGTCCATCAGGCATCACACTTGTGTATACACATCGGCCAAGCATTGCCTAGCAGCTCATTTTTCTCCAGCAAGCCATAGCTGTGTTGGCATTTCCCCGCAATCACTACATTCCAAATCCCGATCGAGAGCCAAAAACTCCCAGATGGCACTCCAATCGAGCCGACTAGACTGGCATGGAACCGACCCCTAGTGAATCTTTAACAGCCAATAACTTGGCAATCGGAACTCCGATCACTGATTTGAAAAGACCGATGTGCTCCACAAAGTGAGCATTTCAGGCCCATGCATTCATTTCATTTATGTCCCCTTAGTTGTAGTTGCCCAATCCGGTACGGATCTGCACAATCGACTCAAATATCAAACTGCCATAACTTTTTTTCCATAGCTCCAATCGATGAGCCGTAAAGACAAGCCGATAAATCACGTCAAGCACTGCAATTTTAGATCATAATATACCATCTGTGCTCACTTCAAGCATAGTCCGTTTTAGCATCATTAAGGTATATTTTGGCCATTTTAGTCGCATTTGACATACATTCAACATTAAACTTCGCATGTTACCACGCCCTAAACACCATTCATTAATCATATAAGCTTCAAACAAGCTTGATGTACATTTTTTTGGCATCTTTCTTAGCACGGGAGCAGAGCTGCATGACATCCACCCCCTCTGAACCTACACAACCTTTAGTCTGTGCCACCTGCACTTATGAAGCATCATCAAGAGCATCATCAGACTCATCGTTTGATGCATACATAACACTATCTTCAGGAGGTTGATCTGTGTTGAAATCTCCAATATTAATGTCACCATGTCATTGCTTAAACAACTCAACTCTTTTCCCTGCAATAGGCACCTTGAGCTCAGTGCCATCAAGCTCACATAACTTATAGGTTCCATTATCATAAACATGAAGTACTACATACGGTCCAAACCATCGTTTAACCATCTTCCGCATAGCAGTGTACTGGTTCTCCAGGCTACTGTCATACAAGGACCGAATCCCCATCCTTAATAGCATGAGGTCATAGTTTGTGCTTGCCATCAAATGCTGCTTTCTTGTTCAACCTTACTTCCTTAAGCATTACTTTGGCCTGTTCAATATCTTCTTGACGCCTTTCAAGGTGGCGAATGCGCAAGGCAAGAAAATCTTCTATAGACATACCTTCTTCCCATGGCATTGCGGTCCAAGAAATAATCGCTTCCTCTCTAGGCATAATGGGTTTTTTCCCGTACATTAGCTCAAACGGCATAAAACCTGTAATTGAACTATGAGTAGTTCGTTCGGCCCACAAAGCAAATGGTAGGAGTTTAGGCCAATCACCAATATGTCCCTGGAATGCCTTTGATAAAGCTTTAACAATAGGCGGATGCCCTCTTTCACTTTCGCCATTACCCTCTGGATTATATGTTGTAGTGAGAGCCAATTTAATGCACAAGCGAGCAAAGAAATCCCGAGCTTCATCTGCATTCAACTCTCCTTTATCAACAGTAATTCTACCAACACATCCATACCTAGAAATAACATCCTCAAGCAAGAACTTGCATATAGAACTGGTAGCTTTGGTACGCAAAGCTCTGCCTTCCACCTGATTAGTAAGATCTTCTCTGGCAAGAACAATATACCGCATCTGCCAAATACCTAATGGCATGGTAATCAGGTCCACCACCCACTTGTAGTGCATAGCCAGTGGGATAGGTGGGATGCAATCCATCTCGATGTCGCACATTAGAATATTGTTGGCATATTGAGCATGTCTCCACAAACTGAGCCACATCTTTATACATACATTTCCACCAGTAACGATCCTTAATCTTGACAAAAGTTGCTCTCATGAAATTCTCTGATAACCTGCTGTTGAGTTGCTTTATCACAAACAACCCCTTGCGGTACCCCTCTAGAGCGTTTTGATTGCTTCCATAAATGTTCATCCTTCACGAAATAGCCGTAAGCTTTCTTTTGATCTTTTTATAGTCTTGATCCGTCCACCCTTCATGCTTAGTAAGAGTGTTAAGGTAGCGATTGATCAAAAGCCATTCTCCATCATAGAACTCCTCATAAAATACCTCAAAAATATGAGCAATATTACCACAATTTGCATGTAGATAAGAAGACGTATATAACTTCAAGCCAGTATCATCACTTTTGGCCAGCCTCTCTTCTTCATCTTCAAACCTAGCTCTTGATAACATATCTGCAACAGGATTATCTCTACCTGCTGCAGTATGACAAAATTTAGGGTTAAGAGACTTAATATAGGCTATCCATTGTAGCATAGCAATATCCGGAGTAATACAATTCGCAATCATCCAATGTGGCAACCAAATAAGATAGAATACACATGCACCCAGAAACCGATTAACTTCAATAACCAAAGAGCACGTTTCCTTCATCTTTTGAATAGCTTCAACTTTAGCCGGACTTGGCCTTCTACCTTCTTGATTGCACATATGCCCCACAATTAGAACCTCTTTGGCACCAACAGTTGATTTTTGCCCTAAAAGTGTTAACTTCTTCAAGTTTGGATAAAATAGCATCACAGTCAGTAATATGTTGAGCAACAAACTGTCGGCACCCCCACTGATATTTTACCTCATCTTTTGAGCCTTACTCATAGCCTTTAATTGGTAGATTATCAATGAAAGGCATAGTACATGGGGAATAAAGTCCCATAATACCTTATTCATGCCGTTCATCATATGAGCCACCGAATTAGTAGCACCCTGTGGGCAGAGTGCACATCCTTACCAACCCGAGAGGTGTACGCATTGTAGTAAGATCCCTACTCTCCAAAGCTAACTAAAATTGATCATATCCAGTAAATATCACCTATAGAGTAAATTGATCACCTAAGAAATCTCTTTGAAGATTCCTGAAATCACATCATCTGGTTCCAGCACATCACATCCCTGCAATTCACTTTGAATGCTTGAAACATATTGTTTCTCTTACTTAGTGAAATCATTAAGTTTTCTATAAGATACTGAAGCCTTAGATGTCAATCCCAAAAATCCTGAAGAGAAGGTTTCTCTTTGCGAGAACTTCTCCAAAGAATCTTCCAAAAACATATTCCTCTTGCAGCACCTTCTTAAAGTCCTGCCAGTTCGGTCCTTGAGCCACCTGAATTTCTTTAATCCGGGTCCTAAGTTCCGGCACTGCAATTAGATGAGATCCTTCCATTGAATCCTGGTCTTCAATTCCATTATCTTCCATAGACTGCTCATAAAAATTGCAAAAATTTTGAATTCTCTCGGCCTTCAAATTGCTACAACTTCTCTGTAACATTTTGCCGGGCTTTACATATCCGCTCTTGCAGATTATGTTGCTGTTGGGCAGCCTGTTGCTGTTGCATGTACGCTGCAAACTGCTACATCATTTGTTGCATGGCTGCCTCTTGCGGTGTAGACATAGGCTTCCACTATCTTCCCACCCCGGCTCGGGTTTCGAGTCGCGGGTTCACCAGGAGTTGGGGGATATGTGTTCAAAACTTGAGCCAGGTCAGTGCCGGGCTGTTGGTGGCTGTGAAAAAATTGAGAGCCAAGAATTGCCGCACCGCACAATACAGTAGTTATTAGTTACTTGGTAATGCTACCGAAGCAAAAATTGCTTGGAAATTGGTAACACCGACGAAATTGATGCACAATTACAAAGTAATGTTGTTAACAAAACCATTAATTAATGCAAATGATGGTTCAGGAGTTTAAGCTCCCCTTACAGATTACCCCGGGTCGTTAACAGCTCTGCGATTCATCAAAAGGTTAACTAAACTTATGTTGTCGCTGATGAACAAAAATCCTTCTGTGCCGGTTTCCCTAAATGGATTTTTCTTCAGCTTTACGTCTTCAATTACCATTGTCGACTCCCTTCTTTTGTTTCTTACTGAGCTCGGCTCTCGTCTTGCCTGTGAGCTCCCTTGTATCTGTTATGCACTTGCCCTCCGTGCTTGTCTCTTCCTCCGAGAGCCTTGCTTGCTCAAGCACGAGAGAAAGAACACACTTCGCCTTATTGAATTCCCCTTGCTTTGCCGGCCCTCTTCTCTAGCAAGGCACCGATTCGCTTCCTTGCTCCTTCTCTAGCACGGAGAGAGATAAGCTTCTTGTGCAAGCCCGAGAGCAAAAGAGAGCGCAATTCTCATTCTAGCGAGAGAGAGAGAGAGAGAGAGAGAGAGAGAGAGAGAGAGAGAGAGAGAGAGAGCTCTGTTCCTCCCCAAGCTCGCATCACTCCCTTCCCTCTTCTCTCATTCACCTCCTATTACTTGCTACGTTTTCCCTCTTTTTCACAATAACCACACATCGTGCATGCAAAAAAATCCCACTATTAATAGCTCCTCTCTCCCTAGCAACGACAGCGCCGTCGTTGCTAGGGAGGCCAAAAAAATCCACCCTTATGACGTGGCAGCGGCGAAAATGACGCGCACAAAAACCGGTCAAAATGGCTCCGAATCTTGTCGTTTTGAGCTACTGAGTAAATTTCGCTTCAGCCACAAGCTCGCCCGAGACCTGTAGCACTCCCTATGAGCGCTTCTTTCCCCACTCACTGCTGCTGCCTGTTGCACGACGCCATGCGCCCTTTTTTGTCCTTTTCCTCCACATTTAAGCCCTTATTAAAATGCCTTTGGGTGGCCATTCGATTTTAGTGGGCGGGCGGCCCTTAAACTTCATAGTGGGCACCACATTGAACATACATGCCGACCAAGCAATGCCAAGCTGTACAACTTCGGTACACCCCATTTGGCATACATACTAACAAGGTCTTTGCCAAGGTAGACATCAGGATCAAGACCATACTTGAGAATACAAGAATGTGTGTTGTGCATTCCCTGCTCGAGGTCCAACAAGTTGTAGCATGCTCTCAAAATTGCTGGAAGAACATGTCCATTAGGCATCACACTTGTGTATACACATCAGCCAAGCATTGCCTAGCAGCTCATTTTTCTCCAGCAAGCCACAGCCGTGTTGGTATTTGCCCGCAATCACTGGATTCCAAAACTCGATCGAGAGCCAAAAACTCCTAGATGGCACTCCGGCCGAGGCGACTAGACTAGCACAGAACCGACCCCCGATGAATCTTTAACGGCCAATAACTTAACAACTGGAACTCCGATCACTGATCTAAAAAGACCAACGTGCTCCACAAAGTGAGCACTTTAGGCCCATGCATTCATTTCATTTCATTTCTGTCCCCTCAGCTGCTGCAGTTGCCCAATCCGGTACAGATCTGCAATCGACTCAAATTTCAAACTGCCATAACTTTTTCTCCATAGCTCCAATCGACAAGCCGTAAAGACAAGTTGATAGAGTACTTCAAGCACTGCAGTTTTAGATCATAATATCCCATATGTGCTCACTTCAAGCATAGTCGTTTTTAGCATCATTAAGGCATGTTTTTGGGCCTTTTAGCCGCATTTGACATGCATTCAACATTAAGCTTGGCTTGTTACCAGACCCTAAACACTCTTCATTAATCATGTAAGCTTCAAACAAGCTTGATGTGCATTTTTTTGGAATCTTTATTAGCATGGGAGTGGAGTTGCACGACAATGACAAGCACCTCATGCTTGGGTAGAATTCCCACCTCAAGGTCAGGCCTAGCTTGCCTAAGGTCAAAGGACTTTTTAACACTAACTTTTGGAGGTCTTTAATGAAGCTAACCCTAAGGTCTTTTAAGCTCCATTAGATGCATGTTGCTCTTTGATAGACTACCTGCTTTTGGACCCCTATTGAGATGTAACCATCTCTCCTCTCGGTCCCTTGCTGAGGTAAATCTAGAAGCACTTATTGCATATTGCTCTTTGGTAGACCTTTTGGACCCCTATTGAGATGCAACCATTTCTCCTTTTGGTCCCTTGTTGAGATAGGTCTAGAAGCACATATCTATATCCTAACTCTTGTTCCCCTTTTATCTTCCCACATTAAATTATCAGTTTAATATGAGAAAATTATTTGGTAAAGTTAGATATTATATTTTATGATAGAGAGCAAAGTTCTACCTAAGATCAAGGCCCTCTATGGGCACGTGGGCACGCCAAATGCCCAGCTTCACCTAGCCAGCCACAATATCATGATCCTATTGCTGCTGCTCAAGTTCTTCAATGCGTGGTAGTGGATAGGGTCAATATTGACAAAGTGATGGTGATGCCCTGCTTGGCCAGCATCCTACAAAAGCACATCATGGAGTTGATGTGGCCTTGTGATGGCAACGACACCGCCAACACATGATGCTTCCTTGCCGTCATGTGCAGGCATTGTATATCATACAATAGGTATCAAATGTTTGTCGGCTTGAATACAAGTCCTCCTCAAAATTCCCATTGTTCTTTTGTTGTGTATTGTTGTTCGAAGTTCAAACTCTAAACGTATTACAAGAATCAAAGACTATTTTGTCCAAAGGCTAAGTTGCAGACACAAGACATGGAAGTTATATGCTAGCCTAGAGTAAAGTCGCACATTCACCAAGATTCTTCGTTTACAACAAGGTTATGTTCCCGTTGGCCCTGCGTAAATACCCATGTTTAATACCCGTTGGCATTTTGAAAATTTTCAATTTAAATCTCTCTCCATCATCAAGTAGAATCATGAGACCCGCCTACTAGTGGTGGTTAAAGGAAGAGAGTGGGGCTACCAAAGAGGCAAGGCATTGATGGTGTACGAGTACATGGCCAATGGGAGCCTAGACAACAATTTGTCCGGGAAGAAGAGAATGGATGAAGAGGAGCTGAATGTGGGGGGGGGGGGGAGGAGGATGCGGATTCTGGTCGGGGTGGCGCACTCGGAGGTGGTATTAGAGACATGGAAGTTATATGCTAGTCTAGAGTGAAGTCGAGCATTCGCCAAGATTCGGGGTTATGTTCCCGTTGGCCCTACGTAGATACCCATGTTTAATACCCATTGGCATTTTGAAAATTTTCAATTTTAAATATCTCTCCATCATCAAGTAGAATCACGAGACCCGCCTACTAGTGGTGGTTAAAGGAAGAGAGTGGGGTTACCAAGGAGGCAAGGCATTGATGGTGTACGAGTACATGGCCAATGGGAGCCTAGACAACAATTTGTTCGGGAAGAAGAGAATGGATGAAGAGAAGCTGAATATGGGTGGGGAGGAGGATGAGGATTCTGGTCGGGGTGGTGCACCCCGCATGTAGCGATATTGTGGTGGCGAGTAGACAATGCCAAGGTAACACTACATGTCTCAGCTTCCCCAACTAGAAAGACCCCTACGCCAACATCTTTGTACAAAACTTGTGATGGTCTTCGTTTCTTGATGTTGTAGATATCGCGAAGCGGGTTGAAGGTCTCTCTCTCTCTCTCTCTCTCTCTCTCTCTCTCTCTCTCTCTCTCTCTCTCTCTCTCTCTCTCTCTCTCTCTCTCTCTCTCTCTCTCTCTCTCTCTCTCTCCCTCCCTCCTTTCTTCTCCTGAAAACTCTCAGGGCATCTCTGTAGATTCTCTAACTTCCAAAATTTTGGCCCACCTATTTGGGACGTTAGTTATTGGAAATGTATTGGAGTGAGTTAAGAGAGGTGAGTTACGAGTATGTGCAACGGGGAGTTTATGCAAGAGTGTGTGTTAGGGCTTGTTCTTCCTACGATGAGCAAATTCAAAAATAGTTAAGCGAACACAAGGAGTGGGGCGGGGCAAGCATTCATGGCACAATCCCAAATGCTTAAAAAATCTATCCAAATGTTTGCCAAATTCATCAAGATTTCAAAAATAGAGGCCTTGCATTGTAAGAAAATGCTTGGATTATGTTTATGGGTCCCTATGGGTCTAAAAGGCCCATTTGCTCACTATAAACAAATAAAGAAGTGATAAAACACCAAAACTCACTTTCTTGCAGGACTCAATGTCCACGATATGAAAATTTACGACAACGATAAATTACACACATTAGGATGTGCATGTTTATGTAAGTGTGCACCTTCAAATTGAGCACTACACACACACGACTTAGTGAAAATAGCTAAAAATTAGGTCACAATTAGTGAAATTAGTAAGCTACACACAAATATTAGTGCAATTAGTGTAAAGTTAGTGTGTGTATAAGCAAATTTAGTGTCTACAATGCCTAAATCAATGACAATTGGGAGTATGCTCAACCAAGAAGGGGGCAAAATCAACCAATTACACATTCGATTTGAGATTAGAAAACTAAAACACCTAATTGATCCTCAATCTAATGCAAAATTAATCCAAGTTAGATACTTCTCTATATGCCAATTAGAGCTCCACTAGCTTAAGAACTCGATTCCTGACAACATCACCAAAAAGGTTGTACAATCCTGAAATTGTGAATCCAAAGATGACAATCGAGATTGGAGACACCTCACCAAAGTGAGAGAGCTCGCTAGATTTGTTGGTGATAGAATAAGAGGCTTTAAAGAAAGAGTATTCGCTCAAGGGAAAATTCATGGAAGGAACAATCTCTTGCATCTTCTCCTCTACCTCGAGTCACATCCAGCCTTTGTTGTTGCATCCTTCTATGCAAGCTATGCAATACCTTTTCCACCCCTGAGCTTTTACCATGTCAATCCTTGAGCAGACACAATAACCATCACAGGAGCCTTCTTGATCACCAAATCACCTGATTTTGTGTTGCAAATGTGGTGGGTATGGGTACTATCAAAGCAAGGGGTCCTCTCCTTGAAGGGCATCTACCATGCTGACATTGCTTTGATGCCAAAGATCCTTATAACAAGGACTGCCCAAAGAAATGTGCATCAACATCATCTAGTCGAGGGTAGAGCTTGCAACAATCATAAGAACCAACTAGGGTAGGGAGAATAAGCCTCTCTAGCACATTCTTGGAGATAGTAGCAGATCGGCAATAATTTAAGGCACCGAAGAAGGCACCAATAGACAAGCCTACCATGGAAAATAATATTAGTAGCAGATCGGCAATAATTTAAGGCACCGAAGAAGGCACCAATAGACAAGCCTACCATGGAAAATAATATTAGGAACACATGTCAACAAGTTTCTCTCTACAAGATGTTATACATTCAAGAGACACATTCTTGCCATTATTCAATCGATATACCCTAGAGTAAGTCCTACTAGCAGGCATTTCTTGGTGCAACTTTTAGAGTCATAGATGATCACTTACACAACTACTCCCCTCTCTAATTATAGAAGTCCGCTTTCTGGTCGAGATGGATCACGCTTGAAGAAGTGCAAGTTTAACTATGAAAACCCTCAAGGTGTCAAGTTTGAGCATTATGTACATTGTTATTAAAGGAGTCACCTTTAAGAAATAATAGGTCTAAACAGTGTGTATTTGGACAAGCTTT
Organism: Adiantum capillus-veneris; assembly: GCF_014529385.1. Classification (NCBI taxonomy): domain Eukaryota; kingdom Viridiplantae; phylum Streptophyta; class Polypodiopsida; order Polypodiales; family Pteridaceae; genus Adiantum; species Adiantum capillus-veneris. The sequence continues at coordinate 142,229,223 of NC_140942.1, read as the reverse complement.
TGTTGTTGCTCAAAGGGGAGGTGGTAATAGCAATGCAGTCACTTCTTGTGGTTCTTCTTTGAGTAGCAGATCACCTGTGTCTATTGCTCCTATTTGCAACAACTTGTCTATAAATTCTAGTGAAAGAGGAAAGAAGAAGATGTATTGCCATTATTACAAGGCCAATGATCACTTAAAAAAGAAATTTCCTAAGTTAAAGGAAAAAGAAGCCAAGAAGAAAGAGTCTGGATCTACTACGAGTGCAACTATTGTAGAATTTTTTGAAAATGAAGATTGTGATGTTGATGTAGAGTGTTTAGTGCAGAGTGTACTTATGACCCTTTTTTCCATGATGTATGTATGTCAGTTGTTGCAAGGTCACATGTTTGGTACTTTAATAGTGGTGCTACAAAGCACGTTACTTCGCATCGTCATTTGTTTGCCTCTCTCAAGGTTGTCCCTCATAGGAATACAATCACTTGTGCCAACAATGTCTCTTATCTGGTCAAGGGAATTGGAAAGATTGTGTTAACTGTTGTGAATGGAAGTTCTTTAACATATGCTGATGCACTTTATGTACCACGGGTAAAAAATAACCTACCGCATGTATTTGCACTTGCAAGACTTGGTCTTCTTGTCAAATTTGTGGATGATAGATGTATAGTTCATGATATCAGTTTTGGTGATGAGATTGTTGCATTTAGCATTTTGTGTCGTGGGTTGTATAAGCTCAATTTATATGACAAGTGTGGGTAGAATTTTGCAAATGTAGTTGTGGATTCAAAGGTTGTTTTAGATGCCAAATTTTGGCATGCACGTTTTGGGCATTTGAACTTTGTCAGTTTGTTGTGTTTGCAAAAATTTGATGTGGTTGCTTCTTTTTAGCCTCTTGAAGCACCTTCTAAGCATGTTTGTGAAGGTTGTATTTTGGGTAATAAGCAGCATTCAAAGTTCCCAAAGAATGGTTCAATAAGGGCTACATGCAGGTTACAACTTGTGCATAGTGATGTTTATGGACCTATGTAACCTTGGCTAATTACCTGTACTTCGTGTCATTGATGAGTACTCCATGCACGGGTATTTTCCCCATAAATCTAAGTTCGACATGCTCATGTGTTTCAAGTCATTTTTGATCATGGATGAAAATGCCTCTAAATGTACCACAAACATTTTTGGCTAATCATGGGACAAAACACCAATGTACATTGCCGTATACACCTCAACAAAATGGTGTTTCCGAAAGAAAAAACAAGTCACTTATGTAGATGGCACTATCTATGGTCAAGAGTTAAGCTTTTCACCACATTCGTTTTGGCTTGAGGCTATCATGTGTGCTACTTATGTACTTACCAAAGCCTTGCAGTCCATGCCTCCTTATGAAGCATGGGATGATAAGAAGCCATCTAATGATCACATGCACGTTTGGTTGTTTAGTTTATGATTTGTTGCCACAAAAGCAGCACAAAAAATTGGATGATAAGGCTTTCAAATGCATTTTTGTTTGTTATAGTCCTCAAAGCAAAGGTTACAAGTTATACCATCTCCAAACAGAGGTATCTTGGTTTCACGAGATGATGTATTTGTGGAAGATTCTATTCGACCTTTGTTATCATGCACCAGAGACAATAATATAAGCTCATAGGACATTTATGATACTTTGTTACCTCTTTGTAATGGTGGAAACTTGAATCTAAATTCTAATGAGGCAAATTTGCAACTTATGGGGTTTTTTGAAATGTTATAGATCAACCTAATACTGATGCACATGAACATGATGTACTTAATGTGGAAAGGGCAAGAGGCTAGGGGTATGCCGAAATGGCTGGTGCATACTTTGTGTGACAGTAAATTGGATGCACTTATGTCTGGTCATACTCGTTCAGGTTCTCGCCATGCATCATATGTGTCACATTGTTATGCTTTGGTTGTCTCTAGCTTATGTGATGAAGAGGAACCTCTTTCTTTTGATAAAACATAGAAGTAAAAAAATTGGATGGTTGCAATGCAATCAGAATATGACGCAATTATAGAGAATGAAACGTGGACTTTATGTGATTTTCCTCCTAGCAAAAAGGACAGTGGTATGAAGTGGGTTTATAAGTTGGAACATAAGGGGATGGTGAGATTGATCGCTAGAAGGCTAAACTTGTTACAAAAGGTTATGCACAACATAAAGTCCTTGACTATGAAGAGACTTTTGCTTGCACTTGTTGTATGACTACTATTTGTTTTCTATATGCATTGGTAGCTCATTTTGGATGTAATGTACATCAATCCATGATAATATATTTGAGGAAGTGTATGTAATGCAGCCTCGTGCCATTTTTTGCTGCCATATTTGCATGCATTTTGAACTTAAATTGGGCTACTTGATATAACACATGAGTGTCCACAAGCAATACACTAGTACTCAAAGCACATTGAGGTGCATTATCACTATGCCAGGGAGTGACTTTCAATAGGAGAGGTTAGCTTGGCTTATGTGCCAACACAAGACAACCTTGCAAATTTGTTCACAACGGCATTGCCTTGTGGGAAGTTCAAAGCTTTGGGCTTGCTTCCCTTTGTGGATTAATCGTGTCCTTAGGGCATAGCTCTTCCATATAAACTATGTGCTAGCTCTAGTTCATTACATTACTCCCAAGGGGGATTTGCTACCAAATATGTGGTAGTGATGTGTATGAACACACTTAAGACCACGGGGGCACTTTTTTCCTCACTAGGAGGTTTTTCCCTTGTGCATTGTATAGACGCCCATCACTCACACGAGCTAACTTATCTTTCTATTTGTGCACCAGGCAATACACTCTCTGTTGTGTGCTTTGAGCTTCTTCATCTTCTCTAAGTTGTGTGTGCATACCTGCAACCCTAATTCCAACAAGATGTTCCCTTTATGATTTTTCTTTCTCGTGTGAGTTTCTCCCATTGAATCCCTACTTCTTCGTGATTAACTCTGCTTGCGATGTCTTCCCTTCTTCTTTATCTTCTTGATGCCCCTAATAAAATCCCTTCCCTTCCTCCTTGGAATAGCTTGGAAGCCCTTTCTTCCTTTTCCTCCTCGATTAGCTTGGTGACCCTGTCCTCGGCTTATGTCTTCTTGAATGAGTGCCTTGATGATTGCCCTTCTCGTTGCTTCTCCCTTGGTTTTATAGTTGCAAATCCATGGCAACTTCATTAGGTTTTAGTCTTGATCAAGATAGGTCGCAACTCCTTTAAATATATAACTTAAACTTTTTTAATGGCCAATCCCATAGGTAACCCCTTGTCATGGTGTGGTAGCTTGTCACTCGACCTTCACAAAAATTGGTGCCTTTTATTCTAAATAGAAGCACCTGGGTATTTCCATGCTTTTGTGTTTCATGGTTGACACCATCATCTGAGCACCATAGCTTGTGCTATGAGCCCAAGAGCTTTTTCTCATCTCCACTTTCACTATTGCTCACCAACTCATGTTTTGCTTTGCTTTTCATTTAACTCATTCACACCCTTGTTTACACTATTAGCGGCATTTTATGGCCAATAATCCCAAAGACCTTGACCATTGTTGGGCACCCATTTATTTAGCCCGATGCCAATACCAACAACATTGTCCAATGGGGCCCAATGAGAGCAAAAGAAGTGCCCAAAGCTTAAGTGGAGTGTTCATAGGCCCAAGCTATCCATAACTAAGTAATGTTTTGAAAATAACTTTATTTTGAGCACACATTTAAACCAAGAGTCTTTGAGATGAATTTCTCCGTCTCAATCTCCTCTCGATCAGTTGCCGTGAATTTCTAACCAGCTCAAGGCTAAGATGAGACACACTTTCTCAAATTCTTGGCTCTTTTCTCATTTTAGACTTACAATTGCACGACATTCACTCCCTTTGAGCCTCCATCATTTGGCATGTTCCAACCTCTCTTTCATCCACAAAATCCTTTATCATTGCATAACCTCATCCAAGATCATATGGGAAACTCAAAAACTTAGTCTACATTGAGCACAACTACCTGGATCATACCCCTTAGAACCCTTTGTATCTTGAAAACCCCGACAACCCTAAGAACCCTTGGAACCCTGAAAACCAATTTGCAACTTGATGCACCCTTCAAACCCTCTTAGATCATAGGGCATCATTAAATAAACCCATATCCATAACACAATAAAAGCAATATAGAAACAATTGCAAACCCTCTACTCCTCACTCAAAACCTCATGGCATATTTGTCATCATATGATTCATCAAAAAATCTGTGAACATGAAGAGCATTTCCATCTTGCACAAAACCTTCATTAGGAAGAGACATAACTTTCACATATTCCTTCTCAAAAGACCCTTTCGAACCTACATGTATTATGATGTGAAGCATCCTTGCCACATACAACATGCATAAGGACTATATAGCCCTTAAATCACTCTTCAACCTTCTCACCGTCTTTGTAACTTTGAATCATAGTACTTTGCATCCTTCTAGAAAATATTGTCAACTTCTTGATCAATACTATCATCATAGCCATTCAGATCATTGGTAGCTTAAGATTCTTCTAAAGCTTTATCTTGAAGACCCGTAAGATGCGCATCTTCATTCTTATAAGAATCCTTTAATTAAATCTTCTCCTATTTCAGAGCACCCTCAAGCATAAGCACCAGACTTCCTACAAACCTCTCTTGAATATCCTCACCTTCTTTTAAATATATTTGCACCTCTGCTTCATAACACTCTAAAAGATCCAATAAAAGATTGCTAATCATCTTGCACCCCTTTGAATGAACAAATCCATGGATATTGTCTTCAATAATTAGATCAAAGATAAAAACACCTTCCCATTCCCATAGCTTTGGCTTTGGCTTAGAGTTGAAGATCTCTTCCCGCTTCAAGTCATCCCAATGCATACCCTTTCAATCCATAGTAAATAGATGCTTATAAACATGCTTGCATTTATCCTATGACATAGACCCTCATGCCCCAGATATTTGTCACATTCCCATAGAGAACCCAAACCCTTAAAATCCTATATGATAGGCTATCATAACAACCATCCTTATTTGCATCTTCACATAGACTAGAAATATCACCCTTATCACATAAGCACTTGTTTAAAAACTACAAATAAGTCCAAGAGCTATTGTTATAATTGTGGAAAGCGTGGTCATTTTCCTTGAGATTGCAAATCCAAAGGCAAAGGGAACGAATCAACAAAGGACGAAGGCAAAGGAAAGCCCAATGAGGATGATGGTGATAGTGATTCTACAAAGGATTTGACGGAGTGTGGTGGTTTGGTGTAGACTACATTGGCAAGAACTCTAGCCTTCTAGTCAGGTGGTCGTTGCCGCAATATGCTTCATCTAGAGAGAGGATTGTGAGTGGCAGAGAGGGGAAAAGGAGATCCCTAAGTTAAATGTACATGCATATGTCAACGAACCAATGCAACATATACAAAACACTATGGATGTGCGCACAATCCATCGTTGTTGGTCGGATTACGGAGAGGATGTGTATGTAATGTATTTACAATCCACGAATGGGGATTTTTGGACGTAGTGTGGTCTACTCTTTGATTTTCTATGAGGAAATTGGTGCTCAAGATGAAATTCTATTCAGGGACATGCTACTGATTGCAAATCTGAGGTGCGAGTAGCCAGCTGGCTATTGGGGTGTCCATGGTAGCTTCTTCATCAACTTGGTCTTCCTACATATCTCCACTATGACATGCCGAGAGGATATTAAATTTTATGCATCTCAAGTGAATCCCCAATGCAATCCTAGTTAATTATTTGTCTTTTGGGTATTTATTTTACTTATGTGACAAGATTCTAGGTGCGCAAATTACTTAGGGTAACATAAAAGCAACCCAAAGTGCCCCTTGTATAATCACTAATTCATTAGCTAGTTGGTTCATTCAACTCTCTCTCTCTCTCTCTCTCTCTCTCTCTCTCTCTCTCTCTCTCTCTCTCTCCATGTATTCTCTCCCTCGTTGTATGCTTCTTCATCTTATCCATCAAAGATATTTCTCTCTGCATATATTGCATCTAGTGCTTTTGCAATTGCATCATCCGTCACTTTTTGACTTTTTGTTTCACTGTTCGCTCCAGTCAAAATACTTTGCATCATCTCAACCAAGTCATGTTTCCCTTGTTGTGTGAAGAAAAGTGATAAAATTTTCCATCATTTGAGGTAGAACCTCTGCCTCGGCCATATCTCTTCCAATTCATGTTCCAATCGTTTCACGTCAGGTTCACCAGATGTCAGATTAAGATGGATCTTGCTTGAAGAAGTTGTGCAACTTTACCTCTGGCTACACAATTGTGAGAGAGAAATTGATTGAAATTCACACTTTGATAAAGAGTTTTTCACTTTCAAACCCAAAATACATTGTGCTAGTTTATTCAATGAAAATACTAATATAACATCGTTCCTTTCTTTTAACATTGCAAAATTAATTACTACTTGCTCAGGTTTACACTTCCTCACTTACTAATGTCCCTTGAAATATACAAGCTGACTTTGAGTTTCCTCTCTTGCTCCAAGCTCCTTCTCCAATATCCCCAAACAGTGGATGCCCTTAAATTCGATGCCATCAACTATGACTTCTTGCTCTTCTTTCCCTTCTCAATGCATACCCCTTCTTGAATTTTGCCGAGATGTTCCCTTTATGACTTTTGTAATGGAAATGGCCTATGAACTTTGAGAATAGCGGAATTAAGAGATACAATGACTTTGAGAAAAATAACCGCTTTAAAAAACTTGTTATCACTCTTATTAGTGTAACTTATTGGGTACTATGGACCAGGCAATCTCGACTACCATGCGCTTGTCTGTTTCATTAGCTCGTAGGCCCAATCCTTTATCATCCACATGGGCATGCAAACATGGATGTGTGAACACCCTTATATTGGGCAGCCGGTGTGGTGTAAACACCCTTCTAGCTAGGTTGCCTACACACCACCCAAACGTAGAAGCCAACTGTCAAAAAGCCATTCACGGCGTGATATGGACAACGAAAAAAAGTTTTGGGCAGCCAAGACTCCTTGCCCAAGCTTGGGCGGGGCGTGAGCTCTTGCCAACGCGGCTATGACCCAATAAGCTACGGACATTCGCTGTCAGAAATCCCGCTTTAAAAAAATAGAAAATACTGGTGTGTAACGCTTGCCTGCGGTGTGTAAGCAGCCTTTATTACTTTCTCAATAAAACCTGGCTATTTGCACCTTCACATTTGCCAATATTCGTTCTTTGCTAGAACGACCCGCCACAGTTTGAACTTTAAATTCAGAGACATGCTACATCTGTAGCTGCTTGCAAATTCATTGCTCCTGCACTAGCGTCTTATTTGAGACATCGGACATGGAGACGCCTACCACCATACGCAGAAATCCTCCCAGGAAGGCCAAATTGGCTTCTGCCGAGAAGAGCACTGTCAAGGAGTACCGCACCGCACGAAAGCGGTATGTTGCAGAGGGCAAGGCTCTTATGCCCTCTTTTACAGCAGCGGATGGAGATACTAAGCTAAAACTGACAGTAGAAGCTTCCCGCATGGAGACTCTTCAAGCAGGTACTCCCTTGCAACGGGACACTGAAAACCCTACAGATATTGGCGATTGCATGCCTTATGATCTTCAGTACCCGGATTCTGTGCATATAATGCATGCGTGTGGAAGGAAGAACAATGAACAGGGTCACTCTTCCCAGACGAGTCATTTTCAGTGTGAGGCGTCTTCTTTGAGGAAAAGGGAAAAGCAGTTGTCCAATAAAGTGCGAGTTTTTCTTCGTATCCGCCCTGCCCAAGTTGTAACAGCTGGAAAAAGGCACGTAGGAAAGGTTCAGAACACATCTCAGATTGTGAATACAAGCTTGCAGCAGGGAATATGCCCAACTGTTGATATCTGTCTACAGTGTCAAACACCTGATTGTGTCACACTCATCACTCCCACAATGTACTCAGGGTTGCACAAGCCCAAAGAAGAAGAATTTAATGGATTTTCACGCATTTTCAATCATGATTCTACGCAGGTAGGCTCTCTCTCAGGTTTACATGCTGAGTACATAAGGCTGAACATGTACGTGGTGTCGATTAGCATGGTTGTTAGGAGATTCTTAACAGTATATGCTATGATATGCTGGAGCATCTCTTCTTTCTTTGCTTTAGAGAGTCCTTTGTGGGTGGCAAGTATGATATTTCCTGAAACACCTTTCTTCGGAAGACAAACCCCACATTCAAGTATGATATTTCCTGAAACACGTTTCTTCGGAAGACAAACATTCTCGTTCGGGAGAAAACATGCGCATGATCTTGCGCGCGCACACATAAATGCCCGTGTTTCACATAGGACATTAAAATTGGGCCTATTATGTATGCAGATATCACTAAACCCTTTTGTTGCTATTTCCAGATGGATGTCTTTAATGAAGTTCTTGCTCCACGCTTGGCTGCTTTATTTGAAGGGGAAAGCTCTTTAGTAGTTGCCATGGGGCCTACCAGTGCTGGAAAAACCCATACTATGCTTGGCTCTCTTAGAGATCCTGGATTAATTCCACAAAGTTTGCAATATCTGTTTGCTTCTCAAAAATCAAAGAACGTCTCAACACCCATGTTAGTACTAAAGATTCTCATAACTCTTTTTGATCTAAAAGAGCTTCATCCTCGTGGACGTTTGATTTTTAATTCTATTTGGTATGTTTGACCAGGAAGTTAATTATCTCTATGTTTGAGATATACTCGGAGCAAGGAGGACGGTCGGAAAAAATTTTTGATTTGCTAAAAGATGGAGCAGAGCTCAGTTTGCAGCAGTCTGGAATAAAGGGCCTGCATGAGGTACGGGGAAGATGACCATCCACAGATAATAAATCTTTTAGTCTTTTGTTCTGTGGTATTCCCTTTTTTCCTTGTAGTGATTGATGAGTGACACTTGCTGTAATTGTTTTGGTTGTGCAAGGGGTAAATCTGTTTACACCCGTTCTTTATTGCGTCCCTTTTTTCTGTATTCATCAATTGAATAAACTTATTATTTTATGTCTGGTAGGGTGAGTAGCCAAGGGGTGAACGCTCAGCTGGGCTTGTACAAAAACTTCTCCATTAGGCATTTTCTCCTTACTGAATGTCATTTCTCTGACAAGGATGCAGGCTGTGGCTTCCACTGCAGAAGAAGCAGACGAAATCTTTTCGCTTGGTCTTCAAAGAAGGACAACAGCCAGTACAGCAGCCAATTACCAATCAAGGTCAATCCCTTTTGCATAAGACAGGTTAAGTTTCGGCAAGAATTAAGAATGGTTTGAAATGTCTCAAATGATTAGTTTGATGACAGGACTTCCTCCTCATAACCAGTAGGATGCAGGTTCAAACCCCCTGCTCTTGGAGAAAAGGGATACCTATGTTCACCTAGGTGTTTGTAAACTTGTTTTGGTTTTATCAATCTGAAACTGTAACTCAGACCTTTTAGCTTTGCATGAGGTGGTTTGACTGTAAACAACCAACAAGTTAATACCAGATATAATGTGTTAACAATCGCTTATGCTTTTTGAATGCATTAGCCTGGGATCCCTTTTATTGCGCCCCTCTTTTGTTTTTGTCCATGAGCGGAGTGACATTCGCAAGCAATTTTGCATTCTGTTTCTTTGCAGCTTCAGCTTATTTTCGTAAAACTAAATTGGCTGCGGTACTTCTATAGGTGAGCGGGCTGAGTCCCGCATGCCTGTTATGTGTGGGATTAAATCTCACTGTATGAAAATGATGCTCTAACCCCAGGTGACCAAGGCCTGGTGATCTTGGCAATTGATGCCAAATGTTCCGGGCAGAAATAGCTAGAGTCTAGATTAATGTTTATCTTTAGCCATTTACTGTCATCAAGCAGTAATTAACCAAGGGAGTGTGAGGTTTTTGCCAATATATGCACATTCGGATGCTGTGCATTGGAAATTGATGTGTGTGCATGCTTAATTACTCACATGATTGGTCACCTCCTAATATAGTATGGACTGGCTTCCACAGAGAAAAACTTTTTGCTTCTTATTGTTGAAGTTAAGTTTTGCTAGCTACATATATTGTTTTTTCACTGTGAAAATTGCATGCCACTTGCAGTCGCTAGTTGACGTGACAAAAACTAGTTATCTTGCCACATTTGTAGACTTCTTGAACTTTGTTCCTGTCACTTGATCCTCATTACTTTTGCTTAAGGGAAAGGAATGAAGAGAGTTATCCACAGATGAAGAGCGAGATAGAGAGAGATAACACACCATTATGAGAAGAAAGAGATTTTAGCAATAGATGTACCTCCTTGAATGTCTTTAACTGGCCACTTCAATCACCGTGTCTCGTTTGCAGTTACCAGACAACTCTTCTGGGGAGTTTCCTCTTTGGGATGATATAATGATTTGCTGCAGCTGTGGGTTGTTCTGATAGGGTTGCAATAAATGGATCAGCTATGGCTGGGAAACCTTGGCCCTTGATTGTCCACCTGGTAGCCTTTATGGATCTTGATGGTAGTACCCTTATGGCTGAAGAAAATGTAAGCAGAGACGGGTCAAAATGGAACATTGAAGGTTAAAAGTTAAATCATACTGCATGGATTATCCTTGAGTCCTTACGATGGTTGGTACAAACCATAGTTAGTGGAGAAGCAAGGCCGGGGTTCTTAGTAAGCTGAAACTGATGGTAGAAGCTTCCCGGATGGAGACTCTTCAAGCGCGTACTCCCTTGCAACGGGACACTGAAAACCCTACAGATATTGGCGATTGCATGCCTTGTTGTCTTCAGTACCCGGATTGTGTGCATATAATGCATGTGTGTGGAAGGAAGAGCAATGAACAGTATCACTCTTCCCTGTTGAGTGCTTTGAACCTCACAAATGCAGCTGAATAACAATGCAGCATTAGGAGAAGTGCCGAACAGATCCCAACTTCTGGTATTGTGGGGCTGGAAATATAAAATTTTTTGTGTGAGGCCTCCTCTTTGAGAAAAACTGGAAAGCAGTCGTCCAATAAAGTGCAAGGTTTTCTTTGTAGCCGCTCTGCCCAGGTTGTAATAGCTGGGAAAAGGCAGGTAGGAAAGGTCCAGAACACATCTGAGATTGTGAATAGAAGCTTGCAGCAAGGAATATGCCCAACTGCGGCAACAAGGATTACTGTTGATGTGCCTAATGTCTGTCTACATTGTCTGTCCAGAAAAGGTACGTAGGAAAGGTCCAGAACACATTTGAGATTGTGAATAGAAGCTTGCAGCAAGGAATATACCCAACTGCCGAAACAAGGATTACTGTTCATGTGCCTGATGTCTGTCTACAGTGTCAAACACCTGATCATGTCAAACATGTGTGCTACAACAACCTTCATGTAAATAATGATGCCTACTGGATCTGGTCGGGAAATATGTGTTTTTTTTCTAATCTCTGTTTTGCTACATTAAAACTTCAGACCATAGATATCAAAAAGCTGGTAGCTAGACAATGGTAGTTCTCACTATGGTGAAAATAAAGAACATCTTGTGAAAAATAATGCAGAAAGAAGAAAGTAGATGAGAAGAACGCCACCGTGAAACCTAAAAGCCTAAAGGAATCGGCCAACAATGTACTGGCACAGCTTGAGCTATGGCTCACCATTGAGGAGGTATTTGCATCAGCACAAACTGCTATTGCTGATAATTCATGGTTTTAAATCATAGAGCATCTTGACCCATGACCAAGAAGGCAGAATGGTACACTTCCTCAAAGTTTTTGCTCGAACCCATCCATGTAATTGTTTGGAATACATGCTAAATGTCCAGCCAAAGGGTTCTTTTTGGGCAACCATAGGTGAGAAGAAACAACTCTTGCTTTTGTGTAACTGTGTTGTACATGCCATAGATCAATGGGAGTTGCTGTTAGTTGCCTTGTGTAGTAGGAAAAGTGTGTTGCGCTCTCTATTGTGGGTGCTCCTAAGTGCAATATGCGTGACACCTCACTCCAATAGAAAGAAAACACAATAGAGCAATTGAACAAGCAACTCAAAGACACAACAACAGACTCAGAGCTCAATGCATGTAAGGTGCAGCGGAATGAATGTTTGAACTTTGCTCAAGATGAGTGCTCCGAACTGTGCTCAAGGTTCCTTTTAGTTATGAAAGGGAGAGCCTTCCGTTCCTTTAGTGAGAGAGTGCAATGGACACAAACAAAGTAAATGGACACTGTGAATGGAAGTGCATGAGACTGAGAGATAGAGAGAGAAGAGAATACGACACCAGAGACGTTCTAAAACCCTCCTCCGAAGGCCCCACTTTCGTTGGCGAGAGTGGTCTACTATTGATTGCACAATCTGGTACAAAAGTGGATGAATGATAACTGATGCAAGTCTAGGGGCTATGTCGATGTCGACGACGTGGACGACAAGACCTACTCTATGGCGGAAACACAGAGTGCTTGCTTTGCTGTCCAAAAGCGCCAAAAGGGCTGAAATCTGAATACAAAAACACTGGTTTTAGGCTGAGATCTGCTCTCCAAAACGCTGGTTTAGGTTGCAAGAAAAACGCTGATCAAGCTGTGGGAAAAACGCTGATTTTGGCTGAGTTTCTGGTGCTTCAAGGCAGCCCTGAAGACGCTGATTGCTGTTGCCAAAAACGCTGGCTATGCTTGTCAAAAACGTTGGTCCATACTGCTCCTTGCTGGATCTAAAACGCTATTCTGCTGAAGCTTAAAACGCTGATTTACTGAGGCTATGGCGATGAGGCTAATGGCTGAAAACGCTAGGGGGAATGCGGTGTAGGTCGCGGGTCTTGCTGGGGGAAATCGCCACCAATAAAGGGGGAGTCTTGCTTGAGAGAGAGAGGGGGAACCTGCTACCCTTGGCCTGTGTTCTCCTTGCTCTTCTGCCCAATAGTGCTAGCCTAGGTTTGCTTATATATTATCTTACCCAATTTGCCCTACTCAGTTCCCAACAAAAGTCACTTAATAAATAAGTGAAAAATGTCAAAAATAGGGAAAATAGGTTAAATGCATTGGAAAATTCCCTTGAAGGATTCTGATGGAAATGCTTATGATCATGCTGTGTGCAACCGGAGGATATGCATCTACTTCAAGTGCCTGGGCATGCACGGTCTGCGAACAGACTCACAAAAGTGCCAGAACACTCCTAAATCTGGATTGACTGAACCCTTGCCGTGCTGTAGCTTGTCCACGGACACATAGGGTTGGATGTGTCGCGTAACAATGCAACTTGACTGACTCATGGAACTAGTGCCGACTCTGGTTGGCAGCATAGTGAGCTCCAAGCCCATGACTCACAGGTACAATGGGGGTGTCGAGGCTCCACTGTGCAGGGAGAGTGTAGATGTGCGGTGGTAGAGACAAGACACGAGACTCGAGCCTCATAGAAAGTCTAGGAAGCGAACGACGACTAGAACCAACTACACATATACAATTATAAAGAGCAACCAACGACTAGCAAAATATCCTTGACAATCCAACTATGTCTATCTCCAAACTATAGTAGTGGTGAATTGGCCATGGTGTCCACTAGACCACCACCTGTGTTTGCCACGTGTCACTGCCAAGGTGAGAGTTCGTCCAGTGTGAACCCAAGACCAACTGTAAACGGTAACTACCTGTCTTGTGCGAGTGACATTGTAGTTGTGCTATAGGTTGTTTGTCACAAGACTATTCACCGTCTCGGTGAGAGAAAACACCGAAACTGTGAAAGGAAACTTGTCACGTGCACATCTAACCCTATGTGCATGTGGACAAGCTGCAACTCCTACTTCTAGGGTTTAGGATAGCCTAGGTAGTGTTCAGGCAACCTTGTGAGCCTGTACGCAGGACATGCATGTCCAAGCACCTAGAGTAGCTTCATACCCTTTGATTGCACCACCCATAAGCATTTAGCATCAATAGCTAGCACCAAGCATAAGCATTTTCATCGCATGTCAAGGTTCCATCTGTACGTACGTACGGATCCGTACAGTACGGTATAGCCGTACGCTACGGATAGATAGTGTACGTTTTTTTTAAAAAAAAAAAATAAAAAATTTTATTTTTATACACTTTTTTTTTGGGTTTTTTTAGGGGCATCTTGCCATTGGGCAATGGACTAAAGTTTTTTGTATTATATAGTGTATTCCCAGTTTTCTATCTTTTTGATGGTAAAGTCTAGATTGGTCACTATAGTATGATGTATTCATCGTTGTATGAGGATTGATAATCAGTTCTCAATCTTGACTCTTGATGTTTTATGTATTTTGATTCCGGTATCATAGTATGTTGAAGTTTTTAAGTTTTGACTAAGTGATGTATTCTAAGAGTTAAGTACGGATAACATTTGAAGCAGTATCTAATGGATGTTTGAAGTAGTATCTATATCTAGACTCTTATGTAGTTCCTAGTATGTATAGGCTGAAAAAGGCTAAAGTCACTATTCTTTTTGTTGTTACAAATGTTACGTACTGGTCACGTACCTTAAAGGCCGATCCGTATAGAAGTACGTACCTTACGTACTGATTACGTACCGTACACTCTGTACCTTTCCACCTTGCCGCATGTGAACCGTTTGCTAACTACGTGTGAATCAACTCTTACTAGGCATTTATTTAATAAATGACCTTCCAACTTTCAAATCATGGGATTAATTGGTAGCCTGCTCGACCCAGCAATTGACACCTATATAACCAACCCTTGGGGCACCAGTAGAAGCCAGAGGAGCAGTGAAGAGAGCCTCTCAAGTACCAACAAGACCAGCACCTAGTGTTGCCAGCAACACTAGCGTTTTTTCAGCCATGCATCATCGATTTTAGTAGCCAAAAACGCGAGCATCCCTTCAGCTTTGATCAACTTTTTTCAGTCTCGTCATCGCCTTGAGCACCCCGTCCCCATCATTAGCAATCAATTTCAGCCCTCAGACACCTGTTTGTAGAGTTGCTTTTTGAGACTTATTTTGCTTTTCTTAGTTTTTGCTCCAATTTTTTTTTTAAAAGATGTCCCAAGCTTCATTTGCATGATGGCATTCATCTAAAAAATGTAGGTAATTATCATGCAGAGAAGTGATTATGATGCCTAAAGCTTGTTCGTCTTTGGCTTGGGTTGTGCTCTCACGATGGCAACTGTAGCCCTAGTTTGTACCCCTTCTGGGCGTGTTTGCTCTAAAGGTGCCTTGACTATTACCCATAAGTTCTTTTTCATCAAATACCCTCTCAACTTCGTTTGCCATATATGAAAGCCTTCACCGTTAAATTTTTTCACTCCTTGCTCACCCATTGTTTAACTAGAGGGGTCTTAGCTAAGAGCTTTAGGAGACTCTCCTAATGCCATTGTCTGCCTCTTTACAACTGAATAATCACCGAAGTGATAGCATACAAATTTTACGGAAGTCTTGCAAGATCTTAAAAATTAAGCACTCTATACCAGACTTTGAGCGTAATTGCCGAAAGCTTCTTGTAGATCGTTTTTGCTGACTTCTTCAATACGGGTGAATTGTGGTTGAATTTTGCATGCTGATGTTGAGGAAGTGGTTGTTGCGGCCTAAATTTCTTGCGCCAATGCTCTCGATATTCTTGCCTTGAAACTCTTGCCTTTCGTGCAATGGATGCAATTGAATTTTCTTGCTTGGCTTTCGAATCCGAATCAACATTGCTACTAGCCATAAAAGGGATTCATGAAGTGATGCGGATGTTGTGTGTGAATAAGCACTTGGAGAAAGTTACAAACTTCAATAACCTTTTAAAGGTATTGAAAAAAAAACCTTGTTAGTTCACAGCGTGTCTGAAGATAATGGACCACGCAGAGATGGACGACGAGCATGCAAAGTTGGTGATAACGAGTCTTGCAGGTCATGGCGTGTAGGGCCTTAAGCAAGCATGAACAAGAAGCTGTCGATGGCAGGCTGGCTCGAAACTCTGAGAACGCCGTGCACATGAGCAAAGGTCCAGGCACAGGTGGGTCGTCAACTGGTCGGCTTCAAATAGAGTAGTGGGGCGTAGTTGAGACAAGTGGGAGCAACAATTCCTTGAGTCGTTGTGCTGAGAACACAGAGGGAGAGCACCTTGGGGTTGAGTTTGAGCAGGGCTTGGAGTCTTATAGCGTTCGATTCCAATTTTTGCGTGCGTTTGATGAACGGTTTGACACTCCATCTCTTTGTTCATCTACATTGTATGCACAGTCTTTACAGAAGACTAAAATTTTTCCAGTCACTTTACATGGAATGGGCATATTCATGTTTTGTGTTGGAAGTGGTTTCAGAAATTTTCCTCCTCGGAGATTCTTGAAGAAGGTAGATCTACGACTATAGCCGAAGTTGGAGCTTGGACGCAACCATAGATGACTTTGTGTCGCTTTCGGCGCGGCCCAAAGAAGCAAGCTTTGAAGACCTTTATGAAGTTCAAATATTGCAGGACCCACACATCAGAGTGGGCCGACGAAGAGTCCTTCCCAGGATCCATCGAGACGTGTTGGCGATCTCCCTCGATGCCATACAGTTCGGTATCGGCACCTCACTTTAAAAAGGAGGGGATGTCACATGCACATCTAACCTTATGTGCAGGTGGACAAGCTACTTCATGTCTAGGGTTTAGTTCAGCTTAGGAAGTGTTCTGGCACCTTTGTGACTCTGTTCGTAGGTCGTGCATGTCTAGGCACTTAGAGTAGTTGCATTTCTTTTGGTTGCACACAACATGATCATCAGATTACAGTCAGTACCCATCAGGAGCATTTTACAATGCACAGAACCCATTTTTCCTATTTTAGCCATTTTTCACTTATTATTAATAAGTGACTTTGTTGGGAAACTGGGTAGGGTAAATTGGCTAAGGATATATATATATATATAAGAAAACTAGCGCTAGCACTTTTTGGCAGAAGAGGCAGCAAGGAACCAAGTTTTGGCAGTGCACCTTCTTAGCAAGACCGGAAGGAGGACTTAGCGTTTTTCAACCATCAAGATCAGCCTAGCGTTTTCAGCAATTGCAGATCAGCCCCAGAGTTTTGCTGATTGCAGATCAGCGTGGCGTCAACAATTTCCAGCAGATTGCCTAGCGTTTTTGCAGCAGATACCACAACAGCCCTAGTGTTTTTGGAATAGCAGATCAGCCTTGGCGTTTGCAGTTTCTTGGCGACAGAACCCATTTTTGCATCAATGTTTTCAGCTTTCAGTAGTCAGACTCCGCACCGCAGCCCCCAAACCTTGCAGATCTCACCTTCCCGCAGCAGATCCTTGCCGCACGACAGATCAACCAACGTTTGCAGATTCAGCTTGCTATTCGCAGATTTCAGCATCTGTGTTTTCAGCGCATCGTCATCGTCGTTGCCACCGACATAGAGTCAGAATTCAGCAGATACAAGATTTGCAGATTTCAGCCCCTAGCGTTTTCAGTTTTCAGCCCGTCATCATTGTCGTCGACACTGTCTGCAAGTCCATTGCATTTAGACCATTGTACAAGGATTGTGCAATCAATAGCATAGACCTCTCTCGCCATAGAGAGTGGGGCCCTTGGAGGAGGGTTTGACAACATTCTGGTGTCGTATTCTCTTCTCTCTATCTCTCAGTCTCAATACCTTTATTCACAGTGTCTTTCACTTTGTGATCATTTGCACTCTCTCACTAAAGGAACGGAAGACTCTCCCTTCCGTAAGTAAAAGGAACCCTCGAGCACAGTCCGGAGCACTCACCTTGAGCAAAGTTCAACATTCACTTCCGCTGCACCTTACACTGATACCACTTGTAAGGCGTTACGGCTTCGCTTGATAAGCGAAGCATTCATATATTAGTACTTAATTATAAGTTTAATGAGAGCGTAAAGATATTGCAAGCACCAATACAAATAAGACTAGAATATATTGCTTATGGGAAATGTATAAATGGTGCTCTTATCTAAAAGAGCCATATAGTGACATACGGGGTGACATCATAGAAATATCTGAGATATTATTCCAAGCATAGTGCCACTCATGCTATTAGGCTAGATATTGTGCCACACAGGCTAATAGGGCTAAGAGGTGGTGCATACACCATAGCTAAGAATGGATCGGGCAATAGGACATGCCCACCCAACAACAATTATGTTGGGCTACGCTCTCCTGATCGTGTCAACCCAGAAAGAGTGTTGTCGCTACTATCGCCATTGTAGCACCCGAAGATTTTGCCTTCGGAGGTGGAGCCATAAGATCGATTGTAGGAGCCTGTTAGACTAAATGTGGCTGTGTAAAGACATTTAGCTATTAAACAATAAATATATTGACTACACTCCCAGCTTTTGGTTGAGGGGACTTGTTCCAGATGAAAACGCCTCTTGAATTGGCCCTCTGTGAAAGTGAGCGACATATGGAAGCACTTGTCTTGGATGGTACTGAAGCCGCTGACCGACATAGCCATGGTGATGTGCACCAACAAATCCTCACAAGGAACTCTTTGTGTTGGCTGCATCAGTGTCATGTGGGCGGGCTGTTGAAACCCTTGGGGATAGTAGTCGAACTGTTGAGACTGAGCACCTCCCATAAATTGTGTAGAATGACTTGGTTGTCCATAACCCTTAGGAGTTTGTACCGGCCTCATTGGACCAGTCCACCTATACCCCATAGCAACCTGGGTATGGTAATCTTTGGTGCTGGGTTGCTGAGCCCCATATCTCCCTCTCTCGAAATCCTTGAACTTGAGCTTTTAGGTCGTCTATGATTTGGGATTTCACTCTCAAGGCTTGGCGCAAAGCAAAAATTGTAGCATCTCTGTCTGCTATTGTGCTCTGGGCGATATGCAGACATCCCTCCATGGTTGCATATCTGGCTGAGTGGCATTAGTGAGTAGCAACCAACCGCTTTGTTCCAAGCTCAATGGTAACGATAGCATTCTTTGAATTTTGCAGAATCTCCTTAGATAGCCGGAACAACAAAGTAGAGTTCGTCACAATCAAAGATCCAACAATAGTGCCCGGGAGTGTAGGTCTCTCAAGGGGCACTGTAGGTGAGCTAGGAACATGCTCATTGGGTGAACTTGAGATAGAGAGAGATGACGAGGTAAGTGCAGGTGGTGTGTGGGAAGTAGTAACTGTGACATGAGTGAAGAGGTGCATGTGAGGGAGAGGCCGTAGATGTAACAAGAAGAGGTGGGTTGGGAATGGCAAAGCTGACCACCTGCACATTAGAACCAAGGGTGGATGTAGAAGGAGGTTGTCGTGGAATGTGTCAACCTCACCTGCCTCTCCGAGTATGGCAAGGGTAGAGGAGTTTGCCGTGTCCCTGACGACCTTGGCCCTTTGCTTTCTTGTCGAATGATCTTGAGTATTTCAAGAGACTTTCGTTTTGTTTTTGAAGTGGACCTTTGGGATCCCTCATCCACGTCTACAGGGCTGACATGGATATTGATGACTCATGCAAACATGGGGGTTGCAAAGCATTGGAAGCTTGATTGAGTAGACCGCACTTGTGCCCTAAATCTCTTTGCCCTTGATTGTAGTGATGTGTACAATATCTAGCAAAACCCATAGGGCAAAGTGTTTATCAAGCAGTAGAGACCATCAAAGTGTTTTTGAAGTGGGCCGTTCGGATCCCTCATCCACGTCTACAGGGCTGACATGGATATTGACGACCCATGACATGGGGGTTGCAAAGCATTGGAAGCTTGAATGAGTAGACTGCACTTGTGCCCTAAATCTCTTTGCCCTTGACTATAGTGATGCGTACAATATCTAGTGAAATCCATAGGGCAAAGTGTTTATCAAGCAGTAAAGACCATCATAGTGTGGAAAGGTAGTGGGGACATCACATCTTCCTTTTGGCTCTTTGGCATCTCTAACTAGAAAATAATATTTAAAAACTGCCAAAAGCCCTTCTGTAGTTCGGGTGATTGGGCAGAAACAAGTCTTGGCATGCCTGTATTGTAGTATCCTTGGAGAGCTGCGAGTATGTATGTGTAGTCGGCTTCAAAGACTGGACGCTTGTCATCCCCATCACATGACCAATTCATGTCGTAGTAAGAGTGTGGCGTCGTACTTTTGGAAAGACATTTAGAAGCTCATGTAACATACCTACAGGTACATCGTCTGGTAGGTTAGCATCAACCAATGCTGTTAAACCTAGTTTCTGTAGTTGATCGCGAGAGAGGATGTTGCGAAGAGATGGACTAGGTGGCTGTCAATGAAAATTTAGGGAGAGCTTTGCCTGGCGTTTTGTTTTTGCAGGCAGGGTGGTCTCATGGCTCACTAACTTGAGTATTGCTCTTCCTTTTACCTTTGGGATCTTCTTCTTGTGTGCTGGAGTTGCCTGCTCCTAAGCCCGAATTCAAATCCGAATCCTATGCCCTGTAACTTTCGTCACTTGGGGCACTCGAAGTCATGCCTGTAACGCCATGGCTATTGTTGTTCGATTCTTCTTCATCTCTGTAACTAACATGCCTTTCAACAGGGCAGGCGTCTTCCTCAAGGCTTCCTTGCGTGACTGCCTGCTGCCGCTTGCCATTTAGACACGGATCTAGTGCAAGCATGACCACAAAAGCTTACATACAACACTCTTAGATGCTATCAAAGCCCCGCATTAGTACACGTGGAGAGATTTAGAAATTGTGTAATCTTGTTGTCGTGCTCCGAAATCCTGTACATGACCTTTTTTGAAATTCAGTTAGAACAAGTAAGGTCACCAAGTCTGGATTGATTTAGCATAGGGGCGAGTGGAGGGTGTATAAGGGTGAGAGGGGGGTGGGTAGGGGAGAGAGAGAGAGGGGGGGTGGGTAACGGCGAGAGAGAGATAGAGAGATGGTTAGGGATGAGGGGGGGTGGGTAAGGACGAGAGAGAGAGAGGGGGTGGGTAGGGGGGAGAGAGAGAGAGAGAGAGAGAGAGAGAGAGAGAGAGAGAGAGAGAGAGAGAGAGAGAGAGAGAGGAATGGATGGGGGCGAGGGGGGAGGGGTGGATAGGGGCGAGGGAGAGAGGTTTCTAAGGGTGTTGTCTCGCACTGCAGAGCAGAGAAGCTTGAAGATTTTAAACAGTCCAAAGTTCAGTAAGCTCCCACACCACTTGTCTCAAGTTCTTATCAAGAACTCTTCCCACAAGCAGCCCCGGAACCACTAGGGAAGTTCTTTATAGAGTTGCATGGCCAAGACAAGACCAAGCAATGTATGCAAAATTCAATCCAGAGATTTTGAAAACTCTAATAGCTTCAAACCATGCATTCATACAAACTTGTTTCCATATTTTTCTCAAACTCTCTGCATTCACACTTGCATGGTGTCACATGCACATCTAACCCTATGTGCATGTGGACAAGCTACTTCATGACAAGGGTTCAGTTAGTTTAGCAAGCAAGATCAGCCTGCATTTTCATTTGCAAGCAAATCAGCCAGCGTTTTACTTTTGCAGATCCAAACCGGCGACAGTAGAACACAGTAGAAGCCTAGTGTTTTGCTATAGACCTCAGATTCAGCCTAGCGTTTTTACATCAGATTTTCAGCATGGCATTTTTGCAAATTTCCGGCATGAAGACATCCCCTGCATCAACGTTTTCAATTTTCAGCGTCTAGACTCCGCACCGCAAGTCCCAAACCTCGTAGATCTCACCTTCCCGCAGCAGATCCTCGCCGCACGGTCAGGTCAGAAAGAGTTTGTAGATTCAGCCCAGAAAATGCAGATTTCAGCATCTGCGTTTTCAGCGCGTCATCATCACATCGTCGTCATCGCCGTCGTCACCGACATAGAGTCAGAATTCAGCAGATAAAGATTTGCAGATTTTAGTCCTTAGCATTTTCAGATTTCAGCCCGTCTCGTCGTCGTCCTCATCGTCGTCGACATCGTCGGCAAGTCCATAGCTTTGTAGAGATTTGTGCAATCAATAGTAGACCGCTCTCGCCATAGAGTGCCTTCGGAGGAGGGTTTGACAACATTCTGGTGTCGTATTCTTCTCTCTCTATCTCTCAGTCTCAATACCTTCATTCACAATGTTTATCCACTTTGTTTATGATCACTTGCACTCTCTCACTAAAGGAACGGAAGGCTCTCCCTTCCGTAAGTAAAAGGAACCTTGAGCACAGTTCGGAGCACTCATCTTGAGCAAAGTTCAACATTCACTCCCGCTGCGCCTTACATTGGTATCAGAGCTTTGGCAGTGCTCTGTGTCACTCAAGGAAAGAACCACAAGAATTTTTTTTTGCTTGTTGCGGTCGCACGTAACCCAAGTTCTCTTGGGTGTGTCGATTCCTAATCGTGTTTTTGAAGAGTGACAGGAAACCCAAGAAAGAAGGGCTTGTCCAACCTCCCTTGTTTCTCTTTTCACTCATTGAGAGTGGACCGTGCACTTAGCGGCCGGCCAATCGACGTGAGGTGGGAAAAAGCAACCTTGGTGTGAGCGCAAGGCCGCTAAGGGGTGCGCCCGTAGGAAAGTGAAGAGCTCGGGTAAGAGAAGATCCTTCTCTAACACAGATTGCAAGCTAAAGAAGAATCTCAAGACCCTCAAGAAACTATGGACTCAAGATCCTCAAGAACCTCAAGAACCAAGAACCACAAGAACCCAAGTTCCTCGTGAACTTAAGAACCCAAGACTCCAGTGTATGGTCATTACCCGAAGCGGAATGGATACTTTGCATGGAGGTGATGCGCATGGCAGTGGCAAAGAAGAATTTTCCCCATCAGGAGGTTTTCTGACCCTCCCCTTCCCCATATACGCCAAGGATTGCACCACATCCTATGGAGGCTTTGGTCAAATCGATGATGGACATGATGTTACACCAAGAAGCGCAACACGTTACCTTGGAGCGGAGTGCCAAGAAAGACACGATTCTTGGGATCGCGAGCGTGAACGAGCACGCTTGGTGGTCGAGGAACGAAAAGAAAGAAAAGCAGAAAGAAAGGCCGTCTTGGAGCATGAGCTTGGGCAAGCACGCTTGGTGGCCTAGAAGCAAAGTGCAGCCTTGGAGCGTGAGCGTGAGCAAGCGCGCTTGGCGGCCGAAGAGAGACGAGCGGCCTTGGAGGCCGAGCGTGAGGTGCAGAGAGACCAACGCATACAAGAGTTGGTCCAACAAGCATAGTTACCCGGAATGGGGAATGGGAATGGGAACGGGAGGGTCCGGAATAGGACGAGAACGGTGAGGAGAAGGGGGGACCGGAATGAGAATAGGGCCGGAACGGTCAACTAAAGTAATGCTTGAATTACCTCCATTCAACTTAGTCCCAAATCAACTCTTTAACAACCCCGAAACTGCCCCCAAATCTACCTTCAAACAACCCCAAATATGTCCCTGAAACAGCCCCAAATCTGCCCCCAAATCCCTACTTTTTCCCGTCCCGCCCCGCGCTCCGCCATTCTGCGTCACGTTCCGTCCCATTCCCCCTTGTTGTGGAACACCGTTCCGGTTACACCCTGTTCCGGAATGGTGCTCCATTCCTGACTCCATTCCAGGAACGGGACTCGTCCGGAACGCCGTTTCGAAACGTTTGGGCTGTGTTCCGCCTATTCCTTGTTACACTGCCGACAGGTACTCACCTCGAAGTCCGAGCCGGTCAAAGAAGTTGGTGGTTGATCAAGTGGCATAAGCCGAGATTCGGACTCCAACAACCCCGTCACCGAGAAGTTGACTTTCAGTAAGTATGACGGTAAGATGGATGCTAGTGTTATTCATTCTTGGTTGCATCAATTTAATGCTTATTTTGCGACAACAAAGAAGACAGGAAATAGAAAGGTTTTGAAGGCAGCTATGTACCTTGCCGGTGATGCCATTAATTGGTACCACGCATAGCAAGAAGCACAGGTAACCGTGCACCTAGAGGAAGCCGAGGAAGGCACGCCTCTTTCTTTCAATTGGGCCGACTTTTTAAAGACAAGCTCAAGGCGCGGTTTATGCCACCACAATACCTAGCGCGGTTGAAGGAGGATTGGCGCAACCTCAAGCAGAATGGTATGCCAGTCATGTCCTTTTCTAACCGTGTTTTGCAGCTCGGCACCCAATTACGCAAATCAGATAATGAGCGCAAAAAGGCTTTCCTTTTTGGATTGGACGAATATATCAAGTTTGATGTAGAAGTCTTCGACCCCGCGGATCTCAACAAGGCGGTAGCAATTGCTCTCTCCCAAGAGATGAAGCACAACAAGGGCAAGCCTAAGCAGAACAAGTCGTCTCAAAGTACCTCCTAGACTTCTCAAAACCCTCAGAATGGTAAGCACGGTAACTCTTCTAGCCAATCTTCCTCTAATTCTTGGGAAAAGAACTCTAACAATGAACCTAAAAGGGTAAAGCAAACACAATTGCTAACCTAAGCTCACTCCAGAGGAAAAGGCAAAACAAGGAATTTTAGGAGGATACATCACGTCGGAAGAACAAAGCATTTATTCTAAGGAAGGTCGTTGTTTTCATTGTCATATCAAGGGTCACATACAAAGAACATGTCCTAAGCTTGACTCTAATGAATCTAAAGAACCCACTTCCTCTGTCAATGCAATAAATGAGAACACGAGTGTGACCCAAGTTTCTCATGATCCTCCCATTGATGAGTCTCTCATTAAGTGTTATGGTCATGTGAAGGGTCAGCATTTTGTCATATTGTTTGACCCATGCAGTATGCATGATTTGATTAGTGACTCTCTTGTCGAAAAAGCCCGCTTGGAGGTTAGCAAGACATCTCCTTTCGAGGTGTCCTGCTTCTCTCCCGGTATGGACTCTCTCATTACGCAAGAGTGTCTTGATGTTTTGTTCACTGTTCAACAAGTGTCCTTCCGCAAAAAAATTGTAGTCTCTTCTCTTTCAGGATGTGATATGCTTTTGGGCATTCGATGGTTTCGTGAGTATAACCCTCTCATTGATTGGGCCGAAAATACGTCACTTTCAATGCCA
Source organism: Adiantum capillus-veneris (assembly GCF_014529385.1). Lineage (NCBI taxonomy): Eukaryota > Viridiplantae > Streptophyta > Polypodiopsida > Polypodiales > Pteridaceae > Adiantum > Adiantum capillus-veneris. Next base: position 142,204,515 of record NC_140942.1, on the reverse strand, counting down.
TAAGTGACTCCCATTGTCATTCGTGGGGAGCAAGTTGTTCAATCTTGATCTCTCATTTCTAATGTGCAGGCGAAGATTGGAAAGAATGAGGAGAAAGAGACGCTCTCAATCTCTTCTTTTCCAAAGCACGACACACATGATTTGCATGATAATGATAAGCGAGATGATAAGCATGATGATTTGCATGATCAAGATGTGATTATTCACGAGCATGATGATTTGCATTATAAAGATGTGATTGTTCACAAGGAAGATGGTTTAGTTGATGCTTTTTCTAGTGAAGCTAACCTCATTGCAGATTCGATCAATCACGAAGAACCGATCTTGGCTCTCGAGTCGAGGTCCCAAGAACCCCCACAGGAAGTATTATGTGTTCGAATGATTAGTCAGCACGCATTGTTCGAGTGTTTCATTCGTGATGCTTTCTTGTATTTTAGTCACCGTCCTTATGTGATCCCTTTTCATAGGCATGACATATTGTACGATGAACACGATTCACTCATGAATGAGTACGGATGTATGCGGATTACTCATGGAAAGATGAAACGTTTGCACCCAAGGAATTCACATTCCATGTTTCTTCCTTGGCATGACACAATATCCGAATGAACACAAGAAGGATTGAGCATCAAGCATCGGCATTTCCATTGTGATTTGCCACAGTTGATTGATTTAGATCAGAAAGTCAAGATTCGACCCCATTGTTTGTGTGTGTTTGATGAACGGTTTGGCACTCCGTCTCTATGTTCATCTCCATTGCATGCACAGTCTTTTCGAAAGACTAGAATTTTTCCAGTCACTTTTCATGGAATGGGTATGTTCATGTTTTTGTGTTGGAAGTGGTTTCAGGAATTTTCATCCTCGGAGATTCTTGAAGAAGGTAGACGCATGACTATAGACGAAGTTGAAGCATTGAAGGAGCCGCATATGACTTTGAGTCGCTTTCAGTGCGGTCCAAAGAAGCAAGCGTTGCATACCTTTATGAAGTTCAAGTATCGCATGAACCACGCGTCAGAGTGGGCCGAAGAAGAGTCCTTCCCAGGATTCCAGACGTTGTTGGCGATCTCCCTTGACGCCATACAGTTTGGTACTAGTACCTCACTTTGAAAAGGAGGGGATGTCACGTGCACATCGAACCCTATGTGCATGTGGACAAGCTACTTCATGACAAGGGTCCAGTCAGTCTAGCCTAGATGGTGTTCTGGCACCTTTGTGAGTCTGTTCACAGACCGTGCATGCCCAGTCACTTAGAGTAGATGCATATCCTCTGGTCGAACACAACATGATCATCGGCATTACCACTAGATTCCATCAAGAGCATTTTACAGTGCAGAAAATCTATTTTGCCTATTTTTGCCATTTTTCACTTATTATTTTTAAGCGACTTTTGTTGGGAAACTATGTAGGGCAATTCAATCAAGCAAGTATATAAGAAACCCTAGCGCTAGCACTTTCTTGCAGAAGAGGTAGAGGACCAATCACCACCGTCATGTGCAACTTCTCAACAAGAACAACAAAGAAACCCTAGCGTTTTCAAGCAAGCAAGATCGGCCAGCGTTTTCTGAGCCTAGCGTTTTTACAGCAGATTTTCAGCATGGTGTTTTTGCAGATTTCCGGCATGAAGACATCCCCTTCATCAGCGTTTTCAGTTTTCAGCGTCAAGACTCCGCACCGCAAGTCCCAAACCTCGCAGATCTCACCTTCTTGTAGTAGACCCTCACCGCACGGTCAGATCAGAAAGAGTTTGCAGATTCAGCCCGGAAAATGCAGATTTCAGCATCCGCGTTTTCAGTGCGTCGTCGTCGCATCGTCGTCATCGCCGTCGTCACATAGAGTCAGAATTCAATAGATAAAGATTTGCAGATTTCAGTCCTTAGCGTTTTCAGATTTCAGCCCGTCTCGTCGTCGTTCTCATCGTCATCGACATCGTCGGCAAGTGCATAGCTTTGTAGAGATTTGTGCAATCAATAGTTGACCGCTCTCGCCATAGAGAGATGGGCCTTCGGAGGAGGGTTTGACAACATTCTGGTGTCGTATTCTTCATTCTCTATCTCTCAGTCTCAGTACCTTCATTCACAGTGTTTATCCACTTTGTTTGTGATCACTTGCACTCTCTCACTAAAGGAACAGAAGGCTCTCCCTTCCATAAGTAAAAGGAACCTTGAGCATAGTTCGGAGCACTCATCTTGAGAAAAGTTCAACATTCACTTCCGCTGTACCTGACACATGGACACAAGCATGATCACATTTGGCTTCATGAATATTATATTTGTACAAGGATCAAACATTGCCCTATAGTGGGTAAGACCATCTTTAACACACACCATTTGCACAAAATTTGATTTGTATGCCATGCCTTCATCGGCATTTACTTTGACGACTTTGACGACACACTTTGAGGGGAGGATAAACATCAACAACACCAACACTTTGTAGTCGACACTGGCAACACAAAATGTTTTAAGATTTGCAGTAGGCATTCATGTTTTGACCTCCGACATGGGAGGAAGCACCATTTGTATTTGACCTACCACCTACTTGTCTACCATTCTATAGGGAAGGTGTATTTTGGCCTATATCCTACTGTTAAATTCTCTAGGGAGAGGCATTTTGTAACTTGTTCCTACACCCTGCTGTTAACTTCTCCAAGGGAGGACACTTTGTACTGTTTGGGTGCTACTATGACACACACAGGGAGGCTTGCTAGGGGGTGTGACACATCCGCACCACGAATACTATTATGCTCGTGAGCTTATTGACGATGAGGTTATTGTGAATAATCTTCACTCAAGCTTTTGAGAAGGACTAACTACTTCGACACCTTCATCGAGGGGGGGTTGGCCCTTGCCGAACATAGAACATCTTTGGGTGATCTTTGAGGGGAGTGTTGGTCTCCATCTCTCCGTTTTGCCAACGATTGTTATGTGCTGCACATCTTTTGTCACGTGCACATCTAACCCTATGTGCATGTGGACAACAAGCCAGAGTTACCGAGGAACGCCCCCTAGCCCCCGTCCTGGCGTTCTGGGGGGCAGTTCCCTTCCCGAACGTTCCGAGACGTCCCGGAACGTTTGACGTTCCGGAACGTTTCGGAACGCCCCCAGAACGTTCCGGAATGCCCCTGGAAAGGCGTTGACAGCTACAAACAAATTTGGCAAAAATTGAAAAAATTGAAGTAAATGTTTGGGCTTTGTTTTGAAGTGTGCAAGGCCTCAAGGACTCATAAAATGCACCCCCCTCCCCCTTTCTCTCCACAAGCTAATCCTCAAGGCTCAAGCTCTCTCCCTCTCACACTCTCAAGATCTCTCCCTCTCAAGACTCACTCTCTCAAGGCTCAAGGCTTCACGCCTTCAAGCTCTCTTCCTCTCCCTCCCACTCTCTCAAATCTCTCCCTCTCCCTCTCTCTCTCTCTCGAGTCTCTCCCTCTCCCTCTCACTCTCTCTCTCTCTCTCTCTCTCTCTCTCTCTCTCTCTCTCTCACTCTCACATCATCATCTAGTCATAGCAAGGTTGAATGGTCTTCAAAACGAGTTTTTTGTGAGTATTAGAGTCAAAGCACTCTAATACTCCTTGTATTTAAACACAAGGAGCTAAAAATGCACTATTTGGGTGTTTTTTATACCTCCCGTTCCGCGCCGTTCCCGTTCCGGACCCCTAGCCGTTCCCCCGTTCCGCAGGGATCCCATCGCCGTTCCCGTTCCGCGTTCCGGGTAACTATGCAACAAGCTACTTCAGGTCCGAGGTTCAGGTCAGCTTAGGAAGTGTTCTGGCACCTTTGTGAGCCTGTGCGCAGGTCCTGCATGTCCAGGCACATAGAATAGTTGCATATCCTATGGTTGCACACAGCATGATCATCAGCATTACAATCAGTATCCATCATGAGCATTTAACAGTGCACTGAACCCATTTTCCCTATTTTATCCATTTTTCACTTATTATTAATAAGTGACTTTGTTGGAAAACTGGGTAGGGAAAATTTGCTAAGCTCTATAAAAGAAACCTAGCGCTAGCACTTCCTAGCAGAAGAGGCAGTAGGAGTTCACCAACTTACAATGCACTTTCTCAGCAAGACTGGCAGCTGATCTAGCGTTTCCAGCCAACAACAGATCAAGACCAGCGTTTTGGCTTTAGCTTCAGCCTGGTGTTTTGCAGATCCCAGATCAGCTTGGCATTTTTGCAACTTGTAGATCAACATTAGCGTTTTGCAGATTCCCGGCGATAGATCAGTCCCTAGCATAAGCATTTTCAGTTTTCAGCACTTAGACTCCGCAAGATCAGCCCTAAACCTCGCAGATCTCATCTACCCGCAACAGATCCTTGCCGCACGGTGAGATCAGCCAGCGTTTTCAGTTTCAGCCCACTGCTTGCAGATTTCAGCATCTGCGTTTTCAGTGCATCGTCGTCGCCATTGCCGTCCTCGCCGACACAGTGTCAGAATTCAGCAGATTTGCAGATTTCAGCCCCTAGCATCATTTTCAGGCCGTCTCATTGTCGTCGACATCATCGGCAAGTCCATTGCATCTAGACCATTGTACCAGATTTGTGCAATCAAAAGCATAAACCTCTCGCCATAGAGAGGGGGGCCGTTGGAGCAGGGTTTGACAACTGTCTGGTGTCATATTCTTCTCTCTCTTTACGTGCCATTATCCGAGCAGAGCTAGCGTCCCCCCCCCCCCCCCCCCCCCCCCCCCCCCCCCCCCCCCACTAGTGGTTGAGGCACTCACCATATCAATCTCCTTCATACACCACATGTGGGAACTTCCCAGAGACAGATATGCCCACCTTGCACTTGAGTCCTCTCGACAGTTAGCCATGCAGGGAGATACAACATGCTGGTATGGGGAGATGACATCATGGTTTCAGGCGCATGGGTTCATCATAAACAGGTTGCCACCCTTCCAGTACTCACTGGATGCACCATCTCTCACTCTTGCACAGTCCGAGATCACTAGGCTTATCGGCCAAGACTTGACTCAGCTAGACACGAGGAGGACATGGATACAGCCAGCACAGGAGCTGGGCACGAAGATGGCTTTCTATAGAGAGCATCTTCTCTAGCTTACGGAGGAGGGTTTTGTGACGAGATGCAGATACATGGACACCCACTTGTCTCATGGGATACGATGTGCGATTGGCCAGATAAGCACATCTTCTCACCAAGTGCGGATTGAGACTGGGAGATACAGCGGAGTACCAGCAAAGGCCAGGACATGCCCCTTGTGTGACATGGAGCTTTTGACAGAGTTGCATTACACACGCCGTTGCCCCGTCTACTACGAGATACGAGGCCGCTTCCATTGCTTGTTTAGAGAGGGTTTTGGACCACTCTCCAAAGTCATGGGATACGAGGATCAGAGATGCTTGGGTTTGTTCTTACTCGAGCTGCGCAGACACAGAGATAGCCTGATGAGTGGAGAGGCTAGCCAGTCTTAGAGACGGATCACAAATTTCTTTAGAGCAGACATTGGATAGCCGGAGGAGCTACTCTCACAGCAGAGCTCACATTCATCTCACACCAACGGCACATTGATCGATCGAGTGATTGAGCTAGGGAGATCTAGACGCCCACAATTGCGGAGGACTACACAACATCGACGGAGGTTGCATAAAAAGATGGATCACTTTGGCCAGGGATGCAGGACGCCCGGTCAGACTACTGACCATGGAGGAGATTGATGAGATCCACCAGCGACCGATGCTGGATCTCGTGTGATTTAGCTATTTAGCTATCCCAGCCAGCTGCTTACTGTGCTTAGTTCACATCGAGCAGCTTAGGATTCCATAGTATTTTTGTTTTGTTATGTTGTTATTTTGTTACTTTGACTTTGTATCAGATCCACCACATTGTAACTTTCTTGTCTCATAGGTCACTTTGGCCTTTTGAAGACGTTAATATAACATTTCATTTCATTTCTCTCTCAGTCTCAGCACCTTCATTCATAGTGTCATTTACTTTGTTTATGATCATTTGCACTCCCTCACTAAAGGAACGGAAGGTTCTTCCTTCCGTAAGTAAAAGGAACCCTTGAGCACAGTTCGGAGCACTCATCTTGAGCAAAGTTAAACATTCACTTCCGTTGCACCTTACATCTCTTAAGGCCCCCTTACGAAGATAACTCTGGTGGGAACCCCAGGCTAGAGAGGATGAGCTCAATTTGGGGCTTGGATTATTAAAAGATGGTTTGGGTCCCGCTTGTGGGGATTGTGAATTTTGGGTGGTTGCTTTACTTTATGAGTGTTGGTCGACGTTAGTGATGGGTAAAGTCAATGCGGTTTGTGGACAAAGTTATTGTGGTTCAAATGCAGCATGAACCATGGAACATGTTTCCTCCACTTAATATGAATGAAGAGCTTATGCAAGTTGAAAGGCATATGGGTGGGAAGCATGGCTTGCCGGCTCAAATCGTATTGCTTCGAAACTTATAGGTGAACTTCTCGATGTCTGTCGCGAAGTTTTGATGGGTGAGAGGGTCTTAGTAGGAAGAAATCATGAGTGGGACGTGCAAGCAGCCCATTTCTTGTTGCCATGTCACCATCGCATCAGACAATGTACTTGACATATGGTTGAGAGTAATTCTTTGGTAAATTAAGTACATGCATCTGATGGTGCTAAACCTTTTTGTAGTGATGTTAAAGTAGTATTGTCACACTCTCACTCCAGTATTGATCAGTCATGCATACCTGTTTTTCCTTTGCAGCCGATCACATTGCATTTTCAATATCTCAATTTGTCAAACTAATGCTTCGACAAAGTTAAAGCGGGGCACTCTAACAATCGCAGACTTGGCAGGGTTTGAAAGGGAGAAGAAAACAAAAAATCAAGTACGTTTCCAACCCTTCATTTTTTTCTTTTGGGCTAATGCTTTCAAAGAGCTTTTTACTTTGAATTTATGGCTTGTTATTAAAATTTTGCATTGTGGAATGCCTTGTGTTACATTTTCAACATTGTTGCCATGCAAACACTGTTTTCCATACACATATGGAACGTGTTCGCCGTCAAAATGGCGTTTCGCATCTATTACAAATAAGTCTCCAATAAGAACGTGTATTTCCTGGTTTAATGCTCTGTTCTGTATGGCTTAGATGCATCTGTGTTGCATTCATTCTCGTTTGGTCTGTGTAGAGTTATGTTTGTATTGCTATGGTAAGCAGGTGTTATTTAAAATTCTTTGGGCATGCTCACTTGCTTATCTTTATTTTCACGTTTCTTTCCTGAAGTGATACAAAGCATATAATCTTGTTTGCATGCACATTTGTTTATCCATAGTTGCTTGATGGATGAATAATCTTATCATGTTAAAATGGATATACATTTATTAATCCTTGTATGTTCCATTTAGTGACCACACATATTTTTACAAATTTCTTATACAGCCTAATGGCTATACACATGGATTGATTCTTGTATCAGCCACATCCTGGACATGCAATTTTGTACATGTTTCTAAAAAGGAAGGCTGTAGAAAAAGATGCAGTTTTTTGGTCAGGATTTCATTTGAAAAACCACATACCTTCCCTTGCATCCCTTCACAAGGAAAGAGAAAAACTGACACTTAAAAAAAATAGGGGGCTCCTGACAGAATCAGATGCTAGAAAATGGGAATTTGATAAAGTGATGACTAGTACACTTATGATTCCTGGGTAATTCTAATTGGCCGGATAATTCCAGCCAATATTTGGATGGATGAAGATAGGACAAACATAATTTAATAGGCTCATGATGGAGACGCCACTAGGATGATAGAATACAATGGAATGGATGGACCCATAAATAGGCGGGATGTTTGGATATGGGATGGAAAGATAACACAACCCGTAAACAGTTTTCAACGAGTGACAATTTTATATCTACTTCATAGAGTACGCTTGCTGATATAATGCAGCAAATTGGAGAAATGGGCATTTTACTTTTACCTTCAATGAAAATTTGCAAGCCATTCATGTTTTTCATTTCTACACATACAGGGAGTTCGCCTAAATGAAAGCAGTTTTATCAACAATACCTCCATGGTCTTTGGCCAGTGTCTGCGGGTAAGTTTTCATTCCATTATATTGGGCAAGATTATAGAAAATATTTTGAGCAGAAGTAAGATTTTATAAATGCTTTCAGGTCAAAAGACTCGCTTTTTGTTGAATTAAGAGTGTGCTTGATGACAAATAAAGAGGAGCCCTTGAATTATAAACCACCCTTCTTACTTTGTTGTGAATTCAACAGGCTCTGCTCGAGCATCAGAAGAATCCAAAGAAGACTATGGAAAGGCACTTTCAATACTCAATGGTATGTAGATAAACCTACTTTTGTGCAGAGATGGCTTTGTGCTCCTGTTTACAAATGCAGCGTCTTGTCTCCTGCTGCAGCTTACAAGGTATTTAAAGCCCTACATGGAAGCCCATGGGAACATGACACTGGTAAAACGTAATGTGTAATTTGTTTCTATTGTATGCCAGGTCATTATGGACTCTTTAGTGATTTTTATTTTATAGAAATCAATGATTTATTTTCAGTGTATGCTTTAAACTAATCCCTGATGTTTTTAATTAATTCAGATTGTTAATGTAAGTCCATGTGAGGAGGACTATCTGGATACTTCATTTGTCCTGAGGCAGGTTGCTCCTTATTCAAAAATCAGGTACACTTGCCCTCTCTGGCCTCTTTTATTGTGGCTCTTTTGTCTGCTGCTCTTGTTGCTTTCTGTTTATTATGAAGGCAAAGAGCCTTACGCTTATTTAATCATTCCTCCTTGATTGTCTCCCTTTAATATATAGGGTTGTTTCAATGCTGACCAAAGAAAATTGTGAGGGATTGAAAGTCGAGAAAAGGAGTTCTTCTGGTGCAGAGAGGCAACAGCCTGCAAAGAAACGAAGGAAGGTTGAATATTGTCTTATTTTCTATGTGCAATGTTTGGTGTACTCTGATTATTGAGCATATGTAACTCTTAACTCAGGTGGATAGTTTAATGATCAAAAGCATTGGCGTCTATGATCTTTCTGAAATAGGGAAATCAACAGGAGTTTCGTCAGGTATGACGTTAAAATTTTAATGCTATCCATTGACACTCTAAAGGTTATTTTAAGCAAGGACTTGGGCCGCAGATAATTGTTCGCAGGGGCAGTTCAATGAAGTATGTACTAGCCAAGGAGAAGGAGGAGACCTTCGTGTCAATGACAGCATGGAAGCTATTACAACAAGCAAGGAAGTTGCTTCACCTACAAATACACTAGGAGTTTGGAAAGCTAACCTTGTGACCAAGATTAACCACATTCTTATCCAAGAAGGCGTGAAAAACTGCGATCGAGTATCTCATGCAATTGTAAGGGTTTTAGACAATGGAGGACATGAGCATGCTTCAGAGGTAATTTTCTCTGATTTTGAGCTGAAACCTATATCAGTGAGTTCTTGATTGTTATACAATTAAATGTGAGTATATTTTTTTGCAATACCTTGAAGTGCAGGCTTGTGGACCTGCGGGAATTATTGTCTTACTTGACTTTGCTATTTAGTATCCAGCAGTGAATCCATGTGCGACACATGCTCTTGCTGCTAGGACGGAGCATGCTTAGATTGAAAAAGCTTAGCAGCTGCAAAATTTCTTCTTAGCTGTGCCCTCTACTTTTGTGCCCATCGTGTTGGCTGAAGAAATAAATTTCTGGATGTGACCTTTTGTTGGCATCTCTTATCCACCTCATTCTATTTCGGAAGGACGTTTTTGGATGAAGACTGATGTAATGGAAGGAGTGCAACAGCAAATCAGGGCATCAGAATCCAAAAAAGAATACAGTTACCTGTACTTTCTTTCTACCTGCATGGAATTCAGTTCCTTGGCAATGATATATAGATACCCAGAAAACAATAAAGCATCAAATTCTGTTGATTTTGTGGTTCATAAATTTGACTATAGAAAGATTCTTTATCGTACATTACAATTGACATTGGAACTAAGCTGTGTGTAGACATCTGAAAGCTTCGGCATAGCTGATATCTGTTTATCGAAGTAGTGATATGCAAGACCCACTAAGAGATTAAGCACCTTTTTGATAGAAAATATAAAAATTGGAACTCTAGTGTCATGTACACATCTCCTGATATCACATATATTCTATGATGGGAATCCAAGATATACATGCTTCCGGAAATGTAGCGTTGGGCGATTAAACAATCCCACCAACCTGGCTACGACACATATATCAAGCATAGAATTCTTCTAGTGTACTCTTGAGCACAAACTTCTCTAGCTAAATTCTGTATGGAAAGAGTAGATACAATTGCTTAACTACTCTCTTGAGCATCATGAACCATGCTCTTGCCTTGCTCCAAAAAGGCTGCATCAAGTCACTGTGGGTTCCATCTGAAAGGCTTCAAGATACAATTGCAATAGCTGAGGTGAATCAACCAATTCAGAGTCTTCCATCCATTTGGCATCTAACGATGGATAGTTTTTGAATTTCACCAAATAGCGTCTTGCAACTTTTCCTCTAACCTTTCTTTCTTTATGTGCCAATATCTGTTCAAGAACAAGGATTTCATCCAATTCTTCCACTTCGGGTTGTTCCTCATCAAGCATATTCTCTGGCACATCACCAACAAAGGGCCTTAGAAGGCTGACATGAAAAGCATTATGTATTTTCCAGCCTTCTGGTAGCTTTAACCTGTAAGCTACATCGCTTATCTTTTCTGAAATCTGAAAAGGACCATAATATCGCATACTGAGCTTAGGAAACAAGTGTTCCTTGCCTTTCCTTTTCCTTAACCTGGCCTTTTCAAAGCGCAAAAGTACCCAATCACCAAGTGAAAATACAAGTTCACGACGGTGACGATCAACAGCTTTCTTTTGCTTAGCCTAAGTCTTCTCAAGAGCAATCTTTATCTTCCTGTATGTTTCATCCATATCTTGCACATACTTATCTGCCTCAAATATCTTGTCCTTAGTCTGCAAAATGGGCGGGACTTTCTTTCCTCCTTCCACTATCTCAAATGGTGCCTTACCTGTTGACGTATGCGTAGTGTTATTGTAAGCATATTCAACCAATGGGAGATGGTGTTCCCAAGTTGCTTTGTGCTCTGAGACATAACATTTGAGCAGGTCCAAGACAATAGAATTTGCCTCTTCTGACTGTCCATCAGTTTGCGGATGAAACGAAGAAGAGAACTTGAGCGTAGTGCCCATGTTCTCAAACAATGCCTTCCAGAAAAGACTCGTCATACGTGGATCCCTGTCACTGACAATTGACTGAGGCATCCCGTGATATTTAAAGATATTGCTCATGAATATCTTGACCATGTGTTCTGGCTTCATCTTCTTCCTAACAGGAATGAAATGGGCCTGCTTTCTGAACCTACAAATGATAGTCCAAATCCCATCATTTCCTGTTTGCGTCCTTGGAAGATCAAAGATAAAGTCCATTGCTATACTTTCCCATGGCCTATCAGGGATCGGCAATGGCTGCAACAATCCCGGTTGCTTTTGTCTGTCAAATTTGACTTTTTGGCATACTAAGCATGATCTTACAAATGTGTCAACATCTTGACGCAAAGTTGGCCAATAGAAGAATGCCTCAACCCCTTTCACTGTCTCATCAATTCCACGATGTCCAGCATAAGGTGGAGCATGACTTTCCATCAAAATCTTTGGCCGTAACTGTTTAGTAACGCATAACTTTCCATGTATCATGAGAAAGTCATTCTTAAGCATATAGTGCTCATGATGTTGCCCATCAACAAGCTGGTCATAGATCCTTGCAAAATCTGAATCTTCAACATATTGTGTCTTCATTTCGTCTAGTTCACAATGGTACGGAATTGACACTGCTGAAATTTGGGGCTTTCGTGACAACGCATCAGCCACCAGGTTCTTTTTCCCTTGCACATGCACAATCTGAAAATGGAACATTGACAAGATGTTTGCCCATCGCATGTGCTTCTCAGACAACTTCGTCTGTGTGAGAGCATGAATTACTGTCAGCAATTCTTTCTCATAGACTTGCAAGTTCCTTTCAGTCTTCAAAAGAATTCTGCTCTCATATGCGACTACTCGGCCATTCTGCATTAGAACTGCACCAAGACTATGGCCACACGCATCACATTGAACCACAAAAGGTTTAGAAAGATTTGGCAAAATGATTACCGGATCTGAAGTCAGCTTCTCTTTCAAGTGTTTGAACGCTAAAATTTCCTTGGCTGTCCACTTGAAAGTAACTCCTTTTCCTTGCAGTGCATGGAGTGGAGAAGCAATCTCAGCAAAATTTCGGATGAACCTCCTGTAATAGGAACATAAGCCTAGAAAGCTTCGAATGTCATGTACGGACTTCAAGTCTGGCCATGACCTATTTCCTTCCACTTTAGCGGGATCCATGCGTACCCCATCCTATGAAACAATGCGCCCAAGGAAGTGAATCTCTTGCAAAAAGAACTCACTTTTCTTCGCATTAATGAGTAGCCTATTCTTGCGTAGCTCATTGAAAACTGCGGTCAAGTGATCCCTATGCTCCTCTTTAGACTTTGAGTAGACAATCATGTCATCAAAGAAGGTACCCACGAAGTTTCTATGTGGTCTAAAAATTCTGTCCATCATTCTATTAAATGTGGCAGGAGCATTTGTGAGACCAAATGGCATGACAAGAAACTCATAGAGACCAAATGTTGTCCTGAATGCAGTCTTATGGACATCTTTTGGTCTAATGCGTATCTGATGATACCCGCTCTTTAGGTCTATTCTTGTAAACAATGACGCTCCCTCAAGCCGATCAAGAATGTCATCTATCCTCGGTATGGGGAACCTGTTCTTGATGGTATTCTTATTCAAGGCGCGATAGTCAATGCACATGCGCCATGAAGCATCCTTCTTCTACACTAAGAGTACAAGCGAACAAAAAGGGAATGAACTGGGCTGAATCAGCCCCTTCTCTAAAAGCTCGTTGACCTGACCCATAATCTCTTTCTGTTGGGCTGCACTAACCCTGTATGGTGGTCTATTCGGTGGACTAGAACCTGACACAAGATCTATAGTATGATCCTCAGGTCTCTCAGGAGGTAACTCCCCTGGCAAAGAGTCCGAAAAACAATCATTGAAACCACTCAAAAAAGTTGACCTGTCTTTATCTAAGGTAGACAAATTAAATACAACTTGAGGTACTTCTTTTGCAAAGATCAAGTACGCAGAAAGATGATTCTTTATTATAGATGAAATAGTAGAAGCAGAAACAACCGGAACAGACTCGCCTTTAAGCTTTACATCAAGGACATGAGTCTTTCCTCTATGTACAAGGGTAATATTTTTGTTGTAAGTATCCACCATAGCATGCAACCTGTAACACCATGGGATACCCAATAACACATCACAGCCCTCAAGCGGCATAATATGAAATTCTTCCGCATCCACATAGCTCTGAATGTGCAGACGAAGCTTTCCCAGAATGGGAGTAACAGGCTCTGAATGTCCTGGGCATGCCAAACCTGCTTCACCTGTCATACCCATCTCCTATGCACGAATGCCCAACTTTGATGCCAATTCTGGTGATATGAAATTTGCACGGGCTCCTGGATCAAAGAAAACCAGCACTGTCTGGTCTCTAACTTTGCCCCAAGCTCTGCACAGCTCCGTGGCATCTGTGTTTGGCTGATCTCCAACCAAATCTGGAACAAGTCCTGCACTCGGCTTTTGGCTTCTTCCCTTTATGGTCTGACTTGTCATCCTTATCCTGTGATTTCTTCTGTGGGCACTCATTTGCAAAGTGTCCTTCTTGTTCACAAATGTAGCATTTCTTGGCCTCCCTAAGAGCTTTCCTTTCTTGAAAAGTTTTGCCAGAAAAATGCCTTTTTTGTCCTTGTCCTCGTTTCGAAGAAGATTTAGATTGCTTCTTGGACGTATCAGCTTCTTCAGTGGAGGGCTTCTTTGCAGGAGACCCAGAAGGCTTTGCTGCAACATTGCCCTTGGCTGAAAACTGTTTGCCCTGGGCCCCTTTCTTGTGGCTATTAAATCCATCGGAATCTCCCTTCGACAGATTGTTGGCCACTCTTGCATTCTCTATCAATTGAAACATATTCATGACAGTAGTCTTTGTGCAGTACTCCCTGATTTTCTTGGGCAATCTGCAACAGTACTACTCAATTTGTTCTGACAAAGGCAATGTGTGCCCGATCATAATAGTGCGATAATTCCCAGGCTCCATGGGGTCTCCTGATTTGAAGATAGGTACGATCGTAGATAGGCTCCAAGTGTTCGGTAGGCCCTCACACATGGCACGGTTAAACATAACTGCTAGAAGCTCTGCTAGTAGGTCTTTGGCATGCATGAAATGCTCAGCTACTAGGCCCTCATGATCATATGCTCTCCCAGTCTTCATCCTGTCAATAGCTTTCTTCACCATCTCAGCGGTGAAAAAGACACATGTATGTGGGCATGGGTCGGGGGGGTTGGGGAGGGGCGGCTGTTCAGGTACTGTGTACAGAGATGATGCGTACTGACCCCAGGTCTCTGTGGAGGAAATAGCGGGGGGGGGGGGGGGGGGGGGGGGGAGTGCTCGTGAAAGATCCGCCACGCCTCACGCGAGTCTTGACTCATGAATAGCTGATATAGATCCTGCCCGAGTCGGGCCAAAAAAGCCCTCGTCTTCTGCCGCACCAGGTGTCGAAAGTCCATCTGTGACTGTCTGTGAGTGACGCCCCCCAACAACACCTCCCTCTGAAGTCTGGCTCTAGTCTGGCGGCACTCCTCATCGTACCAGCTGTTCTGAGGCATGCTCCCAGATCGGCGGCTCTGCTCAGGCTGGGTGTGTGGGTATGCTTTCGCTGCTGCCTCATGTAATGTCTGTGTCAGTATAGTAGTTAGCTCCTCCAGAGGTCGCCCCGGGTCCTCAGTGCATAGGCGTCTGTAGATTCCGTCCATGTATACAGAGTCCGTCTCCCTTGTGAATGTGTAGCGAGTGGGGGCTGCTACTCGTTGCCTGTGTGCTACACTGAATTGGAAAGAGATGGTCATTGACACCAGAGCATGATCCACTGCCACCCCTACCGGTCTGGGCCCAACTGTGAGATCCTAGATACTAGAGATGAGATTCGGTTGTGCCATGACATAGTCTACGGTGCTGGCTCCATGTCTATGTGGGAAGCAAGTGAAACCTCCCGCAACAGGAAATCTCTGTAGGCCGTTCAAGATGGCCAATCCATGTGTAGTGCCCATGTCTGTCAGGTGTCGCCCATACTCAGTACATTCCATATCGTGTGATAGTCTGGAAAGGCCCGTATCTGCCACATCTATCTCTCTTAGCATCTCCTCTGAAGTATCATAGAACACTGCCTGGTGATGGGCAGTCCTAGCATTGAAGTCCCCGAGGATGATAATGTCACCGTCCCTAGAGAACTCCCATATGTCATCATCCAAAATAGAGTAAGGGGATTGTCCCCTAGGTGGTGCATAAACTGATGTACTCGGGGGAAAGTAACAAATAGCTAGATAGAGGTATCTGCCTGTCTCTGCTTTCAGTATGACCCACATGTACCTGGCCTGCTCGTCCCTGCGGGCTATATGTATCAGTGGCTACAAATCCTCTCTAAATAACACTGCCACTCCTCCCGAGCCCCGCCCTCTGTGCTCTGAGTGTGTCTCTTGTCTGTATGCTGTCTCCCACCTATATCCACTGATGTGGGGCATGGTGTGTCTCAGAGTAGAAGATGATGTCTCTTCCAGTAAAGCTATCCTCAAAAGCATCCACATCAAGACGCATAGATCCATTGCAATTCCAGGCAGCTACTTTGAGTGTGGTCCCATAAGTCTCGCACCGTCATGTGGAGCGTCGCTCCAGTATTACTACTTTTCCGTCTCGGTAGAAAGCGATCTTGCCTTTCCCTCTTGCTGCTCTAATCTCCGGCATTACTTCCTGCATATGGGTTATCTGCGAGAGGGTGAGATCGTCCCCAAGAAAGATGCCAGTCTCCTTAAGAGTTGGTCTTTTCTTCAAGAAAGACTTCTTTGCTTCCATGGAGGGAAAACGAAGGATGAGTGCTCTTTCTTTTGAGGTTTCTTCACTGTCGCCATTTTTCTTTATGTTGCCTACCCTCCATGCCCTTGTGTGTGTCGGCTCATGAATCCCCATCAGGGCTGTGAGTTCTTTTACTTCTTCGTCCACATTGCCTTTGTCTTTAAGACCGCAGATTCTCACATGTAAAGCGCGCACCCTTCTCCTCTGCTCCTCCTCTAGTGTCTGGTTAATGATGTTGGGTGTGGACGTGGGCGTTATCTCCTTGTCTTTCCCTTTCTTGGCCACCTTGATCCATTTCTCGGCTTCGTCCGCCTTCTGTTGGGTTTTGGTAGGAACATCCACCCAAGAAGTCGTCATTTCTTTGTGCTGTTCTTCTCCCTCTTTGATGGCCCGTACTTGTTCCTTGATCGTGTTGATTTCTTCAATTACTGAGGGTTGCAGTTCGCCCTCTTCCAGTGTGTTTCTTGATCGGGCTTCGGCGAGTTCTTTCTTGAGTTATGCGATCTCTTCCTCTTGGGTCGTTACTCGGTCTTCCAGCGTGCTTATCTTGCTCTCTTGGATCAGCACACATCCTTCGAGAATGTTTATTGTGCCCCAGAGATTGCGGTTCACCTTGGTGATGGTCTCCGTCATTTCCTCTTTACATTTTCGAATGGCATCCTCTAGGGGGTCGGCTTTATCGTTTGTCTTCCTCATGCTTGATCGTTGTCCGCAAGGGGGGGGGTTTAGATGCACGTATGCACCCACACTAGCAGCGGTCTCGGTGAGTGGTAGAGCGGAGGCGGTACGGCCCGGGGGTGAAGACGTTAGTTACGAGAGAGGGGGGGGGGGGGTTGGGAATGGGTATGGTATATATACGGCCCGAGGGTGAAAACGATAGTTACGAGAGAGAGAGAGAGAGAGAGAGAGAGAGAGAGAGAGAGAGAGGGGGGGGGGGGTGGGAATAAGTATGAGTGGGGGGAACGGGGGCTAGCACCCAAAAAAAAAAAAAAAAACCCTAACCACTCTCTTGTACTTTGAACTGATTAATACATAAAGAAATACCGAAAGGGGTGCCAATCTTTGGGGCCAATATCTTTAGGCAGGGAACCGGGCCAATGCAAATTTATTGTGAATTGTGAACTGTTTTGGAGTGGTTATTTGGTGCTGTTGTGATTGATTCTTGACTTGGAGTGTCCAAGTCTGTTACAGTGGTATCAGAGCACGGCCGATTTCTCTTCTATGGGAAATCCGATCCCCAATTTGTTTTTCGGCGGCACCAATGGCTTCACGCAAGGTGTCGACTCCCTCTGCATTCGGAGATGCGGTCAGGGATCACAACGAAGATTCTGACAGAGTATGGCCCGCCTCGCCCTACTCAGGCAGAGATGAAGTGTCGTCAATTGATCGGCGATGCAACAAAGATGATGCTCAGTGTTGCGAAGGACCCAAAATTGGCAAAATATATGAGCGAGACTTCTTTTCAGGAAGTGCATGCGCAGTGGCAGAAAACCACAACACCACCCCCGAAACCCGCTCTCAAGAAACCTTTTGCTCACAAGACATATACAGAGAAGGAATTAGAAGAGGTGGTTGATGCAAGGATTGCTCAACTTTTTGACGCGCAGAAGAAAGTCAAAAAGCACTGCAAAAAGCAGAAGAAAGGCATTGACTTCCCGGGTTATTTGGGTCGTCAATTGACATTTGACAAAGCAAAGAAATAGAGGAAGCGTGTCCGATTTGAAGAAGTACCCAGTTCTTCTTCTTCTTCTTCTGACAGTTCTTCTAGCTCTTTAGATTCGAGCAAAGAAGACAGAAAAGGCAAAAAGTGAAGCAAGAAACAACGCTTCAGAAAGGGCAAGAAAAAGGCAAAGAAGTCTAAATCTCGCCCAGTGAGTGACAGTTCTACAGAGGACTCGTCTACAGACAGTTCAGACTCCGATGATGGAAAATTTTATGCGAACAAGAAGAATATTTATAAAGCCAACCAGTATGACTTTTTGGAAGATAAAAGCAAGAAAGTCCGCGAGTTTAAGGAAGGTGGACAATCGATTAAATTTGACACTTTTTCA
Source organism: Adiantum capillus-veneris (assembly GCF_014529385.1). Classification (NCBI taxonomy): domain Eukaryota; kingdom Viridiplantae; phylum Streptophyta; class Polypodiopsida; order Polypodiales; family Pteridaceae; genus Adiantum; species Adiantum capillus-veneris. The sequence continues at coordinate 142,186,490 of NC_140942.1, read as the reverse complement.
GGATACAAAGATGCTTTGAAAGCTTTGTCTTTTATACAACAGTTTGACATCGCTTTCGCGGGAGGACGCTACTCAAAGCACTCCAAGATTCGGAGAGATGCCTCTAACTTAATGGGAATGCTCGAACTTGGTGGTCCACGCTTCTTTTAAACAAGATTGCGCCAGTTATATGACTGAAATTTAAGAAGCTTTTTATTTCTTCTTGGCTGACGCAAGAGTATGAACGCGATATACGAGCTGCTTGGAACCATCTTCGGATGACCAAGAGAGATACAGTGGATGCTTACTGTGAGAGATTTTGGAGCTCTTTTCTACTCGCCTCTTCATTCAAGAAGATTTCGTTCAGAGAACAGATTGAGCGGTTCACCTTGGGTCTACCTACAGAGATCCGAGATCACTGCTTGGAATAGAAGTCAGCTTCTTTTCAGGAGTTGACGAGTCATGCGAAGCGAAGCTTTGCCATTCACTCTGGCAGTCAGACTTACCCCAGCGATGAGGTCATGACACAACGAGCCGAACAGACTTCTGGGAATGAAAGTAGAAAGAGAAAGAGCAACCCAGAGAAGAAGGATGCATGACCCAAGCTTACTCCTCAGGAGAGAGCTCGCTTTATCAGAGAGGGGAAGTGCTTTGGATGCGGGGAACATAGACATATCTCCGCGAAGTGCCCTAAAAAGGCACACAAAGAACAAAATGATAAGGACGACGACATGCCTGAAAGTTCGAGAGCAGTTGAGGAACATGGCAGAAAAGGCAAGATGAAAACGGGACTGGTTCCAGATTGTGTGGGTACCGATCCCAACACCATGGACGAGAGTACAAAAGTTTGCCGAGCTTGGGGTAAAGTGAAAGATCAAGAGGCCTTGATCTTCTTTGATGGAGGAGCCAAGGCCAACTTGTTAGGTGTAGCAGAATGAATGTTTGAACTTTGCTCAAGATGAGTGCTCCATAATGTGCTCAAGGTTCCCTTTTCTCTTATGGGAGGGAGAGCCTTCCGTGCTTAATGAGAGAGTGCAGTGAACACAAACAAAGTGAATGGACACTGTGCGTGAAAGTGTATGAGACTGAGAGATAGAGAAGAGAATACGACACCAGAGACGTTGTAAAACCCTCCTCCGAAGGCCCCACTCTCTATGGCAAGAGTGGTCTACTTATGATTGCACAAATCTCTACAATGCTTGGACTTGCCGACGATGTCGACGACGATGAGGACGACGACGAGAAGGGCTGAAATTTGGAAACTCTACAGGCTGAAATCTGCAAATCTTGTATCTGCTGAATTGTGACTCTATGTCGATGACGACGGTACGACAACGACGCGCTGAAAACGCAGATGCTGAAATCTGTGTTTTCCAGGCTGAAAGTGTAAACCTTGTGGAAACTGACCGTGCGGCGATGAACTGTTGCGGGAAGGTGAGATCTGCGAGGTTCGGGGATTCTTCTGCGATGTCTAAAGGCTGAAAACTGAAAACGCTGGTGTTGCTTGAGGTTCCGTTGCGGTAATCTGCAAAACGCTGAGGTTGGTCTGCAAATCAAAAACGCTAGGGGCTGAATTCTGTGCTTCTGCAAAAACGCTAGGCTTCTGCTGTGTCTTGCTGTCGCCGGGTTGATCTGCAATGCAAAACGTTGGGACTGATCCGCAATGGAGAAAAATGCTGGCTGTCCTTGGCTGAAAACGTTAAGTCTCTTGCCGGGGGGGGGGTCTTGCTGAGAAGTTGCCTGTCGAGCAAGGTGCTCTTGCTGCCTCTTTTGCCAGAAAGTGCTAGCTTTGGTTTGCTTATGTACAAACTTAGCAAAATTGCCCTACCTACTTTCCAACAAAAGTCACTTAAAAATAATAAGTGAAAAATGTCAAAAATAGGGAAAATAGGCTAAATGCGTTGGAAAATTCCCCTGAAGGATTCTGATGGATTCTGACGCGAATGCTTATGATCATGCTGTGTGCAACCAGAGGATATGCATCTACACTAAGTGCCTGGGCATGCACGGTCTGCGAACAGACTCACAAAAGTGCCATATCACTTCTAATCTAGACTGACTGAATGGAACCCTGGTCATGTTGTAGCTTGTCCACGGACACATAGGGTTGGATGTGTCACGTGACACAATTTCATTTCACCGGAACTGGCAGCGCGGCTCGAGATCACTCCCGATCGGATGGGACCACTTGCGGAGGCTGTTCTAGCGGCCTCCAGCAGGGACGTAGCCATTACACTTGTCTCATTGGCAAACTTCGGTTGCATTGTCAGGGGTAATTGGGCCATGAGGACTTTTTCATAATGCCTTTGGAAGGTTGTGATGTTCTCTTAGGGATTCCCCGGTATCACAAGAACAACGGCGTGGTCAATTATCGGGCGAGGAAAGCGACATTAACTACAGAGAAGGGCAGAACCATTGTACTTGATATTAAACTGAAGGGCGAGTTTGTCCCTATTCTATCGGCTTCGGCCATTTCTAAATTAATGAAATCCAGTCTGTTTGTTTACTCGATCTTTATGAAAGAATTGAGCGATAAGGATATGACAAATATGTCTAAACTTGATAAAGAACGCCAAGATTTTCTCCACTCTCACGTCGATTGCTTCTCAGAGGGCCTACCAGGCGAGTTACCACTTGCTCGTCCTGAAGATCATACCATTGATCTGATACATGGAAGCACACCACCGAACCGGCCACCTTACCGTGTGAGCCGAGCACAGAATGAAGAGATTATGAACCAAGTGAAAGACCTCTTGGAAAAGGGTCTTGTCCAGCCTAGTACTCCACCGTATTCCTCTCCAGTGTTGGTTTTGAAGAAAGACGGATCTTGGAGAATGTGCATCAATTATAGAGCTCTCAACAAAATCACCATCAAGAACAGATTTTTGATTCCTAGGATCGATGATATACTAGACAGATTACAGGGATCCTTGTGCTTTAGCAAGATTGATCATAAGATCAGAATCACGCCAGGAGACGTCTACAAGACAGCTTTTCGAACGACTTTTGGGTTATTTGAGTTTTTGGTGAAGCCTTTTGGCTTAACCAATGCTCCTGCGACATTTAACCGGATGATGGACAAGGATTTTCGAGAGTACATGCTATTTGTTGGCACTTTCTTTGACGATATCATTGTTTTCTTCAAGAATGAGGTAGAACACATAGATCATCTGCTTCAGGTCTTTCAGGCATTACGAGATCACAAGTTAGTGATTAATGCAAAGAAAAGTGAATTTTTCCTACCAGAGATACACTTTTTGGGACACATTGTCTCAGTAGCAGGAGTGCAAATGGATCCAGTCAGATAGAGACTATCTGTGATTGGCCCAATTTGAAGAATGTCCATGAAGTTAGAAGCTTCTTGGGACTGTGTTCGTACTACAGGCGGTTCATTTGAAAGTTTGCAGAGGTTGCTTCCCCTTTGCATATCTTGACACAGAAAGGAGTCTCTTTCTCGTGGGGATCCACATAGGTGACTGTCTTTCAGACATTGAAAGGGAAATTGACTACGGGACCAGTTTTAACTTTGCCGGACTTGCAAAAGTCATTTGAAGTATATTGTGATGCTTGTGGTCGTAGTCTGGGTGCGGTCTTAATGCAAGAAGGCCATGTCATTGCTTACGAGAGCCGCTTGTTCTCAAGGCCGGAGATGACAACACAGATTTATGAGAAAGAGCTTTTGGCGGTTATCCATGCTCTTACTCAGTGGCGGCATTACCTACTCGGAGCGGATTTTACTGTCTTTACAGACCATCAGAGTTTGCGCTACTTCTTGTCACAGAAGCAGCTTTCGAAAAAGCAGATGCGGTGGGCGAACATCTTGTCACAGTTTCACTTCCAGATTGTCCATGTGCAGGGACAGAAGAATGTAGTGGCAGATGCTTTGTCTTGGAAGCCGTTGGTTCTGGCTATTTCCGCGATACATCATAGGAGCTTCGAGGATATGGTCGACCAGTATGGCACAGATACATATTTTGCAGACGTTTTCACACGGATACGGGATGGGGAGACAGTAGCGGGATATTCCATTCGGGATGGCTACTTGATGAGAAAAACCATGTTGTGCGTTACACAGCCGTTGAGGGAAAAGGTTATGATTGAATGCCACTGTCCACCTTTTACGGGTCACCGCGGCATTGCTACCACCATGAAAGGGGTAGAGAGATACTTCTTTTGGTCGAGACTCAAAAAGGATGTGGAAGAGTTTGTGCGTAGTTGCTTAGTATGCTAGAAGGTCAAGTTTGACAGGCATAAAGCACAGGGATTGTTACAGCCTTTACCCATACCCACCCGCCCCTGGGAAAGTATTGCAATGGATTTCATTTTTGATCTCTCGAGAACACAGAGTGGTAACGATGGTATCTGGACTGTTATTGACAGATATAGCAAACAGGCTCATTTCATTCCAGTGAAGAAAACAATCAAGCCGGATCACTCAGCGAGATTGTTTGTGGCCCAGATCTTCAGATTACATGGCATGCCTGAGACGATTGTCTCCGACAGAGACCCCAGATTTACGAGTTTGTTTTGGAAGGCAATTTGGGAGAACATTGGTACGCGGTTGCAGTTCTCGTCATCGTTCCACCCGCGGACTGATAGGTAATCTGAGATTGCCAATTCAGTGGTTGTAGATTTATTGAAGTCTTATATCTCAGATCAGAAGACTCAATGGGAGAAGTACCTACCTTTGGTGGAATTTGCCTACAATAACACGATACGCTCTTCGACGGGGAAGACGCCATTTGAGATTGTTGAAGGTGTTGCGAAGGTTCCACCGTTCCTAAGCACGAAATATAAGATTTTTGAAGCGGATGAATATATGCGAGACTTAGATACGGCTTTTGCCAAGGTTCGTGAGACTTTACAGAAATCTCAATAACGACAGAAAAAGGCAGCGGATCGCCATCGTCGCGACTTGAAATTGAAGGAGGATGATTTGGTGCTCTTACGTTTTGAGAAGGCATGCCTGAGAAAGAAAAAGGGAAAGGAGAGGCTTTTCTCAAAGCTTAGTATGCAGTACTACGGACCTTTCCAGATCATTGAAAAGATAAATGATGTCTTCTTTCGACTGAAACTGCTTGATACTTGGAGGATTCACAATGCATTCCATATGAGTCTCTTGAAACCTTTTAAAGGTGATGTGCCTGATGAGCAACCCGAAGTGGAAGAAAATGAGGAGATCCTTGTTCCTGAACAGATTTTGGCACATAAGGATACGAAGAATAAAGGTAAAGTTCGAAGGCGGTTCTTGGTTAAGTTCAAGAACTATCCAGCATTAGATGCGAAGTGGATGGAGGAGGACCTCGCATATACGCCTCAGATTGTGAAACTTTACCTCGATGCTTTTCGTTTAGCATAGTCTACTCCAAATGGAACCCAGAATTCAGCTTGGCCGGAGATCTGGTGCAGTGGATGCACAAGAGGGGAGTCACTCCACTCCTTTGTCAACAAATGCCTTGATTTAGATACTAGAGTCACTGATGTCTCTTTGAGCTTCAGGGATATTGAAAGCTGACAGTATTCTGCTGTATGACTTTATGAAATGGAATTCCCGATTATGATACTGATTTGTTCTTTACTTCTTTTAAGTGCAGGAATTGATAGACGAAATCACTGTAGCATTTTGGTCTGACTGATCTCGAATAGACATGGTTGCAATAGGGGTTAGTCAATTGGACATCGATGAGGTCCCGATTGGATCTAGATGCGATTGCTAGCTACATTGCCGATAAATCATGGTCTAAGATCTGAATGAATATTGAATGTCATGTGATGTCTTGTGATGTCTAGTGATATCCTGTGATGTCGTGTGATGTGACTGTTGATTGGTACTTGTGCTAGATGTGTGTTCCTAGTATGTAGGTACTAACAGTCAGTGTCTGCTAAGACGGTTTATGGCCTCTGTCTGTTTTGCAAGTGTAATCGAGGGTGATTATAATGCTTTCAAGAGGGGGGTATGTCACAAAGTGATGACGTATCTGTCGGAGAGCCGAAACCATGATTGTTGCTGAAAACCCTAATTCTGTAAACCCTAACCCTAAAACGTACAACCCTAAAATCTGCCAAAAATCCTAACCCTAACCCTAAAAACTGTCATAGGCCCTAACCCTAACCCTAGCAGTAGGCTGAAAACCCTTGAAAAGCGCTGACTTGATGATGTGGCATTGTACGGCCAAGCCCGGGATTTGCGGCGCTAATTTAGGGCTGTTTTGCGTTAGCTTTTTCTCTACGCAAAGTGAGCTAGAGAGAGAGAGAGAGAGAGAGAGAGAGAGAGAGAGAGAGAGAGAGAGAGAGAGAGAGAGAGAGAATACTTTTGCTTTTATTAAAAAAAGCTCTACAGAGATAGCTTGTGAGAGAAAAGAGTATTGCTTTATTTTTAAGCTTTTGGGGCTCTGCTTTCGGCATCCCTTGTAAACTTTAAATAAGTGGTTTGGGCACACACTCTGCAGAGCATCTGGACGTAGAGTCTGAGAGTGAAACCCTAACCACTCTCTTGTACTTTGAACTGATTAATACATAAAGAAATACCGAAAGGGGCACCAGTCTTTGGGGCCAATATCTCTAGGCACGGAACTCCGTCGGCCAGTGAAAATCTATTGTGAACTGTTTTGAAGTGGTTATTTGGTGCTGTTGTGATTGATTCTTGACTTGGAGTGTCCACGTCTGTTACAGCAAGAACAGTGCCACCTAGTGAGATCCATCTGTGCTTCCGATTTCTTTGAAAATTCTTGACTATCCAATAAGGATTGAATGCTCGAAAGATGCCCACATCATGCTTGAAGATGGTGAATATGCCAATGTTGCCAACAAAGAAAAACCAAACAAGGACACAAGGGAAAAAGAAGATCGACAGTTAGAAGCGGGGTGTCCATTGGCGGGATACTGGGGGGAAGAGTGGAACTTGTTGAAAGATTGAGACCCAAGAATGCTCTTTGGGCTTGAGTGAGGACACAAGTGGGCTCCTGGACCTACTTGAACTTGTTCTGAGGGGCCACCACATGAGTAGAAGGTGATGGTTGAGGGATGGTGCCAATTGTTATCAAATTGATTTTGGGAAAGGTGAATTCGGGTGGGCTCGAAGACGTAGATGCACGTTGTTTTGGGCAGTCCTTACTATAGTGACATGCATCCTCATTGTACCAGTTGTGCAATCAATAGTAGACCACTCTCGCCGACGAGAGTGGGGTCTTCGGAGGAGGGTTTTACGTCTCTGGTGTTTTAATTCTTTTCTCTCTCTATCTCTCAGTCTCATACACTTGCACGCACAGTGTCCACTCACTTTGTCCGTGATCATTGCACTCTCTCATTAAAGACGGAAGGCTCTCCCTTCCATAAGAACAAAAAGGAACCTTGAGCACATTATAGAGCACTCATCTTGAGAAAGAACAACATTCATTCCGCTGCACCTTACACTTGGCCTGAAGGCTTCACAGGACTGCTTACGTAATGTGGCCCAAGTCGTAAAGTGGTTCTCTGCAAATTGACTGTACCATTTATTTGCTAAGCCATCCAAGGTTGATGAGAAGAGTACTAAGTAGGTTTTTTCTCTATTGAGGCCGCGACCCTTGCAGAGGGATACAAATCTCTGAGCAGGTCGTCTGCATCCTATGTGGAGAGACCGTTGAAAGTCAAAAACTTGATGTCACCTTAGCCAGAAGGCTTGTCAGCTCTTCCATGGCTATCTGCTCCTGAGCTTGCTGCTCAAGAGGTCGTGTAACACAATGGTTGAGAACTGTACTGGGGAAGGTGACCTCGGAGGTGAAGAACTGGTTGAGGGAATGGAGGGAACTGCGTATGAGGGTAAGGGTAACGGGGCTAGTGGGCTTCTACTTGGCATGAAAGGTTCACGCCTTCTGTGGTAGTACTTCAGAGGGTTCAGTAGTAGGCTTTGTCGATCTATAGACTGCCTTGTTATGTGTCATGCAGTAGCAATAACCCACCCAACAAGCTCTGGGCGTCAAGATCCTCAAACTTGCTGGATAGTCTAGACCCGCTAGACCAGACCCCACTAGACCCTAGACCACTCTTGCTGAATAGGGGCGAGAGAGACTAGACCAGCTAGACTAAGCTGGACGAGGCTAAGCTGGCCTAGACCAAGCTGGTCTAGGACGACGCTAGTCAAGCTGGTCTAGACAAGCTGGTCTAGGGCGAAGAAGTTGGTCTAGACCAAGCCGGTCTAGGGTGAATCTGGACTAGACCAAGTCGGCTAGGGCGAAATTGAAGGTGGATCAAACGAGTCGAAAGAGCAGATTAGCAGAGACGCCTCGATTCGACACTCGACGGAGTGAGACTTCAGTTGAGGTCCCACTGGGGGTGCCAAAAACGAGAGCACCTGTAGCGGAGATAATTTGTCGTGCTCTCTACAATGGGTGCTTCTCAGTGCAATGTGCGTGAAATCTCACTCCTTCAGAATGAAAAGTTAAAACAGTGAAGAGTTAAAGTTAGACCTCGTCCTGGTCTAGTCCTCCTCGTCCCTGGTCCACCCAGGTCTAGTCACTAGCCTGGTCTAGTAGAGTCTAGACCAATCTTCAGCCAGTTCAAGGTTTTCTTGCCCAAAGCTTGGTTGGATTGGTGGTCATTGCATGACACATACAAGGCGGTCAGTCGAGCGTCAAAGCACACTACTAAGCCCTCTGAAGTACTATAACAGAAGACGACCTTTGGTACCTAGTAGAAGTCCATCAACCTCATCACCTATACCTCCACATACATCACCCATTCCTTCATCCAGTTCCACATCTTCCAGATCACCTTCTCTAGTAAAGCTCTCTCCTATTCTGCTACAGCAGGCTACTGAGCAATAGGCTCAGCAACGGGCCATGGAGCCGTTGGCTAGCGTTTTGGCTAGGGTAAACATCAAGTTGCCTACATTCAAAGGACTCTCTTCAGAAGATGCTGACGACCATGCCAGGAGGTTTGTATCTCTCTGTAGGGGTCGTCGTCTTAACAGGGAAGATGCTTATTTGGTACTCTTTCCATCAACCTTGGATGGCTTAGCAGACAAATGGTAAAGTCAATTTGCAGAGAACCATTTTGCAACCTGGGCAGCCTTGAGGCAACTGTTCTGTGCAGCTTTCTGGCCCGGTGACTACCAGGAGAAGGTGTTGGATGAGTTAGCCAACATGGTGCTCCAACCAGAGGAGACTTTTGCAGAGCTTATGACTAAGACCAAGTCTCTGGTTGCCAAGCTTCCTCAGCAACCCGGTGAATTCATGGTTAAGAAGTGGGTGGAGAAGGCGCTACCCAAAACTTCTCAACAAAAACTCCGAGAGAGTCTCCGACCCGACGCCACTCTGGAGGAGTTCATCGCTGTTGCTACTAGGATAGAGAGGGCTAGGAAGTTGTTCAAAAACTCCCCTCACATAGTGACCCCCTCTACCTTTTCGTAAAGTCCTACTGATCCATTGACTTCTTTACGTAGAAAACTTGAAGCCTAAAACTACAACGCGCTCTTCAAGAGGAGAAATCAATCTCTCTTCGACAGGAGAAACCATCACATCTTGAGGTTGTGGATCAAATCAAGAGAGAGCTAGAAGAGCTTCGGTCTCAGCAGGAGACTAAGGCTATGGTATGGTGCAGCTTGTGTCCCTCTCCAGGACATCCTCCACAGGATTGTCCCCTTCGGGCTTACTGCCACTTCTGCGAAAAGTCGGGGCATGAAGACAAGGATTGCTACTATATCAAGGGATTGCGGCAAATACAACAAAGTCTAGGTCCTTCTCTCCAACAAGGGATCGTACCTGCATCCAACATGGTTTCACCCTATGGCCATCAAAACCCGATGCCACCTCTGATGACAACACCTCCTATGCAAGGTATGCACAACAACTTTACATCCCCTAGCTTTTATCATGCTAGTACTCCTTCAATTCCCCAAAGCTTCTACATGTCAGCATCCGGTCTAATGCAGCAAGGGCCGAGACCACCTCGCCCCTCAAATAGGCCAATTTTGTGCTACAGGTGCGGGGAGTATTGACACTATTAGAGCAAATGTCTCTTACCAGAAGGGTCCCCTCCTTGCCGCCATTGCCCTGAAGCTAAGGATCACTATAGTAAGGATTGCCCAAAACAACGAGCGTCCACATCTGCAAGCACAAGCCAGAACCAACAGGAGTTTACATTTCCAAAGCTTAACCTCATCACAGTAAGCTCCATTCCACAGGCACCGCCTTCCACTCTTGTAGTTGCCTCTCAAGAAGGGTTGAAGCAAGTGGAAGAGCCGGCCGGTGTGCTCACACGAGCACAGAGAGCTGCACTTGGCCTCGGCCTCCCTGGCGGTCCAATCTTTCCATCTCCTGTCTCACAAATGAGTCAAACTCCATTAGTAGCTAACAAACCAGTAGGTAGTGTCAAGAGCCAACCTACCTCGCTTCTATGAGATATTGATGGTGCTATCATCGAAGCAGTAGAGGACTTGCAGAAGCTTAAGATACCAGAGCAAGATCTAATCAAAGGAAACAAATCCACAACAGAGTCTATCTTGAAAAATACTTTTCAGCAAGTGTCACTGTACGACATGCTTCGACTTGATGCAAATTTTAGAAGTGACATCCTTTCCATCATCCAGTCTCTGTACCTTGGTGCAGGACCTAGTGGCGGGCACCTACCTGTGCAGCCCTTGGAGTCCTACATGATTTCATATCCAGATGCTCCCCTCACCGACTACAAAAGTCCTCGTCTCACTGTGTCTATTCTTGGGCATCAATTCTCAGGCGTCATAGTGGATGGTAGATCTGGGATCAATTTGATGCCAGAATTTACTATGTTGTCCTTAGATCTGCAGCCTACCTACCCTGCTCCATTCACTGTTACATTGGCAGACGAGAGGATAGTCTACCCTGTGGGCATAGTAGAGAAGGTGCCTCTGATGATACAAGACTTCACATTTAGCTTGGATTTTATGGTGGTCAGTCTTCCTCAGGTGGAGGGAGGATTTCCTTTGCTGATTGGTAGACTATGGTTGCGGCATACTAAGGCACTTCATGATTGGGGAAACGACGCCATGTGGATACATACTCTGGCTCCCCCATGCAACCAATTCTGCTCGAAGGAGGTATGGATCCAGTGGTTCATCACAGCTCATTGTCAGTACAATCCAACCCCGATCCTGAGCAGCCCATCCCACTTGACGGGTCTGACGAAGACCTGCTGCAGTGGTTGGAAGCTACCGCCTCGATGCCATGCTATGTGGTCTCTATTCAAAACTCACATGTGTCCGTAACACTCTCTCTCCCAACTCCTCCGGCGAACACAAATGTCACAAGTCCTACACGAGACAGTGGACCAATCGAAGAAGTAAGTGGGTCAGCCCCAAATTCTCATGATTCAAATGATCCTCCTATGGAAGCCCTCGGCCTCGAGGAACCTATAACACATCACTGAAGGGGGAGAAAATCTCCTCTGCATGAACTCGCCAATGATTCCCCCCTTCCTCGAACATCTCCCAGGTCGGATGCCCCGCCCACTCAAAAGCACTCTGTTATGTCTGTGTCTGAAGATTTACCCTTCGATGAGCTTCCACCAGGATGGTTACAAGAAGAGTATGCGGAGTTTCCAATCGATCAAACGCCAGCACATGATGTCTCGAAGCTCCAAGAGGTAGCTCAATTCTCAACGTCTGAAGTGCCCTCCACAGTTACATCCCCTGACCCGGTCAAAAAAGACAACCTGGGCAACACTGACAACCCTCAGCACGTCCTCTTAGCAGCTTGGTTATGGGAGCATCCCACATTACTTGATCAGGTAGTTTCTTTTATTCACTCTTTGAAGGATGTTTTTGCTTGGTCTTACAAGGATTTGGAAGGGATCCCACCAGAATTGGGTCTCCACACTATCCCTCTAGTTGAAGGGGCTAAGCCTGTCAGAGGCCGAGCCTATAAGCTCAACCCAAAGTATGCAGAGGCTGTCAAGTCAGAGCTCGAAAAAATGCAAGAGGCAAGGATCATTGTACCTGTGGAGCACTCTGAGTGGTTATGACCCATGGTGATAGAGCCTAAGAAGCAATCCAATAAAATTCCGGTGTGCGTATATTACCGCGTTCTGAATAAGGTAACTATCCCAGATGGTTTTCCCACACCTTTCACTGAGCGGGTGCTCAAAGATGTAGCAGGGCATGTTTTGTACAGTTTCATGGATGGGTTTAGTGGATACAATCAGTTGGGCATTCATCTAGGTGATCAGCTGAAAACGGCCTTTGTGACTCCTTGGGGTATTTTTATCTACACTAGGATGTTGTTTGGGTTGAAAAACGCTCCACCTTGGTTCAATCGAGCGGTATATCTTGTATTTTGTCCTTTACTTACGGATCATCTTCGCATCTTCATGGACGATTTTTCGACCTTCTCAGGTGCCGAATGTTCACAACCCCATTGGAAAATCTAGAGGAGCACCTCGCTCAGCTCTCTGCTATCCTCCTCAGGTGCAGAGAGGCACGGCTAAAACTCAATCCTAACAAATGTCACTATTTGGTCATTGAGGGCACACTTCTAAGCCATGTGGTGTCTGCCAAAGATTTAGCACGTGACCCAGAGAAGATCGTGACAATCTTGAAGTTACCACCTCCTATCAATCCGAAAGGTGTTGAGAGCTTTGTAGGCCACAGGATATCATCGTAGGTTCATACGAATGTATGCACGGGTGGCTCAACCATTGACCCGACTCACTAGTGCTACAGTACCCTTTAAATGGTCAAAACCTGAGGCTGAAGCATTTGAATACCTCAAAAAGCGCCTCACTGAAGTACCTATTTTAGTCGCTCCAGATTGGTCTCTCCCTTTTCATGTGCATAAGGATGCCAGTCAACTGGCTGTGGGGGCTGTGCTGACTCAGCCTAGTAAAGAGTGCAACCTGGATCGCCCTGTTCACTATGCAAGTCGCCTGCTCACCAAAGCAGAGCGTAACTACAGCACCACAGAAAGGGAAGGTTTGGCTATGGTGTATTCTTTACAAAAGTTTCGTCATTACTTGTTAGGGGTTCACTTCACTATCATCACAGATCATTATGCGGTACGCTGTCTTCTGAATAAACCCCAAGTTGCAGGAAGAGTGTGGAGATGGCTACTCATATTCCAGGAGTTCGACTTCGAAGTAATTCTCAGTCCAGGCAAGCAGCACGTCATGGCTGACCATCTCTCTCGCATACACACAGGTGAGCCCAATACTGGGGTTGATGATGATTTACCTGATAGTCGTCTTTTTAAGGTGGACACAACCCTAGAATGGTATGGAACAGATGTGTTACATCTGCTCTCTACAGGCCTATATCCTGAGAATGCTTCTCCCTTGCAAAAAAGAAGACTCTTGCTGAAGTCTAGACCGTTCTCTTTGATTGGTGGACAACTCTACAAATCTGGGCCAGATGGTGTGCTGCGCAGGTGCGTCTCCCCTCATGAAGTAGACCACATTCTAGAGGATGCACATAGTGGTCCTACAGGTGGCCACTACGCTGGTTACATCACGGCGCAAAAAATCTTACAGACAGGCTTATGGTGGCCCTATATATTTAGAGATGCTATTGCTCATATCAAGATTTGTAATGTCTGCCCCAACGATGTGCGCCCAAGCCTAGCAAGCAATCAAATCGCCCTCTGCAGGTATCTTTGGCGTGGTTGCCCTTTGAGAGACGGGGCTTGGACTTTGTTGGTCCAGTTACTCCATCTGCTCAACCAGGGAATCGTAAGTATCTCTTGGTAGCAACAGATTATGCAACAAAATGGGCCGAAGTGGTGGTTACCATCGATTGTACAGCCGCCATGTTGCAAAATTTTTGTATGAAAATATTCTTTGCAGGTTTGGGTGTCCTCTGGAAGTCACTAGTGATCGAGGTAGTCATTTTGTCTACGACTTGATCTCCACTTTTCTCACGAATTACAAGATCTTTCATCGCAAATCTTGCTCTTACTATCCTCTAGCAAATGGGCAGGCTGAAAGCACTAACAAAGTGCTAATCGCGCTCCTCAAGAAAGCTTGCCATCTGCATCCAACATCTTGGGCTCAGGCTATCCTCGACACAGTTTGGGCTTATCGCACCTCCTTCATGGCAACCACTAACTACACCCCATTCCAGCTAGCTTTTGGCTTAGAAGCAATTGCACCATATGAGTTCAACTCAGGTTCAGCAAGAGTGGGAAGTGTTCATGTCACAGCTGGGATTGCTTCAGCAAACCTCTCTCGTCTCTCAATGTTAGAAGAAAGCATGAGGTTAGCTTCACATGCTCTCCAAGCTGAGCAACTTCGTCGCAAAGCGTGGCATGATTGCCGTCTCCGAAAGCCAAAAATAACGCAAGGCACCCTGGTGCTACTCTATCAAGCTAAGTATCTGAAGACTGCTAAGAAGTTGATCCCAACCTGGCAAGGGCCATTCAGGGTACAAGAGATTTTGCCACAGGGGACTGTCCAGTTAGTCACTTTGGAAGGCGTTCCTTTGCCACTGGTAAATGGCTCCAGAATCAAGTGCTATTACTCTGAGTAAGCAGTCTGCTGCGACTTCGCCATATGTAGGTTCTAATGTCCTATCTCTATCCTCCCAATTACCTTTCCACTAGAACGGGTGTTCTGTTATTGTCTCAATCTCTGCTAGTTTTGTAGAAGTTTCCATCTTTCTGCCTAAAATATCCTTTCTCCACTCAGCCTCGGTAATTGGGTATTGTCTTGGAACTTCTTACAATCCAATCACTCTTTCTCTAATTGTTTCTATCATCCGTGTTATTTGACCTTAGCACTAAGGTATTTTCAGTTAAGCTCCTAGTCTCTTTTGTGATATTTCTTTAAGTTTACACGCTTTTGTCTGTAGCATAGAGTTGTCTGTCTCTATGGTCAACCCTTACCATCTCTACTCTCTAAAGCTAATCAGGTGCCTTGGCATTGGTGATTTCCAAGCATATCCTCGGCTGTCTTTGAGACAAACTTAACCTCTACTTACTCTAAGGAGCTATGGTTGCAGTCCCATCCCAACCGACTCCCGCCTGCAAGTGCATCACCCATTCAACCTCTACTCTCGTATAGGCATAACCAAGGGATCTCTTTGTTAACACAGCCAACCCTAGTAGACAGCATTTGCCAGACATTGGTAATCAAGTCATACAACTGTGCTTCATTGGATTTGGGATCAAGGTCTCCCACATTTAAGAAGTTTGTCTTGTAAACAGTTGATTAGTAAATTCTTAACTTTGCTTGGCCTTCATAAAAAATGGCGCGGCATTGTTCCCATTGTGACCTGTTGGGCCCTCCCAAATAGTCCCCCCTCCCCTACCAGTTCGTCCCCCTCCCCTTTCTCTAACATTCACCCCCTTCTCACTCCCAATCCCTCCCTCCCTACCAATTCGCTCTGCTATCAAATTCCCCCTACCTTCTTCAATCTCGTCCCCCCCTCTCCTATCCTATTTTGAACCTCCCTCCCCATTCGCCCTTTGCAAAAAAATTCGCCCCCCTGCTCATATTAGTCCTTCCGTCCCTATTCGACCTGCCTTTGCAAATTCGCCCCCTGCTCAAATTCACCCTGACCTTCTCTCACCCCCTCGCCCATACCTAATCCCAACCCCTCGCCCCTACCCTCTCTCCCTCGCCCATACCCACCCCCTCGTCCCTAACCTCTCTATCACCCCCTCGCCCCTACCCAATCCCAACCCCTCGTCCCTACCCTCTCTCCCTCGCCCATACCCACCCCCTCGCCCCTAAACTCTCTATCACCCCCTCGCCCCTACCCTCTCACCTCTCGCCCCTACCCTCTACCCACCCCCTCGTCCCTACCCTCTACCCAACCCCTCGCCCCTACCCTATACCCACCCCCTCGCCCCTACCCTCTCACCTCTCGCCTCTACTCTCTCCCTAAACCCTCGCCCCTACCCTCTCACCTCTCGCCTCTACTCTCTCCCTAAACCCTCGCCCCTACCCTCTACCCACCCCCTCGCCCCTACCCTCTCTCTCCCTGGCCCCTATCCTCTCTGCCCTTCGTACCTATCGACCCCTTACCCCTACCACTACCTCACCCCTCGCCCTTATTTCCTTGGCTCGTTGCCTGAACCCTCACCCTCCTACCACTCTGTACCTAGCCCCTACTGGATCGCCGCAACTAACACCACTCGACCCTACCAGAAATCTCAAAAACGTGCCTATCGAACATAATGCTCTCTACATCAACCTCCTGCTAGTGTCGGGGATCTCGTACCTGAAACACTCTTCTAACTGTACTCACTATGGCAGGAGGTAGCAAGAAACAGACAGAAGGTGGTAGCAAACAAAAAGAATTGTTGCGAAAGAAGAAAGCTGTGGCTGCAGAATCAGAGAGTGAGGAGATGTCAACAAGCAGTAGCCACGGCTTGGATGACATAACTTCCAGCGACCCCAGTGTGATGAAAGCTACAAAGCAAACTCGCTGTCTGAGTCAGAAGCACACTCTGAGTCAGATGCTTCGAGTGATCAAGAGGACCATACAAAATCAGCTCAAAAGAAAGGGAAACAATTGATCATGAGTCATATAATCAAGAGGCCTGCAACATCCAAAAATCGCACCGCGTTCTCTTTGGATTTTTATTTACAGCAGCCTCGACCATCTCTGAGCGAGGTCTTTTCCAATGCCCATATGAAAACTCTGGGTCTCACAGCATTGGCCGATGCCGATCTACCTACCATTGTTCCTGCGGAGATGATACATCAAATGTTAAAAGATTTTCCCAAAATAATGGGCCACAAGTTGATAGCTACAAGGCTTGGCCATGCCATGAGTATGACTAGCTTTCCATCTGTGAAGCCGGCTACACGCACTTTTTCTAAGCTGTCCAAGGATGCAACAATTCAAGCATGTCAAGAACCGCTAAGTTCAGATCACCCAAACTATGAAAGGAACAAACGAATTCTGGCAATCTTCAGGTATTACTTTCTCGCTAGAGAAGCCAAGGAAGATAAAGAAAAAGGTGATATTCCCACTATCTTCTCCCAATGCGACGGCCTCTACTGTTTAATCCACACCATACCCTGTGGATTCCACCAGATTCTCTTTACCTCTTTACAGTCTAGGACTAAAAGATTTCGGGCCCAAGTGCAATCTGTGCAGTTAAGCTTCAAATGTTTTGCAGCACCTCTCTTGGCATGGGTCATAAATATATATGTTAGCCTCGACGAAGTGGATGAAGATCCATAGGAAACCTCGAAAGGGAAAAGAAAATCTGTAAGTATTCAGGCTGACCCTACAGTTACTAAGAGAAAGAAGATAAAAGCAAAAGTGGCGAAGGATACAGTGCAGTCTTTACTCTCCTTGCCAGTTTCAGAGAGCCAGCAGACTAAGGTGACGCGTCTTCCGAGTCACACTCCATCTACTTCTACTCCATCTACTTCCATCTACTTCTCTACTTCTGTCCCTCCTCAAGACAGGATGGCCGCTTCGCCCTTACAGGATCCTCTCCCTTCTTCTCCCATATTCACTCATACTCGAGTCAACATATCTCACTCTCCATCTACAACAACCATCTCAGAGGTACCTACCACACCAGTTGTACCGCCTCCTAGGTCGTCGGCTGTGCCACTTACACGTCCTCTAGCATCCCAGGCATCTGAGGGATCTTCAGGGATGTGCGACTCTACTTCTCTGTTTCAGCTTTCTAAGAAGTTACTTCAGGACTCAAGTGTTGCTATTACCACCATTGAACTAGGTACATAGCAGCTAGTTGCCATGCACCAGCGTCAGTCTGCCACATATGCAGCTATGGAAGGATCTCTGAGTCGCTGAGAGTGCCATTGCAGATAGAGATGCTACGATTTTCGCATTACAACAAGCATTGGAGATTAAGTCAAAGATCATTGACGACCTAAGAGCACAGCTATCAGGATTTCAAGAGACACTTTTGTATGGTAATAGGTCTACATAGGTTCCTGTGGGATACGGATGGACTGGGCTAGGGACATAGGTCCAGACTCCTGCAGGGTATGGGTATGCAGGAGTAGCAGGTCTCTCTCAGTAGTTCTTGGGATAGTACACACAGCCAGGGACACAGGTCCAGACACCTGCAGGGTATGCAGGAGCATCAGCAGGTCCCTCTCAGCAGTTCTTGGGATCGTACACACAACCCCTAGTCCAGTACTATACTTCGCAGGGGCCTCAAGGTCAGGTACCACAGGTGCAGAGCGTTCCTTGTTGTGACTGTGTTGCTGGTGCACACCGCCATGGTTGTGTCACTAGGCGTCTTGAGTACACTTCAGGGAAGGTGCTTCCATCCGCTGTGCAGCAGGTGGCTGCTCCAACCACAGGGAGTTAGTTTGTTCAGAACATAGTCCAGCAGCCGCAGCGTTACACGATCGATTTGATGGCTCCCCCGGACGTCGAGACTTCTGGTGCGGCAGTGGCGACGACACTTTCTCTTGGATGACAGGACTGCACTACTTGCTACTCCTTTCATTGTACATATGGTTACTTTTTGCAGTTTTTCAGTGTTTGGCTCACCCAGACGGTGACTAGTCTTGTGGCGGGCAACCTGTAGTAGCAGGGCTACAGTGTCACTTCACAGGACAGACAGACAGTTGGACAGTTAGTTACAGTTGGTCTGGTTCACATTGGACGGATCCTCTTGGCTGGGGAGTGACACGTGGCAGGTACTGACGGTGGTCTAGTGGACATCGTGGCCAGGTCACCACCACCACTCAGTTTGGAGATAGACTTAGCTGACTAGACATTTATGAGCCGTGGGTGGCTCTTTATGGTTGTACATATGAGTAGTCGTTTTGGGCCATTAGTATTATCTTTACGTAGTCGTTTAGAGTGATTCTATACAGAGAGCACGTCTTCACCATCCCTGCACATTTGAGCCTCGACACCCCATTGTACGTGAGAGTCCTGGGTTGGAGTTGAGTGTGCTGCCACGCGAGAGTCTGTATTAGTTCTTTGAGATAGTCGAGTCATTTGTTGTGGTCTACTGTTGCTGTTGTGTCTCTGTGAGCTCAGTTGTTGTCTATTGTTTCCTGTTTTCAATCTGTTTTGAGTGAGATTGTCACGCACATTGCACTGAGGAGCACCCACTGTAGAGAGCACGACACACTATCTGTGCTACACCCATCTACGCCAAAGATTGCACCAGATCCTATGGCAGCTTTCGAAAAGATGATGATGGACATGAAGTTAGAACGCGAAACAAGAAAAGCAGAAAGAATGGCCGAATTGGATCGTGAACACAAAGAAAGAAGAGCCGAATTGGAATGGGAGCATGAGCAAGCGCGCTTGGCGGCCGAACAGAGAGCCCAACAGATGCAAGAGTTGTTCCGACTCTTTTCTAGTGTGTAGGCACAGATTGAAAAGGATCAAGAGAAGGAGACTCTCTCAGTCTCTTCTTCTCCAAAGCATGACACAGAGGAATTGCATGATGATAAGCATGAAGAATTACATGACAATGACAAGCATGATGATTTGGATGACAATGAGAAGCATGATGATTTGCATGATCAAGATGTGATTTCTCACGAGCATGATGATTTGTATGACCACGATGTGATTGCTCACAAGAATGATGGGTTAGTTGATACTGTTTCTAGTGACGCTAACCTCATTGCAGATTCGATCAATCACGAAGAACCAATCTTGGCTCTCGAGTCGAGGTCCAAAGAACCCCCTCAGAAAGAACCGATCTTGGCTCTCGAGCCTAGGTCCAAAGAACCTTTACAGGAAGTACTATGTGTTCGAATGATTAGTGAGCACGCATTGTTCGAGTGTTTCATTCGTGATCGTTTCTTGTATTTTAGTCATCGTCTTTATGTGATCCCTTTTCATAGGCATGACATATTGCACGATGAGCACAATTCACTCATGAATGAGCACGGATGTATGTGGATTTTTCATGAAAAGATGAAATGTTTGCATTCAAGGTATTCACATTTCATGTCTCTTCCTTGGCATGACACAATTTCAAAAAGAGAACAAGAAGGATTGAGGATTAAGCATCGGCATTTCCATTGTGATTTGCCACAGTTGATTGATTTAGATCAGAAAGACAAGATTCGATCTCATTGTTTGCATGTCTTGGATGAATGGGTTGGCACTCTGTCTAGTTGTTCATCTACATTGCATACACAGTCTACATTGCATACACAGTCTTTTAGGAAGACGAGATTTTCTCCACTCACTTTACATGGAATATGTATGTTCATGTTTTTGTGTTGGAAGTGGTTTCGGGAACTTTCAACCTTGGAGATTCTTGAAGAAGTTGGACCTATGTCCATAGACAATGTTGAAGCATTGAAGGAGCTACAAATAACTTTGTGTCGCTTTCGGCGCGGCCCAGAGAAGCAAGTGTTGCAGACATAGTAACAGGGAATGGCCGTTATCAGGTCTCTGTTCCCCGTTCCCATTCCAAGTTCTTGTTCCGAATCCCCGTTCCGTGTTTGAAACGTGAGTACTCGTAACAGGGAATGGCATTTTGTTCCGCGTTCCCGTTCCCCGTTCCCGTTCTGGTTTCCCGTTCCTGGTAACTATGGTTGAAGACCTTTATGAAGTTGAAGTATTGCACGACCCATGCATCAGAGTGGGCCGGCGACGAGTCCTTTCCAGGATTCCGGATGTTATTGGCGATCTCCATACAGTTCGGTACCAGTACCTCACTTTGAAGCGGAGGGGATGCCACGTGACACATCCAACCCCATGTGTCCGTGGACAAGCTACAGCATGACCAGGGTTCAGTTCAATCAAGTCAGTCTAGAATAGGAAGTGATCTGGCAATTTTGTGAGTTTGTGCGCAGACGGTGCATGACCGAGTCACTTAGATTAGATGCATATCCTTTGGTTGCACACAGCGTGACCATCAGATTCCAGTCAAATCCCATCAATAGCATTTTTACAGTGCATAGATCCTTTTTTCCTATTTTTGACATTTTTCACTTATTATTTTTAAGTGACTTTTGTTGGAAAGTAGGTAGGGCAATTTTGTTAAGTTTATATATAAGCAAACCTAGCGCTAGCACTTTCTGGCAGAAGAGGCAGCAGGAGCACCGCTCAACAGGCACCTTCTCAGCAGGACCCCCGACTTCATGACCTAGCGTTTTTGCAACTCAGCATCAAGCTAGCGTTTTTGCAAGGACAGATCAGCCTTGGAGATTTTGCATTGCAAAGGAGCTTTGGCATTAGCAGACGCAGTAGAACCAATTGACGACAAAGATCAGCCCTAGCATTTTTGCATTTGCAAGGCACTTCAGCGTTTTTGCAGATCTTTGCGACGGAGTCCCCCCAAGCATCAGCGTTTTCGGTTTTCAGCAGTCAGACTCCACAGTAGAACCCCCGAACCTCGTAGATCTCACCTTCCCGCAGCAGTTCCTCGCCGCACGGTCAGATTCCGCAAGGTTTACAGATTCAGCCCGGAAAACACAGATTTCAGCATCTGCGTTTTTAGCGCGTCGTGGTTGCATCGTCGTCATCGCCGTCGTCACCGACATAGAGTCAGAATTCAGCAGATAAAGATTTGCAGATTTCAACCCTTAGCATTCTCAGATTTCAGCCCGTCTCGACGTCGTCCTCATCGTCGTCGACATCGTCGGCAAGTCCAAGCATTGTAGAGATTTGTGCAATCATAAGTATACCGCTCTCACCATAGAGACTGGGGCCTTCGGAGGAGGGTTTGACAACATTCTGGTGTTGTATTCTCTTCTCTCTCTATCTCTTAGTCTCATGTACCTTCATTCACAGTGTTCACTTTGTTTGTGTCCATTGCACTCTCTCACTAAAGGAACGAAAGGCTCTCCCTTCCGTAAGTAAAAGAAATCCTTGAGCACAGTTCAGAGCAACTCATCTTGAGCAAAGTTCAACATTCACTTCCGCTGCACCTTACAAATGAATCTAGAAGCAGCTGAAATCCCTCAAGCTATGACATTTGCCCTGAACACCAATGAAAAGATTCCTAGGCAGTAAGGCCATCCTCAATCTCTAGGGATTCCTTCTTGCTTGTAGCCTTGCCTTCACTCCATACCCAGGTTATAGTTCTTACCTGGCGGATCTTGTTGTGACAATTTACTTGGTAGATTTGTTTTGCCTTTGACACATTAATCTGCTCCTTTTCTTCTTTGTTTTGTGTGCACTATTCAGCTCTTGGTGATTCTATTTTGCTTGCCATGGCATGATCCTTTGGTCCTCCTTTGATTGCCAATGGGGACTTCACAGTTTTCTGTTTATCAAAGTCAATCCTAAAAGTTGCATTTGTTGATCGGTCTTGTCTATTGCTGCAGGATCTAGGAAGAAGATTGGAGGAACAGCAAGCAGAAATTACTTTCTTACGCACTAACCTTTCAAAAGAGCAACAACATGCCTCTGATCTGTTCAAGGAAGTTCAACAATTAAAACAGCAGCATAAAGACCTTAAGCATCATATCATAAGGCTGGAAGGTAGTCCAATTTTCAATGGTGAAGCTATGCAAGGCAAGTTTTAGTACGTGGTTTTCTTTTTTCTATTGAGTCCAGTTTCATGATTTTTTTAAAAACAAAATAGTAATGAATGTCTCGAATTGGTTTCTTGAATCTTGAATTGATTTCTTGAAGAAACAGATATTATTGCCCTCTTAAATAACAAGCAGAGCACAAAAGTACAAGCATTGCTATAAGAGAGTAGGAATGATAGATAGAAGATAATGTCGTACTAGGGGATGGCTTGTCAGTTGTTGGAAGAGGTGTATTCATTGGGGAGAAGAAGAAGAAGAAGAAGAAGAAGCTAATTTTAACGTCATGGGAAACTATCCCAAGAGACGTTAGAGATCTATCTGACGCGGAGAGTTGAACTCAAGACCTGTTATTCAAGAGGGAAATAGCATAACCAATCTAACACACTTGGGTGATAGAAAGGTTATACCATTTTCCTCTTTTTATTAGTGCGCGCGTGCGCACACACACGCACACACAGACACACACCAATGTTGGACCTGTTGGAAGATTGAGGGAGAGGGTTGTCCTCTGAGCCGGAGCGAGGACACCAATGGGCTTCTCTACCAGCCGCAACTTGTCTTGAGGGGCAGCCACATGGATAGAAGGTGGCAGTGTTACAGACTTAGACACCCCAAATCGGAAATTGAGCACGACATACGAGAATCACTTAAAATACTTCACACTTTTATAACAAAGTCGACACGGTTCGGCGTAGTTCCGTGCATAATGGTATTGGCCCCAAAATCTGGCGCCCCTTTCGGTATTTATTTTTATATTAATGCTTGAGCAAAGTTACAACTCCTATGGGCCCTCTCTGCTCAATTGCCCGTGAGCACACACTGAGGGAAAGAGGGGCCTTGGGTTCTTATTTAAAGGCCTTTGGCCTCAAAATCAAAGGCAACATGAAAAGTTGCCAACTCAAAAGCTACTGGCCCAACAAGCAGCCAGTGCATGCTTGAGCAAAGTTACAACTCCTGCAGGCCCTCTCTGCCCAATTGCTCAACACACACTAAGAGAAAGAGGGGCCTTGGGTTCTTATTTAAAGGCCCTTGGTGTCAAAATCAAAAGCAGTTACATGAAAAGCTGCCAACACAAAAGCTACTGGCCCAAAAAGCAGCCAGTGGAAATCACGAAAGTCGGTACAGCCTGCCATGTCAGCATTGTTAGCGCGAATTGCGGGATTCCGTACTGTGCGTACGGTTCTACCACGTCATGAGGTCCCGGCTCCGGGTGGTGTACCATGTCATCAGTTTGTGACATGCAGTTGGGCCTTGGGGAATGGTGCTAATTGCTATTAGGTTGATCTTGGGAAAGGTGAATTCAGGTTGTCTCAGACTTGGGCTCAAAGATGTAGATGTGCGTTGTTTTAGACAGTCCTTATTGTAGTGATCATGAGCCTTAGGGCAACGTTAGCACGGAAGAGACTTTTCTGGCAAAGGACATTTGCTTTGGTAATGCCTGTATCCCCCGCATCTGTAGCACAAAATGGGCCGATTGGATGGGCGACTCGAGGGACGAGGTGGTCTTGGCTCATGCTGCATGGAGGTGGATGCTGAGGTGTAGAAGCTTTGAGGAGTTGAGGGAGCATTAGCATGATAAAAGCTTTGAGATGGAAAAGTGCTTTGCATACCTTGCATAGGAGGTGTACAAGTAGCAAAGGTGGCATGTAGTTTTGATGCCCATAGGGGGAAACCATGTTGGATGCAGGTACCAACCCTTGTTATAGAGTAGGAGCAAGACTTTGCTGCACTCGTTGCAATCCCTTTAGGTAGTAGCAATCCTTGTCCTCATGTCCAGACTTTTCATAGAAGTGGCAATAAGTCGAAGAGGGCAATCGTGTGGAGGATGCCTTGGAGAGCGATATGAGCTACACCAGACCACAACCTTAGACTCCTGCTGAGTCCTGAGCTCTTCTAGTTCCTGCTTGATTTGGTCCAAAGCCTCTTGATGTGGAGATTTCTCTTGTCGAAGAGAGAAGGATCTCTCCTCTTGAAGAGCTCATTGTAGCTTCACCTCTTCTAGTTCCCTACGTAAAGAAATCAAGGGGTTGAATGGACTTTCCGTGAGTACTGAGGGAGTCTCTACTTGAGGAGGGGTCCTTAAATAGCTTCCTTTCCCCTTCTATCGTAGTCAGGGTAGTTCTCGTACGTTGAACGGAATGTCTTGTTCGGTTCATTTTGTTCCATATTGTTCCGTACGACTAGTACGTTCTGTTTTGCTGTAGCGTGGATAGTGTGTTGTGCTCTCTACAGTGGTGTGCTCCTCAGTGCAATGTGCGAGACATCCCATTCAAACAGAATGAAAACATAGGAAACAATAGATAACAGCAAATCAACACAGAGACACAACAGTAGACCAGAATAGATGGACTCGACTATCTCAAACGAACCAGTACAGACTCCTGCATGGCAACACACTCAGCTCTAGAACTCACGGGTACAATGGGGGTGTCGAGGCTCTCAGATGTGCAGGGATGGTGCAGACATGCTGTGTGTATAGACTCCCTACTCTCGACGACGATGCTGGACCATATATGAAGAAGATGATAATGATGACCCAACAACCACTACTCATATGTCCCACCATAAAGAGCCACCAATGGCGCATAAATGTCAGCCATCTAAGTCTATCTTCAAACTGAGTGGTGGTGGTGACCTGGCCATGATGTCTACTAGACCATCGTCCGTATCCGTGCCACGTGTCACTGCCCAGCCCAGAGAGTCCGTCCAGTGTGAACCAGATCAGACTAGCTGTACTAACTGTGTGTCCTGTGAAAGTGACACTGTAGCCTGCTACAGGTTCCCAGCCACAAAACCGCTCACTGTCTCGGTGAGAGGAATGCTGAAAAACTGTGAAATAAAACCACTAGGTATTGCATGTGTACAATGGTGAGCTCTTGATCGTATCATCCAAGAAATAGACTTGTGGCCACTGTTGCACCCCAAGTATCAGACTTTGGGGGTGGAGTTATCAGATCGATGGGAAAACTCTGGACTCTACGAGTGCTCTCCACAAACCCACAAACTAAGTCTCAGCGAAAGGAGCAACCACCTGCCGACACTGATTGACGGACTAGCTATAGCAGTATACTTTCAAACCCCAAGAGCATACACAGTTACCTCACTGCAAGCTAGCTAGGTTCTGTCAATCCGCATAAGAGCATACATCAAAATATCCCTCTGAGGTTTGGATTGCATCCATTTGTTAGGTTTCTGCAGCTGCCTACCCTAGCTATAGCTCAGCAAGGGGCTTCAGAAATGTCCAAAGAAGAATGCTCTCAAATCCCAGCCCCAGCTCGAATTCTAGCGGCAATGTGAATGCAAGTAAGGACTCTCTTGCCAAGACAAAGGCCTCATCCAAGCCGTTGCAAGCTCAGAAAAGCAACTTCACCAGGCCAAAGCAACCTTAAACAAGAAGCTCTTTGAAGTCAGTATAAGCTTAACCCAAAAGTTTCTCTATGTCAATTCCAGAAAAGACAGAGTTCCCTTCACAATGTAAGAGCAGAAGTTCTTCTACATGAGCCAAGGGAGTCCAAGCCAAGGCGAAGGATTCATCCAAACAGGCACGAGGGGTGGTTAGGGGGGAGTGAGGGCGATTTCCTTGGTAGGGAGTGAGGGGTGGGTAGGGGGACAAGGGTGAGTGGGTAGGGGCCGAAGGGTGGTTGGGGGGGAGGGGGGGTGGGTAGGGGGCGAGTGAGTGTGAGGGGAGGGTAGGGGGCGAGGGGTGGTTGGGGGGGTGGGTAGGGGGCGAGGGGTGGGTAGGAGGCGAGTGAGTGTGAGGGGAGGGTAGGGGCGAGAGAAAGATTGTAGGGGCGAGGGGAGTGTGAGGGGCGCGTAGGGGGTGGGTAAGGGCGAGGCGGGAGGGAGAGGGTAGTGAGGGGAGATGGCACTCAAGCAGAGAGATATCATGATCAGGGAATTCATCAAGCTTGAAATCAACATTGTTTTTGTTGTATCCCGTCTCGAGAAAGCTTTGTGAAGGGAGTTCTCTAGACACAGAGGAGAGCTTTGTTCCAATGGGAGAAGCAGACACCGATGGGGCTGATGTTGAAGGGGAGTGAACTCTTGTAGAGGAGATTTCTTTCGGCTTCTATGTCCTTTATACGCTCACCAAATCCAAAGGCTACCACCAAGGGCGCATGGGGAGTAGCTTCAGTGACCTTCAAACTTTGTGCTGGCTCAGGCGGCCTATTAGGTTTAGTTATTGTGGAAACATTGAAGAGGATGTTCCTACAGGAAAAGAGTGAATAGAGACTCAATAACAAGGCATAGATTTGGTAGTGTCTAACCATCTAGCAGATCTTCGTCTGACCTTTCAAGTGTAGTAGGTTGTTCTTGTTCAGGGTTGGTTTCCATTGACAAAGAAACTCGTTGCACAACGGGATCCGTGCCTCCTAAGTGAATGGGTTGCATCAAGGAGCGAAGAGTATGTATCCACATGGCATCGTTTCCCCAATCATGAAGTGCTTTAGTGTGTCGCAGCCATAGTCTACCAATGAGCAAGGGAAATTCGCCCTCAACTTGGGGAAGACGAACCACAACAAAATCCAAGTTAAAAAAGTACTTGTACCTGCAGAGGCACATTGTCCACTATGCCCACTAGGTAGACTGTCCGCTGGTCGGCCAATGTAACTGTGAAGGGAGCAGGGCGAGTAGGCTATAGACCTAGAGCTAACATAGTGAACTCGGGCATCAGGTTGATGCCAGATCCACCATCCACTATCACTCTTGAGAATTGCCGCCCGAATACGAATACGATGAGACGAGGGCTTCTATAATCAATGAGTGGAGTAGTGGGATGGGATATCATCTAGGACTCTGATGGTCATTGGTCGCACTGGGAGGTGTCCGCCACTAGGACTTGCTCGAGGGTAAAATGACTGAATAACAACAAGGGTGTCACTTCTAAAACTCGCAGCTAGGCGTAGCATGTCATAGAGGGGCACTTGTTGGAAGGTGTTCTTCAAGATTGTCTCTGCTGTAAGCTTTTCTTTTTCTACCAGTGAGTTTTCTGGTACCTTGATCTTCTGTAGATCGGAAACTGCTTCCAAGAAAGCTTCATCAATATCGGAGAGCAAAGACTTGAATTCTTTCTTGGCAGTGGGAGATGACTTGTCAACAGCTGAAGGCAGGGTATCCACTGTTGTGAGAATGTGTGGAGGAGTTGAACTTGCTGGAATGCTAAGACCGAGAGCAGCTTGTTGGGCCTGAGTGAGGACATCCGATGGCTCCTCTACCTATTGCAGCTTATTTTGAGGGTAACCACGTGGGTAGAAGGGGGCGGCTGAGGAACGGTGCTAATTGCTATTAGATTAAGCTTGGGAAAGGTCAACTCATTTTGGCTTTGACTTGGGCTCGAAGCCGTGAACGCACGAAGTTTAGGGCAATCCTTATTGTAGTGATCCTTCGTTTCAGGGCAATGACGAAAGGGAGGGGACCCTTCGGACAAAAGGCATTTACTTTGGTAATGACCATATTCCCTGCATCTGTAGCACAAAATCGGCCGATTCAATGGGCGAGTCGAAGGGCGAGGTGGTCCTTGATCTTGGTGCATGGAGTTTGAGGTCGAGGCATATAAGCTTTCAGGTGATGAGGGAGCATGGGTATAATAAAAGCTTTGAGACAGAAAAATACTTTGCATACCTTGCATAGGAGGGGTTGTCAATAAAGGTGGCATGTGGTGTGGATGGCCATAGGGAGAAACCATGTTGGATGTAGGTGCTAGCCCTTGTTGAAGAGTAGGACCAAGACTTTGTTGTATTTGTCGCAATCCCTTGAGGTAGTAGCAGTCCTTGTCCTCATGTCCAGACTTTTCACAGAAGTGGCAGTAAACTTGAACGGGACATTCATGTGGAGGGTGCCCTGGAGAGCGGCATGAGCTATACCAAACCATAGCCTTAGTCTCCTGCTAAGACTTGAGCTCTTCTAGCTCTCGCTTGATCTGTTTTAATGCCTTGTGATGTGGAGGATTCTCCTGTCTAAGAGAGAAGGACCTCTCCTCTTGGAGAGCTCACTGTAACTCTAGGGCTTCTAGTTCCCTACGTAAAGAAGTTAACGGATCAGAAAGACTTTCCGAAAACACTGAGGGGGTCTCTACTTGAGGGGAGTTAATGAACAGCTTCCTAGCTCCCAAAGTTACCCGGAACAGGAATGGGGAACGAGAACGGAGGCCTCCAGAACGTTTTCGGAACGCCCCCCCCCTCGAAAAAAAAAGGCGGAACGGGAACGGGGCCCAGAACGGTAAGTTTAAAATATGCTTAAATTAGGTTGGATTTGACCTATATGTTAGTAGAGAGCCATACACACCCATTAGTCCAAGTAGAATCCTATTCAGGCATGCTCTGCAATGATTCTTCAGTCTTAAGGGCCAAGGCTTACACACGATTGTGCAATACACAATACATGAATTGGGATCATCCTTCACAAAAGCATCTTGAATCTTTATCCTTCATAGAAAGAACATTAACTCAGAGTTGAAGAATAGAATCTAGAGTCCATGCTCTACACAAAAGCTTGGAGGAAAAAGATGATAGATCATAGATTATAAAGATGGCTTACAAGGCCAGCCAAGGCGCTACAAAAAGACATGTAGAGGCTAAGAGTGCTAAATAACAACTGTATGAGTCAATAGAGGTGACATGTCAAGACTCAATCACTCATATGGTAGTGCAATACAAAAAGGGGGCAAAGCCGGCGGCCACAAAGGAAACAAATATGAAAAACCAATGAGCAATGAGTCATGACTCATGCTTGAAGTTCACCTCTAGGTAGGGGCAGAAGAGCATCCCCCCTCCCAATTTGTAGTGGAGTCCTGGACGTCGTGAATATCATCCCAATCCTCCTGCATAGGCTCATCCTCATGCGTAGATCCTCCTGCCTCTCCAAGCACCTCTGCCTCTGTCTCCATCTCCCACTGTAGAAAGGGATCTGTCACTTTGGATGCTGACTTGCAAAGCATTCTTAAGTTTGCACTGACAAAAACAAGGTCATTTGCTTTCTCCACTCCAAGTCGGTTCCTCTTTCTAGATGCAATGTGGCTATATACACTCCACAATTGCTCCAAGCAAGAGGAGCTAACCGCTTGGCTGAGAATGCGGATGGCAAGTCGTTGAAGATCGGGACCATCTGAACCATTTTCTTGCCACCACAAGACGGAGGAAATCTTGGTGCGATCAATTTGGGCATCGGCTGTCCCAAATGATCCTCGCATATCCCTGTAAAATGCAAGCTGATCCTTTATCTTGCGTTGAGGGTGAAGCTTCTTCAAGATGGTGTTCCAATGTGTATTTACCTCCGAATCATGCTCCTGCCCTGCAACCTGGAACTCTGGGTCCAACACAAAAGCTGCACCATGAAGAGGTGAACTATAGGCATTCCACTTGCTACTGCAAAGCTCTTTGATTTCTTTGAGGCTATCTGGGTCCTGCTCATACTCTTCAAAGGCCTCGACCATGCGATCCACTGCTTCATAGACCTTGCCAATGCAAGGTTGCATACCATCCATCACTCTAAGCAAGTGGATCGCTGGTTTCACCATTTTGTCAATACTCTTTAGGGACTCCTAGAACTCGGGATCCTCCACCTTCCCTGTACAAATGATCCCTGCGACTGTACTTGCATGGGTAGTCTGAGCAAACTCTGTACTGATGAAGAGCTGCCGCACTGCACTTTGACACTCTACAAAGCGGCTCACCATAAGATAGTTGTAGGTGAAGCGGGTCTCACAATACTTTAGAAGCCTTTGCCTCCCGACCGCTTCAAGAACTCGGCTCGAAGTATGTTGTCGTTGTTGATGACAGAACCCACCTGGGACGTGGATGCAATGAGAGGCTCTATCCAAGGTAGTTTGCCGAAATCCTTCAAGAGGTTGTTAAGGCAATGTGCCATGCAAAAAGACACCGTGATGTGAGGATAGGTGCCTTCTAAAATAGCTCCGACTGCCCTGTTCGATGCCATCGGTGACCAAACCTATCACAAGGTCCGACCCAATGGTCTCTACAGCGGAGGCCCACTCACCCGCAAGGACGTCTGCTGATTTTCCCGTCTCCGTGGCGTCATGGGAGTGGGCAAAATACATCTCCCCTTTGGAATAGGAAACAATGCCATGGATGGACCTCCTCCTAGTGTCGCTCCATCCATCCGCAATGAGGGTCACTCCATACTTCGTCCATTGCCTCTTCATGTTGAGGGTTGCCATCTCCACTACGGCTTTCTCTCTATCGAGTAGAGTAGTGCGGAGGGCCTCGGAAGAGGGTGGCACGTACCGTGCCCCATACTCTCCAATCCTCGTGCACATGGTCTTGAAGTACTCCGACCTAGACATTGCACACAAGAGGTATTAGTATTTACTATTTAATTGAGAATTTACTATTTGATTGTATTGAAAATGATAGTAAGTCTTACCGAGCCTTTATGAAGGGGATGTGATCGTGATAGAAAAAGCGGGCAACACTTGCATCCACATCGTCCTTCCTTTTTGGATCCCAAGTGGTATGTAGGGTGCGTTGTTGAGAGTTGGGGGTGGAGACCGGAGTAGTATTAGGCATTGAAAATACCGAGCGAAAAGAGTCGCCGCCGTCTGTGTCGTTGCATTGCTATCACCACCAACCGATGAAGAAGAGGGAAAAACCAAGTTGTTGGGGTCGATTGCGGAACTCTTAGGCCTTGCCGATTCTTTCTCTCCTTTGTTGGCTTTCATGGCGGCATCCTTGGCTTCAAATTCCTTCAACCGTTCCTCGTTGACGGCCTTGCATATTGCTACTTGTTGTCCCTCAAGCGTAAGGAGATGAGCACGGACTTTGGTTGTACCGGATTGCCGTTCGAAGCCGCATAGTTTGCACTTCCATGCGCGTGCACCACCGGACTTTCCCAACACTCGGGAATGCACTTCATCCCACCATGATGCTTCGTCCTTCTTCTTCTTGGCACCCAAGGGATCACGTTCACTTGATGCGGAAGCTTGTGCTATAAGTGATGAGACTCGATAGAGGAAGGAATCTAGAGAGAGAGAGAGAGAGAGAGAGAGAGAGAGAGAGAGAGAGAGAGAGAGAGAGAGAGAGAGAGAGAGAGAGAGAGAGAGAGAGAGAGAGAGAAATGAAATGAAATGAAAGGTTATATTAACGTCTTCAAATGGCCAGAGTGACCTATGAGACCAAACTGATACAAAAGTGGTGAATCTGTTACAATGTCTGAAAAGTGTGAAAGTGTGAAAATAAATGCGAAAAACTAAATACAAAGTATTAAATAAACTTCTTAGGAGCATTCTGGGTGTCTCCTGCGGTGAAGTGTGCTTCTGCATCTCGGTCGTGGTCGTCTCGATTTCCTAAGCTCAATCGCCCTGTCAATGAGGGTGCCTTTGGTCTGAATGTGGGTACTCCTTTGTGCTCGCTGTTGGCCTCTTGCTTCTCCTTCCATTCCTGCTTCTCTCGATCCGAAGAAATCTGTGATCTGCCTCTGAGGCTGTAGTGCTCTTTGTCTTCTCATCAGATTATCCCTGTGCCGATGTAGTTCCAGTAAGTACAGGCCTAAGCACCTTTGATCCTGGTATTGCATGACTGTATCTAGAGGTCCAAATCCTTCTTTAAATAGGCAATGGAAACGCCCGCGTATCTCATAGTATACGGTGCAATGACATATGTAGTGTAATTCTGTCTCCGGCTCCATTCCGCATAACTTGCAAATTCTGCTCTCATGTGGGATTCCCCTAAATCTGCCAAATTCAATTTCCAGCTGGTGTGAGGATGTACGAATCTGACCAATAGCACATCTCAAACCATGAGGCAGGTGGGTATCCATGTAGCTCGGGCGAATCACAAAACCATCTTCAGATATCTGTAGGAAGTTTTCTTTGTAGTCGGCCATCTTCGTGCCCAATTCTTGTGTAGGGTCTACCCATGTCCTCTTAGTGTCCAATTGTATAAGATCCTGGCGGATGATTTTATTAATCTCCGTTCGTGTGATTGCCAGTGATGGAGCCTCAAGAGAGTATTGGAAGGGGGGTAATCTTTCCGTACTGAACCTGTGTCTCTGAAACCACGAGGACACTTGCGCATACCAGCATGATGTATCTCCCTTCATTGCTTATTGTCGAGAGGATTCGAGGGCCAATCTAGTATATCGACAATTATTTGTATTCCATAAACCGTGTATAAAGGACACTGATCTGGCAAGAGCTTCAATTTCTATCGGAGGGGCAGCTAGTTCCGCTCGGGTAATCGCGTGTGGTATGGAGGCCTTGGCTCTAATCATTTGGGAAATCATAGATACCAAAGGTCTCTCCATTGACTTCCAATTATCCTGATCCACAGATGGTCCCCAAATCTGGACCCCATAAAGCATAGCCGAAGCCACCACAGTATCAAAGAGCCAACGTTTTGTTCGTGGTTCCTGAAACTGCACTTGTGAACACATCCTCTCCAACCCTCCCAAGGCCGCAGAGGCTCTGGACAATCTAGCAGCCGCTGCTTTCTTAAGAGTAAACTTCGGTCCTGTAAATACCACACTAAGGTATGTGTATGCATCTGTGTACTCTACTGTATCCTGGCCATATGCAAATGTAGGTGCCGATCTCCTAACCCACTGCGGTGTGGTGTTAAACACCATAACTTTGGTTTTACCCAAATTTACCAACTGTCCGCTGTCTTCCGCGAATTTATGTAATGCATCTAGCTGCCTCTGCATTCCATCTGGTGATTCTGCTATCAATACAATATCATCTGCATACAACAACAAAGGGATCCATGACCCTGCAAGTTGAGCACCTCTGTCACCCTCTCTATCAATGTAATCTGATACCTCATCTATATACATACCAAATAAAGTAGGGGATAGTGGGCATCCTTGCTTTACTCCAACGATGGAATGAACAATGTCGGAATCCCCTTCTGGAGTACGTACATAACCAATTACTGACCCGTATAAGGCCATGATCCCCCAGATAATCTCTTTGGGGACCCCTAACTCTTGCATTCTGCGCATCAATTTGGCCCTTGGTACTGTATCAAAAGCTTTCCGAAAATCCACAAAGCAACAATACATCCTTCTCCCGCTTGCTCTTCCTTCCTCAATAATGGCTTTGAGCGTAAGAATATGATCTAAAGTGGAATAACCCCTCCTGAATCCAGCTTGTGCTGTTGCCCTTATGCCCTCATTCTCTGCCCATCTACTCAATTTTTGTTCTAGAATGGATGCGTACAGTCGGGTCAATGTGTGACCCACCATAATGGTACGGTAGTTCCCGGGTATCATAGGATCCCCTGACTTGAAAATAGGTACAATAGTAGATAATTTCCAAGATTCAGGTAATCCTTCACACATGACCCGATTAAACAGACGAGCAAGGACTTCTGAAAGTAGATCCCTTGCATGGAACAGATGTTCTACTACTAAATCCTCATGATCATATGCTCTTCTTGTCTTCATCTTATCAATGGCTTTTTCCACCATTTCCGTAGTAAAGAAAGTACTAGTAGCAATTCATGGCTCGAGCGGATCTAGTAATGGAGGCTGTCCAGATACCGTATATAATGATGTTACATATTGACCCCAAATCTCAGGAGAAGTAATTGTCGGAGGCGATGAGTGCTCGTGAAATAAACACCAGGCCTCATGTGAGTCCTGACTCAAGAAGAGCTGATATAAATCTTTCTCCAGTCTGGCTAAAAATGCCCTTTTCTTGCGACGTACTATACGCCGAAGAGCAATCCGAGACTGCTTATATGTGATAATCCCAAGTGTAAGCTTTTTCTGGACCTCGGTTCTCGTCTCTCTGCATTCCTCGTCGTACCAACTGTTTTGAGGCATGTTCCCAGATCCTCTCTTCTGATCAGGTTGAGTATGTGGGTATGCCTCTTGTGCTGCTCCATTTAGTATCTCTGTTAGCTGAGAAGTAATCTCCTCTACAGTATATATTGGCTCGGCTGCCCACATCCTATTATAGATCTTTTCCACATAGACTGAATCAGTCTCTAGCGTGAAAGTATATCTTGTGTGTGTCTTCTTCCTTTGTACTTGAGAGGCATTGTATTGGAAGGAGATTGACAAGGTCAAGAGAGCATGATCTACTGCAATCCCAACCGGTCTGGGTCCCACCTTAAAGTCTTTGATACTAGAAATAAAGCTTGGTGAAGTCATGACATAATCCACTGTACTGGCTCCATGCCTGTGCGGGAAGCATGTGAATCCCCCAGATAAAGGGAAATTCTCTAGACCATTAAGTATGGCCAAACCATGTGTAGTTGCCATTTCCATGAGATGTCTCCCATATTCTGTGTGTTCTTTATCCTGTGAGTTTCTAGTAAGCCTCTCCTGTGATAAATCCACTTCTCTGAGCATTTCCTCAGAAGTATCATAGAATACTGCTTGAGAGTTGGCCGTTCTGGCATTAAAGTCTCCTAAGAGAACGATGTCTCCATCTCTAGAGAACTCCCATATGTCATTATTCAATATGGAGAAAGGGGACTGTCCTTTAGGTGAGGAGTAGACTGATGTACTTGGAGGGAAGTAGCATATAGCGATATATAGAAATCTACCTGTCTCGGCTCTCATTCTCACCCACATATACCTTGCTTGTTCATCTTTCCTGATAATCTGTAGTAGTGGTTTCAGCTCCTCTTTAAATAAGACTGCTACTCCTCTTGAACCTCGGCTACCTCGCAGAGATCTCTTGTCTGGTCGACCAGCTATTTCCCATAAATATCCCTTCACATGTGGCATAAGCTGTCCCGGTATCTGGTGTGTCTCTGAGTAGAAAACTATGTCTCTGTCCCTAAAGCTGTCTTCAAAGGCACCTACATCTAGTCTATATGATCCATTACAATTCCACGCCACTATTTGGAGTGTCGCCCCATAGGTCTTGCACCGTCATGATGAGCGCTTTTCCAGAACCACTACTTTCCCTCTTCTATAAAAGGCGATTTTCCCCTTTTCTCTTGCTGCCCTGATCTCTGGTATCAACTCTTGCATGTGTGCCACTTCTGCCAATGTAAGGTCATCTCCCAGGAAAATACCGGTTTTCTTAAGAGTTGGCCTCTTCTGTAGAAATTCTTTCCTTATTTCTATATTCGGGAAGCGGAGAATAAGTGCCCTATCCTTTATGTTTCCCGTCTCGTCGATTCCTTTCTTGCCCACTCTCCATGCACTTGTGTGAGTAGGCTCTGTGATGCCCATGCGTTGTAGTAGTTCCCTCACTTCTTCATCTACATTCTCTTTGTCTTTGACTCCTATGATCCGCACATGCAGAGCCCGATTCTTCCTTTTCTGCTCTTCCTCAATGGTCATATTAATAATGGTGGAGGTAGGTGTGGTCTCAGGCATCTGGGCCTTCCCTTTCTTCGCATCCTCTATCCATTTCGTTGCTTCATCAACCTTTTCTTGTGTCTTAACAAGACGTTCCGCCCATGAAGATTCCGTTTTTGATTTCTGTTCATCTCCTTCCCGTAGAGCTTTCATCTGATCCTTCACGTCCTCGAGCTCCTTCAGCACCGAAGGTTGGTTGTCTCCCTTCTATTTAGTTGCAGATTTGCAAGCCGCAAGTTCTCCTTTTAGCTCCTCGATTATTGCATCTTTTTCCCCCATGTGCTTTTCCATATTTGTTCTCCATGCTTCAAAACTTGCTACTGCCTCATCGAGTTTCTTTTGCATAACACATTCTGTTACATTTACTTCGGCCTTGATTAGGTTTCGTAATTCCATTTTCAGGATCTGAATTTCCTCATTTTGTACCCCCCGGATCTCTCTCCTTAGTTCTTTCATCACGTCTCCATACATGGAGTTCCTGTAGCTCTCAACGTTCACGTGCATTTCCTTTCTGATGTCATCCCTCATATAGTTTAGCTCTGATTTGAGCATCACCTGGACCTTCTCCATCAGAAGCTCATCATGTATCCTGGAGGTTTTCCCGTAAGGATCCTGGTGATAGCACAGTATCTCTGTTTCTCCGTTTGAAAGTAGACGTTGTTTTTTTTTGGGGTGGTGTAGCTATCTATATCCGGCCCTTCCCCTTCGGTAGGTGGATCCATCGAACCCGCCCCACAAATGTGGGGTAGGGTATTAGGTTGAGGGACTGAGGATAAGGCAAACTTAAGAGTTTATTTTTTATTTTTATTTTTAAAGCTTAAAAACCTTTAAACTTTAAAAGTTTATTTCAAAGTTTAAAAACCTTTAAACTTTAACGTAGGAGATGGGAAGTCCTTCTACGCGTAGGTAAAGGATGGGTGCCGGGGACTTGCTACGTGTAGGAAGTCTTTCTACACGGAGAGAGAGAGAGAGAGAGAGAGAGAGAGAGAGAGAGAGAGAGAGAGAGAGAGA
The DNA here is from genome assembly GCF_014529385.1 of Adiantum capillus-veneris. Lineage (NCBI taxonomy): Eukaryota > Viridiplantae > Streptophyta > Polypodiopsida > Polypodiales > Pteridaceae > Adiantum > Adiantum capillus-veneris. The sequence continues at coordinate 142,149,824 of NC_140942.1, read as the reverse complement.
GAGAGAGAGAGAGAGAGAGAGAGAGAGAGAGAGAGAGAGAGATTGCGACCTCAGCCCTGCAAGCTCTGCACGAGTCCCCGCTCGACCTTCAACCTTGTGCGCCCGTGCCCTACTACCTTTGCACGCTTGCCTATCCTATTGTGGTCGCCTGCCCCGAGCTATCACCTTCTGCAATGCTGGGCAGCAAGCAGGTTTTTGTGTGTGTGTGTGTAGCGAATCGCTGTTCTTTGTATTTCTTGCCCTGCCGCTGGGAAGCTTTTCTTTGTGCTGCTACAAAGTGCTGTGTGTGCTTCTTTGTCTGCTTGCTATGCTGCCCTTACTGCTGTACTGCTCCTCAAACCTGCGCGTGCTGCCTACTTAACCCAGAGATTGTGCTAAATCATATCAAAGCACTTGTTAAAGCTAATGCATATCCTCACGTTTTCCACGGCTCTTGTGGTGGAACATCTTTTGATTCAGGCTCCTTGCTGAGATTTATCCTTTTTCCCTACTACAGATAGACAACCTCCACTCTGAGGGATGATGCGCGGGCGAGAGTGATGGAGAGAGAGAGAGAGAGAGAGAGAGAGAGAGAGAGAGAGAGAGAGAGAGAGAGAGAGAGAGAGAGAGAGAGAGAGAGAGAGAGAGAGAGAGGGGATGATGCGCGGTAGAGAGTGATGGAGAGGTGGAGTCTTGATTCTTGAATCTCAAGCTTGAGCCTTGAAGCTTAAAGCCTTGAGGCCCAAGGGAGAGGAGAGAGGTGATGAATGAGAGAGATGGAGAGGTGGAGCTTGAGGGAGAGATGGAGAGATGAAGAGGTTGCGTCAAACTTGAGCCTTGGCCCTTGAGGCTTAAAGCCTTGAGGCCCAAGGCAGGGAGAGACTCGAGAGAGTGCCTTGGGAGAGAGAGAGAGACTAGAGTGCCTTCAACCTTGCCCAATGCCTTGAGCCTTGGCTTGCTTCATTGCCTTGAGCCTTGGCTTATTATATAGGGAAGATCTCCCCCCAAAACCCATGGCGTTCAAATTTCAAAATACCCAAACGTTTGTTTTTTTACCAACGGACAATTTTTTTAAAACTGCCGTTCCGTCGGCATTCCGCCCGTTCCGCCCTCCGTTCCTGCAAGCGTTCCGAAAACTGCCCATTTCCGTTCTGAGTGTCCGACCCCCCTGGGAACGCGTTCCGGGAACGGGAGGGGTCCGTTCCGCCCGTTCCGAGTTACTCTGCTAGCTCCCTCTCTTCTAGTAGCAACCGCGACAAACTCCTCTAGAGTGGCGTCATGTCGGAGAATCTCTCAGAGTTTTTGCTGGGAAGTTTTGGGAAGAGCCTTCTCCACCCACTTCTTAACCATAAATTCACCTGGTTGCTGAGGAAGCTTGGCCACCAGAGACTTTGTTATGGTCATGAGCTTTGCAAAAGTCTCATTTGGCTGGAGCATCAGGTTTACCAACCCATCCAGGACCTTCTCCTGGAAGTCCCCTGTTTTGAAAGCTTCACAAAAATGTTGTCGTAAAGTGGCCCAAGTTGCAAAGTGGTTCTCTGCAAACTGACTGTACCACTTGTCTGCTAAGCCATCCAAGGTAGATGGAAAGAGTACCAAATAAGCATCTTCTCTATTAAGACCACGACCTCTACAGAGAGAAACAAACCTCCTTGCATGGTCGTCTGCATCTTCTGAGGAGAGTCCCTTGAAAGTAGGAAACTTGATTTTTACCTTGGCTAAAACATTGGTCAACTCCTCCATGGCCTCTTGCTCAGGAGCCTGTTGCTTAATAGCTTGCTGTAACAAAATGGGAGAGGGCTTTACTGGGGAAGGTGACGTGGAAGATGTAGAACCTGGAATGGATGATGCCGTATGCGGAGGTATGGGTGATGTGGTTGGTGGACGTCTACTAGGTACCAAGGGTTGACGCCTTCTGTGGGACTTCAGTGGACTCAGTAGTGCGCTTTGACTCTCTAATGACCGCCTTGTATGTGTCATGCAGTTACCATAAACCCAACCAAGCCTTGGGGAAGAATACCTTTAATTGGCTAAACACCGGTCTAGACCCTACTAGACTAGGACGAGTGACTAGACCACCTGGCTCGACCAGGGACGAGGACGGACTAGACCAGGGACGAGGAAGGACTAGACGAGGACGAGAGCTGGTTGGACCAAGGCGAGAGAGGACCAGACCAGCAGGGCGATAGACTAGGTTAGCTAGACTAAGCTGTCTAGGTTGAAACTAGACCAGACCAGCAGGTTGCACTGTGTAAGGCGAAGTAGGTGAGGCTAGGTAAAACCCAGCTAACTCCTCGATTTGTACCTCAACAGAGAGTGAGACTTCAGTTGAGGTTCCATCGGGCGTGCCAAAAATGAGAGCACCTGTAGCGTGGATAGTGTGTCGTGCTCTCTACAATGGGTGCTCCTCAGTGCAATGTGAGAGACATCTCACTCAAATAGAATGAAAACACAGGAAACAATAGATAACAGCAAATCAACAGAGAGACACAACAGCAGACCCGAACAGGTGGACTCGACTATCTCAAAGGAACCAGTACAGACTCTTGCGTGGGAGCACACTCAGCTCCAGCCTAGAACTCACGGGTACAATGGGGGTGTCGAGGCTCTCAGATGTGCAGGGATGGTGCAGACATGCTGTGTGTATAGACTCCCTATTCTCGACGACGACGCTGGACCATATATGAAGAAGATGATAATGATGACGCAAGTTCCACAGCTACTACTCATATGTCCCACTATAAAGAGCCACCAACGGCTCATAAATGTCAGCCATCTAAGTCTATCTCCAAACTGAGTGGTGGTGGTGACCTGGCCACGATGTCCACTAGACCACCGTTCATATCCCTGTCCGTATCCCTGCCACGTGTTACTGCCCAGCCCAGACAGTGTTCAGTGTGAACCAAACCAGATCAATTGACTAATTGTGTGTCCTGTGAAAGTGACTGTAGCATGCTACATTGGCAGTTTTTTTGGCGACTGTTTCTAGCAGTTGGCCCTTTTGATGACTGTTGACCATTGACTGTTGAACACATCTTTTAGGTAGTTTTGGGGCCCGAATTTAGGCAGTTTGTCCTCATTGTATTCCATAATCCATTGTTGGGGCTCCTTCAGCTTTGGATGCTCCCCCTTCCACATGAAGCCCATGTGACATTGGATGCCACTTCTTTCATGCTCTCCCTCTCTCATGCTGTAGCCTCTTCCTATTTAAGCAATGCCTCTCCATCTTTAAGAGTAAAGTTTAAACCCAAGAGCCTATCCCTTAGACTTAAGAATTATTTGTTTTTTAATTTTGAGCGTACATGTTGTAGTTGTACATCCCAATTTTTTTTTAGTTCGTTTAGTACCGCACATCTTCGTACGTGTACAAAACGTACGGGACCGTACGAGACCACCCTGATCCTCGGAGAAGTAGCGACAAATTCCTCGAGAGTTGCTTTAGATGTAAGGTGCAGCGAAAGTGAATGTTGAACTTTGCTCAAGATGAGTGTGCTCCAAACTGTGTTGAAGGGTCCCTTTTACTTACGGAAGGGAGAGTCTTTCGTTCCTTTAGTGAGAGAGGGCAATGGACACAAACAAAGTGGATGAACACTGTGAATGAAGGTGCTAAGACTGAGAGATAGAGAGAGAAGAATACGATACTAGAATGTTGTTAAAACCCTCCTCCGAAGGCCCCCCTCTCTATGGTGAGAGCAGTCTACTATTGATTGCACAAATCTCTACAATGCTTGGACTTGCCGACGATGTCGACGACGACGAGATGGGCTGAAATCTGAAAATGCTAAGGGCTGAAATCTGCAATCTTTATCTGCTGAATTCTGACTCTATGTCGGTGACGATGTCAATGACGACGATGCGACGACGACGCGCTGAAAACGCAGATGCTGAAATCTCCGTTTTCTGGGCTGAATCTGTAAACCTTACAGAATCTGACCGTGCAGTGAGGATCGGCTGCGGGAAGGTGATATCTGCAAGGTCCGGGGGTTCTTCTGCGAGTGCTAAAGGCTGAAAACTGAAAACGCTGATGCTTCTGCTGATTTCGTCTCGGAGGAACTGCAAAACGCTAGGTGCTGTGTTGTCCCAAAAACGCTAGGGCTGAAATTCGTCCTGTTGCTGCCGATTGTTCTGCAAATGCAAAACACTAGGCTGATTTCCTGTGTCGTGAGGACATTGGGCTGATTTGCTGAACAAAACCGCCAGGGCTGGTCTATTGATGCAAAAATGCTAGGGTAGCTACTGTGAGGCAAAAACGCTAGGGATCTTGCGGGTTCTGTCAAGAAGTTGCCTGTTGAGCGAGTGGTCATGTTGCCTCTTCTGCCAGAAAGTGCTAGCACTAGGTTTCTATTTATGCAAACTTAGCAAAATTGCCCTACCTACTTTCCAACAAAAGTCACTTAATAAATAAGTGAAAAATGTCAAAAATAGGGAAAATAGGTTTAATGCACTGGAAAATTTCCTTGATGGATTTTGATGGGAATGCTGATGATCATGTTCTGTGCAACTAGAGGATATGCATCTAATTTAAGTGTCTCGACATGCACGGTCTGCGAATAGACTCACAAAAGTGCCAGATCACTTCCTATTCTAGACTGACTTGACTGAACTGAACCCTGGTCATGTTGTAGCTTGTCCATGGACACATAGGGTTGGATGTGTCAAGTGACATCCTCTCCTTTTCAAAGTGAGGTACTGGTACCAAACTGTATGGTATCCAGGGAGATCGCCAATAGCATCCGGAATCCTGGAAAAGAATCTTCGCCGGCTCACTCTGATGTGTGGGTCATGCGATACTTGAACTTCATAAAAGTCTGCAATGCTTGCTTCTTTGGGCTGCGCCGAAAGCGACACAAAGTCGTCTTCAATGCTTCCACTTCGTCTTTAGTCACGCGTCCACCTTCTTCAAGAATCTCCAAGGTTGAAAATTCCTGAAACCACTTCCAACACAAAAACATGAACATACCCATTATATGTGAAGTAAATGGAAAAAATCTTGTCTTCCTCAAAGACTGTGCATGCAATGTAGAAGAACAAAGAGACGGAGTGCCAAACCGTTCACCACACACACGCAAACAATGAGATCGAATCTTTCTCCTATGATCTAAAGCAATCAACTGTGGCAGTTCACAATGGAAATGCCCATGCTTGGTGCTCATACTTTCTTGTGCTCTTTCTACAACTGTGTCATGCCAAGGATGAGACATGGAATGTGACTTCCTTGAATGCGTACTTTTCAGCTTTTCATGAATAATTTGCATACATCCGTGCTCATTCACGAGTGAAACGTGCTCAACGTACAATATGTCATGCCTAGGAAAAGGGATCACATAAAGACGCTGACTAAAATACAAGAAACGATCACGAATGAAATACTCGAACAATGCGTGCTGACGAATCATTCGAACACATAGTATTTCATGTAAAGGTTCTTTGCACCTAGGCTCAAGATCGGTTCTTCGTGATTGATCGAATCTGCAATGAGGTTAGCGTCGCTAGAAAAAGTATCCACTAACTCATCCTTCTTATGAACAATCACATCTTCTTCATGCAAATCATCATGCTTGTGAGAAATCACATCTTGATCATGCAAATCATCATGCTTGTCATTGTCATCCAAATCATCATGCTCATCATTATCATTCAAATCATCATGCTTATCCTCATGAAAATCCTGTGTACCATGCTTTGGAGAAGACGAGACCGAGAGAGTCTGCTTCTCCTGAATCCGTTCAATCTTCGCCTGCACATTAGAAATGAGAGATGGAGAATGAACAACTTGCTCTCCATGAATGACAATGGGAGAGTCACTTTTGGCATTGAAAGAGAACGTATTTTCCGCCCGATCAATGAGAGGGTTATGCTCACGAAACCATCGAATGCCCAAAATCATATCACATCCTGAGAGAGGAGAGACAATTTTTTTTAATACGGAAAGCAGCTTGTTGAACTGTAAACAACATATCAAGGCACTCTTTCGTGATGAGAGAGTCCATACTGGAGTGAAGCCAGAGACCTCGAGAGGAGATTTCTGACTAACCTCTAGGCCGGCTCTCTCAACAAGAGAGGGACCGATCACATCATGCATACTACTTGGGTCAAACAATATGACAAAACGCTGCCTGGATATATGACCATAAGATTTAATGAAAGACTCATCAATGGGAGGGTCAGGAGAAACTTGGGACACACTCGTGTTGTTATTGATTGCATTGACAAAGGAAGTGGGCTCTATGGATTCTTTAGATTCATTAGAGTCAAGTTTAGGACCTGTTCTTTTTATGTGACCCTTAATGTGACAATGAAAACAACGACCTTCCTTAGAATAAGTGCTTTGCTCTTCTGACGTGATGTATCCTCCTTGAATTCCTTGTGCTACCTTCTCATCTGGAGTGAGCTTAGGTCTAGCAATTGTCTTAGCTTTACCCTTAGGTTCATTGGAAGAGTTCTTTTCTGAGAGACCGTTGGAAGATTGGTTAGAAGAGCCGTTCTTACCATTCTTACCGTTTTTACCATTTTGAGGGTTCTGAGAAGTCTGAGAGGTACTTGTCGAAGTCTTGTTCTCCTTAGGCTTTCCCTTGTGCTTCATCTCTTGTGCGAGAGCAATCGCTACCGCCTTGTTGAGATCGATATGATCGAGCACTTGACATCGTACTTGATATACTCGTCCAATCCATAAAAGAATGCCTCGTTGCGCTCGTCGTCCGACTTGCGTAATTGGGTACCTAGCTGCAAAACACGATTAGAGAAAGACATCACTGGCATACCATTTTGCTTGAGAGCTCGCCAATCGTCCTTCAATCGTGCGAGGTACTGAGGTGGTATAAACCGCGCCTTGAGCTTGTCTTGGAAATCAGCCCAATTGAAGGAAAGGGCGTGAATTCGTCGGCTTCCTCTAAATGTGCGGCTAATTGTGCCTCTTGCCATGCGTGGTACCAATTGATGGCATCACCGGCAAGGTACATAGCTGCGGTCGAAACCTTGCTATTTCTTGTCTTCTTAGTTGTCGCAAAATAAGCATTAAATTGATGCAACCAAGAATGAATAACCGTAGCATCCATATTACCATCATACTTACTCAATTGGATCTTCTCTGTGTCTGGGTTGTTGGAGTCCGAATCGCGGCTTGCACCACTTGAGGAACTACCAATATCTGTGGCTGGTTCTGACTTCGAGGCAAGAACCTGTCGAACGAATTCTTGCGTGCGTAGGTCTCTCTGAGCCTCACGATTGGCCTCGAAGGCCGCTCATCTTTCTTCGGCGTCCTTCTTTCTTTGTGCTTTTATTTCTTTTCGTGCATCGCACTTGCGTTCCAAAGCAATGCGAGTCGCTTCTTGTTGTTCTGCTTTTCTTTCTAGTTGTGCCATTGCAACGCGAGTCGTTTCTTGTTGTTGTGCCATCATCTACAACATCGACTTGACCATCGCCTCCATAGGATTTGGTACGACTCGTGGCGTAGATGGGGAAGGGGGAGGATCGGGAAAGCCTCGTGGTGGGGAAAACCATTCTTCGCCACTCCTATGCTCACCACCTCCATGCGAAGTATCCATTCCGCTTCGGGTGATGACCATGCACTGTGATCTTTGGTTCTTAAGTTCACGAGGAACTTAGGTTCTTGTGGAGCTTGGGTTCTTGGGTTCTTAAGGGTCTTGAGTTCTTGAGGTTCTTGAGGGTCTTCTTTTGCTTGCAATCTGTGTTAGAGAAGGATCTTCTCTTCACCCGAGTTCTGCTCTTTTCCGCGGGCGCACTCCTTGGCGGCCTTGCGCTCACACCAAGGTTGCTTTTTCCCACCACATCGATTGGGCGGCTTCTAAGTGCACGGTCCGCTCTCAATGAGTGAAAAGAGGCACAAGGGGAGGTTGGACAAGCCCTTCTTTCTTGGGTTTCTTGTCACTCTTCAAAAACACGATTAGGAATCGACATGCCCAAGTGAACTTGAGTTCGTGCGACCTCAACAAGCAAAAAAATTATGTGGTTCTTGTGGTTCTTTCCTTGAGTGATACAAAACACTGCCAAAGCGCTGATACCAATGTAAGGTGCAGCGGAAGTGAATGTTGAACTTTGCTCAAGATGAGTGCTCCGAATCATGCTCAAGGGTTCCTTTTACTTAGGGAAGGGAGAGCCTTCCGTTCCTTTAGTGAGAGAGTGCAATGGACACAAACAAAGTTACTAAACACTGTGAATGGAGGTGCTGAGACTGAGAGATAGAGAGAAGAATACGACACTAGAATGTTGTCAAGACCCTCTTCCGAAGGCCCCAGTCTCTATGGCGAGAGCGGTCTACTATTGATTGCACAAATCTCTACAATGCTTAGACTTGCCGACGATGTCGATGACGATGAGGATGACAACGAGATAGTCTGAAATCTGAAAATGCTAAGGGCTGAAATCTGCAAATCTTTATCTGCTGAATTCTGACTCTATGTAGATGACGATGTCGATGACAAGGATGCGACGACGACGTGCTGAAAACGCAGATGCTGAAATCTGCGTTTTCCGGGCTGAATCTGTAAACCTTGTGGAATCTGACCGTGGGGCGAGGATCTACTGCGTGAAGGTGAGATTTGCGATGTTCTGGGGTTCTTCTGCGAGTGCTAAAGGTTGAAAACTGAAAACGCTGATGCTTCTGCTGATTCCGTCGCGGAGGAACTACAAAAGTCTAGGTTGTCCCAAAAATGCTACTGTTGAAATTGGTCCTGTTGCTGCCGGTTGTTCTGCAAATGCAAAACGCTAGGCTGATCTGCTGTGTAGTGATGACGCCGGGCTGATTTGCTGAACAAAACCGCCAAGGCTGGTCTACTGATGCAAAAACAATAGGGTAGCTGTTTTGAGGCACAAACGCTAGAGATCTTGCGGCATGGTCACATGGGGACAAGGACGGGTCTCGAGGACGTTGCGGGTCCCGGGGACGGGGACGTGGCAAAACAGGGGACGGGGGACGCGACATGGGACGCCCTCTAAAAAAAAATAGTTCTTTGCAAATTTAATACTGAGATAATAGTGAACACTAAGAGCACAAGATTGCAAAGAAAAAGTGGGTTTTTCACTCATATTACATAATACGAAAATATAACAAAGGACGTGTGGCGTGTGTGACATCGTTGGTGTGGTGATCAATCATCAATCGTCCTCGCCAAAGGGAAAAACATAATGATGAGAGAGAGAGAGAGAGAGAGAGAGAGAGAGAGAGAGAGAGAGAGAGAGAGAGAGAGAGAGAGAGATGAAATAAAATGTAATATTAACGTCTTCAAAAGGCCAAAGTGACCTATGAGACCAGGAAGTTACAATGCGGTGTATCTGATATCAAGTCAGATTAACAAAATAAATTAAACTAGGGATAACAAGATATAAATACTGCGGAATCCTAAACTAAGCGGATAGGTGTGAAAGGCGAAAGGCGTGAATTGTGTGAACTGAGCTATACAATGTGTAGACAATTTGGGAGGGAAGTAGAAATCTATCTGCATAGAGATCCATCTTCATCTGCACTCTGGACGACCAAAAAGTATGGCTCGAATCCTTTGCTGTAGCCTCCTTCGAAACTTTGTAGCTCCTCTTCTCCATCGGGGTCGTCTAGATCTCCCTAGCTCCAATGCACGGTCTATTAGAATGCCCATAGTGCGGGTAGACCTCTCCACTGTTGGTTGCTCCTCTGTCTGTTCTTCTGGGTGTACAGTATCTAGTGTAAAGAAATCTGTGATCTGTCTCTGGGGTTGTCTCTCTTCAGCTCTCCTCAGTAAAGTTTCTCTATGCCTGTGTAGCTCAAGTAGATATAGCCCAAGACATCTCTGATCCTCATAACTCATGACCCTAGATAGTGGCCCGAAACCTTCTCTGAATAGACAATGAAAACGGCCTTGTATCTCATAGTACACTGTGCAATGACATATGTAGTCTACCTCTGTCTCTGGCTCTAGATGGCATAAGCGGCATATCCTGCTATCTGCTGGTGCCCCTCTGAATCTGCCAGTCTCAATCTCGAGCTGATGTGAGGACGTGCGTATCTGGCCAATGGCACATCGGATACCATGAGAAAGATGCCTATCCATATTGCTAGGTCGAATCACAAACCCATCCTCCGTGAGGTGGAGAAAATGCTCTCTATAGAAAGCTGTCTTTGTGCCCAACTCCTGTATCGGCTCTATCCATGTCCTCCTCGTGTCCAGCTGAATCAGATCCTGATGAATGAGTCTATTAATCTCTACCCGCGTCAAAGACCTCAAGGGTGCCTGTAGAGAGTATTGAAAAGGAGGCAACTTGTCCATGGTGAAACCATGTGTCTGAAACCATGATGCCATCTGTGCATACCAGCATGATGTATCCCCATTAAGGGCTAATTGTCTGGAGGACTCTAGAGCCACCCTGGCATATCTGTCTCTGGTAGTATCCCACAGACTGTGAACAAAGGAGACTGATCTAGTAAGTGCCTCAATCACCATAGGGGGAGCAGCTAATTCCGCTCGAATGATATCTTGCGGTACGGAAGCCTTGGCTCTAATCAGCCGAGAGATCATAGATACCAGGGGCTTCTCCATACGCCTCCAACCCTCCTGGCCTACAGAAGGTCCCCAAACCTGCACCCATATAACATAGTAGAGGCAACCAGAGTATCAAAGAGCCATAACTTTGTCCTGGGTTCCTGGAACTGAACTTGCGAACACATCTTCTCCATTCCTCCTAGAGCTGCACCAGCTCTGGTTAGTCTAGTCTTTGCCACTCTTTTCAAGGAAAATCTCGGCCCAGTAAAGACTACCCCCAGGTAAGTGTATGCATCTGTATACTCCAGAGTCTCTTGACCATACTTGAAAGTAGGTACTGATCTCCTGACCCATTGCGGTGTGGTGTTAAACACCATAACCTTGGTTTTACCTAGGTTTACACACAATCCACTATCTTGTGCAAAACTGCGTAGTGCATCCAACTGTCGTTGCATACCTTCTGGTGAATCAGATATCAGCACAATATCATCAGCATAAAGCAACAATGGGATCCACGTCCCTGCCAGCTGTGCACCTTTGTCACCCTCTCTGTCGATGTAATGAGACACCTCATCAACATACATACCAAATAGCGTAGGAGACAATGGGCAGCCCTGTTTCACTCCAATAGTAGAGTGAATTAAATCAGATACCCCTTCCGGAGTGCGTACATGCCCCATCAGTGATCTGTACAAAGCCATAATCCCCAAAATCACCTCTATGGGCATCCCCATCTCCTGTAATGTGCGCATCAATCGAGCTCTTGGTACCATGTCAAATGCTTTACGAAAATCCACAAAGCTACAATAGATCCGTCTCCCATGTGCTCTGCCCTCCTCAATGATGGCCTTGAGTGTCAGAATATGATCAAGAGTGGAGAAACCCCTCCTGAAGCCAGCTTGACCCTTCGCTCGTACACCCTCGCCCTCTGCCCAATTACTCAAGTGTTGCTCCAGGATAGATGCATACAACCGTGCCAATGTGTGTCCAACCATAATAGTGCGGTAGTTCCCAGGCTCTGTAGGGTCACCAGCCTTGAAGTTAGGCACAATATTAGACAGCCTCCAAGTCTCAGGTAATCCCTCACACATAGCACGATTGAACAACACTGCGAGAACCTCCATCAGCATATCCCTGGCATGTATAGAGTGCTCCGCTACTAGACCGTCATGATCATATGCCTTCCCGGTCTTCATCCTGTCGATGGCCCTTTGTACCATCTCAGGTGTAAAGAAAGTGCTTGTAGCTGGGCAAGGCTTGGTAGGGTCTGGAAGGGGTTCTTGTCCAGGAACCGTATATAATGATGTCGCATATTGGCTCCACACCTCAGGTGAAGTAATCACTGGGGGAGGGGAGTGTTCATGGAAGAGTCGCCATGCCTCTCCTGAGTCCCTACTCAAGAACATCTGATACAAGTCTCACTCCATTTGAGCTAGGTAAGCTCGCTTCTTCCGTTGCATAAGGCGTTGGAAAGCAATCCGAGACTGTCTGTAAGTGATGACTCCTAAAAGAAGATCCTTCTGAAGTTGGGCTCTCATCTCTCTGCACTCCTCATCATACCAACTATTTTGGGGCATGCTCCCAGAATGTCGTCTCTTGCCCGACTGAGTGTGTGGGTACGCCACTGATGCAATGTCTCAGTCAATAGAGTGGTGCACTCCTCCACTGAGAGGCATGTACCATTTGTGCCAGTTGTGCCTTCCGATAGACGGTCCCAGATCTCCTCTGAATAAACGAGATCAGTCTCTGGTGTGAATGTATAGCGGGTGTGTGACCTGCCTCCTGATGTCTGGGTTGTACTATACTGAAATTTAATGGATAGTGTCAAGAGAGCATGATCTACTACTATGCCCATTGGCCTGGCTCCCACTATGAAATTTTGAATGCAGGGGACAAAGCTCGGTTGTGTCATAACATAATCCACTGTACTGGCCCCATGTCTATGTGGAAAGCATGTGAAACCAGCTGCTCCAGGAAATCGCTGTAAGCCATTAAGTATGGCTAATCCATGTGTAGTCGTCATTTCCATGAGGTATCTCCCATACTCTGTTTGCTCTCTGTCATCTGAGCATCTGTCCAGTCCCAACTCACCCACATCCAGCTCTCTAAGCATCTCATCTGAAGTGTCGTAGAAGACTGTCTGCGAGTTGCCCGTTCGGGCGTTGAAGTCCCCTAGGAGAATGATATCACCCTCCCTAGAGAACTCCCAAATGTCATCATGTAGGATAGAGAAAGGCGACTGCCCTCTGGATGCGGCATGTACTTGGAGGAAAGTAACATATGGCAATATGTAGGAACCGGCCTGTGTCAGCTCTCAGTCTCACCCACATATATCTAGCATGATCATCTCTTCGTACAATATGCAGTAATGGTTGTAGTTCCTCTCTGAATAGCATTGCTACTCCTCCTGAGCCTCTACTCCCATGCTCAGATCTTGCATTTGTCTTGTGAGCTGTTTCCCATTTGTATCCCACCACATGTGGCATTACCTGTCCAGGGGCCTGATGAGTCTCTGAGAAGAACACAATATCCTTGTCTTTGAAACTCTCCTCAAATGCACCCACGTCCAATCTCATAGACCCATTACAATTCCATGTAGCCATCTTCAGTGTGGTCCCATATGTCTCGCACCGTCATGCAGTACGCCGCTCTAAAATCACCACCCTTCCATCTCTGTAGAAGGCTATCTTTCCCTTCTCCCTTGCCGCTGTAATCTCTGGCATTACCTCTCTCATATGTGCGAGCTGTGAGAGAGTCAGATCATCGCCGAGGAAAATACCTGTCTTTTTGAGAGTAGGCCTCTTCCTGAAGAATTCCTTCTTCTGTTCCAACGAGGGGAAGCGTAGTATGAGAGCTCTTCCCTTTGAAGACTCTCCCGTGCCATCACTTTTCTTACCTACCCTCCATGCCTTTGTGTGCAAAGGCTTCTCCATCCCCATCATGGATGTAAGGCTTGTGACCTCTTTTTCTACAATGTTTATGTCCTTGAGACCGGTCACTCTTACATGCAATGTTCGCATCCGCCTTCTTTGTTCCTCTTCGAGAGTCATGTTGATAAGCGTCGGTGTACAAGGAGTTTCTTGACCTTTCCCTTTCTTGGCGACCTCAATCCATTTTTCAGCCTCGTTTGCCTTTTTCTGTGTCCTTGTTATCATCTCCGCCCATGAAGATGTCTTTGCCACACTCAGTTTCTCTTCCTCGGTGATCATCCTTACATGTTCCTTAATTTCCTTGATTTCATCTATTACCGAGGGTTGAAATTCACCTTCCTCTAGTCCATTGCTTACTCTATCAGCAAGCTCCTGTTTAAGGGCTGAGACATCTTTTTTGAGTGCCCGTATCTCGGCGTTTGGGTTCTCCTGTTTCAGGGCTAAGACTTCTTCTTTGAGTGTCTTTATTTCTGTGTTAATGCTCTCTTTCTCCTTCTTCCACTGTGCGCCTTCATTGAAGACCATCTGAAGGAGGTTGGCCTTCTCCTTCCACCATGCTTCCATCTCTGTTTTCCACTCCTTCATTTCCCTCTCCATCTTCGCCATCCGCTTATTCGTGAGCATGAAGGTTGCCTTCGCTCTTGGCTTGCAAACAGGTGAGACATTGGCGGCTTCCGTGTCGTGTGTAGGGTCTTCTTCAAGTGTGACAATTTGTGCAACATCCATCAAACATTCATGGCCTTGACGTTGATCCATTACGATGTGGCTCAAAGAATCATTTTCCATTATAAAATTCAAGCTGGACATGCAGGGCTGCAGGGAACCGTCAGGAAGGAACGCGCAGGGCTGCCGTGAGAGAGAGAGAGAGAGAGAGAGAGAGAGAGAGAGAGAGAGAGAGAGAGAGAGAGAGAGAGAGAGAGAGAGAGAGAGAGAGAGAGAGAGAGAGAGAGAGAGAGAGAGAGAGAGAGAGAGAGAGAGAGAGAGAGAGAGAGACCCTACTTGATCTGCTGGGGCTGCGCGCTCTGTACGTCCTCAGTCATTGCAATCCGCCATGTGTTCAAAGATGGGCGCGCTGAGAGAGATTAAAGTCCTGTCGATGCTCCTGCTGTGGTGCCGCGCGAACAGAGGGAGGCTGGGCTGCTGCTACAGTCCCGCGAGAGAGAGAGAGAGAGAGAGAGAGAGAGAGAGAGAGAGAGAGAGAGAGAGAGAGAGAGAGAGAGAGAGAGAGAGAGAGAGAGAGAGAGAGAGAGAGAGAGAGAGAGAGATGGCCCATGTGGCATGGATTATGGCCCGCCGCCCATGGGACTTGGGAGCACTTAGAAGGTAGAAGGGTAGGATTGCGAAGGCCTTCCCTTGTGTGCCCTTAAATAGCAAACTATTGCCCCCAAAACTGGCCCAAAACGTCCCCTGCCCGCGTCCCATGCTGCCTCGTCACCGGGGACCCGCGTCCCGCCTCCGTCCCTTTTGCGGGACGTCCATGCGTCTCAAATAGGCGTCCTGTCCCCCGTTCCCGCATCCCTCGTCACATCCCGCCTGTTTAGGGCCGCGTCCCCCCGTCCCTTGTTTCTATGTCTTGCAGGTTCTGTTGAGAAGTTGCCTGTTGAGCGTGTGCTCCTGCTGCCTCTTCTGCCAGAAAGTGCCAACGCTAGGTTTCTATTTATACAAGCTTAGCAAAATTGCCCTACCTACTTTCAAACAAAAGTCACTTAATAAATAAGTGAAAAATGTCAAAAATAGGGAAAATAGGTTTAGTGCACGGAAAAATTCCCCTGATGGATTCTGATGGGAATGCTGATGATCATGCTGTGTGCAACCAGAGGATATGCAGCTAATCTAAGTGTCTGGACATGCACGGTTTGCGAATAGACTCACAAAAGTGCCAGATCACTTCCTATTCTAGATTGACTTGACTGAACTGAACCCTGGTCATGCTGTAGCTTGTCCACGGACACATAGGGTTGGATGTGTCACGTGACATCAGGTGGGAGACTCTTCCGGAGTTTTTTTATTGAAAAGCCTTGGGGAGAGTCTTCTCCACCCACTTCTTGATCATGAATTCTCCTGGTTGCTAGGGAAGCTTAGTGACCAAAGTTTTGCAAAAGTCTCATTTGGCTGTAGTACTAGGTTTGCCGACTCATCTAGAAAGGTTCATAGAACTGTCGCCTTAGTGTTTCCCAAGTAGTAAAGGCGTTCTCAGCAAACTGGCTGTACCATTTATCTGCTAAGCTATCCAAGGTTGATTGGAAGAGCACTAGGTAGGTGTCTTCTCTGTTGAGGCCACGATCCCTACAGAGGGATACAAATCTCCTAGCATGGTCGTCTGCATCCTTTGTGGAGAGTCCTTTGAAAGTGAGAAACTTTATGTTCACCTTAGCCAAAACGCTTGTCAGCTCTTCCATGATTGCTAGCTTGTTGCTCAAGAGCCTACTGTAACATAGTTGGTGGGAAGTGTATTGGGGAAGGTGACTGGGTGGTGAGGAGCTGGTGGAGGGAGTTGAGGTAGATGCTTGAGAGGGCGGTATGTCACGAGGACGTGGCAATTGTTAACTTGAGTTGTTGGTTTCTTTCTGATGATTTTTGTTTAATTTTTGGGACCCTCTTTTTGAAGTTTCAAATGGCCGGACATTGTATGGCCAGTGTGAAACGGTCGATGGCTGAGAGTTTCACCCGCAGTCAGGAAGGACAGGTCACCACGAGTTGGTCGGGCCAATCGGCACTGGAATCCGAGCAGTAAAAGGGTGTCTAGGCTCAATTCAAAGTCATTTAGGCCCCTCGCTACACTTATAGGTCAGTGGGTACTAGGAAATTAACTCAACAGAGGCATAAGGGACACATGGCGGCTCTAGATGCATCTGCCAGAAGTATCAGCAAGAGAGCGTGCCCATTTCAAGAGAGGGGGCTGATTTTACTTGATGAGAGTGCTACAGTGTGTGTGTGAGTAGTGGGTGTACGTGCTCACATCTTTTATGGAAAGCTTGCCTTCTCCCTTGCTCTATGCAGCGCGATGATTTGCTCTCGCGCATCGCTCTCTCCCCTTTGCACATACGGTAATGCCCCACTAGTTGGGCTTCTCAGATGACCATGTACAGTTCTGGGGGTTTTATGCGTGTTGCCAAGGCAAGAGCCTTTTGTATGGGAACCAGATTAGCTAATTGCCAACCCCCTTCAAGTACGCACAATTCCATCGCGAAGGAGTGCAAAAACGGAGATTTTTCTCGTGTGAAAACTTGTTCGATTTTCATGGGAACTGTCCCATTGAGTGCGGGAGCACCTAAGACACGCGTAGGCATGCTCACTCCTCTCAAAACGGTCCAAAATAGAGAATTACAGCCTGCTGTGTGTTTCTACAGGTTTAGGGTTTCGCACCTAAACTGCAGGGAATCGCCAAGGGAGCCTTGGAAAGGCCTTGGGATGTGTGTACAAGGAAGTAGGTACCTAACAATGGTAAAACAGAAAATTACAACATGTTGAAATTGACCTGCAGCTCACTAGAAAGCTTCCATACCGCAAGGGAAAGTATCCTTGACGTGTACTTTTGACCTATAGGGATATTTGCGTCGTTATGTTGATGAAATTGGGTCACAAACCTACAATTACCACCATGGACAACTTGGTGATCGTTTATTTGCCAAGGGAGCCTCGAGAAAGAATTGGGTGCTTGTACAGGACAATTTAGAGAGATTTCCCGCAAGGAATCTTGTCTAATTCAAGGGGAAGTGACCCTACAAGTGTGAGAGCTCGAGGGCTGTCCACAAAAGTGATCGGCACGCGAATCAGAGCACAAAACAGAGAATTTAGCGTGCTGCAATTTCTCGCCAGGTTTTGTGAAGTGCTCTAAAGTGCGTGGAAAGTCACCGTGTACTTGGGATTTTGTCCGTGGGGACTTCTACTGTGGTTATGTTGCGAAGATGGGTTAGAGTAGAGGAATTTCAACCCGATAAAAGTGAGACAACTTGTGTCGCAAAAATACGGAAGCGAAAACTGACTTTTAGATGCCATTTATATACTCAAGAGACGTCGGAGAGAAAGAGAGAGAGCTTGACACATCATTGGGGACGAGAAGATGGGCTGGTATCCCCCCCATAAAGAGAATATCTTTATTACTAAGGGAGAATCTTTACAAGCACAGGAACGGGGCAAAAGCCCGTCCTCTATTCTTTCTTGTCCTTTTTCTACTTCTAACTGAGAGAGTAGAGGAACTGCTCTTTGACTACTGAGAGGATCTTTCCTCTTCTGCGAGATTTTGGGAATCTCTCATAGGCGAGAGTCTACCTTCCACAAAACTCATCGGAAGCTCTCATAAATGAGAGTCTGTCTTCCGCTAACTGTGTCTCTTCGGACATAATCATTCATACAGTCAATCCATGAAAGAAACATGCAAAACGCACGCACACACGCTTGTTGTAATTTTCTGCACATAACCAGAAATTGTTACCTGAGCGCGTTCCAATCAGAGTTACCGGGGAACGCCCCCTAGCCCACGTTTCAGTGTTCCGGGGGGCAGCTCCCTTCTCAAACGTTCCGGAACGTCCCGAAACGTCTGGACGTTCCGGGTGGCCAATGCAAACGGGAACGGCCGTTCCGGAACGTTCCGGAACGCCCCTGGAACAATCAACGGCTACAAACAAATTTGGCAAAAATCGAAGTAAATGTTTGGGCTTCTTTTTGAAGTGTGCAAGGCCTCAAGGACTCATGTGCGCACCCCCCTCTCCCTTTCTCTCCACAAGCTAATCTTCAAGGCTCAAGCTCTCTCCCCTCACTCTCAAGATCTCTCCCTCTCAAGACTCACTCTCTCAAGGCTCAATTGAGGCTTCAAGTCTTCAAGTTCTCTTCCTCTCTCTCCCACTTTCTCAAATCTCTCCCTCTCCCTCTCACTCTCTCGAGTCTCTCCCTCTCTCTCTCAAGCTCTCCCTCCCTCTCGAGTCTCTCCCTCTCTCTCTCTCTCTCTCTCTCTCTCTCTCTCTCTCTCATCATCTAGTCATAGTAAGGTTGAATGGTCTTCAAAACGAGTTTTTTGTGAGTATTAGAGTCAAAGGACTCTAATACTCCTTGTATTTAAACACAAGGAGCTAAAAAATGCACTATTTGGGTGTTTTTTATACCTTCCGTTCCGCGCCGTTCCCATTCCAGACCCCTAGCCGTTCCCCCGTTCCGCGGGGATCTCGTCGCCGTTCCCATTCCGCGTTCCGGGTAACTATGGTTCCAATGCCGAAATGGAGGTCCTTTTTGTGATGGAAACGCTCCGAACTTTGTGTATGTGTAGAGTAGGTAGAGTGGAATAAGATTCTATTAAGACTTTGCTGAAATTCACCCTAATGCAGGTGATTAGGGGCTGAAAACAGAGAATTTGTAGCAGCTAGACGAGAGAGATAGAGAGTTTTCTACTACTTTACACGATGAAACTTCTCCCACAGCTGCTTACAACCATGTGCTCAGAGGCTCCACATACACCACAAGGTGTTGCTCTCAAGCTTCAATGGAGAGCTTCATTGCGTAGAGGGTGTTCAACTTAGGGGGGTAGTACACTGCCAACCTCGCAAGAGAGGGAGGGGCTGCTCTCATATAGCCAGCCAGAAGAGGGGGCGCTAGCTAGAAGAGAGAGAGAGAGAGAGAGAGAGAGAGAGAGAGAGAGAGAGAGAGAGAGAGAGAGATTGCATGGGTAAGTGTGCCACGGCACACTTACTTAATAATTTAAAAACCATTCAACTTTTGACTTTAAAGTCCTATGCTAATTAATGAAATGTGCAATCAAGTGCACAACTGCACACATAGATGCAACCAATGACAATGTTAGCTTCTCCCCAGCGCAGTGCCGTACCAGCACTGCTCTGGCATTTCCTGTTTGCACTTGTCCGGCCATTTGGTCAAGCATAGACAATTTAAAATAATTTAGTTGACTTATCCTAAGGCCGTAAAAATAATTTAGGCCTTAGGATTACTGTTGTTCTAAGGACCCCATCTCATTCCTGTGCTTGCACTAGCGCGCGTAACTTTTTGAGCCTGAAATCTGAGGCTACTATCTACCCCTTTATTGAAGACCCGATTTCCCAATCACTAGGGCTTCAAGGTATTTTTTGCTAGGGTCTCCCTGAGGTGCTCTGGCCCAAACTTGGGCGCACCTAAGGCCCCATAACTGCTAGATCTATTTTGATGTGCGCATAACTAATTAGATAATTCTTTTCTCATAAATACACGCATTGTTTACAAAGTCTGACATAGTTACATCCCTCTTTCTTGGAAGGTAAGTGCCTCTTTCCCTCTCTGGTGTGTGTTGCTCTCTACCCTACGCTCGTCTGAGCTTCCCTCTCGCGTTTCCCTCAGGTTGGTGCGACAGATTCTTGGTCAGGACTTGAGTACAAGAAGATGCGCACCACTATGCTTGATGAGAAGAAAGCCTTGATAGACAAGGCATTGGTCCCAGTAAAGGCAGGTTGGCAGCAGTTTGGTTGCACTATTATTTTCGATGGCTTGAGTGACATACGCAAGCACCATATCATCAACATTCTTGTCTCCTCCTGCCTTGGTACCTATTTCTTACGCGCTGTGGATGCAGGGAAAGCAGGAGAGAAGATTACTGCAGAGTTCATTTACAAGCATATCAAGAAAGCCATTGAGGATGTGGGTAAAGATAATGTGGTACAGGTGGTTACAGACAATGCATCCAACTGTGTAGCAATGGGGAAAATGATGTCGGCTGAGTTTCCAGGTATTGTTTGGACTCCTGGTGCAGCCTATTGTCTAGATTTGCTCATGGAGGATATAGGGAAACTACCTTGGGTGCAGCCCACAGTGACTGATACTACTCGGATTACTACATTTTTCCGAAAGAAGCATCAGGCTTTAGCCATATTTCGCAGCCACAGTGCTCTTGACATGGTGCGGCCATCCAAGACTAGATTTGCATACATGTACATAGTTTTACAGAGACTCTTGAAGTTGAGGGATCCACTTCTCCAAGTTAATGTGGACCCAAAGCGGAGAGAGATGCATGACTCACAAAATGAGAAATGCAAAGCCATTCAGAGACGGGTGCTAGATGATGCATTGTGGACTGAAGTGCAGAGTTTGACAGTGGCGTTGCAGCCCATCTACGTGTTGCTGCGGGTCACCGACATGGAGGGATCCACATTGGGTTTGGTTTATCACCTCTTCATGCAAATGAAGGGGCATATCATGGCTTGCCAATCCTTGTCACAAGATCGGTAAGCTTAGCTTAATTTTAAATACATTATACCCATAATCTCTACTTGTAATTTCCTGAGTCGTAACACATGTTTGCTTGGGTTTTTTGCAGTCGAGATGATGTCCTAGCTCTTGTAGAGAGTCGATGGGAGTTTATGAGTCGTCCCATTCATGGGATGGTTGCAATACTGTATCCTTTCTACAAGACCCCAGAGTTGTTTCGTGAGAGAAGTCTCTTGGCCCTGAAGGACGAGTACATCAACCACATGTTTAGCATTGAGGAGCAGTTGCAGATAGATGCGGAGATGAGCAGTTTCATGAATAACTTGGGGCCGTCATTCACACGAGCAGTGGCGCTACGTCGAGAGGCCGCAAAACTATGGTAGATAGGGCCTTTCACATCTCACTACTATTGCTCTAGGCTTGCTCTCACAGGTATGATTTTGACACACAGAGGTCACTGTTGACTGACTTCAAGTTTCATGGTATTGATGCTACCATTGCACTTGTCATTGTAGGATTGCTCAGTAGGCGCTTGTGAGCGCAATTGAAGTGCCTATTCCTTGATTCATACGAAAATCCGCAATCGGCTTAGCACTTCACAGCTAGAGAAGCTAGTATATTGTAGGGCCAACATGAGGCTTGTACGTTCCTACCATGCTTTGGGGACACTCAAGCAGGTTTGTTGAGCTTTGTTCTCATTGCTCAATGTAGTATTAGTATGTATAATGTTGTATACAAGTCAGTGGTCACAGTTGTTTATACTTTGAAGTTTGAATGTTAAATAGGCTGATCCTGCAAAAGTGAAGCTGATGGATGATCTGACTACAGAGACGTTGGATCAGCAGATTCGGAACGAGCAGGAAGATATTCTTCGCATGCTCCACAGGGAGTTGGAGAGTGTGGATATGCGTGTGACTAGATCACACGCACGTGCTTTGCTTACAGTATTCCACTCCGTGAGAGAGTTGCAGATCCATGGATTGCACGGCGGCAGATGATTCGCAAGGGGAAATTGCCTATTCGTACACCTCGGCGACGTGCGAATGAGGAAGTTTCTCTTTCTTCACACTCAGGAGGAGGAGGAGGATTTTGATCCAGACTTGCAGGCACCTTGCCTTGCAATGGTAGAGCGAGAGTATGATGAGGAGGGCAATGTCTTGACTGATGGAGACATGCCTTCTTCAGTTTCTTCATCCTCTGCCTCTGATGATGAGTTTTGAGGTCACCATTTGCTAGACATTTTAGTTGGCAGCAGCCAACTAGTTATTTTCATTTGATGTATTCTCTTTTAGGAGCTATCTTGACTATTGACTCCACATTTGTGATTTGTGACTTGTAGCCGAGTCCTGACAGCTGTTGTCAGTTATAACATTCACATTATTATGGACTTTGTTTGTTAAATGTTCATTGTCTTGTGATTGTCCAGTTGCCTTAACTCATAATTGTCTTGCTCTATTGATGTCATGAGTCATGATAGGAGTCTATAAGTGATGAGTCTAATAGGTAAACAGGTACACCGTACAAGTTCAAACTCTAGTGCCCGCAAGCGCATATCGCACGTCAGGTGTGCGATTCTTGAGTCTCTAGCTGTTGTATATAGAATTTAGACATAATCAAAGTTGTAAAACATCAAATTGACAAATTCTATAGCTTTGTCTCTGAAACTGACAGTTATTTTTGTGGTTTCTATTCGTTTTTACCAATGCCACGTATTTTTCCGTACATAAAAGATTTACCCATACGAGACTACGTACAGTACGTTCTTCCACGTACCGTACAACACATATGGTTCCACCTTGGGCTGGTGCATTAGTGAGTTCAAAAGGCATCACTAAGAATTTATACAACCTGAAGGTTGTTCTAAATGAAGTTTTATGCACATCCTGAGGAGCTATGCGGATTTGATGATAATCGCTCTTTAAGTCTATACGACTAAAGACACTTGCTTCTTGTAACTTGTTAAGAATGTCATCAATCCGAGGGATTGGAAATCGATTCTTGATTGTGATCTTGTTTAGAGATCTATAGTCTATGCACATGCTTTCTGTACTAGCAAGGCAGGTGAACAATATGGAGAAGTACTAGGCCTTATTAAGCACTTCTCCAAAAGTTTGTTAACCTGCTTGAGGATTTCCTCTTGCTGCATTAGACTAACTCGATAAGGGGGCTGATTTGGAGGAGAACTTCCTTGGATCAAATCAATTGTATGATCCTGAGGTTGAGGAGGTGGGAGTTCATTTGGAAGTTCATCTGCAAAACAATCTTTAAAACTTTCTAATAACTTAAGTTTGTTTTGCTCTAAAGAGGAAAAAAGTTGTGAAGCAGACACATCTCTCTCTCTCTCTCTCTCTCTCTCTCTCTCTCTCTCTCTCAAAAATCAAGTACGTTGAAACACACTTTTTCATTACTTTTTTGATTGCAATGTGATTGGCGATAGGGATACTCCAATCACCTGCATCCACAAGTACAAGATATTCCTTCTCTTTATGATTAAAGGATAAATTTTTTTGAACATAGTTAGGAATGGGATTCATCTTGTAGTGCCAAGGCATTCCCAAGATAACATCACACCCTTCAAGTGAAGCTAGTAAGAAAAACTCTTGATCTTTGTAGTTGTCGACCTTTAATTTCAGCTTCCCTATGATTGGAGTAGAGCTAGAGTTCTGCCCTTTAAAAGCAGATTGTGCTTGAATAGAAACTCCAAAACGGTTGGGCTGTAAATTCAAGTCATCGGCTAGCTTTGTAGAGATGAAGTTTTCTGTATTGCCAGGATCAAACAGAATAAGAGCCCGTTGCTTGTTGATGCTACCCCATGCTTTGAGAAGAGCTCTTTATTTTCTATCCATGGTTGTATTCCCCTATACATCTGGGACTGCATTAGAAGAGGGTGGTTGCGGGGTTTTGGTAGGACAATCACCCTTCATATGTCCAATTTGTCCACACTTGAAGCATCTTCCTTCGCTGATGTAGGTTCTCAATTCAGCAAGAGAGATATTTCGCTTCCTTGGGCTGATTTGGCTTTGCTTTTGCATCGGAGGCGGTTCTTTTCTTCTTTTGAGAAGAAGAAGTAGAGGTAGGCTGCTCATGGAGAGCCTTCTGCTTGTCATGATAGGTGCTTTGCTCCATCTTTCTGGGAGTACCCTTGTCAGGTATTCCATCAACTATGCGAGTTGATTCCATAAGTATCTGCAAGCTACCTCGAGGATAAAGCTTCATAGCCTTTTGCAAGGCTTCATGCAATCCTGCTTCAAACTTGCGCATCTTCTTCGAATCGTCAATCTTCTTGAATGGAGTGACTTTCAAGAGAACGTCCCAAAACCTATCCACATAGCGTGGAACAGTTTCGTTCTTTGACTGTGAGAGTCGATCCCATTCTTTCTTTACCTCTTCCTCATAGTCTGGAGGAAGGAACTATGCGTAGAACTCTTTCTTGAAAACAGTCCAATCTTGGGGTTTGCGATTTTCTAGGATTAGGGTTAACCACCAACTGTTGGCGGTGCCTTTCAAGTACATACTGGCATGGCGAAGCTTGGATCTTTCTTTAAAGTTCCCTTCTGCAAGTGCAACTTTAAATTGGCGGATGAAAGCCAAAGCTTTGTCATTATCACGCCGTCCATTGTAGGTGTCGAATTTTACATCTTTGTCTCCTGACTTGAAAGTTTTCTGCCTGTGGTGCTTCCTCTTATGGTGCTCCTCCTTTCTATGCTTAGACTCCTAGAGTCCTTTCCCTTGAATGCACTTCTTGTTGCGACGGATCGTCAAGAAACATGTCTTCTGGAGCGACTATGTCATCCAGATCCTTCATTAAAGAAAACTGAGGAGAATCAGGAGAATCCTGCTCTTGAACCTTTGGATTAAACCGCACATGACGTTCTGGAGGTTTCGTCTGCCTCTCGTGCACGCGGGAGGCTCCAATTAAAGGATCTTTCTTTGATTCTGGCGCCCTTGGGTTCTATGGGATTTCTTCCGACCGCATCGGCACTTTCTCCTTCCCTTTCTCAAGAGTATGGAGAATCTTTTGGACTTTTGGATGGGAGAGAGCTTCTTGCAACTCTACCACTTGCTGTTGAAGGAGAGAAAACTCTATCTCGCGTCCTCCCATTTCTGCAGTCTGCCAAGAGTTGTCAATCCCTTAAGAAAGAGAGAATTGACCTTGCTCTGATACCACCGTCACAAAAATACAGAAGTGAAAAGTGATTGTTAAATGCAATTTATATACTCAAGAGACTTTGGAGAGAAAGAGAGAAAGCTTGACACATCATTGGGGACCAAAAGATGGGCTGGTCCCTCCCCGCCATAGAGAGAATATCTTTATTACTAAGGGAGAATCTTTACAAGCACAGGAACGGGGCAAAAGCCTGTCCTCTATTATTTCTTGTCCTTTTTCTACTTCGGACTGAGAGAGTAGAGGAACTGCTCTCAAACTATTGTGAGAGAGAGGATCTTTCCTCTTGTGTGGGATTTTGGGAAGCTCTCATAGGCGAGAGTCTACCTTCCACAAAACTCATCGGAAGCTCTCATAAATGAGAGTCTATCTTCCGCTAACTGTGTCTCTTCGGACATAATCATTCCTGCAGTCAACCCACGAAAGAAACATGCAAAACGCACGCACACGCTTGTTGTAATTTTCTGCACATAACTAGAAATTGTTACCTGAGTGCGTTCCAATGTCGAAATAGAGGTCCTTTTCGCGATGGAAACGCTCCAAACTTTGTGTATGTGTAGAGTAGGTAGAGTGGAATAAGATTCTATTAAGACTTTGCTGAAATTCACCCTAATGCAAGTGATTAGGGGCTGAAAAACAAAGAATTTGCAGTAGCTAGACGAGAGAGAAAGAGAGTTTTCTACTACTTTATGCGATGAAACTTCTCCCACAGCTGCCTACAACCATGAGAAGCCTTGTTCTAGGTGATGGGTGCTCAGAGGCTCCACATACACCACAAGGTGCTGCTCTCAAGCTTCAATGGAGAGCTTCACTGCGTAGAGGACGTTCAACTTAGGGGGGTAGTGTACTGCCAACCTCGCAAGAGGGGGAGGGGCTGCTTTCATATAGCTTTTGCAGCAGCTAGATGAGAGAGAAAGAGAGTTTTCTACTACTTTATGCGATGAAACTTCTCCCACAGCTGCCTACAACCATGAGAAGCCTTGTTCTAGGTGATGGGTGCTCAGAGGCTCCACATACACCACAAGGTGCTTCTCTCAAGCTTCAATGGAGAGCTTCACTGCGTAGAGGACGTTCAACTTAGGGGGGTAGTGTACTGCCAACCTCGCAAGAGGGGGAGGGGCTGCTTTCATATAGCCAGCTAGAAGAGGGGGCGCTATCTAGAAGAGAGGGAGTGAGAGAGAGATTTGATTTGATTTGGTATTAACGTCCGCGGGGGGCCAGAAATGATCCATGGGACCTCAAAGTGATACATAGTCTCCCCTCACGGGGGTGTATGGTGTGGTGTGTGTTATTCTCTTTTTGTGTTCCTATGAGTGTCTTTTGATGCTCAAGTATGCGGGTGAGGTATGTTTCAAGAGTTGTAGGGGAGGGGTCTGTCTTGGATAATAGGTCCGCAAAGGTAGAGCAACCGCTTAGAAGTGGTTGAAAATTAGCCCGGATGTGAGCGTATTCTGGGCATTCCAATGTCACATGTGCTTCATCTTCGGGAGCTTGCATTGTACATGATGTGCATATCCGTTTAGAACCATCAATTTTCAGCCAACGCTCTGTTTCTATTTTGGTCTTGGGCTTCCATTGGGTATGTGCTATAGCCTTCCCAATACTTTGTGTTGAAACTTGACATGCTTGCAATAGTATTCAAATTTCGAGCGGTGTTGCGTTGTCTTCCACTTGGTGTGGAGGCTATTTAGTAATACAATTTCAAAATTGAGTATGTGTTCTCCCTCCTTGCCCTCCTCAATAAGCATGTCCACATATGTCTCTACATTCCATTTAGCGAACCATTTCTTAATGTCTTGTATGAGGCTCGATGATAGAAATTTGCTCTTTTTTTGTCTTTTGCGGCGCACATCCCGTTTCCCATGCAATGCGGGGGATTCGAGTAGTAGGCATCGCTTTGACCTTCATGATATACGTGTACATTTTTTGCAATGCTTTCATTTCTAGTGGTCTCTTGCCTGTCTCCAAGAGTAGCACGGAGTATGGTGTCGTCTTTTTGACCCCCATGTGTCGATATAGAAACTTTTTCTGAATTTTTTCAATTTCATTCCATGTGTGGGCTGAAATGCTTGCTCCCCAGATTTCCACTCCGTAGAGGATGGCTTGCACTACGCATGTCTCAAAAATGGTCGCTTTTATCTCCCATCTTTTTATGCTCCTTTGTGTGCACATGTTTTCAAATTGATAGTACTTGGCATGGCCGATGTCAATTCTATTATGTGCGCATTGTTCCCAAGCATAGTTGCACAGGATGTCAATCCCCAAGTACTTGAAACTGTCGACTTTCTCAATTTGCTTCCCTTGATACATGAGGGGGGCGTGGATATCCATCTTACGAGTCTTTACAATCATGACCTTTGTTTTGTCTACATTGATTGATAGACCCACATTTTCACAAAAAGCATGTAACGCATCGACCAATTTCTGTAAAGCTGTAATGTCATGGGCGAAAAGAGCCACATCGTCTGCATAGATGAGCATGAGAAGTGTTAGCATCCCGATGGCTGGTTCATCCCCTTCTAGTTGAGGGAGGAAGCTTTCTATTTGATCAATGCACAATCCAAAAAGAGTAGGGGAGAGAGGGCATCCTTGTTTGACCCCCATGTTGCTCGAGAAAGCTTTGGACAGCCCTTCGTGCGTTTTTAGTTGACATATGACTCTGTCATAGAGACGTGCTACCGCACTCCTGAGATGCATCGGTACTTTTATGCATTCCATCCTTTTCCATATACCCATTCTCGGGACCGTGTCAAAGGCTTTAGTGAAATCTACAAAGCAACAGTATAATGTTTTCCCCTATAGCCGACTCTCTTCCATTACTACCCCGAGTGAAACAAGGTGATCAATGGTGCTATGTTTTGGTCGAAAACCTGCTTGTTCTTTTGCTTGTTTTCCATTTGTCTCTGCCCATGTGCTTATGCTTTGTTCTAAGATTCTTCCCAAAAGCTTTGCCATGCAAGATCCTACCATAATCGTACGGTAGTTGGTAGGCTGATTTACATCCCCTTTTTTGTAAAGTGCTTTGATCCAGTTCTTTTGCCAATCCTCGGGTAGCCCTTGAACAATGGCTTGGTTTAGCATTCTATGTATCCACTCTCTGGCTCTCATACCTGACCATTTAAGTATTTCTGAGTTCAAGTGTAGTATGTCCGGAGCTTTCCCATTTGCAAGTTTTTGTATGCTTTTTTTAACCGTTTCGGAATCAAAGTAGTCTTGGGCATGGAGATCGGTTTGCATGTGTGGCATTTCTTCCGCATTATTATGCACATATAGTTGTTCCACATACATGTACATGTCATCTGAGCTTATGTCCCCCATAATGTCATGTCTCCGTCCTTTTATTTTCAGCCATTCCTTTTTGGGATTTTTCTTGAAGTTGGCTATGGCTTGTGTCTCCGTGCGTAGCTCATAGTTTCTTCTTTTCCGCCTCTTGAGATTTGTGTAGTCTTTTGATAGAGTTTCCCATTCCGTGTTCGTCGTTGACAGTGCCCGCAATTGTTTTTTGACATACTTGCACTCTTCATCAAACCATGGGTTATGCGGTAGCCCTTTGACATGATTTCCTCGCCGATGCGTTTTTCCCATTGTTTGTTCCACGGCATCACATAGAGCTTGTTTGAAAATTGGCCATGTTTGTTCAATGTGTGATGGCATGGGTACATGAGGAAGTGCATTGTCTAGATGTTCTGCATACATTCTTTTCTTGTCCACTTGCATTTTGTATGTCCATGATCGGGCATGGGGCTGTTTTTGTGCTTTTTGAGTGGGAACTTGTAGCCATACATGAATTGGGGTGTGGTCCGAATTGGGTGACCTCTTCCCAATTCTAAAATTACTTACAATATGGGATGCCTCATATGCAATCAATACATAATCAATAACACTGATGCCTTTGTTGGCCGTGTAGCATGTGCATTCTCCCGATTTTTCAAACTTGTTCCATTGACGGCGATTAGTTGTAAGGATGTCATCACACTGAGCAATGCAATAGCTTGCGGGTTTGTAATGAGATTTTTCGAACATCTCTCCCATGTGGGATCTAGTATCTCATTATGTTCAAGCATTGGAGGTGTCATGAGATCCACCATTTGCATTTGAGAGAGAGAGAGAGAGAGAGAGAGAGAGAGAGAGAGAGAGAGAGAGAGAGAGAGAGAGAGAGATTGCATGGGTAAGTGTGCCAAGTGGCACACTTACTTAATAATTTAAAACCATTCAACTTTTGGCTTTAGAAGTCCTATGCTAATTAATGAAATGTGCAATTAAGTGCACGACTGTACACATAGATGCAACCAATGACAATGTTAGTTGCCTCCAACGCAATGCTGTACCAGCACTGCTTTGGCATTTACCTGTTCGCACTTGTCGTGCCCTTTGGTCCAGCATAGACAATTTAAAATAATATAATTGCCTTATCCTAAGGCCGTAAAAATAATTTAGGCCTTAGGAGTACTGTTGTTCTAAGGACCCCATCTTATTCCTGTGCTTGCACTAGTGTGCGTAATTTTCTGAGCCTGAAATCTAAGGCTACTATCTACCTCTTTATTGAAGACCCGATTTCCCAATCACTAGGGCTTCAGGGTATTTTCTGCTAGGGCCTCCCTGAGGTGCTCTGGCCCAAACTTGGGCGCACCTAAGGCCTCATAACGGCTAGATCTATTCTGATGTGCACACAACTAATTAGATAATTCTTTTCTTGTAAATAGATTAATTATTTAGAAAGTCTAACATAGTTACAGCTTGTAGAAGTGTACAAGTTTTTTTCAAGTGTAATAAGAATAAAGAAAATACCGAAAGGGGCGCCAGTCTTTTGGGGCCAACAGGGTGTCATTGTTTGCTTGGTAGCACTCTAGCTACCAAGTTGTGAAATGTCTTGAAGTGTTGAATAAAGAAAATACCGAAAGGGGTGCCAGTCTTTTGGGGCCAACAGGGTGTCATTGTTTGCTTGGTAGCACTCTAGCTATCAAGTCGTGAAATGTCTTGAAGTGTTGAATTCCAGTCCACAGGTTTATTCGTGAAGTTCCTTTGTGTCCTAAAGTTTAAAGTAAAGTTTCGGTTGAAAGCCAAAGTCTACCGCCCTACGGGCCGGTTTCAGTAGGGGTAGTGGGGCTGGGGGACTTCTACTCGGCAGGAAAGGTTGGCGATTTTTTGTGGTAGTACTTCAAAAGGCTCCGTACTGTGAGTTGTCGATCTATAGATTGCCTTGTATCATGTATGTGTCATGCAATAGCAATAGACCCAACCAAGCTCTCGACTGGAAGACCCTTGAACTTGCTCGATAGTCTAGACCCATTGGACCGACTCTACTAGACCAAGCTAGACGTGGCTAGACCACTCCATCTAGACAAGGACGAAAGACTAGACTGGCTAGACCAAGCTGGACGAGGCGAAAATAGACTAGACCAAGCTAGACGAGAGTGAAGGGTGACTAGACCAAGCTGGTCAAGGGCGAAGGTTAACTAGACTAAGTTGTATTAGCAATGGCAAAGATCCATAAGCAAAATATTTGCTCCGATAAGATAAGTAGTCTATGATTCCACATGACCAACTTACCACCACTCATCTACATGGCACTGCATAGATGGTTCACTAGCCAGTGGGTTAGTCCACTGGCCTAAACTCCATGTTAGGTAGACCAGAAAGGTGGGTTGAGCCTATGGTGATGGCCCATAGGTCTAGACTCAAAGGGTGAGCCCAAGCAGCGGGCCTTGGTCTAGACTCGATAGGTAGTCCGTGTAGCTTGTAGATTGCCTGCTACAAGGTCTCATTGTTTCGAGGAGTGTTGCCACTGGACTTTGGAGTCTGGACAAGTACTTTGCATAACTAAATGAGATGAAAACCCAGAGTGATAAGCTTAATTGAAAAACCTAGTACTATAGAAACTGATTGAGTTGTGAGGCTGCATGGTTTGGCATTTGGGTCTGCACGTTTCTTCATTCTCTATACTTTCTTTCAAAGTGCTATTTTCTTGTGTGAGTAGTTGATTAGTGAGCATGAAGCCCATAAGCTAAGCCTATTTCTAATTAATCAACCTCATTGTATCCCGTAGGTGGTGCTCTAAGTTATAATGGTAAGAAGAATGAGACATGAAAGCATTATTTATCTCGCTAAACCGCCCACTAGTAAAGTGATCCAAAGCGAATCTCCGTCTTTGGAGGATCATATCTCCAAACCTTAACATGTAATGTACCTCTTGGGCGTGGCTAGGGGTCTTATCTAAAGAAACAAAAATATGTGAATTGGAAGAGGGTGGTTGAGAGGAGGAAGCGATAGAGGACGTTATGTTGTGAAGAGGAGGCAACAATTGATGTTACGATAGAAGAAGCGAATATCGGTAAACAATTGATGGGGGTGGAGTGCATAGTATATGTGTGGTGTGTGAGTGAGTGAGATGGCAGTGCTCGTATAGGCTTGAATGAGGAGGTCAGAGAGGAGAGTGTAGAGGCTAAGGGGGATGAAATGGTAGAATTGAGGGATGAAGAGATAGAGATTGAGACAAAGACCCTACCCGAGAAAAGCTCTATCAATTGACCTGACCATCTCGCCTTATTTGCCCCCACCGAGGATATATGACCCTCGAGTATGGTGGTTCTGAAAGAGAAGCTGTATGCATTGTTCACCCTTGATACTCCCTTGTATCAAAGTCACATAGTCCTTGGTTTCGAACTAAGCGTGCTCCCAACCAGTGCCTTGTATCTTGGTGCTTGCTGTGTATTGAGGTCAGGTTGTGCATTTTATGCGTCTTCCTTTGATGAAGACAGAGTCATTGGGCGGGCTTGTGTTAGGTAATTATGAACCCAATGAAGCAACCAAGAACCAATTGGAGACAACCAACTGAAGTTACAACAAGAATCTAGCCTCGGAACCAAAAGCCAAGCATGGAAGCACACGCCAAAAGGGAGTACAAAAGCCAAGGACCCCTTCATTTGGTGGGGGTTGGCTTTATCGGAGCCTAAGCTAGCTGTTGCTAAATTGACTATTTTTTTATATTCTTATTTTCTCGAGTAATTTCTTTTTATTGAAACTAGGATATTTAAATGTGTGCACTTGAACCGTAAGGTTGGGAACTATAGTTCTACTGGAATTATTAAAAAGCCATCAGGAACGGACACCTTGATGTGTCATATGATGGGTGACATTAAGCATCGCGAAGGAGTTGTGCCGTTAGTTCGGTAGGAGAGACCGAGAAAAGGAATATTCTTGATGCGTCCCATGATGGGTGACGAGAGCATCGGAAAGGGGATATTCCGTCGGTTTGGCAGGAAACCGGAATTGGAAAAAGGAATACATTTAAAGACACAAGCACAACGCTTTATCCAAGATATGCAACTTGTCAACAAGGACACCTTTGTGTTTGGTAAGGATGTGCACCTTATCTCAGGGAGCAACTAATTCAGTTGCACATATGATAAATGGTATGAAGAAAGTCCTACGTGACTTCATACCGCAAACTACAATGCCCTTTTTTTATGAGTGCCAATTAAAGGATGTGAGGTAAGTGATATAGATGTGGCTCTGGACGCGAGGGGGTGTTGCAAGTATGTGGCAAATCATATCAATGATTGTGATGAGATCTTGTCAAGATTGGAAGAAGTGAACCTTACCTTGTCTGGGCAAAAGTCAGTGTTTGGTGTGAGCGAAGTTCTTATTGTGGGACATATGTGTGGGCCATATGTTAGAAGGCCTTGTCCTGCAAAGATTGATGTAATTCAAAGAATGAAAGAGATGTGTATTAATGTAAGTGAGATTCGAAGGTTCTTGGGTGCATGTGTGTTCAATGTTATCTGGATTTTACATTATGTGTATGTGGCGGAACCTTTGTATCAACTTTTGAGAAAGAATCAAAAGTTTCAATGGGAAGAAATGCATACTCATGCCATGAGAAAATTAAAGAAGTTGTTGCTTGTGTCTCCAACTTTGAGGAAAGCAAACTATGAATGTGGAAGATATGCAATTGTGGCAGTGGATACTAGCCCCACAGGAATTGGATGGGCGATTGGGCAAGATGATGATGATGGCAAGAGATATGTGGTGAGATTTGGAGCAAAAGTGTCAAGTGCTCGTCAACGCAACTATCTACAGGTAAAAAGAGAGTTATGGGGAGTAGTCACAGCTTTGAAATGTGACAAAGAGTATTTGATAGGAGCAAATGTAATAGTGGAGACTGATTGTCTACCCCTTCTTGGAATGATCACAAGCTGCTCAACTCCCGACATTGCTATGTTGAGATGGTTTGCCTACATAAAGTCCTTAAATCCAGAATTTAAGCATATTGCATGGAAAGATAATCCAATTGCGGATATGCTTTCAAGAGCAAGATATGAAAATGAAGAAGACAGGGCGATGATGTAGGCACAAGGTTCTATAGTATCTCTCATGCCAAGAGTGATCATGTTTGCGTGTGAAATGCACTCGAGTCATTTATAGAGAACCTTTATCAAGGTGACTGGTTGCTCATTGGACGCGATATGAGCACTTTGACAAGGCAAGAAGGGTGGATTGATCAAGAGTTTAAAAGAATACGGAGAAAGGTCTATGGATACTTTTTAAAAGATGGGTACTTATGGAAGCATCCGAAACTAAGAAATGGAATACCGTTGAGAGTCGTGAATGATAAGGATGCTCATAATGAGCTTATGAAAAAGTTTCATGAGAGTCTTTAGGCTGGACATAGAGGCGTATGGGCCACCTTTACTAAAATGAAAGAGAGGTATTGGTGGAAAGGTATGTATAAAGTTGTATCTCACTTTGTGGAGTCTTGTGAAACCTGTCAAATGTATTCAAATGTACGTCATCGTGATGGGTTGCACCCTACTTACCCATTGGCCATGCACTATAAGTGGGTAGTAGATCTGGTTACAATGCCATTGGGCTTATGGCAAATGAGATACATAGTGCTTGCACGAGAAGACCTAACCTACCAAGTTGAAGGTCGTGCTCTAAGAACAAAAAACACATAAGGGGTATGTAAGTTCCTCTTGGATGATGTGATTAGCCGTTATGGCTGTGTTGGGAAAATAACAACGGACAGGGGTGAGTTGGATGCTGAAAAAGCAAGGGAGTTTTCTCTAGGTTGGGCATTAAACGTGCTCTCACTACTGCATATAATCCTGAGGGAAATGGTAAATCGGAGTGTGGGCATCCTCCTATCATTAAAGCTTTGGCTAAGGCGTGCAAAGATAAAATGGGAGAGTGGCCTAGGTCATTGCCTTATGCTTTATGGGTTGATTGTACAACTCATAGCTCAGTTACTGGTATATTCCTTTTGAGTTGATGTATGGTCAAATACCTATAATGCCAATTGAGGATGTAACTCCCACGTGTAATGTATTGCCTTGGGAAGATGGAATGAGTAGGGAAGACTTTCATACAACAATTAGAAAGAAGGTCCCAAGATATTGAGATTGCAGTAGCACGATTGAAAGATGCAAGGTTGAAGAATAAGGATAGATTTGATAAGACTCATAGGCGTAGATCTAAAGCTATTGTTGGACGTGATTGGGTGTTGGTGTATGACTTCTATTAGATACCAACGGTAGTCTTCTGTTGTAGTACTATAGAGGACTCAGTAGCACGCTTTGACGCTCGAATGACTGCCTTGTATGTGTCAGGCAACGACCACAAATCCAACCAAAGCTCAACCAAACACAGCTTAGGGCAAGAAGACCCTTAATTGCTTTAATTGGCTGAAGACATGTCTAGACTCTACTAGACCAGGCAAGTGACTAGAGGACTAGACCAGGGTCGAGGAAGGACAAGTACAGGGATGAGGGTTGATTGGACCAGGGCGAGAGAGGACTAGACCAGTTGGACCAAGGCGAGAGGAGACCAGACCAGCAGACTACACAGTGCAAGGCAAGGTAGGCGAAGCGAGGTAAAAACCCACTAGCTTCACTGTTTGTATTCTCAACAGAGAGTGAGACTTAAGTTGAGGTCCCACCGTGATTGCCAAAATGAGAGCACCTATAGCGCGGATAGTGTCTCGTGCTCTCTACAGTGGGTGCTCCTCAGTGCAATGTGTGTGACAATCTCACTCAAAACAGACTGGAAACAAAGGAACAATAGACAACAACTGAGCTCATAGACACACAACAATAGTAGACCACAACATATGACTCGACTATCTCAAAGAACTGATACAGACTTTGGCATGATAGCACACTCAGCTCCAGCCAAGGACTTACATGTACAATGGGGTGTCGAGGCTCAGATGTGCAGGGATATTGAAGAGGTGCTGTGTGTATAGACTCGCTACTCCTAACAACGACGCTGGACCATAGAGCTAGAAGATGATCCGTTGACCCAACAACTACTACTCATATGTACAACCATAAAGAGCCACCAACGGCTCATAAATGTCAGCCATCTAAATCTATCCCCAAGCTGAGTGGTGGTGACCTGGCCACGATGTCGACTAGACCACTGTCCGTATCCCCTGCCATGTGTCACTGCCCAGGCAAGAGAGTCCGTCCAGTGTGAACCAGCCTCGACCAATTGTACTAACTGTGTGTCCTGTGAAAGTGACACTGACACGGCAGCGTGCTACAAGTTGTCTGTCACAAGACCGCTCACCGTCTGGGTGAGAGAAACAACTGAAACTGCTAGTCGACCGCAAAGAAACCTCTACTGCCCATCATTGTCATTTTAAAACCTGCCTAGTCACCCAAGAGAAAGATTAGTCGCTACACCACCAGAAGCATCAGTCTTTGAAGGTAGAGCCATCAAATCGATGGTGGGGCCTTGCTGTATGTGAGCTCTCCTGTCTGTAACTGGGCCACCTGGGAAGGGACCAGCCACCTGCTGTTGGGCAGAGGGTAGCACGTGTCCTGTAGTGTACTGAGGACGTCAAGTAACACAGCCATGGCGGTGTGCTCCAGCAATATCGTCGCAGCAAGTAACGTTCTGCATCTGCGGCAATGGTGATGACTGAAAACCTGAGGATACTGTTGATTGTAGTACTGAACCGGAGTCTGTGGATAGAGTCCCATAAATTGCTGAGAAGGACTCGTTGCTGCATTTTGCACTGGTGTACCTGCTCCAATCCATCCATACTGCATACCCATCATCGTAGGTTGGGTTGACCTATTTTCATGTAAG
Source organism: Adiantum capillus-veneris (assembly GCF_014529385.1). Lineage (NCBI taxonomy): Eukaryota > Viridiplantae > Streptophyta > Polypodiopsida > Polypodiales > Pteridaceae > Adiantum > Adiantum capillus-veneris. The sequence goes on along the minus strand of NC_140942.1, from coordinate 142,113,999 downwards.
AGCAGTTCTCTAAATCCTTGTACCTGAGTTTGAAGGTCATTAATCACTTGAGACTTTAACTTCAAGGCTTGTTGGAGTGCGAAAATAGTAGCATCCCGATCCGCGATGGCGCTCTCAGCGACTCACAGAGATCCCTCCATAGCTGCGTAAGTAGCTGCATGACGCTGGTGTGTAGCTGCCAACCGCTCTGCTCCAAGCTCAATGGTGGCAATGGCTTGCATGGATCAGAGTTACCCGGAACGCGGAACGGGAATGACAACGGGCCTCCCTACGGAACGGGGGAACAGGAATGGGCCCGGAACGGGAGGCTAAAAAAACACCCAAATATTGTTTTTTTTAGCGTTATGTGTTTGAATACAAGTAGTACTAGAGTCCTTTGACTCTAATACCCACAAAAAACACAATTCGAAGACCATTCAACTTTATTATGACCTGATTGGGATGTGTAGCGCCCAGAGTACATAGCACATATACAACATCGAGCAAACACAATGCCCATACACAATGATCTCAAATAATTGCAAGAGTAGTAGTCAGAGATAACACTTTGGAATTAATTATGGCTAACAAGCCTCAAGGGCCGCCAAGGTGCTACAAAAAAACCAAAGGGGGGCAAACCAATGACCACAATACCAAAAGACTGAAGGTGACAAATACCATAAAGATTCTAGTAGTAGCTACAAATGGCAAAGAGGGAAAGGCTCAAGCAGCCATACAAAAAGGTAAGGATAAATGGCAAAGACTCGAGACTCAAGAGCCACTAGCCTGAGAGGTCTCCCAATCCGTAGTAGCCCGCTGTAAATCATGCACATCCTCCCATTCCTCATCATTGAGCTCTACGGCCTAGGCCCGGCTCGATCTCAACCACGGATGAAGTACCCGGTGTTGGTGTATGTGTATCTCCACCTGCCTGAGGAGCCTCTTGCTCCATCTCCCAATGTGTAAAAGGATCTGTTTGTTTGTCTGTACTCTTGCAAAGCATTTTCAAATTTGCGCTGACGAAGATTAGCCTTCTCCACTCCAAGCCGATTCCTCTTCTTGGAAGCAATGTGGCTAAAGGTACTCCACAATTGCTCCAAGCATGAGGTACTAATTGACTGACTGAGATTACGGATCGCCAATCTCTGAAGCTCAGGGCCATCATAGCCATAGTCCTCCCACCATAGCATTGAACCTATCTTCGTACGATCAATCTGAGCAGCTGGACTGCCAAATGACCCCCGCATCTCTCTGCACTGTATCAACTGATCTCTGACAATGCGTCGCCCATCTCTGTCTAGAACCATCTTGTTTAAGATCTCTGTAATTTGGTTCATGACTTCCCTATCTGTCTGCTCACCTTGGAACTCTGGATCCACCATGTACGATGCCCCATGTAAAGGAGAGGCATATGAATTCCACCTCGAGTTGCAAAGCGCATGGATCTCCTCATATCGCTCCACTTTCGGCTCAAGCTGTGCAAGCTGCTCAATCATGCAGTCCATTGACTCATAAATCTTGCCAATGCAAGGATCCATGCCATCCAGAACTTGAAGCAAATGAACCAACGGTTCATAGTTGCCAAGAAACGCGTTTCTTCACTCATGAAACGTACGAAACGTTTCTGTATGAGTTTGGACGTTTCAAGGGTAAAGTCAAGGTTCGTAAGTTTTCGCAAATCAAGCTGTAGTGTTGATTTTTTTATCGTTTAAAAAAGTTATGTATTTTGTTTTGTGTGGCCCAGTTTGTTGTATACTGTTTGTTGTATCTTAGCTTATACCACTTAAACTTACGTACATTTCTTTAGTTTGCACGAAACTTCTGTTTTGGCATTTCTTTCTCGGACGAAACCGTTTTGAAACTGTATCAAACGAAACGTTTCGAAACTCTGTGGCAACTATGCACCGGTTTTACCTGTGCGTCTAGACTCTTGAGCTCCTTCCAGAACTCAAGATCCTCTGCCTTATCCTTGCACAAAATCCCTGCAACTGTCTTTGTATAGGGGGATGCAACTGTCTTTGTATAGGGGGAGGTGGTGAGCTCATCACTGATGAAGACCTGTCGGACCGCATTTTGACATTCAGACAGCCTGTGCACAAGAAGAAAGTTGAATGCGAAGCGGGTGTCTGAATGCTTTAGAAGCACTTTGCCGCCCGACCTCTTGAGGTACTCACTCTGAACCAAGTTGTGATTGTTGACGAATAACAATCTTCACTGCATCAGCAATGACTGGAGCGATCCAGTCTAGCTTGCTGATGTCTTTTAGAAGGTTGTTCAAGTAGAGTGCCATGCAAAAGCACACTGTTACATGCGGATAGTGTCCCTCTATAATAGTTGCTGCTGCCCTGTTTGATGCCTCCCCATCTGTGACAAAGGCCACCACGTGTTGCTCACCGATTGTTTCTATGGCCGCTGTCCACTCTGCAGAGAGGACATTGGCGGACTTGCCACTCTCGGTGGCATCATGAGAGTGCACAAAGTACATCTCTCCACTCGAGTATGCGACGAGACCGTGGATATATCTCTTCCTTGTATCGCTCCACCCGTCGGCAATGAGGGAAACGCCATGTTTTGCCCAAAGACGTTGAATATTGAGGGTTGCTTGCTCCATGATAGCCTTCTCTCGATTGAGCAAAGTGGTTCGGAGAGCCTCTGAAGATGGCGGAACATAGCCGGTGCTATACTCTCCTATCTGTTGCACCATGACTTTCCAATACTTCGACCTATTTCGATCAAACATAGAAGAGGTTAGTATCAAAAAGGCGGAAACGACGATAACAGAAGAAATGAGAGGGAAGATTGATAAATCATAAAACATACCTCGCTGCGACAAATGGTATATGGTCGTGATAGAAGAATCGGGCCACGGTCGCATCCACCTCTTCCTTCTTGTTTGGGTCCCAAGAGGTGGCAAGGGTCCTTTGGCGACGAATTGGACCCGATGAAGATGCACCAACACCTAAACCGGGTAGAGAGGAAGAAGGGAAAATAAGGGTCTTTGGATCAATACCTTTGCGTGCGGGCTTGGCTTTATGGTTGAATTGCCGATCCTTTTCCTTGAGCTCCTTCCTCTTCGCGATAGTTACGTTGGTGCAAAATCTCACCTTATCTCCCGGCACTCGAAGAAAGTGTGCCCTCACTTTGTCATGTCCCCCTTTCCGCGTGTAAGAGCATAGCTTGCATGCCCATGCACGAGAACCTCCCGCCGCCGACAAGGTGCCTTCCGAGGTCACTTCACGCCACCACGACCATTCCTTCGCCTTTTGAGTGTTGCACGCATGAACGGAGGGGGTTGTACGAGAAGAAGAGGCCATGGATTATCCATGAGAGAGAGAGAGAGAGAGCTTGAGAGAGAGAGGCTTGATTCCGTGAGAGCTTGAGCAATGAGAAGTTGAGATAGAGAGCTTGAGAGAGAGGCTTCACCTCTTGAAAGTTGAGACCGAGAGAAGGAGAGCTTGAGCCTTGAGCCTTGAGGGTTAGCCCAAGAGAGAGATAGAGGTGGAGAGCTTGAGCCTTGAGGCCCTATGGCTTGAGAGTTGAGAGCAAGGGAGAGAGGGCCTTCAACCTTGATGCATTTGTGAAGAGTTGGGGAAGAAGGGGCAATTATATAAGCTATGGAGGTGTAAATGGCCGTCGCTGTCCCAAATAGTCACTTTTTTTAAAACTCAATAAAACTGCCGTTTCTAGCCGCCGTCGATAGCCGTTCCGGTCCGTTCAGGCTGTTCCGGCGCGTTCCCGTCCGTTCCTGCCCGGCCGTTCCGCCGGTCATAGCCCGCTTGTCGGAACTCTGTCCGTTCCCAAACGTTCCATGCCCCCCCCCCCCCCCCCAAGCCGGCCGGAAGGCTATTCCGGCGTTCCAAGGCCTCAAAAGTCCGTTCCCTGGTAACACTCACTTGGACTCCTACAGTATATCCTCAGATAGCCGAAAAAGTGATGTAGAGTCCGACACTGTGGAAGGTCTTGTAACAGTGTCGGCGGAAGAGAGCTAGCAAATGGTACAATTGGTGGCACTGGGGTGGCAAGTGGCATTGCTCGTGGTGGTGGATTGGGAGCATGCCTCTCTAGCTGAGTAGAGACGGTGGGAGTGGTTGCAGCAGGACTAGGCATAGGAGAAGAAGCAACTCCCATTGGCGCTTGGGAGCTAGTCACCGTGGTAGGAGTAAAAATAGCAGCAGTAGAGAGAGGAACACACACTGTAGAAGCCATAGCTGTGACATGCATAGTGTGATTTGCAGCGCCTCAACTTACCATCGAACCAGTAGCGTGAGTATGCGAGGAACTTCGAATAGGTTGCTTCACTCGAAGCTGCTGGCGTTCCGAAACTGGCAGTGATATTAAAGATTCTATTGTGTCCTTCACTATCTTTGCCCTCTTTTTCTTAGGCTTCCCGGGTAGATCCATTGTCTGTTCAATATCTTTCCCTTTTGCCCTAGAGCTTTTACGCCGCATATCCGCATCCACATCCACATCCACATCCATGGGACTAACAGATATGTTAATGACCCAGGCCAACATGGGAGCTGCAAAGCATTGAAAGCTAGATTGCATAGACTGCACCTGAGCTCTGAATCGTTTTGTCCGCGATTGTAAAGAGGTAGATAGAATTTGATGAAAGCCACAAGGGATGGTGTGGATGAGGCAGTATAGGCCTTTGCAGTGCGAGAATATAGTAGGCACGTCACATCTGCCCTTGCTTACTTTAACAGCTCTGACCAAAAAATAGTACTCGAAAATGGCCTAGAGCTTTTTATTTCTTGCATAGTCAGCATGACTTGTACTAAATAGCTCTTTGCATGCCTCAATGGTCGCATCTTTCGAAAGTTGTGAATAGGTTCTCGTAGCCGGTTTTACCGCAGGAAAGGTTATCCCCAAAGCGTGACCAACGCATGTAGCAGTTAGTGGGTGCCCTCTTACTTTGGGAGAAAGCTTGAGAACCTCATGCACCATATCCATGGGAACATCAGAAGGCAGATCGGCCTCTGCTAATGCTGACAGACCTAGCGTATGTAGCTGATATTTTGATAAAACTTCTCGAAGAGACGGATGAGGCTGTTGCAGATGGAAGTTCAAAGTGAATTTGGTTTGAGTTTTGGAAGGAGGCTGAGGAATTTGATGCCTGAGCACCTGCGTGATTGACTTCTTCTTTTTCTTTTTCACATCATCTTCCTGTTGGCTAGGAGACTCTGAGTCCGAGTCAGAGACAGAGCCGGAGTCAGACGCTTTGTAACTCGCATCACTGTGATCAGTGGAGGACAGATCGGTGAGGCCATGGGTGGAAGTTTCCACATCTTCTTCTGTAGAACTTCTAGATGTTTCAATGGGTCTCTGGCGAGACTTCCTAGCCTTCTTGCTTGTACCCGCCATAGTGGATTGTTCTTGCCTCTGCTTGAACTCGTTGCTGTGTTCCTCAAGCACGCGCAAAACTGAAAAGGGCCTGGTTGAAAATCATGAAAGCACTTGTTCTTTTTTGAAATACGCCTGGTTGAAAATCGTGGAAAGCTCCAACGTGATGGGATAGCCTGCAGGAGGGGCGAGGGGATGGGGTTAGGGTAGGGGCGATAGCAGAGAGGACGAGGGTAGCCGCTAGGGTGATTAGGGTAGCGACAAGTATTAGATAGGAGGCGAGATTGGACAATTGGATAGGGGTGATTGGGAAATTCGAGGTAGGGCCGAGGGAATTAGAGGGCAGGGGTTGGTGGATTGGTGACAGTTGAGAAAATTAGAGGGTAGGGGCAAGGAATTAGAGTGGAGGGCGAGGGGGAGGTGGGTAGGGGCGAGGGGGATTGGTGAGGGGCTAGGGGAAGGTGGTTAGGGGCGAGGGGGAATTCTATGGGTAGGGACGAGGGGAGGTGGTTAGGGGGAGGGGGTAATGTTGGGTAGGGGCGAGGGGGAATTTGGTGGTGAGGGGCGAGGGGTATTTTAGAGGGTAGGGGCGAATGGGTTTAGGATAGGGGTGAGGGGGAGAGGTTGGGTATGGGGCGAGGGGGTTAATTTAGAGGGTAGGGGCGAGGGGGAGAGGTTGGGTATGGGGCGAGGGGGTTAATTTAGAGGGTAGGGGCGAGGGGGGTGTTTTAGAGGGTAGGGGCGAGGGCAATAGAAGGTAGGGGCGAGGGGGTGTGGTGAGCGAGGGGGAGTTGGTTAGGGTAGGGGCGAGGGCACTAGAGGGTAGGGCGAGGTTTTTTTTTTTAGTGGGTAGGGGTGAGAGGGGGTTTAGAGGGTAGGGACGAGGGAGAATTAGTGAGTAGAGCGAGGGAGAAATTAGATGGAATTGGAGGGTAGGGTGATTAGCAGGAAAAGTAAGGAAGATATATAGTGCACCAGAGAGATAGGAGAGAATTGAAGTTGTAATGTGAAGGAGAGAAAGGAGAAAGGGAGATAACAGCAGTTGTAAAGTGCTGCCATCATAAAATTTGCATGCTTCCCATAACTAGGATTTGGCAATCAGAAAGGCTAGAGCAACCATTCCCCACTTCTAGCAAACTTGAATTTAAGTGTAAGAGCGAGGGGAAGAGCAATGAACTAGTAAAGCAGCAGTGAAGCTACGAAAGAGGTCGCACTAGAAAGGCAAGGAACTAGATCTGTGTGTGTGAGAGCTTACCACAAGATAGAGGGGAAGGGAGATACAGCAGAGCAAGTTTCAACGTGTTAGGAATAATGCCAAAACCAAAGATCTATCGATGAGAGCTGAACCTGGGACCTTCAACAAATCCATGAGGAGAGAGATGCAGTAGAAACAAACAGGGCAATAACGTTGGATCGTAGTAGGACTCGAAAAAGCCCAATTCTATCAATGAGAGGAGAGCAGAATTGATGCACTCGTTTGAGAATTGATGCACTCAGTCAAACGAGGAGAATTTTAAAGCTAACACCGATTACAACTGAGATGCAACTGACATGAGGAAGACTTGAGACTAGGGAAAAGGGAAAGCCGGAGAGAGCTCAGGACTGGATAGTCATAAGGTTGTTGGTGGGATGGAAAAAATACCCAGATTTCTAAAGAGTCAGGGAAGTGAGTGATAGCACTTAATTCTTGATCCATTTACCAGTGGCAAAGGAACGTGTGTCAGAGTGACTAAGTGGACAGCCCCCTGTGGCAAAATCTCTTGTACCATGAATGGCCCTTGCCAGGCTGGGACCAGCTTCTTAGCTTTTTTCACATACTTCGCTTGATAGAGTAGCACCAGGGAACCTTGCATTGTTTTCGGCTTTCTAAGATGGCGATCATGCCACTCTTTGCGACGAAGTTGTTCGGCTTGGAGAGCATGTGAAGCTAACATTCTGCTTTCTTTTAACATTGAGAGATGAGAGAAGTTTGCGCAAGCAATCCTCGCTGTGATGCGAACACTTCCCACCCTTGCTGAACCCGAGTTGAACTCATATGGTGCAATCGCTTCTAGACCGAAAGTTAGCTGGAAGGGGGTGTAGTTAGTGGTTGCCTTGAATGCGGCGCGATAAGCCCAAATTGTGCCGTGGATAGCCTGAGCCCAAGACGTTGGATGCAGGTGACAAGCTTTCCTGAGAAGCACGATTAGCACTTTGTTAGTGCTCTCAGCTTGGCCATTTGCTCTAGGATAGTAAGGGCAAGATTTGCGATGAAAAATCTTGTAGTTCGTGAGGAGTGTGGAGATCAGGTCGTTGACGAAATTACTACCTCGATCACTGGTGATTTCCAGAGGGCACCCAAACCTGCAAAAATTATTTTTATACAAAAATTTTGCGACAGTGGCGGTTGTAGAGTCGATGGTAGCCACCAGTTTTGCCCACTTTGTTGCATAATTCGTTGCTACCAGGAGATACTTATGATTGCCAAGTTGAGCAGGTGGAGTAACTAGACTAACAAAGTCCAAGCCCCATCGCTCAAAGGGCAACCACGCCATAGATACCTGCAGAGGGCGATTGGGTTGCTTGCTAGTCTTGGGCGCACATCGCTGACAGATATCACAAATCTTGACATGAGCAATAGTATCTCTAAATATATAGGGCCACCATAAGCCGGTCTGTAAGATTTTTTGTGCCGTGATGTGACCAGGGTAGTGGCCACCTGTAGGACCATTGTGTGCATCCTCCAGAATGTGGTCTACTTCATGAGGGGAGACGCACCTGCGTAGCACACCATCTGGCCCAGATTTGTAGAGCTGTCCGCCAATCAAAGAGAAGGGTCTAGACTTCAGCAATAGTCTTCTTTTTTGCAAGGGAGAAGCATTCTCAGGATATAGGCCTGTAGAGAGCAGATGTAGAACATCTCCGTACCATTCGGGGTCGTGTCAACCTTAAACAGATGACTATCCGGAAAGTCATCATCAACCCCAGTATCGGGCTCACCTGTATGTATGCGAGAGATGGTCGGCCATGACATGCCGCTTGCGTGGCCTAAGAACAACTTTGAAATCGAATTCTTGGAATATCAGTAGCCACCTTCAGACTCTTCCTGCAACTTGGGGTTTATTCAAAAGATAGCGTAGCGCATGATGATCCGTGATGATACTGAAGTGAACCCCTAACAAGTAATGACGCAACTTCTATAAAGAATACACCATAGCCGAACCTTGCCTTCCAGTGGTGCGATCCAGGTTGTACTCCTTACTAGGTTGAGTCAGCACAGTCCCCATAGATAGTTGACTAGCATCGGTATGCACATGAAAAGGGAGAGACCAATTTGGAGCCACTAAAATAGGTGCTTCAGTTAGGCGCTTTTTGAGATATTCAAATGCTTCAGCCTCAGGGTTTGACCATTGAAAGGGTACAGTAGCACTAGTGAGTCGGTTCAATGGTTCAGCCACCTATGCATACATTTGTATAAACCTGTGATGATAGCCCGTGTGGCCTACAAAGCTTTGAACACCTCTTGGGTTGATGGGAGGTGGTAACTTTAAGATGGCCACGATCTTCTCTGGCCTAGCAGTGTGCCCTCCGTGACCAAAAAATGCCATTTGTTAGGATTGAGCTTTAGGCGTGCCTCTCTGCACCTGAGGAAAAAAGCAGCGAGTTGAGCGAGGTGCTCCTCTAGATTTTCCACTGGGGTTGAACATTGAGCACTTGAGAAGGTCGAAAAATCGTCCATGAAGATGCGAAGATGATTCGTAAGTGAAGAACAGGATTACGAGATATACTGCTTGATTGAAGGAAGATGGAGCGTTTTTCAATGCAAACGACATTCTAGTGTAGATAAAAATACCCCAGGGAGTTATGAAGGCCATTTTAAGCTGATCACCTAGATGGATGCCCAACTGATTGTATCCACTTCACCCATCCATGAAACTGTACAATACATGCCCTACTACATCTTCTAGCACAGGCTCAGTGAAAGGTGTGGGAAAACCATCTGGGATAGTTACCTTTTTTAGAGCGCGGTAATCTACGCACACAGATTTTATTGGACTGCTTCTTGGGCGCTATCAACATGGGGGATAACCACTCAGAGTGCTCCACAGGTATAATGATCCTTGCCTCTTGCATTTTTTCGAGCTTTGACTTGACAGCCTCTACATACTTTGGGTTGAGCTTGTAAGCTCGGCCTCTGACAGGCTTAGCCCCTCCAACCAGAGGGATAGTGTGGACACCTAATTCTCGTGGGATCCCTTCCAAATCCTTGTAGGACCAAGCAAAAACATCCTTGAAAGAGTGTATAAAAGAAACTACCTGATGAAGTTGTGCAGAATGCTCTCATAAATAGGCTGCTAACAGGACGTACTGAGGGTTGTCAGGGTCGCCCAGGTTGACTTCTTTGACCGGGTCAAGAGGTGTAACTGGAAGGGTGCTTCGGAAGATGAAAACTGGGCTGCCTCTTGGATCTTCGAGACATCATAGGCTGGTGTTTGATCGATTGGAAACTATGCATACTCCTTATGTAACCATCCTGGTGGAAGCTCCTCGAAAGGTACATCTTCAGACACAGACATAGTAGAGTGCTTTTGAGTGGGCGGGGATTCAGCCCTGGGAGATGTTAGAGGAAGTGGTGGAACATTGGCGAGCTCATGCAAAGGAGATTTCTTCCTCCTTCGGTGATGTTTTATAGGTTCACCAAGGCCGACGGCTTCCATTAGACGAACACTCGAATCATAGTCGTCAGGGACTAACCCACTTCTTTGACTGGCACACTTTCGGCTGTAGGGCTTGGGACACTGGCATCGGCTTGAGGAGCTGGGAGAGAGAGTGTTACATGCACAGGTGAGGCTTGAATAGAGACTACATAGCACGACATCGATGTGGTAGCTTCCAGCCACTGCAACAGGTCTTCGTCAGACCCGTCAGGTGGGATGGGCTGCTCAAGGTCGGGGTTCTACTCTACTGAAAATGAGATGTGATGAACCACTGGATCCATACCTCCTTCAAGCAGAATTGGTTGCATGGGGGAGCCAGGAGTATGTATCCACATGGCGTCGTTTCCCCAATCGTGAAGTGCCTTAGTATGCCGCAACCATGGTCTACGAATAAGCAAAGGAAATCCTCCCTCTACCTGAGGAAAACTGACTACCACAAAATCCAAGCTAAATGTGAAGTCTTGTACCATCAGAGGCGACTTCTCTACTACGCCCACAGGGTAGAATGTCCTCTGGTTGCCAATGTAACAGTGAATGGAGTAAGGCGGGTAGGCTGCAGACCTAAGGCCAACATAGTAAATTATGAGATCAAATTGATCTCAGATCCACCATCCACTATGACGCCTGAGAACTGATGCCCATAAATAGACACAGTGAGACGAGGACTGTTGTAGTCGGTGAGCGGAGCAGCTGGATAAGAAATCATGTAGGACTTTAAGGGATGCACAGGTAGGTGCCTACCACTAGGTCCTGCACTAGGATACAGAGACTGGATGATGGAAAGGGTGTCGCTACTCAAATTTGCATCAAGTCGAAGCATGTTGTACAGTAACACTTGTTGAAAGGTATTTTTCAAGATAGACTCTCATGTAGGCTTCTCTCTTTTGATTAGATTTTGCTCTGGCATCTTAAGCTTCTGCAAGTCCTTTATTGCTTCCATGAAAGCACCACCAATATCTCATAGAAGAGAGGTAGGTTGGCTCTTGGCACTACCTGCTGGTTTGTCGGCTACTAAGGGAGTTTGACTCATTTGTGTGACTGGAGATGAAAAAATTGGACCCCCAGGGAGGCTGAGACCAAGAGCAGGTCTCTGTGTCCGTGTGAGCACACCAGTCGGCTCTTCCACCTGCTTCAACCTGTCGCGACAGGCAACTACAAGAGTGGAAGGCGGGGCCTGTGGAATGGTGCTTACTATGATGAGGTTAACCTGTGGGAATGTAAACTCCTGCTGGATCGCCCTTGTGCTTGCAGATGTGGATGCATGTTGTTTTGGGCAGTCCTTACTATAGTGATCCTTAGCTTCAGGGCAGTGTCGGCAAGGACGGGACCCTTCTGGCAATGGACATTTGCTCTGATAATGTCCATAGTCCCCGCACCTGTACCAAAAAATTGGTCTATTGGAGGGGCGAGGTGGTCTCGGCCCTTGCTGCACGGGGCCGGATGCTGAAGTGTAGAAGCTTTGGGGAACTGAAGGAGTACTAGCATGATAAAAGCTGGGGGATGCAAAGTTGTCTTGCATACCTTGCATAGCTTGCATAGGAGGTGTTGTCAGCAGAGGTGGCATCGGGTTTTGATGGCCATAGGGTGAAACCATGTTGGATGCAGGTACGATCCCTTGTTGGAGAGAAGGACCTAGACTTTGTTGTATTTGCCGCAATCCCTTGATATAGTAGCAATCCTTGTCTTCCTGCCCCGACTTTTCGCAGAAGTGGCAGTAAGCCCGAGGGGACAATCCTGTGGAGGATGTCCTGGAGAGCGACACGAGCTGCACCATACCATAGCCTTAGTCTCCTGCTGAGACCGAAGCTCTTCTAGCTCTCTCTTGATTTGATCCACAGCCTTAAGATGTGATGGTTTCTCCTGTCGAAGAGAGATTGATTTCTCCTCTTGAAGAGCGTGTTGTAGTTTTAAGCTTCAAGTTTTCTACGTAAAGAAGTCAATAGATCAGTAGGACTTTACGAAAAGGTAGAGGGGGTCACTATGTGAGGGGAGTTGTTGAACAACTTCCTAGCCCCCTCTATCCTAGTAGCAGCAGGGACGAACTCCTCCATAGTGGCGTCGGGTCGGAGACTCTCTCGGAGTTTTTGCTGAGAAGTTTTGGGAAGCGTCCTCTTCACCCACCTCTTAACCATAAATTCACTGGGTTGCTGGGGAAGCTTGGCAACCAGAGACTTGGTTTTAGTCATAAGTTCTGCAAAAGTCTCCTCTAGCTGGAGCACCATGTTGGCCAACTCATCCAAAACCTTGTCCTGGTAGTCACTTGGCCTGAATGCTACACATAACTGTTGTCTTAGAGCTGCCCAACTTGCAAACTGGTTCTGTGCAAACTCACTGTACCATTTTTCTTCTAAGCCATCCAAGGTAGATGGAAAGAGTACCAAATAAGCATCTTCACTATTATGACCACGACCCCTACATAGAGATACAAGACCCTTAATTGCTTTAACTGGCTGAAGACAAGTCTAGACTCTACTAGACCAGGCAAGTGACTAGAGGACTAGACCACGGTCGAGGAAGGACTAGTCTAGGGACGAGGGACCAGGGCGAGAGGATACCAGACCAACAGACTACACAGTGCAAGGCAAGGTAGACGAAGCTAGGTAAAAACCCACTAGCTTCACTGTTTGTATTCTCAACAGAGAGTGAGACTTCAATTGAGGTCCCACCGTGATCGCCAAAATGAGAGTACTTGTAGCGCGAATAGTGTGTCGTGCTCTCTAGAGTGGGTGCTTCTCAGTGCAATGTGCGTGACAATCTCACTCAAAACAGACTAGAAACAAAGGAACAATAGACAACAACTGAGCTCATAGAGACACAACATCAGTAGACTACAACATATGACTCCACTATCTCAAAGAACTGATACAGACTCTGGTGTAACAGCACACTCACCTCCAGCCCCGGACTCACAGGTACGATGGGGTGTCGAGGCTCAGATGTGCAGGGATGGTGAAGACTTGCTGTGTGTATAGACTCGCTACTCCTAACGACGACGCTGGACCATAGAGCTAGAAGATGATCCGATGACCCAACAGCTACTACTCATATGTACAACCATAAAGAGCCACCAACGGCTAATAAATGTCAGCCATCTAAATCTATCCCCAAATTGAGCGGTGGTGACCTGGCCACGATGTCCACTAGACCGCTGTCCGTATCCCCTGCCACGTGTCAGTGCCCAGGCAAGAGAGTCCGTCCAGTGTGAACCAGCCTTGGCCAACTGTACTAACTGTGTGTCCTGTGAAAGTGACACTGACACTGTAGCCTGCTACAAAATGCCACATCAACGATGGTGCCGTTGTTGCCTAAGTAGAGAGGGAAGTTTTAGAGCCAAGAATGAGCTCATTTGGTTATATAAGCAAGGAGATACAACCATTCCTTTACAGGGAGCTAGTGCAGTCCCGTGCTGCTTCCACTACATGGTTGAGGTTGTAAGGCCTCCAATTAGGGTTTCCCCTCCTTAAATAACTATTTGGGCTTCTTCAATGAAGTACTGAAGCTTCCATGAAATGCAGGACGAAGAATTGAAGCGTAAATTTAGGGTTTTTAATAGGTCGAATGAGCACTGCATCTGTGCAATTGGGAGCGAGGCTACACCTAATCTTCACACACAAGAGTTTTGAGTTAATCTTGGTTCGTTCTCAAAGTGGAGCTTTCATGGTTGGAGTTTTGTTCTATTTGAGTGTGTTTTTGGCTTCGAATCATCAACGTGTTGCTTGATTTTGCTACGAATCCTTACAGTCAGAGACCCGTCGCTTTCGTAGTCGCACTGTGCACTTCTTAACAACTTTTCGTTTATGGGGAGGAAAAAAGGAAAACACGTATACCTATGTATGTGTGTGTGCGCGCGCATATGTGTATGTGAATAGTGCACACTCACATCTATATTCATAAGCACAAACATATTAGATGTGTGCATGTATGTTTAAGTATAGGTGCACACATACGTACATTTAGAGAGACAAAGGAAGGTGGTGATAGAGAGATCGAGTGGCCTGTTTGTTGGAAGCTTAAAAAAAACAAAAAAACAAAATATTAATTTGCTTGCATGAGAAAAAGCCCAAATATATCTTTTGTTTGTGTCTTCAAACACTTTGTATTTTGTATCATTATGTACCTACATATTACCCAAAACTAGTTGAATACAAGCTCTTGTTAGAAAGGTTTAAACCTCAAAGGTTCAATTGGTAGAAAGGTTTAAACCTCACAAGCTGAATTTTTTTGAAAAGTTTCGTGTTTCGGCTGTTTCATCGAAACGTTTCAAGGGTTAATGGGGTTTCGGGGTTTCAAGGCTGCGAAATGTGTGACCTGAAACAAGTTCCGTGTTTCGGTTGTTTCGTCCAAACATCTTGCATGTTTCAAGGTTTCAAGGCTGCGAAACGTGCTTTTATGTCACCGTCATGGAGAGAGATACATTGATTGCATAGTCACAGGATAGAGTGAGAATTCTGAACAGACAAGTGAAGGATCTCAAACATGTAGTCAAAACTCTAAATATGCAGCTTAGAGAGGCCAACGAACTGTCCTTTGTCCAAGACCAAACTCTTGTGGTGGCTATGTGTGTCCTAAATGCGTTCATGTACATTCGGTTTGTTGCTGTTTCATAGTCTTCACTCTTACATTCCAATGCACATCCTACTATTGTCGCTACTAGTGTTGGTGATGTGTCAATATCCGCATAGAATGTCATCGATGCTACTATTGTTTCTCATGGTGCAAAGAGGCTTGTGACTAGAGCGTCTCTTCATTCGCCCTTGGCATCTTCTCAGTTTGTGGGGCCATGTATCGCCTCTTTTACAAAGTGATCCTTGTCAATTTATGCTTCTCCTCTTGATGGTTTCCCAGGCTATCAGGTACCCGCTCCCATTGTCTCTAATATTCCCTCCTCTCCATTTGCTCACAGGGCAAGAGAGCATTATCAAATGTACCCTCATCTAGACTTTGGCCCCTATCTAGCTCCATATACATGGCCTCCATTCCCATACCCGCCTTTCTTTCCGCCCCCATTGTATTTATAGCATCAATAGTTTCCACAGTTTTTTACGACTTCCCAATGTACATATCACCACTCTTTGGGATGGTGAGGCGTCTTGTGGCGGGCAACCTGTAGCAGGCTACATCACAGGACATGCACAGTAGTTACAGTTGGCCTTCGGTTCACAATCAGTGGGCTCTTGCCTGGACAATGGTACTAGTAGTCCAGGACACTTGGCAGATAGAGGGAGTGGTGGTCAAGCGGACACTGTGGCTAGTTCACCGGCACCACAATTCAAAGATAGGCATAGTTGTGTTGCCCCACCATCACCACCCAAAAGAAAGAAGCATGATGTACTTTTTCTCCTCTAGTGAAGATGGATATAATTCTCCTCTTTTGCTGATCATAATTTGCATATGGCATTAATTTGTATTAGTTCTTGTGTATCCTTGATGCAAACAGACATGGCACATCGTACACCAACGTGTCTCAGTGGCCAATCTAGATGTTTTCTGGCATTAATCAGACATATTTGTTTCTGTTTATGTCTATTGAATGCGATATTCTTTGTTTTTCCCGGATGTGTTTGTTTTCTTCATTTTTTCTACCTCTGGCCATTTGATGTTTACTTGCTCTTCAGGCACTAATAAAGATGAAACGTCCAATTTCCAGAAAGGAAAACTGCTAGCTCTTGCTTTGATCCAAGAAAGCAAAGTATTCAGTGAAGAAGACAATGGCCATGTTCTTCAACAAGTTGGTTAATTGAATGTTTGATTTTGGATTAAAGAAACACACGACACAATATTTGCATCTTAACAGCTGAGAAAAGTATGTATTTTTTCTTTAGGTCGATTGTCAGTCCGGTTCTCCTAGCCACATTGGAACACTTGGGCCAATTGGTCATGATTTAGAGGTAAGGCTTTTATACTTGCACAAGAGCATGTAGTCATGTTAATAGTTTTCTGATTTGTTGGAAATATTTATCAAACAATTTTGTGATACAGTAAGTCGAGCAGATAGGACTTGTACAGTAAACATTCATGTAATTTTGGAGCATTTTAAAGATGGAAGGACTCCCTTCTTGTTATTGCCTGTTTACTAGTGGCCTCTTCAGAGAAAGAAATGTCTTGGTACTAAACTACACACCCGTTTCCATTCCTGAGAAGATTATTTCAATAACCAAGAAGATCTGCCCCAATATCCCTTGCTTCCTAGTGAACTCTATATGCCCATAGTGAGCAGCATCCCTTTCTTCTTGGTGAGACACACATGCCCTGTGCATGAAGGCTGTTATAAGTGACAAAAGTGGATGACTACAAGAAACTGCTGGCTATACCCTCTATTTGAACGACTATTGCATTGTATAGCTCAAATCATTTGATAGTACAACTTAGATTAATGCGCATCAAGCTCTCAAAGCTTCTTCAGAGCTCGCTCTCAATTGTCTCTTGAATGTTTTGAATTTTGTATAGGTTTTCTGGTTTTGTTGTTCTTGACACATGCTTGATAGTAAGAATGTTTATGCGAACTCATGTGCTGTATTGATTAAAATTCTTTAGGAGATGTTGGAGGTTTCTCTGACAGATCTTGTACAAGACTTGTGGGTTGTGGAGGTTCCGAAAGGCTCAAAGCTATCTGAACTACTTGCAAGATATTGTGGGGTACTTGATATCAGCAACTTCGCAAGAAAATACACGCATCAGCGAGAAAACTGTTTAAGGTTTGTTAGTCTGTGATGAATCACTGAAGGTCTAACTCATGGTGTAGTTATTTGTTCAAAGGCATGTGCTACCTGTGTCTATGTGTGAACTTTGTTGCTTATGGCATTGTGCATTTATTCATCTAATGTGGGGCATTGATGGCATGAGGAATGCAGAATTAGCTGGATACTATTTATGATGGAGGTGATGATATTTTAGCTGTGTGGATTACTACCTTGAGTGTTGTTGACTTTCAGCATGTTGTACAACTTTATCTTTCCTTGATGGTCAGTTCAAGCCTTTTGACTCTCGATATGGGTTTTGATTTAGCTTAGTGCCTCATTTATAATAATTCGGCTCTTCTGTTTACATCTCAAACAATCGCTTATGCTGTAAATGCTAGTATTGATTATGGTTGCATCTCTAGAGTGGGATAGAAACTAGATTACAAGTTTCAGTTGTTACTTACTCTATCTAAACGTTTACTTATTGTGGTTGAACGTGCCAATTTAGAACAAAGGTAGAAACACAATTTTAAAGTCTCCATCTGTAGTGAGGAAATGCCTATTCGACCAATGGCACATCTGAGTCCAAGTGAGAAAAAAGCGTCTATATATCTCAGATTCACAGGCGAATAAATCCATCCTTAGTAGTATGGAGAAGATGCCCTCTACAGAAATACATTTTGGTACCTAGCTCTCGTGTAGGTGTAACTTGTAAGCGATGCCTTAATATCAAGTTGTGTAATATTCTTCTTGAGGAGCGAGTTAGCTCATTGTGTAGGTGTGAGCCATGCCGTGCTAATATCAAGCTGTGTAATATCCTGCTTGAGGAGGTGGCTGATCTGGAATCGGCTCACGATAAGAGAAGAAATTGACATTGATATGGGTGGTGTCTCCACTATGATAGATGCTGCTCCAATCTCCACTCTACCAATCTCATAGAGCCTTTGCTCCGGATCACCCTAAATATCATAGTGACAAAGTGCTGCTCCATTGGTCTCCATCCATCATTAGCCTGGTCCTATTTACTGGTGATGACCCACACTAGGGTTTTATACTTCTATGCCATATATTGTAGTAGATGTGACTAAACCGTTAAAAAAGCACAAATTCTTTGCACTTCTTGAAACTGCACTGGTGAGCACATCATCTCTACCCCCCACGTTGTCAAGAAGTACGCAGTGGGGCTAGGAAAGTGCCATGCCTTTGACTATGATGGTTCGGAGTAACGGCGGGAAATCGCAGCCGGGTGGGGGTGGCCTCTACACCTCCATCTATGCCTGGAGCCACCTATCACCTCAGGGAGAGAAGCTCCATCCAAAGAGAAAACATGGCACCACCTAGTAGGTATGCAGCTAGGATGCAACAAATCCACAACTAGGCATTGATAGCCGTTTTTCGGCTCTCCGTAATAGCCATAGTGAGTTAACCCACCCTACCAAAATCATCCAAACACTGTGGCTATCCCTACCATTTCACTGTATATAGGTGTGTGTGAGTTAAGAGACTTTTCCCATATCTTCTTAAAAACCCTTAATTAGCTAGTCACTGGGTTAGTTGAGCCAGAAAAATAAATAAAATCAAAAAAATAAAATATATTATGACCCATTTGTTTGTAAATATTTCATTGTATATAGGGTCTAAATAAAATGATTTTTCATAATTATTTTGGTATTTATTCAAATATTTCTACCTATGGTGTGTTATTTATGCTATGTACATTGACTCACCATTAACATATTTTTTCTTATCATTTTGCATACTCTTTATTCCATTTAAAAATAATTTCATGCAAGCTTCTTTTATTTTTGGTGTAACTCCATCCCAACAAAAATCCAAAAAAACTAGTTTTATTTATGTGTATATTTTTTTCACTATTGTGATTTTTCCTTCCTACATCTATTCTCTTTTACTCTCATAAATTAGAACACCAAAAATATTCATCTTTTTATGGTAGACTTATAGTGAGAGAGATTTATTTTGATCCCTTTATATTTTTTCCACCTATATTATTTATATTTGACATGTACATATTTTTTAAGACCCCTAAATGTTTGATTTTTTTAGTTGTACTATTCACTTATATCATGATCTCAACAATATCTTCAATTATAGACTTACCAAATAACGTCAAGGGTATGTGGAATGCATGCATGCACCATGGGGAGCTCACTCTTGGAGGTATTCAAAAGAATCATCCAAAGAAGAACCTCACAAGGACCTTGTGCAGTGGAAAAAACAGTCGGTTTTGTTGAATTTTTAAAGATCACAAGGTGATACAAACAAAAGTTGTAGCTCGTGAGTTTAACTTTTATCTCAAATTTTTTCATATTTTTTTGAGCTACGAGCTGTGAGCTATGATTTTATTGGTGGACCCCAGTTTGTCCATGCTATGCAGCCACACTCCCTCTTCCACTTTATCATTTTCCTCTTTCACACACACTCCTCCCTCTCCTTCCCACTCCCAAACATGCAACTCCCATGTCCTAATTCACCCTCTTCACCATTGCCACATGTCTCACACCTCCATAGCCTTCATCCTCCATTTCTACACCCTATGTGTCTCCCTTTCTCTCTACATATATGTCCATATTACCATACTCTATTCATCTTTGTAAAGAACTTCAAAAAATCAGCAAAAATCCAAGGTTAACCTCTGCAAATGAAGGTTTTATCATGAATTTTCCAAGGTTTGAAGATAACATAGCTTCATCGACACGCGCTACTTCGCCATACTAACCGCTTCTTCTACCGGTGCTGTAAAGAGGTGAATGTCAACTTCTCCAAAGCTTCAACCTCTCTTTACAAGCACATCTCTTCTCTAACTTTTCTCATCATATATCTCACCATTTGGTGAATGATTTTGTAAATATTTCTTAGTGATAATTACTAACTACTAACCACTAACCTTATTGTCGATACCATGTCCGAAATCAAAAGAACTGAAACAAAAAATACAACTACTACAAGCTGTGACTGTATGGATGTGCAATAAGCAGTGGAACGGCCCGGAATCTCATAATACACTGTGCAATGACATATGTAATGTAGCTTTGTCTCTGGCTCTAGCTGGCATAAGGGGCATATCCTGCTGTCTGATGGTATCCCTCTGAATCTACCATTCTCAATCTCCATCTGATGTGAGTATGTGCGTATTGACCAATGGCACACCGCAAACCATGAGACATGTGTATCCATGTAGCTGAGTCGAATCACAAACCCATCTCTTGTGAGGTGGAGAGGATGCTCTCGATAGAAAGCCATCTTCGCTAACTTCTGTGGTGGCTGTATCCATGTCCTCCTTGTACCTAGTTGGATCAGGTCCTAACAAATGAGTCTAGTAATCTCCACCCGTGTAAGAGACATTCAGGGTGTCTGAAGAGAGTATTGGAAAGGGGGCAGCTTATCCATGGTGAAGCCATGCATCTGAAACCATGATGTCATCTGTGAATACCGGCGTGAAGTGTCCCCTTGAAGAGCAATGGCGAGTCTAGCATATCTGTCTGTAGTAGTAGCTGTACACAAAGGAGACTGATCTGGTAAGCGCAGCAATCTTTATAGGAGGGGCAGCTAGCTCTCCTCGAATGATAGCGTGGGGTACGGAGGCCTTGGCTCTGATCAATCGAGAGATCATAGATACCAAGGGTCTCTCCATACATCTCCAACCATCTTAGCCTACAGAAGGTCTCCATATCTGCACCCCATACAACATAGCTGAGGCTACTAAAGTATTAAAGAGCCATAACTCTGTCGGAGGTTCTTGGAACTGAACTGTGAACACATCCTCTCCAAGCCTCCCAAGGCCGCATAAGCTCTGTCAGTCTAGTCTGTTGCTCTGCCCAAAGAAAACCTCGGCCCAGTGAAGACAACCATAGTTACCTGGAACAGGAAATTGGCACGAGGAACGCGGAACGGCAACCTGCATGAAATGCCATTCCCTGTTTCAGATACTCACGTCTGAAACACGGAACAGGGATCCGGAACGGGAAATGGGGATATGTTAACGGGGAACTGAGACCTGAAAATGGCCATTCACTGTAACCATGAAGACAACCCCAAGGTAAGTGTATGCATCTGTATACTCTACAATCTCCTATTCATATGTGAAAGTCGGTGCTGATCTCCTGATCCACTATGGTGTGGTGTTAAACACCATAACCTTGGTTTTACTTAGGTTTAAAGACAATCCGCTATTGTCTGCAAAACTGTTAGAGAGAGAGAGAGAGAGAGAGAGAGAGAGAGAGAGAGAGAGAGAGAGAGAGAGAGAGAGAGAGAGAGAGAGAAATGAAATGAAATGTTATATTAACGTCTTCAAAAGGCCAAAGTGACCTATGAGACCAGAAAGTTACAATGTGGTGGATCTGATACAAAGTCAGAGTATGACAAAAATGAAATGACAAATGTCACAATAAAATACTATGGAATCCTAAACTACTAGGTGTGAACTAAGCAGCTAGCTGGGATAGCTAGATCACAAGAGATCCAGCATCGGTCGCTGGCGGATCTCATCAATCTCCTCCATGGTCAATAGTCTGACCGGGCGTCGTGCATGTCGAGCCAAAGTGATCCGAATCCTCTGATGCAGCCTCCGCCGATGCTATGTAGTCCTCCGCAGTCGTGGGCGTCTGGATCTTCCCAGCTCAGTCGCTCGGTCGCCCAGTGTGCCTCTGGTGTGAGACGACGAGCTCTGCTGTGGTAGTATCTCCTCCGGGTGTCGAGTGGCAGCTCTAGAGAGAGAGAGAGAGAGAGAGAGAGAGAGGGAGAGAGAGAGAGAGAGAGAGAGAGAGAGAGAGAGAGAGAGAGAGAGAGAGAGAGAGAGAGAGAGAGAAGAAGAAGAAGAAGAAGAGAATTTTAACGTTGTAGGAAACTATCCCAAGAGACCTTAAATATTTATCCGATGAGGAGAATTGAACTCAAGACCTGTTATTCAAGAGGGAAATGGCATAACCAATCTACCACACTTGGGTGATAGAAAGGTTATACCATTTTCAGAGAGAGAGAGAGAGAGAGAGAGAGAGAGAGAGAGAGATTTAGCAGCCGTAGGAAAGAGAGACGATCAAGAGATGACAACTTTTTGTTTTCTCTTTCCTCTGTGACAGATACTGTTTGGCTGTTGTCTCTGGAAAAATGAATGTGGATGGAATATGGGTTCCTTTGTCTAAAAGAACGATTTCCGATAGGAAAAGGCACTTCTATGGAGTAATACAAGCAGGCACTGTTGCTGAAGCTGTGGGACATGCTCAAGCTGGGTTTCAAG
This sequence comes from Adiantum capillus-veneris, assembly GCF_014529385.1. Lineage (NCBI taxonomy): Eukaryota > Viridiplantae > Streptophyta > Polypodiopsida > Polypodiales > Pteridaceae > Adiantum > Adiantum capillus-veneris. The sequence goes on along the minus strand of NC_140942.1, from coordinate 142,092,046 downwards.
TAGAGGCTCTCTCAAAGGAAAATCTCATGGAAACTAAAGAGGTGGACAGAGCTGTAAAGCCAACTACATTTCATGTGAATTCGGGCGTTGAAGCTCCTGGTAACAAGGAGAATGCATGTTCGTCGGCCATTATCTCCACAAAATTGGCCAAACCAGATGCTGCTATAAAGAGGTGGTTCCATTTATCTGATCTTTGTGAACCTGCAATGAACTGTTTGTTTTAGTGGAATTATATGGCAACATGACATAATCATTCACATGGGGATGTTGCTAGAGTGCGTGTAGAGTTGCTTGAAATACCCATTTGCACAAGGAAGGATTGCATTGATAAATTGTAAGATTTAACTGCTCTTTTACGCTCTTGGTTCAGGAGAAGACTTCAGCCACTTTCAGCTCTGTCACTGCATGCCGGCCCCACTTTGAGAGCTGACTTGGCATTGGCAGATGTAAGGAGGGCCCTTTGTGAATGCTGTAGCTTTGGAAAACAATGGTCACTGATCTTGTGTCTATGCTGTTTGATGTATTGCAGGCCAATGTAGATGAACCCAAGTCCCATGAAGGGAGCCCTAGAAGCAGGGTTGGCACCTTAGCCTATCTACTAACTCATCAGAACAGGTAGTGGAGTATGAAGCCTGCGGAAGAAGCCAAGGCAATGTTGTACCGCAAGTAACTAAACTCTGTAGCCTTGTCCAAGGGTTGGCATTAATGACAACAATAGCTATCCAAAATCTGGCTTTCACATCACCTCTCTTTTTTTTTCTCCCCTTCCATGTAAGACATGGACTTCCAGGTTTTTTCCATATGGTATTCCCATGTTGCGTCAGGCTTATGATTATGAAATACTATTAAAGATGAGCATTGGTAATGACAAGCATGCACTATCTCTTGGATTGGACTTGGCACCATGCACAATCTCTAGAAGGTGCATGCTCATGGAGGGCAAAGAAGAGGTGCTTTAGAGCAGCACTGGCCTTCCTTGCACTGTCATAATCACAAGGCATACCATATTGAAGTGCAAGGTTGAACATATCACACATCCAATCATGTATAAAATCTCCCGTCCATTATGCTTCAATTAAGCCCTTTCATTCTCAATTTTTGCCAATCGATCAGATTTGGCAGTCTGTCTCTTATCAGCTAGTGCTTAATGAAGCATTGCATTGTTTGTGTTTTAACTAGCCAAGCCTTGAATAAAATTTCAGCCCATGGAAGCTCATAAATTTCATCCACAAGGGTAAAATCTCACATTGCATAGCAGTCTTTGCAAACTGTTGGTATCCAATTCACTCTCAACTTGAATGTGGAGAATTTCTTTTATCTCGTCAATGGCGTGTTTGCTCAAATGCTTTAAACAAAGGCATTATCATAAAGTGGCTCCATAGGTGATCAAGATTATACAGCATTTGGAGTGTCATATGTAGAACTACCATCTCTACACAATGATCGGCTAGTCAAACTGGTTGTACCTAGTTTTTGTGCAAGGAATCTCAATTAAAGTGTGGTTTGAGATGTAGTCCTTTTGTGGCTTTGATGTGTGTATTGTCTATCTTTGATACCTTATCTCTTCTTTCTTCCCTTCACCATCCAACTAGATATTCATTTGAGCCTATATTTGCAATGAATGTTCTGAGCTTCATTGATGGTGATGGTTTTTTAGTCTGTTGTAAAGGAGGTTAAAACATTGCCAACAGTCCTGCTAAAAACATTCTCCACCTCACAGATTCATGAAAAAGATAGCCTTGACATGTCTTATACCAAAATAAGAGACTACCTTTTTGGTAGAAAACTATAGAGAATTGTTGAGCCAGCCAAAGACTGAGGATGGGATATGATAGATGGGTGGGATATGATAGCAAACAATTAAAACTACATACTAAAGCAGAGATACAGGAATCTCATAAAAAGGCAACTCGAACCTTTAAAAAGCAATTTCTTAGAAGAAAAAACCAAAGGAAATTTGCATGGGTGTTGAGCATTTGTGAAACTTTTAATATTTTCTAGAAACAACTTGTAGCGCGGATAAAGTGTTGTGCTCTCTACAGTGGGTGGTCCTCAATGCAATGTACGTGACAATCTCACTCAAATAGACTGAACAGAAAGGAAACAACAGACGTCAATAGAGCTCACAGAGACGCAACAGCAAACCAGAACATATTACTCGACTCTCTCAAAGACTGATGCAGACTCTGGCATGGTAGCACACTCAGCTCCAGCCCAGGACCCATAGGTACAATGGAGGTGTCGAGGCTTATATGTGGAGGGATGGTGAAGGAGTGCTCTGTGCATAGACTCACTCTAGACGACTATGTATAAGATAATCTCACTGGCTCCAACGACTACTCATATGTACCACCATAAAGAGCGACCAACGGCTCATAAATGTCCAGTCAGCTAAGTCTATCTCCAAACTGTGTGGTGGCGATGACTTGGCCACGATGTCCACTAGACCACCATCGGTATCTTGCCACGTGTCACCCTCAGCCTAGAGGGTCCGTCCAGTGTGAACCAGACCAACTGTGCCTAACTGTCTAATTGTCTGTCTGTCTTGTGAAGTGACACTGTACCCTTGCTTCTACAGGTTACCTGCCACAAGACCGCTCACCGTCTCGTTGAGAGGGAGACTAAAATTGTGAAAGAAAACTACTAGTATGTACAATGGTGAGCTCCTGAATCTATCATCCGAGAGATAGAGTGGTAGCCACTGCTGCATTCGAAGTATCAGCCTTTGGAGGTGGAGCCATTAAATTGATTGTGGGGCCCTGCTGTATGTGAGCTCTCATGTCAATAAGTGTGCTTCCTGGAAAATGACCAACCACCTGTTGCTGCTGGGCAGATGGTAGCACCTGTCCTGTAGTGTACTGAGGACGTCGAGTAACACAGCCATGGCGATGTGCTCTAGCAACTCCGTCACAAGAAGTCATATTTTGCATCTGAGGCAATGGTGACGACTGAAATCCCTGAGAAGGATACTGTTGTTGTTGATTGTAGTATTGAAAAGGAAGTGGAGTTTGTGAATAAAGTCACATAAACTGTTGAGAAGGACCCGGTGGTGCACGTTGCACTGGTGTACCTGCTCCAGTCCACCCATATCCCATACTCATCATCGTAGGCTGTGTTGCCCTATTTTCATGTAAGAGCAATTCTCTAGATCCTTGTACTTGATTTTGAAGGTCACTAATCACTTGAGACTTTAACTTCAGTGCTTGTTGGAGTGCGAAAATAGTGGCATTCCTATCGGCAATGGCGCTCTCAACGACTCTCAGAGATCCTTCCATAGCTGCATATGTGGCGGAGTGACGTTGGTGCGTGGCAGCTAGCTGCTCTGCACCTAGTTCTATTGTGGCAATAGCAGCTCGTGAGTCCTGAAGTAACTTCTCAGAAAGCTGAAAGAGAGAAGTAGAGTCGAGCATCACTGAAGATCCCTCAGATGCATGGGATGCTGGAGGACGTGTAAGTGGAACAGCCGGCGAGGTGGTACAACTGGTGTGGTAGGTACCTTTGATATGGCTATTGTAGATGGAGAGTGAGATATGTTGACTTGAGTAGAAGTGAAGATGGGAGAAGAAGGGAGAGGATCCTGTAAGGTCGCAGCGGCCACCCTGCTCGGAGGAGGGGCGGAAGTAGAGATTAGTGCTGGTGTTGTAGACACTGGTGCTCCTGGCACAATAGAACTAGGGGTAGAAGTAGACGGAGTGTGACGAGGAAGACGCGTCACCGTAGTCTGCTGGCTCTCTGAAACTGCCAAGGAGAGTAACGACTGCACTGTATCCTTCGCCACTTTTGCCTTTATCTTCTTTCTCTTGATAACTGTAGGGTTAGCCTGAATGCTTACCGATTTTCTTTTCCCTTTCGAGGGTTCCTGTGGATCTTCAATATTTATGACCCATGCCAAAAGAGGTGCTGCAAAACATTTGAAGCTTAACTGCACAGATTGCACTTGGGCCCGAAATCTTTTAGCCCTAGACTACAATGAGGTGAAGAGAATCTGGTGGAATCCACAGGGTATGGTGTGGATTAAACAGTAGAGGCCGTCGTAGTGGGAAAAGATAGTGGGAAGATCACTTTTTTCTTTATCTTCTTTTGCTTCTCTAGCGAGAAAGTAATACCTGAAGATTGCCAGAATCCGTTTGTTTCTTTCATAGTTTGGGTGATACGAACTGAGAAATTCTTGACATGCATGAATTGTGGCATCCTTGGACAGCTTAGAGAAAGTGCGTGTAGCCGGCTTCACAGATGGAAAGCTAGTCATTTCCATGGCATGGCCAAGCCTCTCAACTGCCAACTTGTGACCCCTTACTTTGGGAAAATCTTTTAACATTAGATGTATCATCTCCACAGGAACAATGTTAGTTAGATTGGCATCAGCCAATGCTGTGAGACCTAGAGTGTGCAACTGAGCAGTGGAAAGCTAGTCATTTCCATGGCATGGCCGAGCCTCTCAGCTGTCAACTTGTGACCCCTTACTTTGGGAAAATCTTTTAACATTAGATGTATCATCTCCACAGGAACAATGTTAGGTAGATTGGGATCAGCCAATGCTGTGAGACCTAGAGTGTGCAGCTGAGCAGTGGAAAATACCTCGCTCAGAGATGGTCGAGGCTGTTGTAAATAAAAATCCAAAGAGAACGCTGTGCGATTCTTGGATGTTGCAGGCGTCTTGATTATACTCATGATTGGCTGTTTCCCTTTCTTTTGAGCTGTTCTTGTATTGTCCTCTTGATCACTCAAAGCATCTGACTCGGAGTGTGCTTCTGACCTAGAGGGCGAGTCTGCTTTGTAGCTTTCATCACTTGGATCGCTTGAAGTTATGTCATCCAAGGCGTGGCTACTGCTTGCTGACATCTCTTCACTCTCTGATTCGTCAGATTCCTCAGCCACAATTTTATTCTTTCGCAACAATTCTTTTTTGTTGCTACCACCTTCTGATGTCTGTTTCTTGCGACCTCCTACCATAGTGAGTACAGTTGGTAGAATGTTCAAGTACGAGATCTCGACACTAGAAGAGCAGAAGATTCTGTAGACGCTTTTTCCTCTCTGCTTATGGTATTTGCGTTCTGGAGACTTTTGATGGATAGGTGCGCAGGGCAGAGAGGAGATTCTATAGACGCTATTTTTTTGAGATTTTTGGTAGGTGCGTTTTGGAGACTTCTGAATAGGTGCGCAGGGCAGAGAGGGTAGGGCAGGTAGAGAGAAAGGGTAGGGGGCGAGGGAGAGAGTAGGGCGAGGGGGAGAGTATGGGAGGGTAGGGGCGAGGGGGTGGGTAGAGGGTAGGGGCGAGGGAGTGGGTAGAGGATAGGGGCGAGGGGAGAGAGTGGATAGGGGCGAGGGGCGGGTAGAGGGTAGGGGTGAGGGTGGGTAGGGTAGGGGCGAGAGGGGGTGGTTAGAGGGTAGGGGCGAGGGTGGGTAGGGTAGGGGCGAAAGGGTGTGGGGTAGGGTAGGGGCGAGAGGGGGTGGGGTAGGGTAGGGGAGAGGGTAGAGAGAGTGGGTAGGGGCGAGGGGATGAAGGGAGGGTAGGGGCAAGATCTGTTGCTACCAAGAGATACTTACGATTGCCTGGTTGAGGAGATGGAGTAACTGGACCAACAAAGTCCAAACCCCATCTCTCAAAGGGCAACCACGCCATCGATATCTGGAGAGGGTGATTTGATTGCTTGGTAGGCTTAGGTGCACATCGCTGGCAGACATCAGAACTCTTGACATGAGCACTAGCATCTCGAAATATATAGGGCCACCACAAGCCCGTCTGTAAGATTTTTTGTGCCGTGATGTGACCAGGGTAGTGTCCACCTGTAGGACCACTGTGTGCATCCTCCAGAATGTGGTCTACTTCATGAGGGGAGACGCACCTGCGTAGCACACTATGTGGCCCGGATTTGTAGAGCTGGCCACCAATCAAATAGAACGGTCTAGACTTCATCAAGAGTCTTCTTTTTTGCAAGAGAGAAGCATTCTCAGGATAGAGGCCAGTAGAGAGCATATGTAACACATCTCCATAGCATTGTGGGATTGTGTCCACCTTAAAAAGATGACTGTCAGGAAAATCATCATCAACCCCAGTATTGGGCTCACCTGTGTGTATGCGAGAGAGATGGTCGGCCATGAAGTGCCGCTTGCCTGCACTAAGAACTACTTCGAAGTCGAACTCCTGGAATATGAGTAGCCATCTCCACACTCTTACTGCAACTTGGGGTTTATTTAGAAGATAGCGTAGCGCATGATGATCTGTGATGATAGTGAAGTGAACCCCTAATAAGTAATGACGAAACTTTTGTAAAGAATACACCATAGCCAAACCTTCTCTTTCTGTGGTGCTGTAGTTGCGCTCTACTTTGGTGAGCAGGCGACTTGCATAGTGAACAGGGCGATCCAGGTTGTACTCTTTACTAGGCTGAGTCAACACAGATCCCACAGCCAAGTTACTGGCATCCGTATGCACATGAAAAGGAAGAGACCAATCTGGAGCCACTAAAATAGGTGGTTCAGTGAGACGCTTTTTGAGGTATTCAAATGCTTCAGTCTCATGTTTTGACCATTTAAAGGGTACTGCAGCACTAGTCAGTCGGGTCAATGGTTGAGCCACCTATGCATACATCCTTATGAACCTACGATGATATCCTGTGTGGCCTACAAATCTTTGAACACCTTTCAGATTGATAGGAGGTGGTAACTTCAAGATTGCCACTATCTTCTCTGGGTCTGGTGCTAAACCTTTGGCAGACACCACATGGCCTAGAAGTGTGCCTTGAAGGACCAAAAAGTGACATTTGTTAGGATTGAGTTTTAGCCGTGCCTCTATGCACCTGAGGAAGACAGCCGAGAGCTGAGCCAGGTGTTCCTCTAAATTTTCCACTAGGGTTGAACACTGAGCACCTGAGAAAGTCGAAAAATCGTCCATGAAGATGCGAAGATGATCCGTAAGCAGAGGACAAAAGATGAGATACACCGCTCGATTGAAGGAAGGTGGAGCGTTTTTCAACCCAAAAGACATTCTAGTGTAGATAAAAATACCCCAGGGAGTCATAAAAGCCGTTTTCAGCTGATCACCTGGATGGATGCCCAACTGATTGTATTCACTAAACCCATCGATGAAACTGTAGAAAACATGCCTTGCTACATCTTCGAGCATACGCTCAGTGAAAGGTGTTGGGAAACCATCTGGGATAGTTACCTTATTCAGAGCACGGTAATCTACGCACACCCGGATTTTGTTGGACTGCTTCTTAGGCGCTATCACCATGGGTGACAACCACTCAGAGTGCTCCACAGGTACAATGATCCCTGCCTCTTGCATTTTTTCGAGCTCTGACTTGACAGCCTCGGCATACTTTGGGTTGAGCTTATAAGCTCGGCCTCTGACACGCTTAGCTCCTTCAACGAGAGGGATTGTGTGGAGACCCAATTCTGGTGGGATCCCCTCCAAATCCTTGTAGGACCAAGCAAAAACATCCTTAAAAGAGTGAATGAAAGAAACGACTTGGTCAAGTAATGCGGGATGCTCCCATAACCATGCTGCTAAGAGGACGTGCTGAGGGTTGTCAGGGTCACCCAGGTTGACATTTTTGACCGGGTCAGGAGGTGTAACTGTGGAGGGTGCTTCAGAGGTTGAAACATGAGCTGCCTCTTGGAGCTTCGAGACATTATGTGTTGGCATTTGATCGATTGGAAACTCTGCATACTCTTCTTGTAACTATCCAAGCGGAAGCTCATCGAAAGGTAAATCTTCAGACACGGACATAACCGGGTGCTTTAGAGTGGGCGGGGCATCCAACCTGGGAGATGTTAGAGGAAGAGGGGAATCATTGGGGAGTTCATGCAGAGGAGATTTTTTCCCCCTTAGGTGATGTGTGATAGGTTCCCCGAGGCCGAGGGCTTCCATAGGAGGATCATCTGACTCTTGAGAATTTGGGGCTCACCCACTTACTGCTTGGACTGGTCCACTGTCTGCTGTAGGACTACTGTCTAGTGTAGGATTTGTGACATCTGTGTCCGCCTGAGGAGTTGGAAGAGAGAGTGTTACCGGCACATGTGAGTTTTGAATAGAGGCCATATAGCATGGCATCGAGGCGGTAGCTTCCAACCACTGCAGCAGGTCATCGTCATACCGGTCAGGGGGGGTGGGCTGCTCAGGGTCAGGGTTGGGACCTGTAGTAACAATAAGCGGTGATGAACCAATGGATCCATACCTTCTTCGAGCCGAATTGGTTGCATGGTGGAGCCAGGAGTATGTATCCACATGGCGTCATTGCCCCAATCATGAAGTGCCTTAGTATGCCTCAACCATGGTCGACCAATCAGCAAAGGAAATCCTCCCTCCACTTGAGGAAGACTGACCATCACAAAATCCAAGCTAAATGTGAAGTCTTGTATCATCAGAGGCACCCTCTCTACTATGCCCACAGGGTAGACTGTCCTCTCGTCTGCCAATGTAACAGTGAATGGGGGAGGGCGGGTAGGCTGCAGGCCTAAGGCCAACATAGTAAATTCTGGCATCAGATTGATCCCAGATCCACCATCCACTATGACTCGTGAGAATTGATGTCCAAGAATAGACAGAGTGAGACGAGGACTTTTACAGTCGGTGAGGGGAGCAGCTGGATATGAAATCATGTAGGACTCCAAGGGCTGCACAGGTAGGTGCCCACCACTAAGCCCTGCACAGCATAGAGAGACTGGATGATGGAAAGGGTGTCACTTCTAAAATTTGTATCAAGTCGAAGCATGTCGTACAGTGACACCTGTTGAAAAGTATTTTTCAAGATAGACTCTGTTGTGTGCTTGTTTCCTTTGATTAGAGCTTGCTCTGGTATGCTAAACTTTTGCAAGTCCTTTACTGGTTCGATGAAAGCACCATCAATATCTGAGAGAAGCGAGGTAGGCTGGCTCTTGACACTACCTGCTGGTTTGTCAGCTACTACTGGCGGTTGACTCATTTGTGTGACAGGAGATGGAAAGATTGGACCACCAGGGAGGCTAAGGCCAAGAGCAGCTCTCTGTGCCCCTGTGAGCACCCCAGCCAGTTCTTCCACATGCTTCAACCCTTCTTGAGAGGCAACTACAAGAGTGGAAGGCGGTGCCTGTGGAATGGAGCTTACTGTGATGAGGTTAAGCTTTGGAAATGTAAACTCCTGTTGGCTTGTGCTTGCAGATGTGGACGCTCGTTGTGTTGGGAAATCCTTACGATAGTGATCCTTAGCTTCAAGGCAATGTCGGCAAGGAGGAGACCCTTCTGGTAAGGGAAATTTGCTCTGATAGTGTCCATACTCCCCGCACCTGTAGCACAAAATTGGCCTATTTGAGGGGCGAGGTGGTCTCTACCCTTGCTGCATGGGACCAGAGGTTGACGTGTAGAAGCTTTGGGGAACTGAAGGAGTACTAGCATGATAAAAGCTGGGAGATGCAAAGTTATTGTGCATACCTTGTTGGATAGGAGGTGTTGTCAGCAGAGGTGGCAACGGATTTTGATGGCCATAGGGTGAGACCATGTTCGATGCAGGTGCTAGCCCTTGTTGGAGAGAAGGACCTAGACTTTGTTGTATTTGCCGCAACCCTTTGATATAGTAGCAATCCTTGTCTTCGTGCCCAGATTTTTCGCAGAAGTGGGAATAAGCCCGAAGGGGATAGTCTTGTGGAGGATGCCCTGGAGAGCGACACGAGCTGCACCATACCATAGCCTTAGTCTCTTGTTGAGACCAAAGCTCTTCTAGCTCTCTCTTGATTTTATCAAAAGCCTCAAGATGTGGGGGTTTCTCTTGGCGAAGAGAGATATTTTTCTCTTCTTGAAGAGCGCGTTGTAGTTTTAGGGCTTCAAGTTCTCTCCGTAAATAAGTCAATGGATTAGCAGGACTTTCCGGACACACAGAGGAGGTCTCTATGTGAGGGGAGTTGTTGAATAGCTTGCTAGCCCCCTTCTATCCTAGTAGCAGCTGCGATGAACTCGTCCAAAGTGGCATCGGGCCGGAGACTGTCTCGGAGTTTTTGTTGAGAAGTTTTGGGAAGCGCCTTCTCCACCCACTTCTTCACCATGAATTCACCGGGTTGCTGAGGAAGCTTGGCAACCAGAGACTTGGTCTTAGTCATAAGCTCTGCAAAAGTCTCCTCTGGCTGGAGCACCATGTTGGCTAACTCATCCAACACCTTCTCCTCACTGGGCCTGAAAGCTGCACAGAACTGTTGCCTTAAGGCTACCCAAGTTGCAAACTGGTTGTACCATTTGTCTGCTAAGCCATCCAAGGTGGATGGAAAGAGTACCAAGTAGGCATCTTCCCTGTTAAGACCCCGACCCCTACAGAGAGATACAAATCTCCTTCCATGGTCGTCAGCATCTTCTGAAGAGAGTCCTTTGAATGTACGGAACTTGATGTTTACCTTAGCCAAAACGCTAGCCAACGGCTCCATGGCCCCTTGCTGAGCCTGTAGCTCAGTAGCCTGTAAGCAGAATAGGAGAGAGCTTTACTGGAGAAGGAGATCTCGAAGATGTGGAAGCGGATGAAGGAATGGGTGATGTATGTGGAGGGATAGGTGATGAGGTTGATGGACTTCTACTCGGTACCAAAGGTCATCTTCTGTTATACGACTTCAAAGGGCTCAGTAGTGCGCTTTGACGCTCGAGTGACTTCCTTGTATGTGTCATGCAGTGACAGCCAATCCAACCAACCTTCGGGCAAGAAAACCTTGAACTAGCTGAAGGCTGGTCTAGACTCTACTAGACCAGGCAAGTGACTAGACCGGGCTGGACCAGGGAGGAGGAGGACTAGACCAGGGTCGAGTAGGTCTAGACAATGACGAGGACAGGTTGGACCAGGGTGAGAGAGGACTAGACCAGTTGGACCAGGCCAAAGGGGAATAGGTGAGGCAAGGTAGACGAAGCTAGATAAACCTAACTAGCTTCAAGATTGCACCTCACAGAGTAAGATTTCTGTTGAGGTCCCACCGTGATCGCCAAAATGGGAGCACCTGTAGCGCCGATAATGTGTCGTGCTCTCTACAGTGGGTGGTCTTCAATGCAATGTGCGTGACAATCTCACTCAAATAGACTGAACAGAAAGGAAACAATAGACGTCAAAAGAGCTCACAAAGACACAACAGCAGACCAGAATTTATGACTCGACTCTCTCAAAGACTGATACAGACTCTGGCATGGCATCACACTCAGCTCCAGCCTAGGACTCACATGTACAATGGGGGTGTCGAGGCTCAGATGTGCAGGGATGGTGAAGTAGTGCTCTGTGCATAGACTCACTCTAGACAACTACGTATAAGATAATGTCACTGGCTCCAATGACTACTCATATGTACCACCATAAAGAGCCACCAACGGCTCATAAATGTCCAGTTAGCTAAGTCTATCTCCAAACTGTGTGGTGGCGGTGACTTGGCCACGATGTCCACTAGACCACCGTCGGTACCCTGCCACGTGTCACCCCCAGCCCAGAGGGTCCGTCCAGTGTGAACCAGACCAACTGTGACTAATTGTCCAATTGTCTGCCTGTTCCGTGAAGTGACACTGTAGCCCTGCTACACAACTGCATACCTCGAAATGTGATTGTAACTGTGTATATATGTGCTTAGATTAGATGGTAGAAAAGGACAGCTCACAAAGGTGCCGATCACACAATCTTACTTGAGCATTCAAAGGGCAAATGCCTATATATGTGCTTAGATGAAACGGTAGAAAAGAACACCTCACAAAGGTGCCAATCAAACAATCTTACTTGAGCATTCAAAGGGGAAACTAGTGGGGCCAATTGACAATTTGATACCAAAATGAGTGATAATGTGTACCCTGACAAAGATTGAGTTATATGACGTAAAATTTTCTTATTGTCATCTACAAGATCATTCAACATATCAATTCGTTTTGTACCAAGAAATATGCATTTTGAGGGGATAGCTATGGTCTGTACACAACTGAACCATTCAAAGCTTGTACATAGTTAATGTATTGTTAATCTAGAGACTAATTAAAGGCTCACTATACAAAGGATACGGTTGCAAAAATAAATTTCATTCATTAAGCATAAAGTGCCTCTATATATAAGTAAACACAAAGAGGTAGGCTATGCACACATAAGTCATGCATGCGGTTGCCCATGCAAAATTCAAAGGGTATGCTTTACACACGGCATGAGAGGAATTTCACACACATTGGTTAAGTCTACAAATGCTGCCACATAGGTGGAGGGTGTTCACATACACAAGGTGCAATATCAATTGATGTATATACAAAAGTCATGCCCCAATATAACTTCCAAACAAAAAGATTTACCAACCAAAGGTATTCCAAGATGCAGAATAAATGGAAAGCTAAGTTGAATTGAATTGTACATGGATTGCCAAATAAGGAGGCAAAAAATCACCAAAAGACACATCGCAGATGGATGTACACCAAAGCGAACTGTGGTGGAATGCAATCTGCCACACAAATATGCTAAGCGAATATGGACTCAAACAACCGACCAAAGTCAACGTCATCGAAGAAGGTATGTTAGATCATGGCTCATTTTTGAAGGGTGATCCTAATCATTCATTTGAAGGGTAAATTTTTACATATCCTTCATTAGGCTATATTTAGGCAAAAATTAGAAGGGCTACTCAAAGATTTTTCAATATTCTATCCTTTTTTCGAAAGGTAAAAATATTTTTGCCCTTCACTGAAGGATAAAAGTGCCTCCGAAGGGGGTCGAAGCCTTCAAAAATTAGTCATGTGTTAGATGGCCAAAGGACTGCAATCTATCCCACAGAAATGCAGACATTTGAGTCAAAGGTTTCTTTTGAGCAGTAAAGTCAATCAATAACGTACCCTTTATTAACACATGAATATGCAAATCCAAAATATTCCACCTTGCAAAGCGTTAAGGAGAGCATTACAAGGCATAAACATAGAGTTATGAACATAGGTTTGTCTCATCACACGAAATTAGTGCAAGAGGGTAAAATAAACCCGTCTAATGGATTTATAGGAGTCAAGTGATTATAGTAATGTAATATCAGGCGACAAGAAATTGCACTCAACGGACAGAGTTGGCCACCAAGTTGGACATTCAAGCTTTTGAGATGGGAGATACTGTAACTGTTGACACAACTTCCAAGGGATAGCAAGCCTTCGTTACTCCCTTGATTGGGAAGTTGAGGCTTCATGTCCAAAGCTACGTTGACAAAGAAGACTTTTTTTTAATCACTCCTCTCCAACATGAGGATATTATCCTAAGGGCACCATGGTTCAATTGCATGGCTGCCAACATGAAGTTCCCTGAAAGGAGAATCTATTTCACCCACATAGAAAAGAGCATATACATATATGCTAATGATTCGGGGAACACCATATTCCTAGTAAATATGCTTGCTTTTGATAAGTCAATGAAAAGCTCTATTTTTGTGTATATGATTTTTGTTAGAGAATTTGTAAATGATTATAATGTTTTCACAAGTAGCAATAAAGGGAATCAAGAGGAATTAGATTTTTCTAATTTCCTAAATGGATTCCAAGATGTTTTCATTGATGACATCCCTAGTGAGCTACCTCCAAAACGAGGGGATGATGACCATGCAATAGAGCTTCTACTAGGAAGATCACCGGCTAATAAACCTCCTTATTGAGCATCACAAACTCAACAAAAGGAAATCATGAGGCAATTGCATGAATTGGTGGAAAAAGGGATGTGAGGCCTAGCTTCTCTCCATTCTGTTCACCAGTACTTTTAGTGCGAAATAAATGTGGCACATATCACATGTGTGTCGACTATAGAGCACTAAATAGGATCACTATAAAAAAAAGATTTCCCGTGCCGCGGGTAGAAGATCTATTTGATAAGTTATAAGTTTTGGCCTAGAAAATGCCCTAGCCACGTTCAAACTCACGATGGAAAAAAATCTTCAAGCCACTCAAATTCTCTTGAGGATTACAATTGACACCTCCAGGTAATCTTTCAAGTTGTGAGAGAGAATAAGATTTTCATTAATCAAAAGAAAAGTAAATTTTTCCTACAAGAGATTCAATATTTAGGTTACATTATCTCTCAAGATGGTATCCGTATGGATCCATCAAAGTTGGAGGTAATAAAAGCATGGCCTAATCCAAGGAATCTACATGAGCTAAGAAGCTTTATTGGTATGTGTGCATACTATAGATGCTTCATAGCAAAATTCTCTCAAATAGCAGGACCATTGCATGACTTAATAAAGAAGAACGTTAAGTACTCATGGACTGCTAAAGAACAAAATGCTTTTGACAAGCTCAAAGAGAAGCTTATCTCTCAACCAGTCCTCATGCTTCTGGATATCTCAAAGCCATTTGAGGTCCAATGTGATGCTTGTGGTGATTGCCTTAGAGTAGTTTTGCTGCAAGAAGGGCATGCCATAGCATATGAGATCATTACAAGGCTTATATAAACATAGAGTTATGAACATAGGTTTGTCTCATCACACGAAATTAGTGCAAGAGGGTAAAATCAACCCGTCTAATGGATTTGTAGGAGTCAAGTGATTATAGTAATGTAATATCGGGTGACAAGAAATTGCATATAATAGTGCACTCAACGGACAACATTGATGCACCCATGGAGGTCAAGCATCAATAGATCACCAACAATAATTCCTCCAGTGAGATCACGATCATACAATTGATGAACCATATTTTTCACACAAAGACCAAAACCCAATAGGAACATCATATCACAATAAAGTCCCAAGGATAGAAAGGAAGGGTTTTTAATTGTCAACTTTGTAACAAGAACATATTGATAAACATATTAGGCATATTCCATTCCCTAAAAGATATTTGATGAGATCGTTTGTTATATGTATAACAAAAGTAAGCAAGTAGTTACACACTTTATCAAAGCAAGCACCAAAGTAAAGAGAGTGGACACAAAGTGAACTTGATTATTGAACTAGTGAAAATACTACATGAGAGCACTTATAAATATAGGGCTAGAGAAGGTAGTACAAGTTCATGCGAGTCCAAAATCACCTTCATATTAGCCCCTGCAGTGTGGGATCAACCCTAGAAGAGTGGACCCTAAATATGGTTGTATGTAAAACCTATTTGTCCTCTAATACACCTAGAACTAGGCACATGATAAACACATGACTATGAATTGGGATCCATGTAGACAAGTAGTGGTACATACCAAGAAGTATGTAACATTATGTTAAAGCCCACATAACCTAACAATCCTCTAGTCAACGTGCCCACCAACTAGAATTATGCGCCGAATTTAAGCCCCAAATTCAGTTCCACCCACATTCCTCTCTTCCTTAAATAGGAATTGACACCACAACCTCCCCTTTACAAGAGCCTTGAGCTAGCCACCAAGTGAAGTAGGCTTGCTTGTTGTTAGGGACCTAACAAGAAGATTTTATTTTTTGTTATGCAAGGCCTTAATACAATAGTGTACAAACCTAACCTTAGTATTTTATGAGGGAGGCTTAATCAAATGGTTAAGGGCTCATTTTGAGGCATGCATAAGAGCTATATGATTACGAAATTATTACACAACAAATAATGGCTTGAATTGGCAAGTACATTGTACAAAGAAATTGATCTCTCTCTCTCTCTCTCTCTCTCTCTCTCTCTCTCATTTCCCTAGTGCCCTATCTGGCATAGTTTACTAGCGTATTCGACTAGCGTATTTTTGTTAGGCGATGAAAATTGGCACATATCAACACCGACATGCAGGTTACACGGGGCTTTTCAGCCCGTTTACAAATAGATCCTCCAGGTTTCTAGACATTTACACACATCGCTTTTCTGGGGGTTTTGACAGTCATTTTGACAGCAGATTCTCTAGGGATAGACGTGTTGACAGATACATTTTTTGTGTGACCGAGCTCTTTTGAGAGCAGATATCTCCCAATAATCGCTTTTACTACATGTATCAGTTCTTGGCGCCTATTTGAGCGCAGTCACTCATGTATGTTGAGTTGCGGACACACCCCATTGTATTACGTGTGGAGCCATTTTTTGGCTATTTTGGTAGTTTTCTCGGTCGTTTTTTAGACACGGACTGTTTTCTGAGACTGTGGCTAGTCCTTTTGTGTTCGCTTTAGCCTTTGGAGGGTCAATAGCGTGAGGTTTTCTTTGAGCTGTGGTATGCTCGAATGTTGAGATACATTTGGTGATACAGGTAGCTGGAGTTTCCCTTTACGGTAGCCTAACCATAGGACATGTATCTATACAGTTCTTTGTGCTTTTTGACACCAAGTTGGATATTACACAACAATGGTTTTGAGCAATATATACCCAATGATTCTTCTTTTGAGTAGTTTATGTGTTTTTTAATTGAATCTTGACTCCTCATACAAAGGGAACTCTGTCGGATTTTTCCTGCAAGTTTGTTTTATGCGTTCTGAACACTTCTAAGTTCTAGCTATTCTTACACAGTGACTGTACTACATTTTGATTTTCGTTTTTGCTCTTGTTCAGGAAAACTTTGCTGAAATTGTCCCACGCAATTCACCATAATGTTTTTGGCTACATTCTCTTAATCATGGCTGCCACTAGTGATTTTGTAAGAATAGTACTACATCAAAAAGTTTGATGGCTTAAACTTTGTCATTTAGCGGCAGCGTATGCAAGATATTTTGATCAACAAAGGTTTGATAGCACCCTTACGTGCAAGAAGAGAGAATGCGTACACTAATGATGAGTGGGATGACTTGAATGATTGTCATAAAATATAATATCTAACTTTATCAAATGATTTTCTCATATTAAATTGATCACTTAATATGGGAAGATAAAAGGGGAACAAGAGTTAGTATATATATATGTGATTCTAAACCTATCTCAACAGGGCACCGAAAGAAGAAATAGTTGCATCTCAATAGGGGTCCAAAAGGAGACGGTCTACCAAAGACTCAATGTGCAATAAGTGCTTCTAGATTTACCTTAGCAAGGGACCAACATGAGAGATGGTGACATATCAAAAGTGGTCCAAATGGAGGTAGTCTATAAAAGAGCAACGTGCATCTAATGGAACTTAAAAGACCTTAGGGTTAGCTTCATTAAAAACCTCCAAAAGTTAGTGTTAAAAAGTCCTTTGACCTTACGCAAGCTAGGACTAACCTCGAGGTGGGAATCGTACCCAAGCATGAGGTGCTAAGGCGCTTAAAGTGGTTGTGGAAACCTTGCCCAAAGCTTGATGTGATTTTACGCTTAAATGACTAAGGTTTTTGAAATCTTGAATTCAAAGATAAATTCTCAAGTGGCATGAACGTCCATGCTTGATTGACTAAGGCTTGAAGTATTCAATTCAAAATAAATGACTTAAGAAGCATAAAAGACACATGCTTGCTGGATTGACTAAGTCCTTGCAGTAGTCAATTCAACCATATGAATTAATAAGCATAAAAGATACATGTTCAAATGATCCTCCACATGTGGCCCTCATGATGTTCTTGAATGCTATTGGTTAGGTTTTAAAGGGGTCCAATAAGAATTTAGATACATAAAAATAAATAATTAAGGTCTTTCTCTGAAAGAGAAAAAAGAGGACACGTCCAAATGAAATAATAAAATAATGAGAGAGAGAGAGAGAGAGAGAGAGAGAGAGAGAGAGAGAGAGAGAGAGAGAGAGACCAAGCATGAGAGGGGGGTATACTTTTCCACACACACAGACACATATTCTCTCATTGTGTGGAGTGCAAAGTGCAAGAGCTCCATCTCCTTCTCTAAGCTGGTTGAGAAGTGGAGAGCCTACACCAACACTCTTGGCTATGGAATGCAAATCCAACCAAGAGCCATGCTTCAATGCTTAACCTTACCATCTTCTTCATCTTCATTACTATGCTATTATGAAATGCTAAGCAAGAAGAGTGATGATAAGTGAGGAACTATTTCTTTCTACTATGGAATGTTTCTTCTTCCTCTTCCCTATCCTCATTCCCGGTAGCTCTCTCCACCTTCGAAGGTGTTTGAGACCTTGGGATTGAGGCTTGGGATAGTTAATGCTTTTTGCAAAGTTTATATTAAGATCATTATGCATGAAGCTTTCCATCTTCATAGCATCACCAAGGTCACAAAGAACACAAAGATTGTATTGTAACAAAGTCTCTCTTGATGGGAGAATCTATAATACAAACATCTTTTGGAGGGGGGACCGGCTCCAAATAAATCCGGTCCTCAACTATTATCATGTTCTCTAATACTCTCTCTTTTGCAAAATTATTGTTCATACCAAGTTAATTAAGTATTATGCTCATGTTTCTACCATCAATTAAGTTCACCCACTATGTTCTCAAAGTAACCTCACAAAAATGCTCACTCTAATTCTCTTAATTCCGCTACTCTCAAAGCTCATAGGCCATTCCCATTACATTGGTATCAGAGCATTTGGTTTCTCTTTTCTTGCTTAATAAGAGAGGTGCTTAAGTAGCCTATTAATGGTTGATTTTGTTAATTATATTAGGGTAAGTTGGACTGGGATCTATTATTCGATTTTATTGAGCCCACTATGTGGGATATGGTGCACACCTCGGGAGCTTTGTTCTTAATAATGGGATAGTTTTAAACTTGCCTACGGCTTTACCATTATTGAGCCATAAGAATTCCAAAAGGAGCTATTCCTCGGAAATTCTGCTATGTTAAACCCACTCCACTACTCTCTATAATTAACCAATTCGAGCCGTGGGTGTAGATACTTAAGTGCTTATTTTCAAAGGCTAAGAGGAGTTGGCCACCAACATGAAGTTCCTTGAAAGGAGAATCTATTTCACCCACATAGAAAAGAGCATATACATATATGCTAATGATTCGGGGAACACCATATTCCTAGTAAATATGCTTGCTTTTGATAAGTCAATGAAAAGCTCTATTTTTGTGTATATGATTTTTGTTAGAGAATTTGTAAATGATTATAATGTTTTCACAAGTAGCAATAAAGGGAATCAAGAGGAATTAGAGTTGTCTAATTTCCTAAATGGATTCCAAGATGTTTTCATTGATGACATCCCTAGTGAGCTACCTCCAAAACGAGGGGATGATGACCATGCAATAGAGCTTCTACTAGGAAGATCACCGGCTAATAAACCTCCTTATTGAGCTTCACAAACTCAACAAAAGGAAATCATGAGGCAATTGCATGAATTGGTGGAAAAAGGGATGTGAGGCCTAGCTTCTCTCCATTCTGTTCACCAGTACTTTTAGTGCGAAATAAATGTGGCACATATCACATGTGTGTCGACTATAGAGCACTAAATAGGATCACTATAAAAAAAAGATTTCCCGTGCCGCGGGTAGAAGATCTATTTGATAAGTTATAAGTTTTGGCCTAGAAAATACCCTAGCCACGTTCAAACTCACGATGGAAAAAAATCTTCAGGCCACTCAAATTCTCTTGAGGAGTACAATTGACACCTCCAGGTAATCTTTCAAGTTGTGAGAGAGAATAAGATTTTCATTAATCAAAAGAAAAGTAAATTTTTCCTACAAGAGATTCAATATTTAGGTTACATTATCTCTCAAGATGGTATCCGTATGGATCCATCAAAGTTGGAGGTAATAAAAGCATGGCCTAATCCAAGGAATCTACATGAGCTAAGAAGATTTATTGGTATGTGTGCATACTATAGATGCTTCATAGCAAAATTCTCTCAAATAGCAGGACCATTGCATGACTTAATAAAGAAGAACGTTAAGTACTCATGGACTGCTAAAGAACAAAATGCTTTTGACAAGCTCAAAGAGAAGCTTATCTTTCAACCAGTCCTCATGCTTCTGGATATCTCAAAGCCATTTGAGGTCCAATGTGATGCTTGTGGTGATTGCCTTAGAGTAGTTTTGCTGCAAGAAGGGCATGCCATAGCATATGAGATCATTACAAGGCTTATATAAACATAGAGTTATGAACATAGGTTTGTCTCATCACACGAAATTAGTACAAGAGGGTAAAATCAACCTGTCTAATGGATTTGTAGGAGTCAAGTGATTATAGTAATGTAATATCGGGCGACAAGAAATTGCATATAATAGTGCACTCAACGGACAACATTGATGCACCCATGGAGGTCAAGCATCAATAGATCACCAACAATAATTCCTCCAGTGAGATCACGATCATACAATTGATGAACCATATTTTGCACACAAAGACCAAAACCCAATAGGAACATCATATCACAATAAAGTCCCAAGGATAGAAAGGAAGGGTTTTTAATTGTCAACTTTGTAACAAGAACATATTGATAAACATATTAGGCATATTCCATGCCCTAAAAGATATTTGATGAGATCGTTTGTTATATGTATAACAAAAGTAAGCAAGTAGTTACACACTTTATCAAAGCAAGCACCAAAGTAAAGAGAGTGGACACAAAGTGAACTTGATTATTGAACTAGTGAAAATACTACATGAGAGCACTTATAAATATAGGGCTAGAGAAAGTAGTACAAGTTCATGCGAGTCCAAAATCACCTTCATATTAGCCCCTGCAGTGTGGGATCAACCCTAGAAGAGTGGACCCTAAATATGGTTGTATGTAAAACCTATTTGTCCTCTAATACACCTAGAACTAGGCACATGATAAACACATGACTATCAATCGGGATACATCTAGACAAGTAGTGGTACATACCAAGAAGTATGTAACATTATGTTAAAGCCCACATAACCTAACAATCCTCTAGTCAACGTGCCCACCAACTAGAATTATGCGCCGAATTTAAGCCCCAAATTCAGTTCCACCCACATTCCTCTCTTCCTTAAATAGGAATTGACACCACAACCTCCCCTTTACAAGAGCCCTGAGCTAGCCACCAAGTGAAGTAGGCTTGCTTGTTGTTAGGGACCTAACAAGAAGATTTTATTTTTTGTTATGCAAGGGCTTAATACAATAGTGTACACACGTATTTTATGAGGGAGGCTTAATCAAATGGTTAAGGCCTCATTTTGCGGCATGCATAAGAGCTATATGATTACGAAATTATTACACAACAAATAATGGCTTGAATTGGCAAGTACATTGTACAAAGAAATTGATCTCTCTCTCTCTCTCTCATTCTCTCATTTCCCTAGTGCCCTATCTGGCATAGTTTACATTGCTTCAGTGCCACGTCTCACATCGAGGGAAGTGGAAGCTAAGCCAAATAGGTGATATAGTGTATACCATCAACAAAGGGATAGATTTAAACATATAAAGGCGAGTACAATTTTGTTTTTAGCAAAAAACATGGTTTTATAGTTGGGAGAAATATGGGTGGTGTAATGTACGAATAGAAGCCAAAATACATTGGCGGTCATATGTGTGTGTGTGTGTGTGAGATGGAGAGAGAGAGAGAGAGAGAGAGAGAGAGAGAGAGAGAGGGGGGGGGATATGGAGTGGGAGGGGGGCAAAGAGAAAGAGGGTAGTGGGTAAGGAGGGGGCCAAAAATTGAGGGGAGGGGGAGGTGATGAGAGGGATATATGGTGCGTGTGTGTGTGCGCGCGCGTGTGTGTGTGTGCGCGCACACACACATTAAAATGTAAAAGCTAAGGAAAGGTGTTGGATTTCAAAATTGAGCAGGAAAGGAACAAAATTGAAAGGATTCAAAGGCAAGCAAGCCTTTCAATTGCAATAGTCTGACATCAGGGCAGTGTTGCACGGAAAATAGGGAATTTGAGGCCATTCAACGAGCAACAGAATCGGGCAGCAGGACCGGGAGCGCACACACAGGACCCACAGTCACCCTTGCTCGTTTCTCTGGCTCGACAGAACTGCAAAATCGTCAGCTTTGGCAGCATTTGACAGCGCAACAAGAAATCAATTTGTTTCTAAATTAAGCTCACACACAATAGTGTGTGCAAGAGATTGTTCTCGCCAAGCATCCCGACTCTCTGATTCCCTGCTCTCCCACATCGCCGAGCTTGACAGTATTTGAGATGTTGAGAGATAGGCAGCTGAGACTGAGCGAGAGTGTGCTTGAGAGCTTGAGAGACAACTAAGAGTGCAAGAGAGAGAGAGAGAGAGAGAGAGAGAGAGAGAGAGAGAGAGTGAAGGGTTTTCCGGATTTCTCGACATCGATGCTCCGATATCGACACCAATCTTAGGCATTAAGAGAGAGAGAGAGAGATCCGGCTCCCCGACTTTGACACCAACATCGGTAATTTTTTTGTTTTCGACAGCGACTTCAGAGTCTTGCACCGATTCGACTTGGTTCGACACAGATTTCGGCGACACTCTTTACACGGGCGGATTTTCGACATCCGGCCCCCATATCGACTGTTCCCTTGGACGAGTGCTTTCTCGCGCACGATCGTGCTTGCTACACGTACGAGTGAGGTGCTAATTCTACCATAGAGGAGTGACACCCGTAATCGGTACCGAGCGCACTGATCGTGCTCTACGGAATTGTTTCGACTCCGTGCACCTTTGACAGCTATTCGACTAGCGTATTTTTGTTAGGCGACGGAAATTGGCACATATCAACACCGACATGCAGGTTACACGGGGCTTTTCAGCCCGTTTAAAAACAGATCTTCCAGGTTTCTAGACATTTACACACATCGCTTTTTTAGGCGATTTTGGCAGTCGTTTTGACAGCAGATTCTCTGCAGATAGATGTGTGACAGATACATTTTTTTTGTGAGCGAGCTCTTTTGAGAGCAGATATCTCCCAATAATCACTTTTACTACATGTATCAGTTCTTGGCGCCTATTTGAGCGCAGTCACTCAGGTATGTTGAGTTGCGGAAACTCCCCATTGTTTACGTGTGGAGCCATTTTCTGGCTATTTTGGTAGTTTTCTCGGTCGTTTTTTAGACACGGACTGTTTTCTGAGACTGTGGATAGTCCTTTTGTGTTTGCTTTAGCCTTTGGAGGGTCAATAGCGTGAGGTTTTCTTTGAGCTGTGGTATGCTCGAATGTTGAGATACATTTGGTGATACAGGTAGCTGGAGTTTCCCTTTACGGTAGCCTAACCATAGGACATGTATCTATACGATTTTTTGTTCTTTTGACACCAAGTTGGATATTACACAACAATGGTTTTGAGCAATATATACCCAATGATTCTTCTTTTGAGTAGTTTATGTGTTTTTTAATTGAATCTTGACTCCTCATACAAAGGGAACTCTGTCGGATTTTTCCTGCCAGTTTGTTTTATGCGTTCTTAACACTTCTAAGTTCTAGCTATTCTTACACAGTGACTGTACTACATTTTGATTTTCGTTTTTGCTCTTGTTCAGGAAAGCTCTGCTGAAATTGTCCCACGCAATTCACCATAATGTTTTTGGCCAATCATGGCTGCCACTAGTGCTTCTGTAAGAATAGAATTACATCAAAAAGTTTGATGGCTCAAACTTTGTCATTTAGCGGCAGCGTATGCAAGATATTTTGATCAACAAAGGCTTGATAGCACCCTTGCGTGCAAGAAGAGAGAATGCGTACACTAATGATGAGTGGGATGACTTGAATGATTGTCATAAAATATAATATCTAACTTTATCAAATGATTTTCTCATATTAAATTGATCACTTAATATGGGAAGATAAAAGGGGAACAAGAGTTAGTATATATATATATATGTGATTCTAAACCTATTTCAACAGGGCACCGAAAGAAGAAATAGTTGCATCTCAATAGGGGTCCAAAAGGAGACAGTCTACCAAAGACTCAATGTGCAATAAGTGCTTCTAGATTTACCTCAGCAAGGGATCAACATGAGAGATGGTGACATATCAAAAGTGGTCCAAATGGAGGTAGTCTATCAAACATCAATGTGCATCTAATGGAACTTAAAAGACCTTAGGGTTAGCTTCATTAAAAACCTCCAAAAGTTAGTGTTAAAAAGTCCTTTGACCTTACGCAAGCTAGGACTAACCTCGAGGTGGAAATCGTACCCAAGCATGAGGTGCTAAGACGCTTAAAGTGGTTGTGGAAACCTTGCCCAAAGCTTGATGTGATTTTACGCTTACATGACTAAGGTTTTTGAAATCTTGAATTCAAAGATAAATTCTCAAGTGGCATGAACGTCCATGCTTTATTGACTAAGGCTTGATGTATTCAATTCAAATAAATGACTTAAGAAGCATAAAAGACACATGCTTGCTTGATTGACTAAGTCCTTGCAGTAGTCAATTCAACCATATGACTTAATAAGCATAAAAGACACATGTTCAAATGATCCTCCACATGTGGCCCTCATGATGTGCTTGAATGCTATTGGTTAGGTTTTAAAGGGGTTCAATAAGAATTTAGATACATAAAAATAAACAATTAAGTTCTTTCTCTCAAAGAGGAAAAAGAGGACACGTCCAAATGAAATAATAAAATAATACGAGAGAGAGAGAGAGAGAGAGAGAGAGAGAGAGAGAGAGAGAGAGAGAGAGAGAGAGAGAGAGAGAGAGAGAGAGACCAAGCATGAGAGGGGGGTATACTTTTCCACACACACAGACACATATTCTCTCATTGTGTGGAGTGCAAAGTGCAGGAGCTCCATCTCTTTCTCTAAGCTGGTTGAGAAGTGGAGAGCCTACACCAACACTCTTGGCTATGGAATGCAAATCCAACCAAGAGCCATGCTTCAATGCTTAACCTTACCATCTTCTTCATCTTCATTACTATGCTATTATGATATGCTAAGCAAGAAGAGTGATGATAAATGAGGAACTATTTCTTTCTCCTATGGAATGTTTCTTCTTCCTCTTCCCTACCCTCATCCCCGGTAGCTCTCTCCACCTTCGAAGGTGTTTGAGACCTTGGGATTGAGGCTTGGGATAGTTAATGCTTTTTGCAAAGTTCCTATTAAGGTTGTGATGCATGAAGCTTTCCATCTTCATAGCATCACCAAGGTCACAAAGAACACAAAGATTGTATTCTTACAAAGTCTCTCTTGATGGGAGAATCTATAATACAAACATCTTTTGGAGGGGGGACCGGCTCCAAATAAATCCGGTCCTCAACTATTGTCATGTTCTCTAATACTCTCTCTCTTGCAAAAGTATTGTTCATACCAAGTTAATTAAGTACTATGCTCATGTTGCTACCATCAATTAAGTTCACCCTCTATGTTTGTTATAGGGGTTATCTAAAAGCATTGCAATTACATTCTTCACCCACAACATCCATGAAACATGAAGATAACCTCCATAACAATGTTCAAAACGCTTTCAGGCTCATTTAGAATGTAAACAGAATTACAGGTAACACACAGGAAATATTCAGGGCATTAACCAACATCCTGCTTCATCTTCATCATCATTCCCGTGTTACAGAACAACATTTCGCCCCAACAAGGCGTCCAAAAATGAGAGTAGTTACAAGACAAAAGTCGCATCCCTTAAAACATGCCGTTTAAAGTTTCAGATATCAATCAGAACTCTGATTATTCATTCAGTTCCCTGAATGCATCCTGATCACTACAGTTTACTGATTGTCCATTACATAAATATCCTTCTTTACTAACTTAACTAGGTAACTTGTGGTCAAGGTCCCACCTTTTACACCTGGCACACCCGGTGGCATCAAAAAGTTACTTTTTGAGGACCTGAACCCACAGTTCCCTTGACTCTTTGCACTGCATCTTTATCCAGTTTTCTTAGCAATGTCTGCTAAGAACTCCTGGGTAGTCATCTCAGATTTCTTCACTATAATCTGCAACTTATTGTCAGTACACTCTGCAACAGCACTTTCATTTACTCCCTCCTCAGATACCTGATCCTCAAAGTTAAGTTTTGGTGGTTGAAAATCCTGCTTGACTGGACTGTCAGGATCAGTCTCCTCTTCAGGGCTCTGAACACTTTCCTCAGCAACATCTTCAACACTCTTCAGCTCCTCCGCATAGGTATGCTCAATCCCTGCAAACAAAACATTTAAATTTTTATTGTCAGGGGTTGTGTCCATCTCCTCACAGGGCTCCTCCTTATCCTCTTGCACTTTGAAATCTTCAGTGCTCTGATCAGCTTTCAACTGTTTCTTCAACAACAGATTATATTTTTCTTGCAAATCTGTATACCAAGTCTGCAGTAGCATATACTCCTCTTTGTTTTCCTCTTCAGCAAACTCTTTATAGGGCTTAGAAGACACCTCCAAAATTTTTTCCTTCATTTCAGCCCATATAGGTTCCAAATGCTTCTGCAGCTCCATCTTCATGGCGTCAACATCTGTCCCTGGCATAAAACAACCTTCAATTTCCAGCTCATCCTCTGCACACTCCTTAATCTTCTTTTCCACCTCTTTGCATGCTGAAACTCTTTCAAGTAAAACTTTATTTTCTGCTTCCAATGTCACATTCACAGTGGACAACACTTCAAGTTGTTGATGGAATATACTGTCCCATTCCATCATCCATTCTTTATATATCCTTGCACTGCTCTCCCTTCTATGAACCTGTTCACTGTAGAAGTTCACTTGCTTGAGAGCACACTCCAAGTCAGACTCTGTGGATCTCAACTTTCCCTTGATTGCATCCACCTCCTGATCAGACATTGTTTTATTTTTCATCTCAAACTTCAAATATGCAACTTCTTGCTTCAACTTTTGATTATCACTAATCAAAAGATTAGAGTTAATTTTTTGCTCTCCAACATAATCTCCAATCAGCTTCACAGATTCCAAGCATCTTGCATAAGGAATGTCCTCAAAATTACTATTAGCAGCCTGAAACCCCTATGACTGTTGTCCAACTGGTTCCTGATCTGCTTCTGAATCCATTTCTGCAACTTTTCTCTTTCTGATCCTAAGCACCTTTTTCATTGATTTGGAGCCTGATGGTGGCAAATCTGTTGGGTCAGGCTTCTTTAAATTTAGTGTATCCCTGCAAACTTCATGTGAATAACCTGCAGCCAGTAAGTCATCATAAATTTGTTTGACCCTGTCTAGTGCATCATCCTCCTTAATGTCCTCCCTTTTCTTCTTTCTTGTTTCAGAACTTCCTGCTGGGTGTCTGACAGTAGCCTGAACACTGGCAGTAGCCCCTTGAAGATGATCTGACTGTACATCCCGCTCTGACAAACTCCTTAGCACTGCGTTAATTGTGACATAACTGAAAATAGCTGTGATTAATGGACGAATCTTCGTGGACCTCTGAGTCTTCCTCTTATCTTTGCAAAAAACCTCCGAATGTAACCTGTCATACAACATATTTGCCCAACCAAAATTTCTGCCCTGCTCTGCCGCAGATATAATCGCATAGTTCTCCCTAGATACATATTCCAACTTGACCAACAGCAAAAATCTCTCGAGAAACCATTTGATTTGCAAAGCTCTATCCGGGTTAGTCACATTTTTAATCAAGTAGTATCCTCTTGTGCCCTCACACTTGCCAAATTCTCTATCCATAACCTGCTCCGATGCCCTGTCAACGTGATATTCTTCCCCTTGCTGCAAACCAAACACTTTGGACACTAACTCTGCAGATAAATACACTCCATAGCCAACCAATCCATTGTTCTCCACAAGATTGCTTACATGCATTCCAACTTCTGTCGTGTGCCTCCACCTACTCCAAGGCTACCTTGCATACTCCAACAAATTGATTGATTGCAGCCATTGTGCATGAAAGCCCTTCGAATGCGGAATTTCCACCTTAAAATCAATGAACTGATGCTCGATGGTAACGCGTTCTCCCTGCTATCTACTAATCAGTGACTGCATAAGAACCTCCACATCCTGATCAGTGCGAACATCCGCATCGGTGGAACTTGTAGACTTACAAGACCGATTGCTGGTACGTGTCTGCATTCTGGTAGCATTAAAGAAAGCTTGACTTCGAATGAAAGACTGCGTTTTGGTCGCCTGTGGTGAAAATGCTGCACTTATTTCCTTCACCTCTCCTCGCAAAGCACAAGTTAATGATATTGCGTGTAAAGTTTTCTCACACGTCGAAGTAATCAAATCACCCCCATTTGTATTAGTCATGATAGAAGGTCGGCAATCTATTGAAAAAATCCCAATTTGACTCAATTGACCATCGCTTGGTGGATTTCCTTGAAATAGTTTGAGTCTGAATCCATTAAAAGGTTTGGGGATCAAAGCTCCGTTTGCATCCTACAAAATATAAGTCGACCGCCCAATCACATGTGCAATCTGATAGGGCCCAACATATCTCAATTTAAGTTTGCTTGGTCGAAGACCCAATTTGTTGTTATACACCATCACCCAATCCTTTTCTATGAAAGTTTTGTATTTAATGTTCCTCTGCATCCACTCTTGACGACGTCTTTGCACAGCCTCCGCCATGTAAGCACTCAAAAGTCTATCTTCATCCAACTTCAAAAGTGCCTCCAATCTGTTTGGCAAAGACTCTTCATCTGACAACTTATGGTCAATAGCTATTCTCAAACTTTGCACAACAAACTCCATCGGGACAATAGCCTCCAATCCGTACACCAACCTAAAAGGTGTCTGACCTGTTGTCACTTTAAAAGCAGTACGATAGGCCCATAATGCAGAATCCAATTTAGTATCCCAATCCGTCCTGTTCTCCTCAACAATCTTCTTCAAAATCTTGATCAGGGTTTTGTTGGTACTCTCCGCTTGTCCGTTTGCTTGAGGATAGTAGACAATAGACTTCTTATGGATAATGAGGTGCAATTCAGTCAACTGTTTGATTACTTTGTTGATAAAATGCTTTCCCTGATCAGAAACCATTTCAATCGGGCATCCAAACCTGGTCATAATATTCTTGTACAAAAACTTTGCCACACTCGCTGCTGTATTATCCTTCAGAGCAACAGCTTCCACCCACTTCGTCGCATAATTTGTAGCAACCAAAATATATTTTTTTTGTGTGAACTTAGCAGGAGGATTAATGGGTCCCATAAAATCTAAACCCCATAAATTAATGGGTCCCATTAATTTTATGGGATTAATGGGTCCCATAAAATCTAAACCCCATTTTTGAAATGGTTCCAAAGCCAACACTGGTTGCAATGGCATCCGATCAGCCCCCAAAGGTCTTCCATCTCTTTGGCACACCAAACATTGCCTGCAATAATGATAACAATCCCTGAAGACAGTCGGCCACCACAATCCAGCTTGCAAAAATTTTCTAGTAGTCAATTCTGAAGAAAATGTCCTCCAGCATTCCCCAAATGAGCTTCTGCAATAACTACAGCTGTTTCATGATTCTGTACACATCTCCGAAGTATCTGATCAATCCCTTGTTTATACAACACTCCTGCAATAACTGTGAATGGTCTGCTTCTTAACACAAGTTTCTGCCTTCTTTCAGAACTCATCTCTTCTGGAAATAACCCTTCAGTTAAAAACTGCAGAATATTATCATACCAGTCCACTGTCAGAAAGCCAACAATTGCCTGAAACAGTCCTGCATCTGGAAACTCATCAATTTCAGTGGGCAACTCTCCATTTTCAATTCTGCTTAGATAATCAGCAATGGCATGTTCTTTTCCCGGTGTATGCACCACACTGTAATCAAATTCTTGAAGTAAAAGAATCCATCTCGCAAGTCTGCCTGACAACTGCGATTTCTTCACCAAGTAAATCAAAGCTTGATGATCCACATGAAACATAACTTTGTTTGCAAGAAAATAATGGTGAAACTTCTTGAGAGCATAGACTATGCCCAAGCCTTCTCTTTCTGTAACTGCATAATTCCGTTCCGCATCTGACAGCACCCTGCTAGCATAATACACGGGTCTAAACCAACCTTTTTTGGATTCTTGCATCAATACTGCTCCAATAGCAATATGACTTGCATCCACAAAAATATGAAAAGGCTTCTCCCAATCAGGAGATATCAAAATTGGAGCAACCACTAACATCTTCTTCAACAATTCAAAAGCTCTCTGCTGATCAGGACCCCAACTGAATACTGCATCCTTCCTTGTTAATTGTGTAAGAGGAACACACACATAAGCCAAATACCTGAGAAATCGGTTGTGCCACTTGACTTGCCCCAAGAATCTCATTAACTGCTTCAAATTTTTCGGAACTGGTGCCTTCAGGAAAACTTCCACCTTCCTGGGGTCAATTGCTATCCCTTCTTTTGAAACAATGTGTCCCAAAAGAATTCCAGAACCAACAGCAAATGCACATTTCTCAGGGTTAAGAGAAAGATGAGCTTCTCTACATTTCTCCAAACAAAGCCTCAAATGCTTCAAATGATCCTCTTTTTTGCCAAAAACACTGAAATCATCCAGAAATACCTTCATAAAAGTTGAGGAAGGGTGCAAATATAGCCTGGACCCACTTCTAAAAGCTAGGTGGAGCATTCTTCAAACCAAACCCGATCACATTATAAGCAAAAACTCCCCATTCAATAATAAATGCTATCTTGTCCCTGTCTTCAGGCACCATACGGATCTGATTGTAGCCACTGAAGCCATCCAAAAAACTATACATCTCATGTCCAGCCACTGAATCCAACATTGTATCGCAGTAAGGTAACGGAAAAGGATTTGTAATTGTTGCAGCATTCAATTTTCTCCAATCTACACAAACTCTGATCTTGCCATTCTTTTTCGGGACAACCACAATAGGAGATAACCATGTCACTTTTGTCAACTGGATATATGAATCCCACAACAAGTAGCTTATCTATCTCCTCCTTCACTTGTTTCGCATAAGTTGGATTCAAACGATACCGTTGCTGAATAATGGGTATTGCATCAGCCTTGAGATTGATTTTATGCTCACAAAATGATGGATCCACTCCCTTCAGATCACTGTAATGCCATGCAAAAACATCCTTGTATTCCGCCAATAAAACTTGTAGTACGAAACTCCTGATCCAAATTCACAATGACTTTGATTATTTTTGGATCCATTTCTGTACCAAGATTCATGTCTTCCAAATCATCTTGCTTTACCCTTGAACTTTGGGACAAATAATGCTCAAAATCCTTTTCAGCTTTCATTTCTGCATGTTTTTGCTCCTCTTCCAGCTTCAGGGCAGTATCCACCTTCTGACTGCTATCTGATTTCTTTCTGATTTTAACCTGTGGATCCCTGACATACTGCTCTGCAATATGCTGCACATCCACCTCAAAGATTGGAATAACTGATGCATTAATCCTCAAAAACTCTTGCGGTTCATCTTCCTCCACTTCAGTTGCCATATTAATACTCTCTGCATGTAACGGTCTGCAATTAGGTGGTAAAACTTCATTAGCAACCATCTTCATTCGAACTTTCTTCTTTCCTTGCTTTAACACAATACTATCAGCTCCCAAATGTTGCTTCACTTTGGCCGCCCTTAGCCAAGGTCGTCCTAGAATCATAGGATAGCTTTGAGTCGATGCCTCCAACCTGAGCACCACAAAATTAACAGGGAATTGAAGACCTCCTATCTCAATTCGTTTATTTCGAACAATTTCTAATGGCTGAACTCGCCCGATCTGCCATCTTGACTTGAAAAGGAGCCGGGTCCCATTTCACAATTCCAAGTTGCTTGCAAGTAGCTTCAGGTAGCACATTTACTCTTGATCCTCCATCAACAAGTCCTCGAGACATAAAACATTGCTCCATAGTCACACC
This sequence comes from Adiantum capillus-veneris, assembly GCF_014529385.1. NCBI lineage: Eukaryota > Viridiplantae > Streptophyta > Polypodiopsida > Polypodiales > Pteridaceae > Adiantum > Adiantum capillus-veneris. The sequence goes on along the minus strand of NC_140942.1, from coordinate 142,060,632 downwards.
AATCACTGGCACTTTATAATCCACATCAGCAGGTTCATTAGAGATAACTTAAGCCTCTTGACTCAAAATTTCTTCTCCCCAAGATTTCTTCTGCTCCACAGAGAATCCATACTCTTGAGCTAGCCTTTGCATAAACTGATGGGCAAAATTGGGAACCAAGCTTAATATTTGCCTCAAACTCAGTTGATTTGGAGCATCCATTAAAGTTTCAAAGAATTCATCTGTCAAAGTAATCGTCGCCTTTGCAGGTACAAAATGGCTTTGTTCAGGAGCTTGGCAGGAACCTGAATCTTGTCCAATCACATCTGTTTTCTGAACCGTGTCCGCTTGCTTCTGGACCTTGGGACCGCCTTGTTTTTGCTGTACCCTGTTAATTTCTTTCATCACTCCTTTTCTTACTTGATCCTGTTCTCCCCAATTAATAGGGTATTTTTCCTTTCCTTTCTCACTCTGTTTTGTTGTCTCTCCTTTTACTCCCGATCTTGTCACCACCATTGACTCAGGTGCTTTATCCTTTTGGTATGTATTATTTGCATTCACACACTTTGTACAGTCACATTGAAAATGATGAACATCATATACCTGACCTTCCCGTGGAATTTTTGCTTGCAGATTGCTATCAGAACTCCGTTCAGGTATTGCTTCATTCATCCATTTCTTTGATGTCCCCACATCCATTTCCTCCAAAATCACTGCATTCAGCTACCCAGGAGGTTGTTGTGAAGGCTCCGCTTTATTGGGGTATCGAATAATTGGAATACCTCTTTTGGTACGATGTTTGCACCACAAAGAGCAATCAGGACCCTGTCTGTGCAATGAAACTCCACAATAAGTACATGGGGAATTTGCATCAATTGCCTGAAAATTCTGATTTCCCTGATTCATCCAACCGCCTTAGTTTCTAAATCTTTGGTTTTGTCCTCTATTATTCCAGTTCCTAAAATTAATCGGCCTTGGTTGATTGCCACCTGTGCCCACTTCATTCACTGCCGGTGCTTGCATTTTTTTCTTCACATGCTCGGGTATCCATCCTCTAAAATTAGGGTTATACCAACACCTATCATCCAAATGTCCAAATATCTGACAAATTGTACAATAAGGCCTTTCTGGCATCCCCAACTTTGTCAAACCCATAGTTTTCAATTGGGCAGAAATCCGTCGATCAATTTCATCCTGTTCAGCATCAACTTTGTCCTTTCCTTTTCTTTTCTTTGCTTTATCTTTCTCCTTCTTGGAGTCCTTCTTCTTCTGTTTCTTAATCTTCTTCTTTTTCTTCTTTGGCTCTGACCAATCATTGTCCTCATCATCAGAATCCTGTTCTGATTCTGACTCATCATCGTTAGAGGAGTCATCAGTCTCATCCTCTTCCTGATCACTGTCTGAATTTGAATCATCCTTCTTGGATGTCTTCTTTTTCTTATCTAGACTTTCGTATCTCCGCTCTGCTCCAGTAGCTGCTTCTACCAACTCATTAAAGTCAGCTTCCCCTGCAATTACTCCTCGTCCTGCCACCGAACTCCTTAGTTCAGAATTCAGTCCACGACAGAAATAATCACCCATCTGTTCCCAAGATGGTCTCTGAGCAGGAAGAAGTCGATTGTTTAGATTTTTGAATTTCTGAGCATAGTCTTCCACTAATAATTTTTTCTGCTTCATCTTTCTGATCTTAATCAGGACATCTTCAGGTGTCTTCTCGGTTCAAAATCGTGTCAGGAACCTGTTCTGCAGATTTGCATAATCCGCAAATGCATTGATTCCATACTGCATAAACCACGTCATGGCCTTCCCTTCGAGGGTAGCAGCAAAATGCTCTTTTTTGGTATCATCATTGTGAAGTCCAGGTTTCTAGACATTTACACACATCGCTTTTTTAGGCGATTTTGGCAGTCGTTTTGACAGCAGATTCTCTGCGGACAGATGTGTGACAGATACATTTTTTGTGTGGGCGAGCTCTTTTGAGAGCAGATATCTCCCAATAATCACTTTTACTACACGCATTAGTTCTTGGCGTCTATTTGAGCGCAGTCACTCATGTATGTTGAGTTGCGGAAACTCTCCATTGTATTACGTGTGGAGCCATTTTCTGGCTATTTTGGTAGTTTTCTCGGTCGTTTTTTAGACACGGACTGTTTTCTGAGACTGTGGCTAGTCCTTTTGTGTTTGCTTTAGCCTTTGGAGGGTCAATAGCGTGAGGTTTTCTTTGAGCTGTGGTATGCTCGAATGTTGAGATACATTTGGTGATACAGGTAGTTGGAGTTTCCCTTTACGGTAGCCTAACCATAGGACATGTATCTATACGGTTTTTTGTGCCTTTGACACCAAGTTGGATATTACACAACAATGGTTTTGAGCAATATATACCCAATGATTCTTCTTTGGAGTAGTTTATGTGTTTTTTAATTGAATCTTGACTCCTCATACAAAGGGAACTCTGTCGGATTTTTCCTGCCAGTTTGTTTTATGCGTTCTTAACACTTCTAAGTTCTAGCTATTCTTACACAGTGACTGTACTACATTTTGATTTTCGTTTTTGCTCTTGTTCAGGAAAGCTCTGCTGAAATTGTCCCACGCAATTCACCATAATGTTTTTGGCCAATCATGGCTGCCACTAGTGCTTCTGTAAGAATAGAATTACATCAAAAAGTTTGATGGCTCAAACTTTGTCATTTAGCGGCAGCGTATGCAAGATATTTTGATCAACAAAGGCTTGATAGCACCCTTGCGTGCAAGAAGAGAGAATGCGTACACTAATGATGAGTGGGATGACTTGAATGATTGTCATAAAATATAATATCTAACTTTATCAAATGATTTTCTCATATTAAATTGATCACTTAATATGGGAAGATAAAAGGGGAACAAGAGTTAGTATATATATATATGTGATTCTAAACCTATTTCAACAGGGCACCGAAAGAAGAAATAGTTGCATCTCAATAGGGGTCCAAAAGGAAACAGTCTACCAAAGGCTCAATGTGCAATAAGTGCTTCTAGATTTACCTCAGCAAGGGACCAACATGAGAGATGGTGACATATCAAAAGTGGTCCAAATGGAGGTAGTCTATCAAACATCAATGTGCATCTAATGGAACTTAAAAGACCTTAGGGTTAGCTTCATTAAAAACCTCCAAAAGTTAGTGTTAAAAAGTCCTTTGACCTTACGCAAGCTAGGACTAACCTCGAGGTGGGAATCGTACCCAAGCATGAGGTGCTAAGACGCTTAAAGTGGTTGTGGAAACCTTGCCCAAAGCTTGATGTGATTTTACGCTTACATGACTAAGGTTTTTGAAATCTTGAATTCAAAGATAAATTCTCAAGTGGCATGAGCATCCATGCTTTATTGACTAAGGCTTGATGTATTCAATTCAAATAAATGACTTAAGAAGCATAAAAGACACATGCTTGCTTGATTGACTAAGTCCTTGCAGTAGTCAATTCAACCATATGACTTAATAAGCATAAAAGACACTTGTTCAAATGATCCTCCACATGTGGCCCTCATGATGTGCTTGAATGCTATTGGTTAGGTTTTAAAGGGGTTCAATAAGAATTTAGATACATAAAAATAAACAATTAAGTTCTTTCTCTCAAAGAGGAAAAAGAGGACACGTCCAAATGAAATAATAAAATAATACGAGAGAGAGAGAGAGAGAGAGAGAGAGAGAGAGAGAGACCAAGCATGAGAGGGGGGTATACTTTTCCACACACACAGACACATATTCTCTCATTGTGTGGAGTGCAAAGTGCAGGAGCTCCATCTCTTTCTCTAAGCTGGTTGAGAAGTGGAGAGCCTACACCAACACTCTTGGCTATGGAATGCAAATCCAACCAAGAGCCATGCTTCAATGCTTAACCTTACCATCTTCTTCATCTTCATTACTATGCTATTATGATATGCTAAGCAAGAAGAGTGATGATAAATGAGGAACTATTTCTTTCTCCTATGGAATGTTTCTTCTTCCTCTTCCCTACCCTCATCCCCGGTAGCTCTCTCCACCTTCGAAGGTGTTTGAGACCTTGGGATTGAGGCTTGGGATAGTTAATGCTTTTTGCAAAGTTCCTATTAAGGTCGTGATGCATGAAGCTTTCCATCTTCATAGCATCACCAAGGTCACAAAGAACACAAAGATTGTATTGTAACAAAGTCTCTCTTGATGGGAGAATCTATAATACAAACATCTTCTGGAGGGGGGACCGGCTCCAAATAAATCCGGTCCTCAACTATTGTCATGTTCTCTAATACTCTCTCTCTTGCAAAAGTATTGTTCATACCAAGTTAATTAAGTACTATGCTCATGTTGCTACCATCAATTAAGTTCACCCTCTATGTTTGTTATAGGGGTTATCTAAAAGCATTGCAATTACATTCTTCACCCACAACATCCATGAAACATGAAGATAACCTCCATAACAATGTTCAAAACGCTTTCAGGCTCATTTAGAATGTAAACAGAATTACAGGTAACACACAGGAAATATTCAGGGCATTAACCAACATCCTGCTTCATCTTCCTCATCATTCCCGTGTTACAGAACAACATTTTGCCCCAACAAGGCGTCCAAAAATGAGAGTAGTTACAAGACAAAAGTCGCATCCCTTAAAACATGCCGTTTAAAGTTTCAGACATCAATCAGAACTCTGATTATTCCATCAGTTCCCTGAATGCATCCTGATCACTACAGTTTACTGATTGCCCATTACATAAATATCCTTCTTTACTAACTTAACTAGGTAACTTGTGGTCAAGGTTCCCCCTTTTACAATGTTCTCAAAGTAACCTCACAAAAATGCTCACTCTAATATTCTTAATTCCGCTACTCTCAAAGTTCATAGGACATTCCCATTACATTGGTATCAGAGCATTTGGTTTCTCTTTTCTTGCTTAATAAGAGAGGTGCTTAAGTAGCCTTTTAATGGTTGATTTTGTTAATTATATTAGGGTAAGTGGGACTCAGATCTATTATCGATTTTATTGAGCCCACTATGTGGGATATGGTGCACACCTCGGGAGCTTTGTTCTTAATAATGGGATAGTTTTAAACTTGCCTACGGCTTTACCATTATTGAGCCATAAGAATTCCAAAAGGAGCTATCCCTCAGCAATTCTGCTATGTTAAACCCACTCCACTACTCTCTATAATTAACCAATTCGAACCGTGGGTGTAGATACTTAAGTTCTTATTTTCGAAGGCTAAGAGGAGTAGCAACTAAGGTTTTGAATTGCCAAAGAATACACTAAGTAAACACATAAGTATAATTAGCATGGCTGACAATAACCAAGAGAGTAAAATGATAACTTTGATTTTGCACATGAAGGTGCTACTGATGATGCCCCTATGTTTATCAATTATCTTGTTACTAGGATGCATCAAGCTATGGGCAACCCTACTTTGCAAGCCGGAGTTACCCAATAACTTCATGCTTATGGGATTTCACTTCCTCTCCAAGAGGAGAGAGAGTTTAAGAGGACTATTTATGAGACTCCCAAAAGAAGACTCTTTCCCATAAGAGAGGAGGAATCTAAAAAACGAGAAAGAAGTGAATCCTTAAGTTCCTCTAAAGATGTGGCTCCGTGAATACGGCAGTCTAGACTATCGCCAACTCCTCCCAAGAGGAAACGATCAACCCATAGTCCTTCTCCTTGTCACTCCGAGAGGGAAGAGAGGAAACAAAGGAAGAAAAAGGCAAGAAAGAGGTCACCCTCTTCTCCTTCTTCTTCACCTCCCTCCTCTTTCGACGAAAGAAATAGTTATTCTCTTAGATAATACAAGAGGAGAGGACATTGAAAAACTTATCCAGTATGGTGAAGGTCCCAAAAGCTCAAGAAGTTCAAAGAGGGATGAAAGAGTATCTCTTTTCTCACCTATGTGATGGCACCTTTGGGGCCACAAACAAATTATTGGCCTTCATCCAATGATTTGATGCGGAGATGAGAGCTTAACGGAGTCCTCCAAGCTAGACCATGTAGCTATACACTTCCAAAAATCTACTCGTCAATGGTGGAATAGGCTAGCCTTCGTGGCAATGGCGAGGCCCCAAAGAATGGAAAACTGTACGAGTTTTCATCATGAAGCAATTCCTTGTTGCAAGCGATGCCAAGGACAAAGTGCTCACCGAATGGCGAAGTTTGAAGCTGATCTTCAATGAATCTATCCACAAATATGTAGACAAGTTTTGGGATTTACATCTCAAAGGTACAGTCTTTCAAAGGATAGACTTCGCTGAACAAAAGAAACAATTTTGTGTGGTATTACCTAAAGAAATGTCCGAGCATGTCAACTCACAATGGCCTAGCACTATCACCGAAGTAATCCACCACACTAGGGTTGCTTCAAGGATCAATTTCCAACAAGGGGCGAGAAGAAACTTCAAACCCATGGAAAACAAGGATCTAAATGAAGCTAAGGGAAAGAGCAATGCTCACAACTCTTTCCAAGGCAACACCAATACCAACAACAACAAGGCCAAGGAGAAAGGAGCTTACAAAGGTAAAAATAAGCTCTCTCCCAAGGAATTAGAGGTTTTTTTTTGTAAAGACCATAAATGTTTTAAGTGTTGCCCCAAAAGAAATGTTTGCAATGACACTCCTAGAGATTCCATGGTTAAAGCTCCAAAATAGGATACTCATTGCAAAGGCTCATTCTGCAAAGCATCCTGCAACCCACAAGCAAAAGAGACTCGCCTGCTCTCTCGCTCTCTACCTAGCTGCATGATGGGGGAAAGCAAGGGAGCATGATGCCTTCATCTTGTTTGACCCCGGCTCTACTCATAACTTCTTATCAACGGAGTTGGCCACCAAGTTGGACATTCAAGCTTTTGAGATGGGAGATACTGTAACTATTGACACAACTTCCAAGGGATAGCAAGCCTTCGTTACTCCCTTGATTGGGAAGTTGAGGCTTCATGTCCAAAGCTACGTCGACAAAGAAGACTTTTTTTTAATCTCTCCTCTCCAACATGAGGATGTTATCCTAAGGGCACCATGGTTAAATTGCATGGCTGCCAACATGAAGTTCCCTGAAAGGAAAATCTATTTCACCTACATAGAAAAGAGCATATACATATATGCTAATGATTCGGGGAACACCATATTCCTAGTAAATATGCTTGCTTTTGATAAGTCAATGAAAAGCTCTACTTTTGTGTATATGATTTTTGTTAGAGAATTTGTAAATGATTATAATGTTTTCACAAGTAGCAATAAAGGGAATCAAGAGGAATTAGAGTTGTCTAATTTCCTAAATGGATTCCAAGATGTTTTCATTGATGACATCCCTAGTGAGCTACCTCCAAAACGAGGGGATGATGACCATGCAATAGAGCTTCTACTAGGAAGATCACCGGCTAATAAACCTCCTTATTGAGCTTCACAAACTCAACAAAAGGAAATCATGAGGCAATTGCATGAATTGGTGGAAAAAGGGATGTGAGGCCTAGCTCCTCTCCATTCTGTTCACCAGTACTTTTAGTGCGAAATAAATGTGGCACATATCACATGTGTGTCGACTATAGAGCACTAAATAGGATCACTATAAAAAAAAGATTTCCTGTGCCGCGGGTAGAAGATCTATTTGATAAGTTATAAGTTTTGGCCTGGAAAATGCCCTAGCCACGTTCAAACTCACGATGGAAAAAAATCTTCAGGCCACTCAAATTCTCTTGAGGAGTACAATTGACACCTCCAGGTAATCTTTCAAGTTGTGAGAGAGAATAAGATTTTCATTAATCAAAAGAAAAGTAAATTTTTCCTACAAGAGATTCAATATTTAGGTTACATTATCTCTCAAGATGGTATCCGTATGGATCCATCAAAGTTGGAGGTAATAACAGCATGGCCTAATCCAAGGAATCTACATGAGCTGAGAAGCTTTATTGGTATGTGTGCATACTATAGATGCTTCATAGCAAAATTCTCTCAAATAGCAGGACCATTGCATGACTTAATAAAGAATAACGTTAAGTACTCATGGACTGCTAAAGAACAAAATGCTTTTGACAAGCTCAAAGAGAAGCTTATCTCTCAACTAGTCCTCATGCTTCTGGATATCTCAAAGCCATTTGAGGTCCAATGTGATGCTTGTGGTGATTGCCTTAGAGTAGTTTTGCTGCAAGAAGGGCATGCCATAGCATATGAGAGCCAAAGGCGCAATGTCGATGAATGGGTGTTGGGCATATACGAAAAAGAGCTTTTAGCTGTTCTACATGCCCTAGAGACATGGAAGCACTATCTCTTGGGGGCTCCATTCATCCTACGAATGGATCACAAAGCCTCAAGAACTTCATGACGCAAACCAAGCTCTTCGACAAACAAATGAGGTGGGAAAATTTTCTTTCGCAATTTAAATTTCATATTTCTCACATTGCTGGCAAGCACAATCAAGTGGTAGATGCACTTTCACAACAGCCAAGGGTAAATGTGGTGTCTATAGCAACTCACAATGATCTATCTTTTATGATAGATGAGTATGCTACTGACGAAGACTTTAAGTAGGTAATTACAGCCTTTGCATTAGGGAAGAAAAAAAAAAGAACCATTCACCTTGAAGGATGGTTATCTTCCAAACGGCAATAGGCTATGTGTTACTCACCAATAAAATAAGAAAGTCATGCATGAATCCTATGCTTCTCCTTATGAGGAGCAAAGAGGGATTCCATAATCTACTCTTCAAGGAGTAGAAATGTATTTCTATTGGTCTACCACGAAATGCGTGGTATACCAAAAATTGAAATTTGATCGAGGGAAGAAAATTGGGTTGTTTCAGTCGACATGCTTAGCAAGAAAACACACTCTATGCCTGTCAAAGAGACTATTAAGGCACATCAAACGGTAACCCTCTCTTGATCTCAAATTTTCAAGTATCATGGCTTACCAACATCCATAGTGTCGGACAAAGATCCTAGAATGACCAGTAATTTCTAGAAGGGTCTCTTTGAAAATCTACGAAGTTGATTAAATTTCTCTCTTGGCCTATTATCCACAAACGGATGACCAAATTGAAATAACTAATCTAATGATTCTTGAATCTACTAAAAGCCTATGTCATGGAAGTAGATTAACGTTCTCAATGAGAGAAGTACCTACTTCTTATAGAGTATGCATACAATGAAATTGTACATACTTCTATGGGGAAAGCACCTTTCGAGGTTAAAGAGGGAAGATCCAAAAGTCCCCTACTACTTAAGGTATATGGGAAGATCTTCACTGCTGATAAATGTATCCGAGACTTACAAGAATATTTTCCAAAGAGTAAAAAGGGTTATATCCATCTTACAGCAAAGGCAAAAAGGGCTGCTGCTAATAAGCACAGAGGAGCCCTAGCCTTTAAGAAAAATGATTGGGTCTTGCTAAAGTTTCTCAAGGCTCATCTAAGGCATGTGTTACCATATACATGTGGTAGTGATGTGTGTGAACACACTAGGACCGTCGGGGCATTTTTTCCCTCTTTAGGAGGTTTTTTCCCCCGTGCATTGTATATACGCCCATCACTCTAGAGCTATCTATCTTTCCATTTCACACCAAGTAATACACTCTCTATTGTGTGCCTTGAGCTTCCTTCATCTTCTCCAAGCTGTGTGTGTTTCTCTGCAACCCTAATTCCAACAATTGGTATTAGAGCAGGTTGCGTTCTCCCGGGCTTAGTCGCCAGTTGCTCCAGTACACGCGTGCTCACTTTCTCCAATTTTTGTGAGCTTTGGAGAGCGTTCGCCGCAGGTCGACAAATACTTTGAGAGGATCGTTGAGCTCGGTCTGCTCAGATTTTTGATTTGGGCTCATTTCGGCCTCCGTTTCCACAACAGGCAGTACTACACATGCTATTTCGTCATTTTGTGCAGAATTTCTGTCAGTGCCGTTTTCTACATAATAGGTTCCTTACAGTCTTCTAAGGTTTGTGCTATATAGCACGTGTTGTTCCCACTCCATTTCTCCTATTTTTGGGCAGTTTTCACATCAGGTGTAGCCTTTACCATGGCTGACAACAACAACAACACAGATGTGTTCAAGATGTTTTCTGCTGAGGACAGGTTGGATGGGGACAACTACCCTATGTGGGCTTATATGATGCAACATGTCCTTGTGTCCAAGGGCGTCTGGAACATTGTGCAGGGCATTGATGTACGTCTTGGTTCTGAAGATGTAGGCGATGTTGAGGATGTTGCAGGTCTTAATGCAAGGATTACTGCTCTTAGAGTTGTTTTGCCTACGACAGAACAAGCTCGTTGGGATGTAAAGGATGCGCAGGCTCATGCATTGATTGCGTTGTTGGTGAAGCACGCACCATTGTTCCTCACATCCGTTCAGCAAAATCTGCAAAACAGGCTTGGGATATTCTAGCAGGTCTTTATGCAAGCCGCAATGAGGCTAAAATTGCTTTGCTACGAAAAGAGCTCGAGTCGAAGATTATGCATGAGGAAGATGATATGGACACTTTCCTTGCTAGTGTCAAGGATATCAATGAGCAACTTATTTCTGCAGGAGAAGTCATTTCAGATAGTTCCCTTGTGCAAACTGTTCTTGATGCCTTACGAGATTCTTACCAGACTTTTGCTAGTACTTGGAGACTTATGACCCAAGGAAATCCAAAAGTTGTCAAGTTTGATGCATCATGCACATTTCTGTTGCAAGAGTCACTTTCTAGAAAAAACAGGACTAGGTAGCGTGCAGTTGAACATGCTTTTATTGCTTCTCAAAGAAAGGGTGGTAACAGCAATGCAGCCACATCTTATGGTTCTGCTTTGAGTGGCAAAAATACTGTTCCTAATGCTTCTGCTGGCAACACTTCGTCTGGAAATTCTGGTGATAAGGGCAAAAAGAAGATGCGTTGCCATTATTGTAAAGCTAATGATCACTTGATCAAGCAGTGTCCTAAGTTGAAGGCAAAAGAGGCTAAGAAGAAAGAGGGTGGTTCCACTGCAAATGATGGTTCCACTACAAATGCAGCCATTGTTGAGTCTTCTGTGAAAGAAGACTGTGATGCTGATGTTGATGCAGAATAGGTTTTTAGCACAGAGTGCACTTACAATCCTGCTGTCCATGATGCATGCTTGTCAGTTGTTGTTGCAGATTCACATGTGTGGTATTTTGATAGTGGTGCTACAAAGCACATTACCTCACATCGTGAATTATTTACCTCTCTCTCGTCTGTCCCTCATGGGAATTTGGTCACTTGTGCCAACAATGCCTCTTATCCAGTTCAGGGAGTTGGAAAGATTGTGCTTACTGCTGCAAATGGCAGTTCCTTCACACTTGTTGATGCACTTTATGTACCTAGGATCAAGAAGAATCTCTTGTCTGTATCCGCACTTGCTAGACTTGGACTTGTAGTCAAATTTGTGGATGATAGATGTACAATTCATGATCTCAGTTTTGGTGATGAAATTGTTGCATCGGGCCTTTTGTGCCGTGGGCTGTATAATCTCCATTTGTATGGCAAGTGTGGACAAAATTTTGCAAATACTGTTGCAGATTCAAGGGCTATTTTAGATGCAGAACTTTGGCATGCACGTTTTGGTCATCTCAATTTTTCCAGTTTGCCGCGTTTGCAAAAATCTGATATGGTTGCTTCTTTGACGCCTCTTGAAGCACCTGTCAAACATTTTTGTGAAGGCTGTATTTTGGGTAAGATGCAGTGTTCTAAGTTTCCAAAGGATGGTTCAGTTCGGGCCACATGCAGGTTGCAGCTTGTGCATAGTGATGTTTGTGGGCCCATGCAAACTCTGTCCTTGGGCAATTACCTGTACTTCGTGACTTTCATTGATGATTATTCCAGACATGCATGGGTATTTCCGCTTAAAGCGAAGTCCGAAGTTTTTATGTGCTTCAAACAATTTCTGGCTATGGCTGAAAAAGTCTCGAAATGTACTATGGGCACCCTCCGTTCCGATCGAGGGGGGGAGTATATGTCTCATGAATTTAATGCATTTCTGGCTAGTCGTGGGATAAAACACCAATGTACAGTGCCTTATACAACTCAACAAAATGGTGTTGCTGAGAGGAAAAATAGGTCACTGACGGAAATGGCACGATGTATGGTCAAAAGTCAAGCTTTGCTGCATTCTTTTTGGCTTGAGGCCATCATGTGTGCCACTTATGTACTTAACATGTGTCCTACTAAAGCTTTGCAGTCTATTACTCCATATGAAGCATGGCATGATAGAAAGCCTTCTATTGAGCACATGCGTGTTTTTGGCTGTTTGGCATATGCTTTGGTGCCACAAGTGCAACGTAGAAAATTGGATGATGTGGCTGTACAATGTATTTTTGTTGGTTATAGTGCTGAAAGCAAAGGTTACAGGTTGTATCATCTGCAAACAAAACGTATTTTAGTTTCTCGGGATGTAGTGTTTGTGGAAGATTCTGTTCAGCCCTTGCTGTCATGTACTAGAGACAGTAATGTAAGCTCACAGGACATTTATGACACTTTGTTGCCTCTTTTCAGTGGTGTAAATACGAATGTATGTTCCAATGAGGCAAATGTATAGCCTATGGGGGTTTCTGAAAATGTTCTAGATCAGCTTATTACTGATGGAGATGTACATGATGTACTTAATGAGGAAAGGGCTGAAAATGAGCAGGCTAGAGGTATGCCAAAATGGTTGGTGCACACTTTGCGTGACAGTAAATTGGATGCACCTTTGTCTAGTCCTACTCGTCCATGCTCTCGCCATGCATCTTATGCATCAGATTGTTATGCTTTGGTTGTGTCTAGCTTACATGATGTTGAGGAGCCTCTGTCTTTTGATGAAGCACAGAATTCAAAAAATTGGATGGCTGCCATGCAATCAGAATATGATGCACTTATAGAAAATGACACATGGAATTTATGTGATTTGCCTCCTGGCAAAAAGGCCATTGGTACGAAGTGGGTTTACAAGTTGAAACGCAAGCCGGATGGTTAGATCGATCGCCATAAGGCTAGACTTGTTGCAAAGGGTTATGCACAACAAGAAGGCATAGATTATGAAGAGACTTTTGCTCCTACTTGTCCTATGACTACTGTGCGTTGTCTATGTGCATTGGCAGCTCATTTTGGTTGGGATGTACATCAATCAGACATTGTTACTGCTTTCTTGAATGGTGACATATTTGAGGAAGTTTATGTAATGCAGCCTCGCGGTTTTGTCATAAAAGGACAAGAAGACAAAGTGTGCAAATGTAACAAGGCTTTGTATGGGTTGAAGCAATGTCCTCGTGCTTGGTATGAGAAAGCTGACACTCATTTGGTCAAACAAGGCTTTCCTAACAGTCCAACAGAAAGCACATTGTATGTAAAGCGTGAGGGTGATGTATTTCTCATTGTGGTTCTTTATGTTGATGATTTGCTGATCAGTGGACCAAATGAGAGGCATATTGCTGAATTTAAGGCTGATTTGAATGCTACTTTCAAGATGAAAGATTTGGGGATGTTGCATCATTACTTGGGTATACAGTTTAAGCAGTGTGATGGTGGTATTGCCTTGTGTCAGAAAAGTTACATAGAGACATTGCTATGTAATTTTGGACTTGAGGATTGCAAACCTATTGCCACTCCCATGGAAACAGGTTTGAAGTTGAGTCTACATGATGCTGGTGATCCTGCTGATGTCACTCTTTACCAAACTGCTATTGGCTACCTCATTTATATATGGAACACGAGGCCAGATATTTAGTTTGCATTCTCACAGGTCAACAGATTTATGCATAGCCCAGGGTCTAAGCATTGGCAGGCTGTCAAGAAGATTTTCCGCTACCTTAGTGGCACTTTACATCTTCGCTTGTTTTATCCCAAGGGGGGATCATTGCCACCAGACTTACATGCTTTTTCGGACTCAGATTGGGCTGGTTGTTTTGACACGCGAGTGTCCACAAGTGGTTTTTGTTTCATGCTTGGCAGTTCATGTATATCATGGTTGAGCAAGAAGCAACCTACTGTGGCCACTTCGAGTTCTGAGGCTGAGTACATGGCAGTCTTCACAGCTACGGTTGAGTGTGTATGGCTCAGACGCCTTATGGCTGATTTGGGTGTTGGACAGGACAATGCCAACACTATCTACACTGAAAATTAGAGCACATTGGCAGTTGCGAGAAACCCAGTTTTTCATGCTCGCACAAAGTATATTGAGGTGCATTACCACTATGTCAGGGAGAGGCTCTCAACAGGAGAGATCAGCTTGGCTTATGTGCCAACACAAGACAACCTTGCAGATCTTTTCACAAAGGCATTGTCTGTGAAAAGCTTGAAGCATTTCGCAAAGCTTTGGGCTTACTCCCCTTTGTGGACTGATCATGTCCTCAGGGCATGGCACTTCCCTTTACTCATGTGCCAACTCTCGTTCACCGCATCACTCCAGGGGGGATTTGTTACCATATACATGTGGTAGTGATGTGTGTGAACACACTAGGACTGCCGGAGCATTTTTTTCCTCTTTAGGAGGTTTTTTCTCCCGTGCATTGTATATACGCCCATCACTCTAGGGCTATCTATCTTTCCATTGCACACCAAGTAATACACTCTCTATTGTGTGCCTTGAGCTTTCTTCGTCTTCTCCAAGCTGTGTGTGTTTCTCTGCAACCCTAATTCCAACAGCATGCTACGGGGTAAGATTCTTACGGGCCACCAAGAGTATTTTGCTAAACTAGCAAAAAGATACTATGGTCCTTTTTCAATTCTTAAGCCAATCAATGAGATGGATTATCAATTAAAGTTTTTCAACCATTGGATCATTCACAATGTTAACCATATGAGCCTACTCAAGCCTTACAAAGGAGAGCCAAAAAAAGAACCAATAATGGAGGACCCGCTAGAGATCGAGGATGAAGATGAGGTGTTGCAGCCTGAATCGATTCTTTGACACACGAAGACAAGGTACTAAGAGACGGTAAGATTATCCAATGATATCTTGTTAAGTTTAAGAATTATCCTTTTAAAGATGCTAGATGGATGCAAGGAACCTAGCTTAAGCATAATATGAACCTTGTCAATGCTTAATGCTGAACTAGAGTAAGAAAATGAAAATGCGTTTTAAATGAACAATGTTTTTGTCTTATAAGACTCATTCTCTTTCTTTTATTGTGCACAAAATTTAAGAAGTATGTATGCTTAGGATCATGTTTGTGGTGACGACGTCTCCCAAACACCAAGTAGAACTTGTCACTCTACTTTGGAAGTATGACATGGACAAAAGAGTAGACATGTTTGCGGAAGCTAAGTCTCTTGAGCACCAAATGGATTAGTCATCCATTCTGGAATGATGTCGTTGGGTAAAAAGGATCCTCTACCCGCTAAGACACATGGACTAATGACTAGGCTTTATCTTCTCTACCTCATAGTCGAGGACGACTATGATTTCAAGAGAGAGGTAATGTCATAAAATATAATGTCTAACTTTACCAAATGATTTTCTCATATTAAACTGATCACTTAATAAGGGAAGATAAAAGGGGAACAAGAGTTAGTATATATATATATATATATATATATATATATATATAGAAGAAATGGTTGCATCTCAATAGGGGTCCAAAAGGAGACAGTCTACCAAAAGAGCAATGTGCAATAAGTACTTCTAGATTTACCTCAACAAGGGACCAACATGAGAGATGGTTACATCTCAAAAGGGGTCCAAATGGAGGTAGTATATCAAAGAGCAACGTGCATCTAATGGAGCTTAAAAGACCTTAGGGTTAGCTTCATTAAAGACGTCCAAAAGTTAGTGTTAAAAAGTCCTTTGACCTTACGCAAGCTAGGGATAATCTCAAGGTGGAAATTGTACCCAAGCATGAGGTGCTAAGACACTTAAAGTGGTTGTGGAAACCTTGCCCAAAGCTTGAGGTGATTTTTATGCTTAAATGACTAAGGTTTTTGAAATCTTAAAAATTCAAAGATAAATTCTGAAGAGGAATGAACGTACATGCTTGATTGACTAAGGCTTGAGATATTGAATTCAACATTAATGAGTTAAGAAGCATAAAAGACACATGCTTGCTTGATTGACTAAGTCCTTGCAGTAGTCAATTCAACCATATGACTTAATAAGCATAAAAGACACATGTTCAAATGATCCTCCAAATGTGGCCCTCATGATGTGCTTGAATGCTATTGGTTAGGCTTTAAAGGGGTCCAATGAGAATTTAGATACATAAAAATAAATAATTAAGTTCTTTCTCTCAAAGAGGAAAAAGAGGACACATGTCCAAATGAAATAATAAAATAATATAAGAGAGAGAGAGAGAGAGAGAGAGAGAGAGAGAGAGAGAGAGAGAGAGAGAGAGAGAGAGAGAGAGAGAGAGAGGTGGGGTATACTCTCTCTCTCTCTCTCATACACACACACACACACACACACACATTCTCTCATTGTGTGGAGTGTGAAGTGCAAGAGCTCCATCTCCTTCTCTAAGCTCGTTGAGAAGTGGAGAGCCTACACCAACACGAATGCAAATCCAACCAAGAGCCATGCTTCGATGCTTAAGCTTGCTATCTTCTTCATCTTCATTACTATGCTATTATGCTATGCTAAGCAAGAAGAGTGATGATAAGTGAGGAACTATTTCTTTCTCCTATGGAATGTTTCTTCTTCCTCTTGCCTACCCTCATTCCCCGCTAGTTCTCTCCACCTTCGAAGGTGTTTGAGGCCTTGGGACCAAGTCTTGGGATAGTTAATGCTTTTTGCAAAGTTTATGTTAAGGTTGTGATGCATGAAGCTTTCCATCTTCATAGCATCACCAAGGTCACAAAGAACACAAAGATTGTATTGTAACAAAGTCTCTCTTGATAAGAGAATCTATAATACAAATAGTTTTGGAGAGGGGACTGGCTCTAAGTAAATCGGGTCCTCAACTATTGTCATGTTCTCTAATACTCTCTCTCTCTCTTGTAAAAGTATTGTTCATGCCAAGTTAATTAAGTACTATGTTGATGTTGCTACTATCAATTAAGTTCACCCTCTATGTTCTCAAAGTAATCTCACAAAAATGATCACTCTAATTCTCTTAATTCCGCTACTCTCAAAGTTCATAGGCCATTCCCATTACAATGAGTGTGCTATGGAGACCATTTGCTTGCACCTTGGTGAATCCATTTACTTTATCATAATGGATAAGACGTATGCTAAAGATTTTTGGATGCTCTATGTCAGGCTTGGGATGGCAACAACGCCTCGAAGAAGGTTTTCTTGATGAAGAAATTGATGTGCATGAACATGAAAGAAGGCAGTAATGTTAGTTCTCACTTGCACAAGTCCAACAATGTATTTTCACAGCTTACTTCATTGAAGGTCTCAATTTTGATGATGAAATGAAGGCCATTTTCTTGCTATGCTCGCTACCATTGCCATGGGATACCTTCAACACAGCCATAAGTAATTTTTCACCCAATGGCAAGCTAGATTTCAGCAGTGTTGCTGGTGCATTGCTCACTGAGGAGATTCAATGTCAATCTCTTGATACGAGTGGGCATGGTGATGTGTATGTGGATAGTGGAAATCATGACAAACAAAGGCAACGTGGTCATAACCGCGGATGTTCACAGGATCGCAGGCAAGGTCATAGCAAGAGTTGTGGAAAAGACATGTGAAATGTAGAGTGCTACTACTCCCATAAAAAGGGACACTTGAAGAAAGATTGCCGCACAATGCAGTGTGATAAGGGCAAAAAGAAAGCGAAGTCTGACAAACCTAAAAGCAACGTGAACATTGAAGAGCGTAATGTGGTTGAGTCTCCAACCATTGAAAAATTTTCTGAAGTGTCAAATGATGTGTTGATTTTCACATCGGGTTTGAGTCTTGATGCATTGTTAGTTCATGATGAGTGTTATGAGTAGAATTGGATTGTGGACTCAGGTGCTAGCTTTCATGTGACAAAAAGTGGTTTTCTACATACACTTCCACACATGGCACATTGAAGCTATGCAATTCTTATGAGCGTGATATTAGCGGTGTGGGCAACATCAAGTTTTCTATGTGTAATGGCACTGAGTTTATGTTGCACAATGTCAGACATGTACCCAAATTGACAAAGAGTTTGATGTCAGCTGGGAACAGTTGGATGATTTGGGTTTCACTACCATATTTGCTCATGGTTCTTGGATTATCAAGAAGGGAAATCTAGTCATGCTTAAAGGCCAAAAATTTTGCTCATTGTACTCACTATATGTCTCCTTTGAAAGAGAATTCTATTTGTGTAGCCAAGCTGCCGTCTACAGAGTTGTGGCATAGCCGACTAGGACCCCGGGGATTCACTCTATATGTAAAATGGGACGCCACTTGTGAGTAGACAAATTTGATAAAACCCCTATATACAACTCATATTGGACAATATGACCCCCCTTTCTATGCTTATACGACAATCAATGCAGAAAACTATCATACCCCTATCTTACATATAAAATTTAGGTCTCACATGATCTAACTAAGTAAAACTAGTCAAAGAGCGTGTAGCATAGTGACTGGTTACGTACTAAGGAACCAATTTTTTTATATAACTAGATGTACCCTCAATGTGTCATAGTTTGACTTTCAAACTATGTGCCCATCTAGCTACTTGTCCAATTTTGACCCATCTAAATTACTCAAAAAACACGGTTAGAAAGTTGTGCTAGGTTCTGCATGTAAGTTTGCATCTATACAAACTCTTTATAGCTTTCATCCCTCAACAAATGAACTATAAACAAGAAATCGATACAAAGCAGTGTTATTTCTTTCATGTATCTTTGTAGCTATTGACTCACAAGTTTGAGGGAAGACTCTTTTGGAAAGCCATGATTTTGAAACACAAAAACTTCCTCTCATTTTTTCTCTTTCTCACTCCCCCCCCCCCCCCCCAAACCAATAAATAATATCCCCTCCCTTATTTTTAAGCTTGGGAGATAAAATATTGGGGACCTTCCCCTAACTTATATGCTTATGTAACTTGTAAAAAACCCCCCCTCCCCTGCACTTACGTGATGCAGTAAGTTTTCCATGGTGAATCCCCCAGGACTAGGACATGAGTCAAAAGGGAATGAAAGTCTTGCAGCATTCTGGTTATATCCCTGTGTTAGATTACTCTAACTTCTCTTTATGTGAGCATTGTATCTATGGAAAACAGACTAGGTCGACATCAACGCCTTTGGACAAGGAGTTAGGGGGTCCTCTAGGTCTCATTCATGGCAGTCAAGTCTCTAGGGGGGGCGTTATACTTTGTAACATTCATAAATGACTTTACTAGAAAGGTGTGGGTTTATATCTTGAAGCATCAGAGCGACGTCTTTAGTGTCTTTCAGAAGTTCTTAGCATTGGTAGAGAACCAATTGGGTAGAAAGCTCAAAGCTTTGCGCAGTGACAATGGAGACAAGTACATTTCCTCATAGTTCAAGGACTTTTGTAGTAAAAGAGGCATTAGAAGACAGTTTACCATGCCTTACACACCCACCCACAATGGTGTGGCTGAGAGAATGAATAGAGCCATTCAGGAACGGGTCACTTCTATGTTGTCTACGACCAACTTACCTCAAATCTTTTTGGGAGAAGCTGTTACGATGACTGCTTAATTGATCAATCGGTCACCTAGTACACCACTAAAGTACAAGGTTTTGCAGGAGATGTGGACAGGCAAAGAGCCCGATTATGACAAATTATGTGTATTTGGGTGTGAGGGATTCTCACATGTGCCAAAAGCGCTTAGACAAAAGCTGGACCCCTGCATCTTCATTGGATATGGTGTAGATGGAGAGATGGGATATCATCTCTAGCACCTGGAATCTAACAAGGTCATACGCAGCTCATAGGTGATATTCAAAGAGTCTATGATGCATGAAAAGCCAGTGAAAGACATTGAGTATTGCAGAGTACGGTTTGAGGATGTTTCCTCACCACCAGTTTACAGAGAATGTTGGACGTGCTAGTGATGCACCTTCCACAAGTACACACACACACACACACACACACACACACACACACACACACACACACACACACACACACACACGTGTTGCTCGAGAGAGAGGGAAACCCATCACTCATGCATTTCATACATCTACTCGTATATCTCAAGCACCCGAGTGTTTTGAGCCAAGATTAGACTACTTGCTACTCACTGATTGCGGTGAACCCACTTGCTACAAAGAGGCCATTCAAATGGATGATAGCGTGAAGTGGGAGGAGGCTATGCAATCTGAGTATAACTCGACCTTAGCAATTGAAACTTGGGAATGGATAGAGTTACCAGTGGGTAAACAGGCATTGTTGTGCAAATGGGTGTACAAGAAGAATAATCACAGATGATCTTGAGCCTAAGGATAAGGTAATATTGGCAAATGAAAGGCGTGAATTTTGATGAAATCTTTTCTCCAGTGCTCAAGATGACCACATTGTGTCTTGTGCTTGGTATAGTAGCCATCGAGGACTTGGAATTGGTCCAAATGGATGTGAAGACATTGTTTCTTCATGGGGATCTTGAAGAGGATGTTTACATGAAACAACCAGAGGGTTTTGCGATAAAGCCTGAGAAGCCAACACGGGTAGAACGGGTGTGTAGACTTAAGAAAGCTTTCTATGGATTAAAGCAAGGCTCAAGGCAATGATACATCAAGTTTGATAAGTACATTCAGTCCCAGGGTTACATACAGAGCCAAGGGGATCACTGCATATCTACGAATTCAAAATATGAGATTACACTTCTTAAAGATGCCTTAAGCAAGCAGTTTGCTATAAAAGATTTGGGTGATGCACATCACTTTTTTGGTATGCTTATCAAGAGAAATCACAAACGTGGTATACTTGAACTTTCACATGAAGAGTATATTCACAAGGTCTTGCAACGTTTTAATATGCAAGGGGAGAAATCATTGAATACCCCAATGGCAGCATACGAAAAACTTAGCAAGCATGATTGTCCCATATCAGATGCTGAAAAGGTAGAGATGGAATAGGTGCCGTATTCTTCGGCAGTTGGCAGTCTTATATTTGCCATGGTTAGCACACGACCAGAAATTGCATATGCAGTGGGAGTGGTCAGTAGGTTCACGGTAAATCTAGGCAGAAAGCATGGGAAGTAGTGAAGCACATCCTGAGATACATCAAGGGCTCAGCTAGCAAGTGCTTACACTTTGGGAACAATGATGCATCCATAGTTGGATACACTGATTCGGATTATGCGGGTTGTGTGGACACTAGGAGATCCACATCTGGTTAAGTTTTCTTGTTTTCTGGAGCGACAGTTTCTTGGAAATCATGTATCCAAAATTGCACTTCGTCTTCCACCACTAAGGCAGAATATGTTGTAGTTTCTAGTTCCAACAATGAAGCTGTGTGGTTATCTTTTGATATAGCACTAGCGCTATTGCTAGTGCTATGTGTGCTACTACTAGTGCTATGTCAAAAGTTTTCACTTTTTATTTTAAAAGTAGCTTCAAAAGTTCTCATTTAGATTCAAAAGCTCCCTTTCCTTAATCTTTACATTTTAACTCTCTCTCTCTCTCTCTCTCACACACACACACACACACACACACACACACACACACACACACACACACACACACACACACACACACACACACACATGTTTACCTATACAATAGTTTGATTATATAGAAACAAAAAAAGCAGGTATTCTTTCCCTTATGGTAGTACTTGTTGGAAAAGGATTTAAATAAAAACGGGGGGTTAACCTTCTTCCTCCTTAACGCAACATGGGAACCCACCCCTTGGGGGATATTTTGAGATAGTGTCTTTCAGTACCTTGAACCTCATGCCCGCTGGCTCTGTTTGTCTCATTTAACTAAACTGTAATGCATATGATACCCCCTACACGGGGTCTCTCTCTCCCTCTCAGCTCCCCGAATATAAGCAGGAGTGGCCGCATAGGTGGCTTGGGAAGCAATAGCTACTAAGTACATGATCGTGGGTGTCTTCACCTTAAAATTTCCCGAAGGTGCTATATAAGGTGAGGGTGCTCTAGCCCCTCACTTAGCGTATGGGTTTATTCTCCTCTGTATGTGTTTTCCAAGAAGAGGTGTGAGGGTGTTTTTTTACTAAGAAGATATGGAAGTTGTTGAGCTACCATCTCAGGTTGGTACTCACCTTGATACCTTGATGAGATACATTAGTGTTTTTTTGCTAAAACAGGTAGTTACCAACTAACGACACCTGGGTTTTTTTATTTTTTTTGCGATTACATAACTAGGTAATTAAAAGATGACCTGAAATACATAATGATCATCCTGTGTATTATTTGGTTTCTTGACCATGGAAGGGGAATTACTTTCTACCTTTGTATAAGCACCTATAATTCGTTTTTTTGATAAGGGTATTTGTTTAAACCTATATATATAGATGGTGCATTTTTGGATAAGGAAATGGGGTATCTTATACGAGATACTGTCGGTATCAAGGCTATTTGTCACTTTATTAGATTTATGGAAATTTTTGCAATATTACTGTGCAGTAAGAAAGGGCTTGGTTCCTTTTGAGCAAAAAGTTGGTTTTTTGTGCTTAATCAAACACCATTAACTCTTTTTAGATGGTATGGTAACCAATGCAGTACTAGTATAGTGGTGCTTTAATGTGGTAGTACTCGGGCAGTAAAAAATGGGGGACCTTATACTTGAAACTATCATTTTTTTTTTGGCCTAGAGTCGAGGCTAGTAAAGACTCTGTATCAGATACATGGAAATTTTTGCATACTACTGGGTAGTGCAAAGGAGTTTGGTCTATTTTGAGCAAAAGGTTGGTGTTTTTTCATCTTGAACAACACCTATAAGTTATCTTAGATGATATGGTAACCAATGCACAACCAGTATAGTGGTGCTTCAATGTGGTAGTACTCGGACAATGGGAAATGGGGGATCTTCTACTTGATACTGTCTTTTTTTTTGTCGTGCAGTTAGGACTATTGAGACTCTATATCAGATGCATAGAAAGTTTTTCATACTACTACGTAGTGTAAAGGGGTTTCTTTCCCTTAGGCCACGTTTGGGTCTGTTACACTTACAAAGGATCCCGTGTAGTAAGTTCTATTGCTTAAAGTTGACATTACTAGTAACATATATGGGTTTTTTCTCCTTGGGATACACTTACAAAGGATTCCGCATGGTAAGTTATATAGCATGAAGTTGACAATATTGGAAACATATATGGGTTTCTTCTCCTTACTAATACTCTTAAGTTGGGCTCTTTTAGTGGGGTTTTTTATGAAAAAAACTATGGTAGGTTGACGGTCGAAAATGAATATGTGATTGTTAAGAAGGCTCGACAAAAGCTAAAAGGGTTTTTTGAAGATATCCAGAGTTGGTTTTAAGAAACACTTTATGGCTTCATGGTAGTTACTTAAGCTAGTATAATCGGAGCTTGACAAAATTGGCAAAGGATGTTTTGGAATTGGTACATATCTCAAGTTGATAATTATGTTACTTTATGCTTTATGATACTTGGGAATTTTGGGCCTAAAACCAAATTGGCATAACAATGTTCTAAAAACAAATTGGCATAACAATTTTCTAAAAACAAACTAACTTATGGGATCTTTCTTGAAACATTGGAATATAAAGAGGACATACAATTCTGAGAAGTTATTTTGAATAGAACTAAAAAACATGAACATTTTTTGACAGTGGTTTTAGGTTAAAAAGGTTGTAAGTTGGACATGGATAATAACTGATATAGTCCATTGACACCTGTAATACACATCCAAGGCTAACGAATTTGTTGTCTTGTTTGGATGAATGCAGGTGAGGAATCTATCCTTTCTTGGATTTTTTTTTGTCTTAAAGCTATTGTCAGTCAAGATAATACACCTGCTATTACCACTTGGGAAGTAATTCTAGATTGGATCACTATCATTGTATACTAGAATGATGCTTCACTCTCATATGCCATGTACAAAGAAAATTCTAAGACTGAGTTATTTTTGTACTAATTTTTGCCTTTTCTTTGAAGCCAGCTATCTTTTGAATGTAAAAGTTCAATTATGTCTTATTATATAAGTTAAAACAGGCACACGCACGCACACACACACACACACACACACACACACCTGCAAATGCATTCCAGCTTTGAAAGAATCCGATGGCTCACACTTCATGCATTACACCACCCATATTTCCCCCAACTACACAACCATATTCTTTGCTAGAAAAGGAAACCGTACTCACCGTTATATGCTTAAGCCTATCCCCTTGTCGACAAAATGCACTATCGCAACATTTGGATTAGCTCCCACTTTGTTCAATGCAGGATGGGGCATTGGGGCAATGGAGAAGATTCATCTCGATTATGTACATTATGTGCACTATAAGCTCGAGAGTATTTGTACCGCATGCTACTAGAGTGATCAAAATTTGCTCACATTTGAACTTGCTTCCCTCATACTTTCAACCATGGCTTAGACTTACAAACTTTCCTCTCCCACCACTCGGTCCCATATGTCATATGTACCTTTGAGGATGATAATAGAATCTCTCTCTCTCTCTCTCTCTCTTTCTCTCTCTCTCTCTCTCTCTCTCTCACACACACACACACACACACACAAACCAATACACACACAATCTCTCTCTCGCTCTCTCTCTCTCTCTCTCTCTCTCTCTCTCATTACAAACAGAGACCAATGCATAAAAAAGTTGTGTTCTCTCTCTCTCTCTCTCATTACAAACAGAGACCAATGCATACTCACAGATGCATACAAAAAGTTGTGTTCTTTCTCTTCTCTCTCTCTCTCTCTCTCTCTCTCTCTCTCTCTCTCTCACACACACACACACACACACACACACACACACACACACACACACACACACACACACACACAACACAGAGTAAAATTACAAAATCTTGGATAGATTTTGAGCTTGCCTTAAAGAAAATATGTAAATTGTCATGCGGTCTTCTCTCTCTCTCTCTCTCTCTCTCTCACACACACACACACACACACACACACACACACACACACACACACCCCTACCCCCCCAAACACACACATCGGCAGAGTGTTTGTAAGAAAACAAGGTTTGATGTATTTTTAATCAGTTCAAATTCCAAAATTTTCAATAGATTTTTGGGCTTTCCTTGTAGAAAACTAGCCAAGTTTCACAAGTTTTAGTGTAATTACCAACAAATTCTTGAGATTTTTGAACCTTTTTGTATTTTCTTCAATTAGCATTTTTTTTGGTAAACTATGCATCCACATGTTCAATTAATTATCTCTCTCTCTCTCTCTCTCTCTCTCTCTCTCTCTCTCTCTCTCTCTCTTCCCACTCACCCAATCTCTTTTGCACTTTTCCCCGAGTCCCACCTTATGGTTTTGCCATCATCCCCCCCCCCGCCTCCGCGTGCTCTCTCTTCACCGGAATTCCAGATTAGTGATATCATTAGTGGGGAGGTGATCAATAAGTGCAATGATCTATCCCCATCATGATGCAATTTCAAAAGATTACCCGGGCCTATCAGCCCAGGTGGTAAACTTGTTGAATTCATCAGCGTAGTGTGCATGCAGCCCAGAACATCTAAGGGCATCACAGACCTATTATTGCCTCAAACTTCCATGGCCTAGACAACCATAGTCCCTCTAAGAAGTTGGTCACAAAGAGGATCCTTTGTGTAACTAGTTAGCAGGCTGAGGTCTCATTCGTTAACGGAATTAACCAGACAAATCACTCCACCAACTAAGAATGCACATATATAAGTATGTGCGTGTACACACATGCATGCACATGTATAAATATGCACATATATAAATATGCACACACACACACACACACACACACACACACACACACACACACACACACAAGATTTGATGCTCACGCTTTTTTCTAGACACTATGTGTTGGCACAACCGTGGCATCTTTTATGACCTAAGTGATGATATGTGTGTGTGTGTGTGTGTTGTGAATCTTATCAAAATTTTACAAATATTGTAATTTTGAATCCTCCTTGTAAGGAGCTTTCCAATGATATACAACATGGTTGGTATGTGACACATGAAATTGGGATCCTTAAGTTGCTATCAAAGTAGTGTTCAAGACACCACTTTTGGACCACCAATACATGTTTGGTGCATTCTCTCTCTCTCTCTCTCTCTCTTGCCTCCAACTCTCTATGTACACGGCTAGAGAGAGAGAGAGGGAGGGAAGGAGACATCATGGGAGTGGGATCTTTAAAAAAAAGGGATGGACGGAGAAACAATGAGGAAGGGTGTAGGAGAAGGAGAGACCATAGGAGTTGGATCTTTCTAGAAAAAGGGATGCAAGATAATGGCAGAGAGAGAGAGAGAGAGAGAGAGAGAGAGAGAGAGAGAGAGAGAGAGAGAGAGAGAGAGAGAGGAAGAAGAAGATATTTTTAATGTCGTGGGAAACTATCCCAAGAGACCTTAAAGATCTATCCGACGAGGAGGCAGGGAGGGAGGAGAGAGGGGGGGGGGGGGGGGGGGGGGGGGGGGGGGGGGGGGGGGGGGGGGGGGGGGGGGGGGGGGGGGGGGGGGGGGGGGGGGGGGGGGGGGGGGGGGGGGGGGGGGGGGGGGGGGGGGGGAGGGGGGGGGGGGGGGGGATACACACAAACACACTATGGGGCACCGCTCGGCTTAGACAACACACCTGGCCGAGACAGGGAACACACCTCTGGAGTGAGAGGAGAGAGACTATCCACTTGTCCACTCCACACAGACACACACACACACACACACCCAAAAAAATCAGCTCAAAAGAGGAGAATTTCTGATGTTTAGATACAATTGAGCTTGGGCCAACACCAATGGGGCAAATAGCTCACACAATATGGGTAAAATAAGCCAGATACAATCACAAACTAGAGGAGAAACTTCGCTCATAGGAAACATAGCAGGAAAAGAGTGAGGAATTTGGCAAAATGGATAGCGCCATCGCGTCCGGAACGGCCCAAAACCCCAATCTACAATGTCAAAGTGCTCAAATCCGACCTCGGATGAACAGTTTACGGCCAAAACAGGCTCCAAAAACCCCAAAAACACACTTGCGGATGTTCCTCCTCTCTTCTCCACGTTTTTTCTGGTCTTCTCTCAGTTTTTTCAGTTCCCACACTTAGATTTATTAGTTGGGCACCCTTCGCCTTTTAGACGACCTCAAACGGACCCCGAACAGGCCAAAAACTGACCTCGCAGTGCATAGTTGTCACCTTTTTTGCATCATCCGCACACCTGGCACTCATTTCTTTTCAATAATGCGTCTCGCAACCACGTGAAGTGGCCCCAAAAAGTGGTCTTAATGATGACCTTTCTGCATAACTCTCACAAGAAAACACCACTTTGTGTCCGTATTCATCCACGTGCAAATATAGACCCCGTTCGGCCTCCTGACGCCACTCGATGCCATCTGATGCACCTGCTTACCTCATGTCGTCGGCCCGCAGATAGCTTCCTCAAGAATTTTTATGTGCTACCAACTCCTCCTTATTGTAGAAAAAACACAGTGGTACTGGTAATAGTGAAAATCGATGCACTATGTACACCCTGTCCTACCTGTACACATGTGGGCCCCACGTAACCACCTGGCTCTGAAAAATGGGCAATTCTTTATTTGATGCACCATGCATGTATATGTACATATGCGCAATCCCTTGATCCAAAAGACTCCTGACATAATTTGCCCATCCCTTAACCTGCTAGATCATTCATGATCAGCAGCAGCAAAGAGCGATATGAGACTCGCCACATCACAGGTCTCCTCATCCTTCACCAACATTGCTTGCTCCATAGACAGTTCATCTTGCTCCACCATCATCAATCTAGCATGATACAATTTAAGACGCAATCCATTTACCCTTGACTTATGTAGAACACCATCCAGGTTAGCGAGCTGATATGTGCCATTTGGAAAACACTCCACTACCTTGAAAGGGCCTTCCCACTTAATTTGAAACTTCTTTTGGAAGGTGTTGTCCAGCTTACTGTTGTAGCGCAAAACCAAGTCATGCTTCTTGATACCCTTACTTTTGACCTTTTCATTTATCTTTGCTAAAGCCCTATCTTGCATCTGCCCATAATGTTCCAATGCACTCATCCTATCCAGCTGAACCTCTTGTAGCTGTAAGAGCCTCTCTTCGAATGCATCACTTGGCGGCCCAAGCAACTTCTCTAACATCTTGACCGCAGACAACTCTACTTCCACAGGCAATAGTGCTTCTTTTCCATACACCAAATGAAATGGAGTAAACCCTTTACCTGTCTTCACCGAAGTACGGTAAGCCCATAATGCACTAGGCAATTCCAAATCCCAATTCTTTCCTTGGTGCTCTGTCACTTTCGAAAGAATCTGTACCAACTCACCATTGAATCTTTCATTTAAGCCATTACACTGTGGGTAATAAGGAGTGGTATACTGGTGCCTAATCTTCATCTTTGCACATAAAAAATCTAGCAGTTTAGCTCTAAAGCCAGGACCCTTATCTGAAAGTAGCTCCAGTGGCACCCCAAACTTGCAACATATTTCATCATACACAAATTTTGCCACATCCTTTGCAGTGATCTGTTTTACTGCTATAGCCTCTGCCCATCTAGAAAGATAGTCCACTGCCGTCAAAATATATCTTTTGCCCCTGCTTGTGATAGGTAACGGGCCTATTGCATCAATCCCCCACTTTTCAAACACATCAAACGCCATAATGGGCTTTTGTAGCTCTGGCTTCAACACTCTCTTCCCAAATGCTTGACACCTATTGCAAGACCTACACCAATGGTGAACATCCTTGTGCAAACTAGGCCATACATACCCCTCTTGCAAAATCTTATGCAAGGTGATCTTTAGAGCAAAATGGCCACCACATGCGTCTTCATGATTCTCTTCCAACACTTTGTAAAGCTCCTCCCGCCAAGGTACACGTCTCAACACGAGATCAGCCCCTTTCATGTATAAGACATCACCAATCAATGTGTACCTGTATGCTCTACGCACAAAGCCATACTTCTTAGACTTCTGAATCTCCTTTGGAATGATTCCTGTTAGCAAAAACTCCTCTTCTTGATCCAAACTTTCCCAGCCATGATAAAGAGGTAAAGTGGTCCTCAACACAAATAGCTCCCCAATCATGCCTTGAGCTGCTTCATGTGCCTCTCCATTTAGAGCACGTTCAATGTGTCTGATGATCCATGCTTCGAACTTTTTTAATAGACCTTTAATTCTGAAGCACATTTCCTTCAATGAGGTGTTCTTGCTCTTCCACACACCCAGCACTTGCTTCACCACTAACAAGGCATCACCTTTTATGCTCAACCTTCGAACCCCATGCTTCAAACAAATGTGTAATCCGGCTTCCAGAGTAGCATATTCAGCCTCATTGTTACTATGAGCATCCAATTTGAACCCTCTCTTGCATACTAGCTTCCCCTCTGGATCATAAAGTGCTATACCCCCTGAAGCTGCATCATGGCTCTTTCTGTATGAACCATCAAAGAACAACACATGTGCATTGCTGATCTGTGGCACTTCTTCAACTACCTTTCTCACCACCTCTTCCTTAACAATAAGGGGATTCTCATTGTAGGTCAACAAATCAGCTAGGGTAGCCCTTGTACTATCTTCCACTAGAAAAGAGAACTCAAACTCTTGCAGCTCAATTAACCATTTCTTCACCACATTTGACATGTTAGTACCATTAATTAACTGTGGCAAAAAGGCATAACTCGTCAAGAAAACAAAAGGCCGTGGTAGCAAGTAATGACGAAATCGTCGACAAGCAAATATTACACTGTCCATCACTAGCTCTACTTTCGAGAACTTTCTCTCCGCTACCAACTTCACTCGGCTTGCACAATACACTGGCCTCATATAATGGCTGCCCTTCCCCTTTTGCAATAGCATGGCTCCAATGGAATCATCCCCTACTAAGGGATTTACATAAAAAACTTTCTCCCAATCAGGAGCCTACATGGCTGACAAACCCCCTAACACCTCTTTCACCTCTTGAAACACTTCTTCACACTTGTCATCCCATTGCAATGGATCATGCTTTGCCACTTGTTGTAATGGATAAAGAATTTGAGAAGACAATGGAATAAACCTTGCCATGTACTTCACTTTGTGTATAAAGGTTGCCAATTGCTTCGTACTCGTAGGTGATGGAAGAAGAATAATAGACTTAACCTTGTCTGGATCAGCCTCAATGCCATTTTCTGACTTCACCCTTGGCTGTGCTAGATGACATTTCTTTGGATTTAGTTGTCCTCCACATTCATCATATCGAGCCAATACCATCTGCAGCTTCTCATGGAGTTCAGCCCTACTGCTATAAACACAGAAGTCATCCATAAACGCTTTAACACAACTACCAATGAATGGTTCCAACACCCAATTTGCTCTCTCTTGATAGAAGGAAGGTCCATTTGACAACCCAAATGGCAATACTGTGTAGCAATAGCAGCCCCATGGCGTAATAAAAGTTGTCTTTGTGCGGTCTTTAAGAGCAATCTTCAATTGAAAAAAGCCTGAAAAACCATCACACACACTGTACCTCTCATAACCTACCACTGAATCCAAGATCTGATCAATGAATGGAAGAGGATATGGGTTCTTCTTAGTGGCTGCGTTTAAGGGTTTAAAATCTACACAAATTCTCCACTTCCCATCCTTCTTTGGATTGACTACAACTGGACTCACCCATTCTATGGTCTCCACAGGGACTATGAACCCTGCCTTCAATAACTTGTCCACCTCTTCTCGCAAGGCTTCCATTTGCTCTTGACCCGTCCTTCTTAGCCTTTGCCGCACTGCCTTAGCACCTTCTTTCAGCTCTATATGCATCTCTTCGCCCTTGAATCCTCTGATCTCTTCATATGAAGTAATGAACAAATTAGGAAAACTAGCCAGCATGTGCAAATATATATCCTTCTCCATAGTTGAGAGGTCTCCACTGATCATTTGTGTCATCAATTCCTGCTTCTTTGACAACTCAATCTTGGTTTGCATCAGCCCTTCAATCACTTCATAAGGCCCTTCACTTTCATCTTCAACCTCATTCGCAAATGCAACTAAACCAAACTCCTGGATTTCTTTGTCCATCAAAAGAAATGCAACATCAGCATCCTCATCACTGCTGGTAGTGCTATCACTGTCCTCATCTGTCACCGTGGAAGAGTCTTCATCACTAGACTCATCCTCATCTTCATAAAGCTCCTCTAATCGTTTCCTTGTGTCCATATTATAAAGCTTCTTGGTACCTGTCTTTCCATAGAGGCTAATCGTACCATGTCGCCAATCTTGAACAGCTCCCACTGCACATAACCATGGTCTGCCCAGTATAATAGGATATGCTCCCAACCCTGCTGGAATCACATGAAAATCAACCACTGCCTTTGCATCATATGCCTCCTCTTCTAAACTCTTTACAACACCCAAGCATTTTACTTTTTGATGGTTTGCCAATCTGATCCGAAACCCTGACACCCCAGCCACTGTGAGACCCATCTTCTCAATGCATGAGTGTGTTATGACGCATATTTGGGCTCCGCCATCCACATAACCTTGTCCCAAATTTTTCCTTTTATGCCACACATCTACTATTGGACAAATGTCTGGTAGCTCATCCATTGCCAACACCTTTACTGAACCTCTCTCTGGCTCTTTCTCCATTGGGTTAACCATCCTCTTCCACTGTCGCTTTAGCTTAGGCACCATCTTTATAAGCTGCCCAAAAGTAACATCTGCCTTCCTGCTCGTCAGATCCTCCTTCAAGTCATAGCTTAATTGCCCATCCCCTAGTGGAAAATCTGAAACATGAAACTTTCGACGAGCTCTCCTTTTCCTCTTGGCCTTGACATCCTCGCCTTCATGGCTCTTTCGTTTCTTCTTAATAGGACCTGGGGCACTTCTTCCTTCCTTTTCCTCTGTGGTACTCTTACCAATAGGCATCACTAATGTATCCTCTAGCTTTGATGCCTTCTCCAAGGTGACTACACTTAGCACTTTTGTCTTTCCTTTTTCCTCCTGGGTCAGTCCACTGGTTCCTTCGTCTCCCTTAATTTCGATGCCATAATCATTTGACCTAGTTAACACCTGTCTTGGCAATGGATACATGTCTCCCCCCATCCTTGGTGTCTTATCACATTGCGGGCTGATGTGACCCAGCTCTCCACAATTGTAACAGGTGGGCGTCTGTCTCCAAAACCTACCATTGCATTGTCCAACACCATTCCTAGGTCTTTCTTCACCTCCTGGCTGATTTGCATACCTCCCTCGACCTCGATTATTTCCCACTTGACCTAGCATGTTTAAGCTGAGATTCTTCATCAAATCTACCATTTGCCTCATGTCTTGCCTTAGCCCATCATCTTGCACTGCTGTAGTGACCACTGCTGGCATAACCTGAGTAGTAACAGGAACCACTGGTTCGTGATGAACCCCTGACATACGAACTTGTAAAGATTCTATAGGCTGAAATTCAGACCTCATTGGCAAAGACTCCACCCCTAACTGGCTCATTTTCCTCAACTTCCTCTCTTTGTTCCTTGCTACCTCTAGTGCATCTTCATATGTCCTAGGCTTCTTTAGCTCCACTCTCCAACGTATATTCTCCCAAAGACCAGCCAAGAACCTGTCCTTCTTCATCATGTCAGGCGGGGGTACCTGTGGTGCTAAGGCCTTGCACATTCGCTCCCATGCCAATGAAAACTTACGTATGTACGCATCTACTGGCTCACCTTCCTTCTGCACCAAACCTTGTACTTCTTGCCACACTTTGTCAGGATCTTCTATCTTCACAAACTCCACTTCCAATCCATGCCTTAGATTGTCCCAACTCAATCTTACAGGTGGATCCGCTGCACACAACTCCTCTTCAAATGCCTTGGACCAAACTCGTGCATCACTCTTCAAACAAATTTGGAGAAGGCGTAACATTTGCGTAGGGTCATGAATCTAGTTGCTAATGCAGGCAACCTCCATCTTTTCCAAAAATTCTTCCACATCTTCATCACTTCTTCCATGAAACTCCGGATAAGAGAAAGCCATGGCTACCCAAGTTTCAATGCTTTGAGAACCCCTTTGAACACACGTGCAAGAACCCAAAACTTTTGACTACCCAATCCCCAGAAACTTCAATGGAGCTCAACTTTAGATAAGGACAAACACATGCACATCAAATGAGTTTTCATAGTTGATCATCGGAATTACAACAGGCAAAGGACATTCCAAGATCTCTCGTAATCTTCTTGGCCCAAACATAAAGACTATGCGCTGCTGGAAAAAAATCTTCCTGGACACATGAACATTTATCTGGATTCTTTGAGTAAAATGAAATGGAGTGAATTGAGGGCCATTTTGATCATCCATTAAAGCCAACCATGAAGCTCCCAAGAAGGCACACCTGACTTAACCTCTGATTTTGCCAAAATTTCAGCAGCATAATAAAATAAATGGCTCAAAAGACCAAAAAACCAGCCATCATAACTTGGAAAAATTTTGGCAGAGTTTCCCCAGAAATAGAGCAGTGGGAACCCAAAATATAGACTGTATATGTATGCATAAATTGTCAACAATAGAACCCGAGCGTCAAGTAGGACTCACTAGTACATAGCCTATGGTGAGGTCACAAAAAGGGTGCTCCAGCTACCTGTATCACCGAAAGGATCTCTACATTTGAGAATCCCCCAGCTCAATAAAAACCTCACGCTATCGACCCTCACACGAAGGCTAATGCAAATCGCGTATAGTCAAGTCTCAGAAATGACTATCTTCCAGACCAAGTCTCAGAAATGGCTGGGACTAACAAATACAACCAAGTATGGCTCCACAAATTCGTACAATGGCAGTTTCCACAAGTAACGTACAATCCAACAGACAATGCGCTCAAACAGGCGCCAAATGATGCATACCCACAACAACTACAAGTGACACCAATGCTAGTAAATCACTGTACTTCAGCTACCTATACCTGTACCTGTCCCTATAACCTGTAACCTGTAATCTGCAACCTGCAACCTGTAATCCCGAAGCTCGAAGCTCGAAGCTCGAAGCAGAAGGTACTCGTAGAAGATCCTCCGTGGGGGCGCCAAAAGAATGTGAGCGGGATGAAAACACACACAGCGCCTCTATAACGACCCGACACACACTCTTGGGAAGATACACACACACAAACACACTATGGGGCACCACTCGGCTTAGACAACACACCTGGCCGAGACAGGGAACACACCTCTGGAGTGAGAGGAGAGAGACTATCCACTTGTCCACTCCACACACACACACACACACACACCCACCCAAAAAACTCAGCTCAAAAGAGAAGAATTTCTGATGTTTAGATACAATTGAGCTTGGGCCAACACCAATGGGGCAAATAGCTCACACAATATGGGTAAAATAAGCCAGATACAATCACAAACTAGAGGAGAAACTTCGCTCATAGGAAAAACAGCAGGAAAATAGTGAGGAATTTGGCAAAATGGACAGCGCCATCGCGTTCGGAACGGCCCAAAACCCCAGTCTACAATGTCAAAGTGCTCAAATCCGACCTCGGATGAGCAGTTTACGGCCAAAACAGGTTCCAAAAACCCCAAAAACACACCTGCGGCTGTTCCTCCTCTCTTCTCCACGTTTTTTTTGGTCTTCTCTCAGTTTCTTCAGTTCCCACAGTTAGATTTATTAGTTGGGCACCCTTGGCCTTTTAGATGACCTCAAACGGACCCCGAACAGGCCAAAAACTGACCTCGCAGTGCATAGTTGTCACCTTTTTTGCATCATCCGCACACCTGGCACTAATTTCTTTTCAATAATGCGTCTCGCAACCACGTGAAGTGGCCCCAAAAAGTGGTCCTAATGATGACCTTTCTGCATAACTCTCACAAGAAAACACCACTTTGCGTCCGTATTCATCCACGTGCAAATATTGATCCCGTTCGGCCTCCTGACGCCATTCGATGCCATCTGACGCACCTGCTTACCTCATGTCGTCGGCCCGCGGATAGCTTCCTCAAGAAGTTTTACGCGCTACCAACTCCTCCTTATTGTAGAAAAAACACAATGGTACTGGTAATAGTGAAAATCGATGCACTATGTACACCCTGTCCTACCTGTACACATGTGGGCCCCACGTAACCACCTGGCTTTGAAAAATGGGCAATTCTTTATTTGATGCACCATGCATGTATATGTACATATGCGCAATCCCTTGCTCCAAAAAACTCCTGACAACGTGTAGACACCATTAGATTCCAAGTGAATTTAGGCATAAGTTTAATGACAAAGACTCCATCAACTATCACACCATTAAATTGGCAACCAAGGATATACACTATGAAATGAGGATTGTTATAGCTAGCGAGAAGTGATGTTGGGAAACTGATCACATATTAGTTGTCGGCCATAAGTATAGAGGCTGACCACTAATAGAAGCCCCTAGATAGAAGAAACAAATAATGGAAAGTGTGTCACTTATGAACTTGGAGTTTAGCTATAGGAGTCATAAAGTGATACATGTTAGTAGGTTGACTTGAGAGGGTGCTACACTGAGGAGACT
Source organism: Adiantum capillus-veneris (assembly GCF_014529385.1). Classification (NCBI taxonomy): domain Eukaryota; kingdom Viridiplantae; phylum Streptophyta; class Polypodiopsida; order Polypodiales; family Pteridaceae; genus Adiantum; species Adiantum capillus-veneris. Next base: position 142,025,210 of record NC_140942.1, on the reverse strand, counting down.
TGATGAGTAGAGTTTTCATGGAATGGGGTGCCCGTATGTGCTTTCAGCTATTGAAGATCATATTGAGCCCCACGATATGCTCCATCAATATCCAATAGTTGGGTTGGATCTTTTCTCCTTGCCTTGGTCTTTTGGTGATAGTCAGGAGGTGGGATTGGAAGCCAAGATAAATGTAAATGGAGGGATGCCAATGGCTACTTTGTGTCCTCTGGTAAGTAACCCAAAACCATATGTAGAACCATCTTGTGAAGACACAACTTTGGTGAATAGTTGCTATTGGGAGTTGGAAAATGAATCAAGAATTAAATACATTAACTTGAGGTTCACTTGATGTAGAAAGCCTGTATGGGGGATTCACTATTACTAGGGTGGGAATGCCACTTGCGTGCATCCCACTAGATAAAACCCCCTTCTATACAATCCCTTATGTGGTAGCCTAGCCCCCTATCTACATAGATGAAGTGCTTAGATAACCCCCTACATATACATTCTGTAGTATTAACATGACCCCCCACCTTATATGTAAAAAAAGACCTAATAGCTTAGAAAATTTTCAAGAACATCATGAATTTGTTTTTCCCAAGTTTCCCATGTGCAAAGACAAATTTTCACATTCACATGTGCCACCTACCATGTAGGATATTCACACTGGATTTAAGATTTAAGGCTTGGTAATCAAAGAGTATACTCAATTATGTGGACTAGGATACTTTGAAAAAATAAAAGTGCTTTAATCCAAAATAAAGATATAAATGACCATAACATATAACCACTTTAATTGTGAAGCTACACCCTAAGAATAACCATAGGTGAATCATACATATCAAAGTTAGATACTACAAGAGATGTGTAAAAGACAAATTTATAGTTCAATTCCACTAAATCAACCCAAATCACATGAATCAAAAGTGAGCGTTTCCAAATGTGAAAATTTTGCATCATTCTCTTAGGTTTGCAGAATACTTAGACATAAAAGCTCCAAATTTAGAATTTTTGTCAGCTTGCAAGATCTAAAAAATCTATATGAGAATCATGCAAAATCTCATCTCTAAAATTGAAAAAATTGATCTATCTTTGCTTGTTAGTTTGGCTCATCACTTTATTCTTACGTAATAGAGATAAAAACGTTATAGCTGACCTGTCAAATTGACCAAATAGATGCATGATAAATATAAATTACCTTTCACATAGTCATTTTAGACTTTATAATCGCTAGCATCAAGTTGATATTTTTTGGTTTCCAAATTGTATGTTAAATTTTCAAGGGAGATTATGGGTCCAAAGCCTTGCTTTGTGTCCACACAACCTTGTTGCTGCTTGTCTTGAAAATGAGAGGCCTTACTTTGTGTCCAGATGACAGTCGCCATCTTCCAAAGGCAACATTTCACATGTGAAAATTGAAATGTGTGAAGGTAAAATGTGAGCATCCTCCCAGATTCCCTCTGATAGGCATTCCTCAAAAACGTGCTGACATACTCAAAATATAATTCTTTTCAACAATGGGTAGGGTAGAGACTGATTTAGTGCATGGCTCAAAAAACATTTTTCCAAGAACTTGAGAAAACAAACATACGAGAATTCCCATAGATAAAATAACTATATTTATGATTTTTTCTCTAACTCTTGATACATAGATTTTTCCACCTATAGATTAAAAATTTAGAGATAAATTTCAAAATTTTTAAGTGCTATTTCATTAAACCTAAGTTTTATTCAAGCACTACGATGTGTGTGTGTGTGTGTGTGTGTGAGTGTGAGAGAGAGAGAGAGAGAGAGAGATAAATTTTAAAATTTGTAAATTCTATTTCATTAAACCTAAGTTTTATTCAAGTACTACAATGTGTGTGTGTGTGTGTGTGTGTGTGTGTGAGAGAGAGAGAGAGAGAGAGAGAGAGAGAGAGAGAGAGAGAGAGGGGTAGTGAAGCGGGATCCAAAACCCAAAGCATTCAATTTTACCATATAAGCTATCAAAGACTCTCTCTTGCTTTCTTCTTGGCATGCAATCAAATTACAATTTGTCACTGAATATGAGCCATTTGTATCAAATCAAGTCCTCTTCCCACCCTAGTCTCAATGTCCACTTCTTCTACTTATTATTATTATCCTTCTTCTTGAGGGCTTGGAGTCTTACCATGCATCGAGCAAACTTTACCGAGCAAAAGAAAAAATTGAGTGAGACCTCAAGTGCCCTTGACAAGTTCCATTCATCCTCACTATCCATGAAAGGCTATTAATCAAGTGTTGTTATTATGAACCACGACATGGGAGCTGGAATGAATCCCCCCTCGTTCAATTCTCTACTCCAGGTTATTGCACTAACACGGCAGGTTTATCATAAGGGACGATGAGGGACAATGGAGGAGCGCAAACGATATCTTTTTTTAATATATTATTTCAAGTGAAGTTATGTACATCATGAGGCATTTCATTGTTGTTCTATGACAACACTTCTCAGTCCTTGAGGGTGATGTGATCCTTGTAGATGTTGTGCGACTTCTGGATGCAGATCTTCTCAGGGCACATGCATGTTTGCACAGTGACAAGCTTCTTGAGGTCGCATATGGTGTCGTCTTCATTGTGTTTCATTCTGACTTTCTTGCCAAGCCTGTCATTGATCATCACCTCGATCATCTTCTCTCTCTCTTTTTTTAGAACACCAAAATTTAAACTTAGTTACATGGGAATATTATATGATAAGATTTGCACAAAGGTTAAATATCCCTCTACCCCATCTCATAACACATTACATGACTTACAAAATCCTTCTTAAACAAAAGATATTCCACATTTCTAGGGCAGTTTCTTCTATTACTTGCAATGTATATCTTTATCTATGTGTTTAAGCGAGTGTCCTACTACTTAAGATCTGAAGATCTCGTAAAGAAAGATCTAAATAAACTAACCTCTTCAAAGGAGCTAATCTTTCTACAGAAGGCAAATAGAAAGTTTAGATCTAAGTAAATGAAAATATCAAAGCCATATCATACTCAAGCATCTTACAATAGTGTTGCTGCTAAGTGTCGAAGCTTCGACTCCATTATAATTGCATGCTTTTAAATATGCACCTTTGTATTACTCTTGGGTACTAATCTGTAATCATGCGAGAAGCTTGAGAGGTAGGGAGGGTGATCATCGTCTGTCCATCATGTGGGAAGGAAATTGCATACTTGAAATGCTCAAAGAGCCAAATGCGTACATCCAGTCTCCGGCAAGCACAACATCAAAGGTAGGACCCGGAACCCAAATGCATCAGAAGCATACTCTTGAATGCGGAAAGGGGAGACCATATAAGAGCCAAGTGTCATGCATGACAGTACTCGACGCCGCGATGAGCTGCTGCTTGCAACGTTTGCGAGCGATGGAGGAGAAGCGTAGGACGGCTCTCTCCATGGCCTTGGTTTGCACAAAACTGGGCGAAGGGTTGTTGGACAAGAAGAAAGAAGCAGGAACCCCGTTGAGGAAGACATCAAAGTCAAGGTATCCAACAGGCATTCGTCCTTGCCGTACGCTAGACGCCAGCAAACAATATATTGATCTGATAGGATGTTTCTTGAGGCTCATGAGGCTATCCTGCCTCTCTCACGTACACACATACACACGCGGTCTCTTCTCCCTTTCTCTTTGTGTCTCTCAGTGTGAGATCCCTGCGTGTCTACCTCACGAGCTTGTGGAGCCCCTTAATATAGAATCTCTGCAGTGCCGGCAACATCGATCGCACCCTGCGATAATGTCCCACTCCTTGCTACCTCCCGCCTATGGCACCTACACTCTGATGCCTGCACATGCAATCGACCACTCTACAACTTCCTTCTCATTCATACTTGGGAGAGTGCTTGAAACAGTCCCGTGCCAGCGATAACGTCCCACTCCTTGTTGCCTCCCGCCTCTGGATTTGCACTCTGATGCTGCACATGCATTCTACCACTCTCTAGCTTCCATCTCATTCATATTTGGGACAGTGCTTGAAACAGTCCCGCGCTGGCGCGGGACTGTTTCGAGCACTGTCCCAGTATGAATGAGAAGGGCTCTTCTAATTTAAAAAACCGATTTAACTAGACGAATATCATCTGCCTCTACCCACACACAAAGACCGACTACACCATAGCTCGTCATCGGCTGCAGTTCGACGCCTTTTTGTGTGAGAGAGAGAGAGAGAGAGAGAGAGAGAGAGAGAGAGAGAGAGAGAGAGAGAGAGAGAGAGAGAGAGAGAGAGAGAGAGAGAGAGAGAGAGAGAGAGAGAGAGAGATAGAGAGATATTTGGATCGACAGAGAGAAAGAGCTTTTGACCCCAAAATCTCGCATCCCAGTTTTATTGATTTCAGTTTTATTGATTTCTTAAAGGTCTCTTGGGATAGTTTCCTATGACATTAAAATACTCTTCTACTTCTTCTCCTTCCAAAGACTACCTTCCCATCGTTGCTAGTAGCTACCATTTAAAAATCCCCCAAAACTTTCATACACATATCGTATGTTTAGGGGGGGGTGGGGGGGAGTAAAGAATACTATAGGATACACAGATTCTTTCTTTTTTTAGTCTATCGATGATTTCTCTCTCTCTCTCTCTCTCTCTCTCTCTCTCTCTCTCTCTCTCTCTCTCTCTCTCTCATATGGCAAGCCCTCAGGGGGATCCACATTCTGAGCGAAAAAAAACGAGCAACACATTATTCCGAGCGAAGCGTGTCAAAAACTTGATACAAACTGCATACTTGCTTAAGTTAACCATGATAACAGAATGCAATAGGTACTATAGGCAACTTGGAATAATTCTCCACCATATTGTAAACACGAGTAAAACTATCTTTGGCCACACTGAGAAGAGAATGATTGATGATAAAGTTCCACGATGGGCTTGGCCCAGTTCACTGGCGGCGTAAAAATTCTTCATAAATCCCAAATCACGGCGGGCATGTGGGGTGGTCTAGGTCACACTGCAAACATGTGTGTGTGTGTGTGTGTGTGTGTGTGTGTGTGTGTGTGTGTGATGGTGTAGGGAGTGGGTAGGGCTACGGGTGGTGGACACAGCTATGCACATGCAGTAGCAAGGGTAAGCAGACTTCGCGCTGAGGGACGGGGGGATGAGATGCCATGGAGATGCGCTTCTGAGAAGTTGACATGGGAGCAATGCAAGGATTTTTTTTTTTAATGCTAAGTATTGCGCCTAGGTGGAGTTCGATGCAATAGTTGGAGTGGTCATGAGAGCCACGTCCAAATGGGTGGTGTCAAGCTTGAATTAGATGCAGCTAGAACAATGGTATTACCATTATCCAACCTATAAGATGAGAATTTACTCTAAGTTTACGAAGGCTTTCATCTTGAAATACATTGAGAATAGAGGTGATGAAAACATCTTGTGTGAATTATAGATAAGGTACAATGAGTGAGGTTATCTATAAGAATTTATCTGGAGAATATTAAAGAGCTGAAAAAGAAGCTACATGAACTGTCATTAGGAAAAGTAATGCAAGGATGGTTTCTGGAAGGATTCAAAAGAAAAAGCTAATGGAGCAAGAGTTACATGATCCAACTAAGAAATTTAATGACCTGGTTCAACATGTCTTAAAACTGGAACAACATGCTAAGAAGGAAAGGAGTTGAAGAGCCAAGTCTAGCTCTAGTTTTAGAAAAATTTCTCCAGTTGGAACTTCATCAGACTCTAGATCATGAGAAGATAAGTGCTATGAACATCGATGAAGGAAAAAAGTCAAAGAAGAAACGCGCTTGGACAAGAAAAATTGAGGGGTTGTCCAAGCAAATATATGAGATTCCCAAAACAAGACCAGCTTGGGCAAGGTAGAGATCTAGTGTGTCAGATGTTTGCGGGTCTCCGCGACGGACGTCCATAGCATAGCTCTCAAGCATCAACATAAAATTATCGATACAAGGGAAGCGACTCAGATGAGGCATGGAAACTCACTAGGATGTCAACCCTAATGAAGTGAACTCAAAGAGATGCAACTACTAACTCTACAAAAAAATCAATCGCACTAAAGCCAAGTAATCTGCCTATGTCCTTCTACACAGCTCTACAATCATCACGCCAATTCACCATGCAAATCATATCGGAATCGCACGAAACTTGAAGGAAAGCTACAGGGGACTATCAGGAATATATCCTACAACCACTGCATTCTGGGGAGGTACATGGATCGCGATCGTTCGTCCCAAAGTACGCAAAAACAGTAAACGGATGATCCTAAAGGGTCGTTTTTAGGTCCCTACAGCCTCTCCTAGGGTCAAAACAACATAAAATACGCATATAAACACTCAAAACAATGATTTAAGGCCTAAAAGGATGCGTTTGAAACCTTCACCGAATCTTGAATGCTTACACTTGAATGAAAGGGCAGAGTAAGAGGAACACAATGCAAGAAACAAAACTGAATTTGGATTACCATAGCCACAGAAGCGATGATTACAAGTTGGAGCAAAGAGGTAGCTCTCTGTGCGTAACACAATAGTCCCTTATCTTCCAAAAAATAATCTCCCTTTCACACTAACCTTAGTGTATTATATACTGTTTGGAGGTGATAACAACATACAAGTGCCCACCTACCCAAGGTGCCCGTTGGGTCAGCCGGCCAAAGTTTTGATGTGGTCACATTATTTTTCGATGTTTAATACATCAAACCCTGTAAAAGACTAATGACAATCGTCTATGTCAAGTCTAAGTCAAAGATGTAATTTTCCAATGATGTATGTAAAGGTCCATGAGAAGTTGGCCACCGGCTGACCCAACGGGCACCTTGGCTAGGTGGGCACTTGTATGTTGTTATCACCTCCAAACATCAGATGCAACAATAACCAACATTGCAGCATTGAAAAATCTATATAGTGTACTTATTGTGCAACCTATGGTCATGTTTGGAACAACTTCAAGATAAGGATACATCATTTTAAACAAGGAAAAGATGTGTCAATGATTGCATTGAAAACTCCAAAACTAGTGAAGGTAGAGGATTTGGTGGAGAAGCAAGACACTAGAGCAGTCACTGGAGGGATGGCTAGAAGATGATAATTTCAAAGTTTTGTTGGTTGAGGTAGAGGAAGAAGAGATTTCAGCTATTATACTTATGGCAAGTATGGGAACTTTTCAGTGCATTGTCTAGCGAGGTGAAGATGAAAGAACTAGTTAGAGTGCACATGATCCATGAATTACCACATGAGCTAGTCATTAGTCAATCCAAGTGGAGTGAGTGAGATGAAGCCTACACCATTCAAAATCAAAATGGAAAATCAACAAATCATACAAGCTAGTGGCTTGGTAGAGTATCTCTAGAATAAGTTTTGGGTCTAAAAAAATTAAAACAAGTTTTCTGGTGAGGGATGTACAGGGTTCCTACAATATGTTGTTGTGTAGACCATGGTGAAGGAGTGCAGGAGCCGTTCACAATTATGCAAGCTAGACAGTCACCATACAAGGGGACAAACCAAATAATTCAAGTCCATGCCAACAATACTAGGACATGGAAAAAGGTAATGTGATGTGAAGAGCTGTGAACAAAGTATGAGATGAAGAAGATAAAAATGATGTTGCCCTCGATAAACATATTTCCCATAGTTAAGATTGTGAACACACAGTCCATTCAGATTAAAAAAAAGGGCACAAGAACAATAAGAGCAGTATCTTGAGAGATCAACCAAATCAAACCAGGTTGAAAGGCCAGTTAGTTTGGATGGGAGATCCTCAAAAGAGGCAACAAATCAGATACTTGGAATAGCTAGCTCACACAATGCCAAAATTTCAGACAGTGCCACACCAAGAATGGACAATCCAAATAGCACTAATACGGAGTTTAAATTTAGAATGCATAGACACCAAAAGGGAGTGGTCACTTGGCATCTGAGGGAGATCCTATATCAGCCAAATTAGACACTCTGTACAACAAATATGCAGCTAAGATAAAAACAAAAAAGGAGGTTGAGTCATTTCTCTAAACAAGGGTAAGGGACACCTTTAACTATTCGTTTCTAGATGATCAAAAGTGGAATAATAGAATCTCAGCATAGAAGTAGATCCAAAAATCATGAATGAAAAAACATATGAAGATTGAAGTTAGAGAGAAATAAAAATAGCTAGAGATTTTTTTTGCTTGGGAGCACAAGGATTTAAAGGGAGTAGACCCTAAAGTTTGCAAGAATAGAATACGATTGAAACTTGGAAGGTGGGACCAAAAAAGGACAGAGAACCTACAAATATGTCTAAATTAAGCTCTTTTTTGGGATATATTAACTTCTATAGAAGATTCATTCATATGTTTGTTGCAAAGGCTTCACTACTATATGAATTAACCTTGAAAGGTGTTAATTTTGTTTGGCCCTTAAATGTGAAGTAGAATTTCAATTCTTGAAAGCAACTATTAGCACAAAATCAATACTTCACCAACCAACTTGAATTGTTATTTTTCATGTGCATGTTGATGCATCTACATTAGGAAAAAATTGGACCCCCTTGGGGCCATGTAAGGATTCCTAATTTTAAGGGATTAAAGCTAATTTTGTAGGGGATGGAAGAACAAAGACAATAAATAGGGCTACTTTTGTAGCTCTCTTTCTAACTTCTCTCTAGATAGGAGAGGGGGGGGAAGTAGGAGGAAGAGGGGGGATAAAGTAGGAGAGAGAGGGGAGTAAAAAGAGAGAGAGGAGTAAAAGTAGAGAGAAGAACCATTCTCTCTCTACCTATCACCAAACAAAGAGAGTAAGTAGTTATGACAAAATCCACTTTTCAGTTCGTGCATCAATTCACCCCAAAAAAATGAATTTTTTATAAAATCTTCAAAATGGATCTTTTAAGCTTTCAAAAGGTCCCTATATATATATATATATACAAAACATTATTTTTTTAGAAGAATCTAGCTTTTATAAGCTCCAAATCTAAAATTTCTTAGGTCCCTCTCTACATTAATTCCACAAAGAGAGTAAGTAGTTATGACATCTTCCACTTTTCAGCTCGTGCATCAATTCACCCCAAAAAATGATTTTTTAATAAAATATTCAAAATGGATCTTTTAAGCTTTAAAAAGGTCCCTATATATATATATATATATATATATATAGAAGAATCTAGCTTTTATAAGCCTTCCAAATCTAAAATTCCTTGGGTCTCTCTCTACATTAATTCCAATAATAAATAGATAATGCCACATCATCAAAACGTCCATCTAATAAAGCCTTAATTTTTTTTTAAATTTCCCTCCTTTGAGCTCAAAAATTGAACCTATATATGAAAAAAAATATTTTTAAGTCTTTTTATCCCAAAAATTGTCTGTTTATCCCAAAAAGGATATCTTATCAAATTTTTTCCCCATCATAACTTTTCACCATGTCTCTTCGCGACATAACCAATGAATCACTTGCGCCGTCATCTACTAGGTCAACTAATGTCAGTCTGCGTCTACCGATCGAATTTGCTCTCGCAAAAAAAAAATGACGAGAAAGCATCTCAACCGGCATCCGTACGACGGTTTCGAGGAGAAACCAATGTTGACTTGTGGCTTGATGGAGGGTTGTATCCAAAAGATCCGCTCGTGGGCTGTCATCCGACATTCCGTACACTCCCAAGCTTAATCAAATATGTGGGAGAAGGAGAACGTGGTCTTCTTGGGTATTGTAAGAGATTGGACTCTAATCACGCAGGTGCATCGGCATATTTCCGACAACAATGTCAAGTGTTGCACATTCATTCCACAAATCTCCAACAACAACTACATTCCACAGAGAAACAACTCAAAGATCTTAAAGAGGAGATGAAAGCTACAAAAACAGAGGTAACTAAGCTACAGATTGCAATGATACACCTAAAAGCCACTCCATTTGGCATGCATGAGCATAAGAGGGAGTTCTCTTCCATTGAAAACTTAGCCTCTAATGGAGGGGCACGTAAGAAGCGGATCACGAAAACCAGGTATTTTTTTTAATTCACAGTGTTCATAACTCTCAAATAATTTCCATCAATTTGTAACTCGGTTCACCTTTTGAAATAGGACATATATACAAGATGTGTGTGGAAGTTTTAGACAAGAGGACCGTTGCAATCTTCTCCTAGGATGCATCTCAAAGGAAGATATACTTTACATCATAGGTTGTGAAAAGGCCAAACACATGAAAGATGCCATCACAAAGGAGATCCTAAAAAAGATCTCTAACCTTGTGTGTGAGGATGATGCCCAGAGAGCTTGTGATGAGGTTGGGATCAGCACAAATGCATACCATGCACTTCATGGATTGATGAAATATGCATTACGAGAGCAAGGCATCACCGAGAATTTATTTCCTATTCCACATAGGGTCCGACTTGCAAAAAAAGCAAACAATGATCTCGTTCGGGAATCCCTTGGCGAATACAAACACATTGAAGGATCCATGATGTACTCTTCCACGAGTGCCAAGTCACGTGGTAATATAAAGGGAGGCAATACTATTCCTAATGGGGAAAAGTCTTTTAGTTATCATCAATTCAACAATATTTTTGTTGACTTGAAATGACTACAACGAGCTATGGTTAAATTTTATGCTTTGTCTCTACAAGGTAATACAAATTGTAATGTCATTTTTTATTTGTATTGAATATCATTTAGTATAAAAATTCAATTCCTGTGTTGTTTCAGTACTTGGAGAGAAGCTCATATTTATTCTTAAGCTAGATGAATGTCAAATTGTCAAAGGACGGAGATTGGAACGTATGAGTGTGAGACTCATGAATGAGGCAATGTTTTTTGCAAAAGTCGATGCTATCAGTGATCATTCTCAGAAACCATCATTTAGTGTACAATTGGAAAAAGAAATATGGTGGTTAGGAGCTTTTGAAGTTCCGAAAGAGACTCATGAGGTGTTGGCATGGTTCTTCTCTATGATCCCGTGGATCACAGAGGTTATTAAGGCACAACTAGAGGGAGAAAAGCTAGAAGTAGATGGAGTAGGTACATTTGATGTTGAGTGGCACTTAGGAGGTGATCTAAAAACAATCAAATGTATACTTGGGTGTAAACAAGGTGCTTCATCACTTCTTCCTTGTTCATATTGTGTACGAGGATACAAGGAGAGTACTCGTGGCTCCACGTCTTCAAAGAAAAGTGTCAAGGGAAGTCAGGCAACAAGGTCAATGGATGATGATTCAAGGGATTGGGTGTGCTCGGTGTTGAAGTGTCCTATCATGGAGGTCCCCAATCGGTCGACAAAAGATAAAACATGGCATCCCATTATCAAATTTTCACTTACAAATGTACACTTTTGCACTTTGCATGCCTTTATGCGTATATTTGATCGCTTGTTAAAGCTTCACATAGAGTACGCTTTCACAATGAAACCACTTTCTAGATTCGTGGAAGCCATTGGAATAGTTGAAGCAATTCTAAATCCGATTGGATGTCATGGTGGCAATGTTTCTATCATCGATGAGGTGGAAAATATGCATGAAGTGCCACAAAAAGTATCTATGAATGGTGTGAAAGCACGTAGGTTTTTCAAGAAACCAGAGATGCAAAAGGAGAGGGGTGAGGAGGATGCTCTATGGGAGCTATGGAAACCGCTTTGCAAGTGTATGACCGATCAAGATTCAAATCCCGTGCTTGTAAATCTGCGTAGGCAAGTGTGGCACCACTTGGAGTTAGTGCTTCAAATCATGTGGAAACCCCAAACCACGAGCGAGCAACAAAATTTGTTCAAAGATCACATTTCGAATTTCACTAAAGCATTTGTGCAAGCGTGGGGAGAGAGCAATATTACACACTACATGGTAAGTTACTTTGTTCAGTTCAAATTTTGATGCTATACATAAACATTTAATTGATCTAAGCATTTTTTCTTGATGCAGCATATTTTGTATGCACATGGAGCATTATTTATGTCAAAATATGGTTCATTAGACATGTGGAGCACTCAAGGAATGGAAAAATCACATTATCGAGCCAAAGGTGTTTACTTTAAAAATACACGTAACGGTGGTGGAACTACGAGATCCAACTACATGAAGGAGATGTTTGATTGGTTCTTTCGTTGTTCTTTGGGGAGATGTCATGCCATAGAGCGAGCGCGAAAGTCAAGTCTTGCCAAGGAGGTTAGGAGACAATCTCGACTTACTGCTAAAGAGAAATGGAGAAATTCCACCGGACCCCTTAATCATGCTAGGTGACGTGAAAATCGCCATAGAGTGGGCAAACGTTGGTTACCCAACATGTAAAACAAATGATGCTATGCAATGTAATGTTTATGTTTGTAGATGTCTTTGTTGAGTTGCATATAATACTTCTCCATTTATCCATTTTTTTAAAATATATTTTGATGATATTAAGAGTTTTTTTAAGTGGCCTGGTCAAGTGTGAAGAGACCTATTTTTTTTTTAAATAGAAGGCTTTTAGAGAAGAGGGAGTCTCATTTTCAATCTTGCCCCTTCTTACACAATGGCACGCACAAAGCAAACAACAAGAAAAGATCAACCTTTTTTTGCTCACCCTCACTCATCCGTCCAAGGTGCTCAAAAACCACCTTGGATACACGAACAAGAGCTCTTAGAAGAGATGGAGAGGGAATGGTCAGGTGAAGAGCAACAAGATGGACAACCTTCACGCAAGAAGAAACGGGTAGTGACATTAAACACAGAAACCGAGACGGACAACGAAGCACAAATCCCACCATGGAGCGGACAGGAGATCCCAAGCAATCATCGAGTCCGGACTGGGAAGACATTGCCACGTGGCTTCGGCGGTCTGCCGTCAGATCAGCCTAGAGGTGATCATGGGTTACTAAATGAAGAGGATTTTGAGGATGTAGAAGACGACCCAATTGGAGCGCAGGGTGGAGTTGAAGAGCCAGTCGGAGCACATGGTGGCCTTGAAAATGCGCAAGCTCCTCCTCGCAAGCCCTCTCGTAGAAAGAAATTTTTTTTCAAGGTTCGCCCTCGCAAGGCCCATGTCCCAGATCCTACCATCCCTCAACAACGGGCTCCTGCTGTGAAGCGACGCATTCCAAAGGCGTTGCAAGAGATTCGTCACTATCAAAAAACTTTAGACCTTCTCATCCGCAAGACACCATTCGCACGTTTGGTGAAAGAGATCATGCAAAGTTATCGAATGGCGTTTCGAGTTCAAGGTATTGCCGTAGAAGCTCTGCAAGAAGCGACAGAATATCATCTAATTTCTCTTTTTGAAGACACCACCTTGTGTGCTATTCATGCAAAACGGGTGACAATAATGCCCAAGGATTTAGCTCTTGCGTGTCGAATCAGAGGAGAGAGAGATTGAATTTGACTTTATGCAATTTTGGCAATGTAAAGATATCTTTTTGAAATATAACGAGTCGTGGCTTTTTCAAATATAACGAGTCATGTACATTTGTGTTTTAAGTGATATAAGTAAAACTAAGTAGAGAGAGAGAGAGAGAGAGAGAGAGAGAGAGAGAGAGAGAGAGAGAGAGAGAGAGAGAGAGAGAGAGAGATGTCGATAGAAGAGTTGTCAACCAAGTGTGGTTGATTGAATAACCAAAAAAGCATAATATCACTGTATTTTTGTAAACTTAGCCTAAAGAAGGTTTAAAAAAGCTGTCTGGGGGCCTACCACAGAGGCGCGCAAGAAGGCAAAAGTAACTGTTACTTTTTCCTTCTCGCGCGCCTCTGCGGCAGGCCCCCAGACAGATTTTTTAAACCTTCTTTAGGCTAGGTTTACAAAAATAAAGTGATATTATGATTTTTTGGTGTTATTTATATGAAAAAAACTCTTTATTTTGGTTCAGAGAATTGCACAATCATATCACAAGATAGAACCAATCACCTATTGTCTATCGTACCATAAACTCAATACAGAAGATGTAAAGTACCAGTTAACATCAAGTCCCATTCGAAATTTGAAATAGCAAAGTACAAAGATGTGATATATTTCATTACAAATTTGAAGGAGTTAATTACAAGATTTATGCAGCTATTGAGTTCTTGAGCCATCTAAGATATGGCGAGCAATGTTTTCTCGGCAGTCTTGGGCGCAGGGAAGCTGTTTGTGCAGCACATCCCAAGCAATTTGTTCCACATTGCTTAGACCTATAGCTTGGCTTAAGGCCACGTTACAAAGCACACGACCATGAATGTGTGTCGCAAATGCAGCACTGGCTAGAGATTTATTTACAAGATATATAACTTGGGAGGCTTGAGATATGGTTGACAGGCATAGGATGCGGCTCATTGCTTTCATCATTGACACCCAAAATTGACCACAAGGAGTGTACTCCTTGTGGATTATCGCAAAGCCGTCCTCGGGGAGCTTGCCAAGGTAATGCGCAAGAGATGACTGCCATCCAAAAGCTTGGCGCCTTCCATCTCCTCCCCGACCTGCATGCTCATCCAGCTCCACAACATTCTACAAAGAAATCAATAGGTAAATAAGATTTCAGAATGCAACAATGAAAATTAACGTAATCACAAAACAAAAATTAATTAATACCTCTTGTTTTTTTTCATCCTCATCGTTTATGCCTTTGCTGTCAAGAGAAATAGATGAATTGAGAGCCATATCGACACTCTCAAGTCATCTATATGAACAGGCATAGGAGTGTGTTGGGCTTCAAGCAATGCACATGTAGCTACAAACTCATCTGCTGACACAGATGAGTGCGGTGCATCTGTCACCGCCACCATTGCCAACTCCACTGTATCTACCACACTCTGTCCAAGGGGTAGGAGGCTTTGATCCAGTGGATCGGAGGAGGGGTCAATGGCAGAGGACTCTATAGTGGCACAGAGGATGGACAGACACTCATCCATGCGGATGTCAAAAGTCTTTTCAAGATCATGTAAAAACAAATATTCCTCCCCATTTATGACAATGGGCTAGAGGTGTTAAAAAAAAACCTCCGGAGCTAATGTCTCCTCCGGCACATCTGCAGAGCGGGCTTAAAGGATGCTTCTGCACCCTCATTACCCATGGATTTGGCGGCATCCACGACACCTCCTGGGTAGGTTAGGGCAAGAATATTGCCCTCTTTGCTTGCATCCCAGGGCGCTGTAATGGGCTCCTTTGTGTCCTTGACAACACCCCCAAGGCACAAATGCGGCAAACTCACCTCAGATCTTTCAGGCTCCTCCGCAAGAAGAAACACAAAAGTCGCCAAGAGACTTAGAAACTGGGTACCGACCTTCTTCTTTTTCAAATGTGAATCTTCAATGTACTGACCTGCCTCACCCGCAATTACACAAAATCGCTGAAGCCGCTGGGTGAAAGGCCGATCGCCTTTGTGTATGTAGCGAAGCAAATCGCATGGAATCCACAATTCCCCTTGTCCGACAATTGGTACAACATACTTGTCGATGTAGATTTCAAAAAATTCCAAGATAGGCTGAAAAGATTGGCTGTTTAGGTGAATAGTTGCGTTCACATCAGGGAATTGGGTGAAGAAATTATGGAGATCGTCACGATCTTGCCACTCGATTGTTTGTAAAAACGCTTGGAAGCGTTGTAACGCCGTGGCTTCGGGAGGGGTGGAGGAGGATGCCATAATGCTAGCTCCTAAGGTAGGAATGCAAAGAGTGCTAGAGCTCAAATGAGAGTGTGAACAGGCTATGTAGGTGAATTGTAAAAATGGTAGGGTTTAGGAGGCTTTGTATAGTGCCCCCTCCCCAAAAAAAAAATTAATAACAATAATTAAAATATTAAATAATTTTCATAAAGTAACACAAATAACAAGAAGTTATAAAAAACTTTCAAATTAAATTACAATCATTTAACTCTAAAAACACATCACTACGACTTTAAGATAATGTGCATTGCCAAAATTTGATACAACCATCTGCTTGAACTTACAATTGTGATATTATAAGAAATTTAAGTACAAAACATAACTACTCTAATGATAAAATCAGATTCTCTTCTGTCATCCACGCCTTTTCAATTTGAATCGTGCTCTCCATGCGGCTACCAATCTAGCAAAAAAAATAGAAGTAGCATATCCACCTTAGAGCAAAGAATAATCCAAAGAACATAAAGATAACATAATTAAGAGAGAAAAATCATTCACCTTACGTCGTCCGATGCAAAATTTTGTATCTTCTCCATGCTCTAAACCCATTATCACTAAGTACTCCCGCACATTGGCCAATGTCCAATGCTTGTTCACTTGGACGGTCTCAACGGCACCACTCGACAATTTGATTGTAAAATCAAATACCTCAATTGTAGCATCGGTGGATTGCAATGGAATCCATTCACCAAGCTTTCACATCCATCTGTACCGCACGTAAAGGGTGGAGCGCACCTTGATGAAACAGATAGCAATGCCGAAACTTCGATGGCTTCCAATGTATCATAATGTAGATCTTTGCAAACATACATAGTATTTGTATGATGGAAAGGCAAAGATCCGAATATGCTAGCGAAGACACGAGCAGGACAACACCATCCAAGCCCAACGGAACGCGAGGCTTTTCCAAATTTTAATGATGCTCTCACATCAGCTACAATCTTGGCTTTCAAAGACATTACAGTGAAAGCATCTGTCTTTGGCCACTCCATGCTACGCAAGGTTGTAGCCTCCAAAGGTTGTAGCTCTCCGTAGCCTTCCTCATCTGTAGGTACAATGTACTTGTGGGTGTAGAAGAACACCCTTTGTCGTGCAAGGTTTGATGAAGTTGTGTTGGAGAAGAGCATATCCCCAAGACTTGCATACATGGCCGTAAATGTGCCTGAAAGGCACGAGAGCGGTTGCTCCTCCACAAGGCTAGAAGGGAAACCATCTACATAGAAACAAAACAGTCCATGAGATGTAAAAAGTCCAATTTTTTGTTACCACCAAAACCATTGAAGTGCAAGGGACATACAATTACAAAGAAAATCCCTTGGGTTGGTGATCCCTCGTAGACGCATGTGTACAAACATGAAGACATGTTGAATGATTGCCACAGTACCCTTGTCTCTTACTTGCTTGAAGCCTATTAGTCTTCCCTTCCAATGGAAATCAACGTTTGTTCTTTCACGAACACGATGGGGACCGATTGCGGAAGGTTGCATGTAGACCCACACACCTTCTTGAAAAACTTGAGGTTCCCATTGCTGCTCCTCTTCGAGTTGTGGAGAACCATACTTTGAATGATGGGTTTGGGGCGTCTATTTTGACCATTGTTTACCATGGATGCTTAAGTGGGAGCTTGAAATTGCAATGGAGAGCTTGGGGAAGGAGGAGGGAGACAGAGTTTAGAGAGAGAGTGGGAGCTTAAAGTTGCAATGGAGAGCTTGAGGAAGGAGGAGGGAGACAGAGTTTAGAGAGAGAGTGGGAGCTTAAAGTTGCAATGGAGAGCTTGAAGAAGGAGGAAGGTGTAAGATTTTAGAGAGAGAGTGAGAGCTTTGTGTTATGGAAAGGGGCTATGGAGGAAGGGAGTCTTGGGAAAAAGGTTCTAGAGTGAGAAAATGACTTTTTGATCATAGGGTAGGTTTGGGGGGAGTTTTGGATGGAATATTTTGAATTTAATTTTTTTTGAAAATTTTGAAATTTTAGGATTTTTGCAGAAACGTATCTGTGGACCCACCACTCCCCTCCCCCCCCCTTTTGCCCCCTCCCTCTTTTACCCATCCACCTCCCTCTAGGATACAAAGCAATGAATGAGTGGACAACCCTATTATTCTCTCTACTTTCTTAGGTTCTAGACTTATATACATTGCTCTCTTCCTATGGTTGGAGCTTAATTAACCTTAATCCTATATGGCCCAAGGAGAGTCCACATTTTTCCTAATGAAGATGGCGATGCGTTCTATATTAGCTCAACTTGAAGATAGGATGAATTATCCAGTTTATTTTTCCTAGTCTAAGGTTTAGTAAGGTAGAGCTAATATATTCACCTACAAAGAGGGAAGCATTGGGAATGGTCTTCAAGGCTACTAAGTTCAAACATTAAATGTTAGAAAACTATTTTAATTCTAAGTGGACCAACAAGCTCTATTATATATGATAAAAAAAGTGGTCATATAAGGAAGATTGATTAGATGGATGATGTTTCTATTGGAATTTGAGTTTAAGATATTTCATAAGCTTGGAAAAACCCATTGTGGGGCAAATTTTATGTCCAAAAGTAGTGAATGCATATCATAAACATCACTAAGGGATGAGCTAGGAGATGCTGAACTATTTCAGATTATGACTATTGAACAACCAAATCTAGAATGTTAAAATGTTTACAATTTCTTATAGCAAAGGTGCTTACCAGACAACTGGGTGCATTCCACTAAGAAGGCACTGATACTTAGGAGTCTAAAATTCACAAAAATGGCAAGATCTCTATATAGATCGGGCATCAATGGTATCTTAAGGAGGTGTGTACCCATTCAAAAAAGAATGTAAATCGTTATTGACACTTATATTGGGAGTTCAAAAGGGCAATTCTCCACTATTATCACTCACATGAAGATCCTACTACCTAGACTAGGGTGGCAAAGTATGATGTCAGATGTTCAAATTTCTTAAAACATGCAATATTTGCAAGAGAATGGGTAGACTTGTTGATGAGGTGTGGGGTTTGTTGCACCACAAGTGTGATTAGCATATCCTATTCACCCCTATGGATCTTAATCAAACCCCTCTCTATGATAGATTGTATGGCACCTCCTCTTGGCCATTACAATTGCCACTCAAAACTCTAACAAAGTCCAAACTAATTTTTGATTAGGCCATTGAGAGTTGTCCATGGGCCTCTACTCTCATGACCCAATTAAGGCTAGCATTGAGCTAATTATCTAGAATTAACCAATGAATGTATGTGTTTTTTTCCATAATAATTAGCCTGATTCTATTTTTTATTTATTTTGCATTGGTGCACTTAGTTTGCTTGACTCATGTATGTACTTTGTAGCCCTTTCCACAAGAATTGATTAGAGCTCTAAATATTTGCAAAGAGAGGAGATTAAGACATCTTAATCACCTTATAAATATAGGTGTGTATCACTAGTGGTGTGTGAGCCTTTGTAATTATCTTTTTTGGGGGGACTTCCACTCACATGGTCATGGCCTAGTGGTTGAGGCATGTAAATGTGGAGATTTGTAGTCGTGTGCTCAGATACTGTGAGGACCCCAAACCCGCCGACACCAAAAACGGGATGGGACCCTTGACAGGTCTCTAAGCCTAATAAAATCCGAGTCTCTAAACAAGAAGAATTCCAGGGAATTCACAGGCTTACCATTGATAATGGTTTAGGTTTATAACCCTAGAAGGAGACCTACTCCTGTCTCGCAGTGGAAACGGGACAACTTGTTGATGAATAAAAAAAACTATTCCAGTCCTATAACTTCCATCATTTGGATTAAGGTTTCCTTAGCCAATGCTTTTTCCCCCCTAACATATGTGAGGGCACAGCCCGCTGGTGGATTCCTCTTCCAAGTGGAGAAGTTTCTAGACGTTTTTAGTGCACGGGAATGGATAGTTACTTGATTAATCAGGTCCACCCGTCCATGATTGGCAACCTTAGTCAATCCCCACTTACCATCCCGCACTCACACATGTTGCTTTGTTGTTTAATTACTACCACATTCTTGTCACAATTAAAACAATGATTTCTTTTAACTTTCATAACTGAATTTCATTAAGACAGCCCTTGAAAACAGTATTGAAAACATTCTTTTAGCAAACAAACATCTTTAGACTTAAGACAAGGTACGGTCATTCTGGAGTATCTCTGACCAGTACTGGCTTGTCTCAAGACCACCTATACAGGGATGAAAAAACGGCACCCATTCCTTATTTATAAAAACCGGGGTGGAAAAATCCATCACCCATAGTTCGGGCGCCCATACGCCAACTTGTCCATACAACCGGGCGGTTCCTCTAGGATAAACTTGATATCCTAAGTAATATCCACAAGCACAAACAAGCATGGGGTAAAGACTCCGCGCGCACTGAGGAAACTGACTCATCCATGACGGAATCGCCATCATTACTCATTACCTGGAGTAAAATATTTCAAGGAATCAGAGGTGTCTTGAGACAAGCTGTCTTAAGGATGATCAAACATTTCTTTCCTAGGTCAATCAGTCGTAACCCAATCATTTCTTTCCTATTTACAATCATTGCTCGTTGGTTTCTTGGAAGTTACCTTCCATTTACAGCCAGTTTATCCTTCTTAACCCTTACGTATGCAATGTTAATTTAGAATGAACTTTAATCTAATTAAAGACTTAAGTGAACAAAATGGAAACCACCTGTGAGACTGGTCAGCCATGTGCTGCTGCGCTGGTGCCCGCAGACTTTCCTCCGTAGGCCTATGACTAGGCCCAGACTC
The DNA here is from genome assembly GCF_014529385.1 of Adiantum capillus-veneris. Lineage (NCBI taxonomy): Eukaryota > Viridiplantae > Streptophyta > Polypodiopsida > Polypodiales > Pteridaceae > Adiantum > Adiantum capillus-veneris. Next base: position 142,004,973 of record NC_140942.1, on the reverse strand, counting down.
ATGGTCATGAGTGGCTTTATTTCTTTTGTTGATAGTATCCTCTTCATCGGTAAGAGGATTTCCTCTGGTTCTCTTTGGAGCCATATTGGTAGCCGTTGCTAAAGCTTTGCTCTCTAGTGATTTCTGCGTAGAGGTCCCTCTAGATGAGAGAACATTTACCAAGGCTCCGAGTCTAATTTTTTTGTGAAGGAAGGGGGTCTTTTTATAGCTTTTCAGGGCCCTTGGGCTGTTTCTGGTAGGTTCTGACACCTCAAGCAAGGCCCCAGCTTTCAACTAGCACCATTGCTGCTAATTGTCCCGGGCAGGTTCCACACAGCTCCACACATCCCCCCCCCAGCTTCCAGAATCGATTTCTACTAATTTCTCTGATTTTTAATGATTAAAATTGGAATTATCTGCACTTTCTAGAACCTTAGGATAATTTTTTTTTTAACAATAATGATTACTGAAACCATCCAATTTTACTTAACTAATTAAATTCCTAGTGTAACCTTACAGAGCCCGTAACTTTTCCAGATTTTATTAGAATTTGATTCTGAAAAATTCTAACCATAGTAAAGCTCTGGTTACGGTTCCAAAAATACCAATATCAGCCATAGTTGGATCATTCTACAATGTTTTCTCAATAACCAAGTTAAATTTAACAGGCTTTGTACAATTTTTAAGGTTTCAGAAACTGGAAACCTTACACATACATATCACTAATTTTGGCTTGAGGAAAGCCAAATGACTTGAAAGTTATGAATTCGGATCATGTAACTTCATTGTGGCAATTACATTCCATGTTATGATTTCTTGTGATGTGAAGGGTTTTTTTTTTGTGTGAGTCATGGGGTCTTAGAATTGATATTTCGTGATTGACAGATCTTGCTCATGATATTTTTGTTCACTCTTGAAGTAGTACTACTTAAAACATCATATCAAAGGGTACAAAGCATATCATATATAACATTTGAGGCATTTTCAAGCCACTTGTGATTTTTTCTTGCTTGGTGTAAGAGCAACTATGGAGCGTTCATCTGCAAAGCCAAATGTGCACCATACCATGTTATCAAGATTTTAGGCAACATTTAACCATTGGTTGGAGGTACCACCACTAGAAGACCTTGCATGGGTGTTACAAGATAGAAAATGGACTCTAGTTTCATAGCATTCATAGGGACTACCTTTGTGCTCATGTTTTTTGAATGTGTGAGTGCTCTCATGTTATTTGAATTTGGAAGTCTTCCAACTGCCAAGAAAACAAGGTGGGTAGATTTGCAACACTTCTATCAAACAAGTAGGCAAGTGGGTAGACAAGAGGATGCCCACATATAGAATTTTACATATATCAAGGGGCCAATGGATAAGCTTTTCATCTAACTCTTATCCTTGGATAGAAAGATTTGCTCCACATCCATTAAAAATATCATATAGCTTGATCAACTAACTTATTAGGGGAATCTTCCAATTAATACAAGAGCATCATCCCTGGATGTAGGCAAGTGGGTAGACAAGAGGATGCCCACATATAGAATCTTACATATATCAAGGGGCCAATAGATAAGCTTTTCATCTAGGTCTTATCCTTGGATAGAAAGATTTGCTCCGCATCCACTAAAAATATCATATAGCTTGATCACCTAACTTATTAGGAGAATCTTCCAGTTAATACAAGAACATCATCCCTTGAAGGAAGCTCAAAATGAATTTGTTGTAATATCTCAATGTGATGAGACATAAACCTACTTGATCAATCAACATAGATACTCATCCACAAGTTTAAAGAACTAAGACATCAATATTAAAAAAAAAAATGTTTGTTAAAAATATCTAAATACAATTTTGGCTATGCTACCACTAGCTACAACAAAGTCAATATATAATGGAGGATGTTTATGGTACATCCAAAACAAATTGGTTGCATAGACAAAAAGAAGAAAATGCCAAAAATTTACCAGTAAAACCAAAAACCCTTTGATGGGAGTTGAAGCAAGCTTTGCATGCACTATCGATTGGACCCAATAGCATTATTTACCCTAGATTGTGTGCCTAGGGTGGGAGGTTTGAAAGAAGAAGGGGTTGCTTTTGAAGTGGTTTCAAAGGAAGGGAAGGGAAAGCACTTATAGGAGCAAAAAATTCATAAGGATGGCCAAATATCATCTTCTACATGCAAGCAGTATTCTTCATGCTAGGTGAGATGTCTTCCAAGCATATGGTTGGTTGTCTCAATACTCAAGTCAAGGGAGAATCATAGGCGCTATTGAGGATTGTATTCATCACACTTGGCACCATAAAAATATGTGGCAATATGGAGATATCTATTTCCACTTCTACGGACACAAGGTTTGCAGTTACAATGGCTATTTGTTGGTTGTGTGTGGCTCTCTTTTCTCCAATGTGAAGAGTATCATAACTTTGCACAATGGGCTGAATGTTTACATACCTGACTTTGGAATCACTTGATTAAGAGGCTATCATCACTTCTTCTTTACTGGGAGGGACATGAAAGCAAACAACTTGGGTTGGAGGAGAAATCTTATGCTAGGTTGAGATCTTTGTCCTAGATTATATGTCTACAAATTGCAGATTGTGGAGCTGTTTTATGAATATATCAGCATTGGTTTTGATGTAGTTGATCATGGTTTCATGATTGTTTGGTGGTTGAGTTGTTGAAATTTACCTATGGTAGACATGTGTGTAGTAGTTTAGAGTCTACAATGATGACTTGTGAGAGACGACAATCTCGTAGTTGCCGATACTTGTATTGTTGGTATTGTGGTCACATAGGTTACATTTGGTGCCATTGTTTTAGATGTATGAGGCAACAACAAAGATATATATGTGATGCAAATGAGCTTTTAAAACATGCTAGAGTGATGACCTCATATGCCAGTGATGGTGATGTCACGTTCCCTTTAGAGTTCCTCCCCCTTACATGCCTTCGTGTCTCATTAGAGCATTGGTGCTCTATCTTTGTCTCAAGATGACACATCCATACATGATGAGTAGTCTTGATGATACGGTAGATGCAGATAGCATAGGGGAGACTAGTACAACCAAGTTTGTGCATATTTTGTCAGTGTTCAAGCGTCTCACGTACAAATTACTAGTATTGAGGCCCAACCTAGCAGCTACAATGAGAGAATTTGCAATGGGGATTGTCATTCGTACAATGATTGACACTAGCATGATGCATCGTGGAGCTTTATAGACCATAAAAAGTTGTTTGCAGGATCTACATGTGGGTTTTAGCATGGATACAAACACACTCATCTATCACTAGAGCTGATACAACTACATGTAGATTGATTAGAGCGAGCCTATGGGCATATGTTGAGAGAGTATCTCACCTTGTTTCTTGTACATACTAATAGTTTAGCTAGTAGAACTCACTTATCGACGCATCACCTTTAAGTGAGAGGCTGTTGGGACAAAGGCACACGATCGATGCTAGGATGCACGGTTCCACCTATGGGTGAGAGGTACATAACCATCCCTGTGTCGACAATGACACATCCATACTGATGAGTAGTCTTGTTGATGCAGTGTAAGCAGATAGCACAGGGGAGGCTAGTACAATCAAGTTTTCACAGATTTTATTAGAGTTCGGGTGTCTCATGTTCAACCTACTAGTGTTGAGGCCCAACCTAGCAGATGCAGTGGAAACATTTTGTAGCAGGGATTGTCCGTCGTACGATGATTGACTCTAGCATGATGCATCGATGAGCTTTGCAAAACATACATAGCTGTCTATGGGATTTACATGCAAGCTCTAGCATGGATACACACGCTCGCCTATCACTAGAGCCGATACAATTGCATGTAGATCGACTAAGCGAGGTAGTGGGTATAGGCTGATAGAGTCTCTCACCTTGTTTCATGTACATACTAGTAGTTTAAGTAGTAGTACTCACTTATTGGCGCATCACCTTTAAGTTGGAGGTTGTGGGGCCGAATGTCCGGTGTCCCACCGCCCATTGACCATACACTTACCTTATTCATGTACATATACATAATGAATAAGGGGCTCCTTATTCTTGAGGTTTTCTTTACCCACACAACATGGTCTCACTTCTCCCCTTCCTTGCATGCACGCTCTACACCACACAAACACACATCCGCACACGAGCGCACTTTCAAACATCTCCCATTAATGTGCATCTCCTGTCCACGCTCAGCTTGGAGATGCTTCTTGTGTATTGCCTCATCAACATTTTCCATCGTCGCCACCACTACCTGTTGCTTCCTGACCTCGGCTTTTGAGCAAGCAAACTACGACTCTATCATGCCCCATCACCATCTGCTCTCTCTTGCCTCAAACCCACAACCCACCATAATCCTTATGCTCATACACCTATTGTCGACTTTGTAGATCAATATCGGCATAGAAATCTCTTTTGTTTTAACTTGAAAAAGTTAAATTTTTTAAAACGATTCCATTCACACGCCTTGGTTCCTTCTAAAATCAATAGTGGGCATTCACATTATAAGTGGTGTGCACTCAACTTTCTCATATGTGGTATATTCCTTGTACTACTTCTAGCCTTTCGTGAACACCATTGTAATCTCCCTTGTTTAAAGGATTCTTGGATGCCACACATTACACTTCTGTACTAAGACAAATGTATGCATGCAACCATGTTTTTTTATCTATGTTGAAGCTTGTAGAGATGATGAAAAACTGCCAATAACATTGGGTAAGACCTTTCTCCAACCCTTCAAGCACAAAGTGCATCATTATGGACGGGAAAAAAGGCACCGACAAATTCAACGGTGAAGACTTCCACACATGGCAAGCAAAGACCAAGGGGTATTTGATGGAAAAAAAATTATGGGATGTTGTCAAGCCATTGGGGGACAGTGAAAGGATAGAGACACATCAAAGCATTGCACAATTTCATGGTAAAGATGAGCAAGCTTTTGGCATATTCCTCACGTCACTTGATGACAATTTTTGCACTATTTAGATATTTGCAAGATATCTTACAAAGCTTGGACCACCTTAGAGGCATTTTTCAGCTATTATAAAGCACTCCAAAATAGCCTTAAAGATACAACTTTACGGCCTAGTTGTGGAGCCATGGGAGGATGTTGCTTCACTTGTAAACCAGCTCAAAACCCAACTTGCCTACAATAAGAGTGTGGTAGAGAATGAAGATCAAGTATCCATCTTGCTCAAAGTCGTATATGATGCAGACTATGGATAGATAGTGACTGTGTTGAAGGAGAAAGAGCCAATACCCAGCCTTGAAGATGTTTTCAACTCTCGACAAGAACATGAGAAGAAAATCAAAGTAGGTACAAGTGAATCCGATGGGTCTTATGCATTGACATCAAGCAACTTAAAAAATTGGAGAAATCTTAATTGCACTCATTGTGGTAGAACCACTTACCTTTCCAAAGATTATTACAAAATAAACCCTTGTAAAACCTGTGGTCAAAAGAATCATGCTACCAATTATTATAGGCTCGATTCTTGAGTACCTCACACCACTAGAGTGCCCATATTTTGCTCACATCCAAACTTGCTTCCCTCACATTTTCAGCCATGACTTACATCTACACACTTTTCTCTCCCAGCCACATTATCGTCTCTCTCATTGCGATTCTGATCTAATACCATCGAGAATCTCTTATCACCTCCACACATAATACATTACATGTTTCTTTGATCCCATAGGTCACATTTGACCTCTGAGGACGATAATAAACTATCTATGTCATGCACACTTAGAATGCTTTAAATTACCTTGAATGCTTTAAACTAATGATGGTTAACCAAAGTGAATTTTGACTACAAATCTTGGCCATTAACGACACTGCTTTCATAGCCACTATTAGAGCAAATCCCAAGCTTCTGAGATCTTAATTCTCCCAAAGTTTGCTTGAGGAAGCTAGAATCATCCTTGGTTGTCGGAGAGCTTCTAGTCCAAATTCTCCACAGCTTAGCTTCCCTTCTGAGAGCTAGAGAGCTCAAGAGAGAAGAGCTCAATTACCTTCTTTCTTTTGGTAAGGTCCTCAAGGGGGGGGGGCGGGGGGGGGGGGGGGGGAGAGTGAGAGTCCTCTCCTTTGCCAAGGTCGAGTGGGGGAGAGAGAGAGAGAGAGAGAGAGAGAGAGAGAGAGAGAGAGAGAGAGTACTCTCCTTTGCCCAGGTCGAGTGGGATAGATTAGTCGTGCTTCTAGTCCTTTGCTTCTTCCTCCTCGTATCCCCCTTCTTCAAACAATACCCATCTATATCTCTCCCCGGTCATGCTATACCCCCCCTCTTTTCCCTTCCCATGACAATCACGATGCCGTGTGAATGACGTGGCATGGGACTCCTTATGATGACATGGCATGGGAAATATCCAACTGCATCAAAACACCTCAGAGTAGTGCCAAAAAGACGCCCTCTGACCTTCTGAGTGCTTTTTGTTTTAGTGGCAGGCCACAATCCTTCATGGTGTAAGCATATTTGAAAGCATTGGAAAAGGACTTCCCTTTGCATCCAGTAAAATCAGCTCAAAGCTTCCCTACTACCACCAATATATTGGGCATAATCTTGCAATCACAAAGCTCCTAAAGAACTTGTTGTGATCCTTGAAGTTCCACATTCAGCATAAATACCAACTAAGGCATTGTCAAGCGTAACATTTTCTTTAACAGTTGCACTGCATTTGGCGTACCTATCAACTAAGGTATTTCCAAGCATAACATTTAGACAAGGTAAAGGGGGAGAGGGAATTTTTTTCTTTATCGATCTTAGAGCGCAAGAGCAAGATATTCAAAGCAACTCATGTGTGTGTGCACTGAGTAGACCCATGCAACTGAGAGCCATTGCTCATGTGCTTCTAATTAGAATTTGGGAAGGTGAGAGGGAGAAGGTGAAGCAAGGGAGAGTGATGGTCTGAGGGCCAAGGCACACAAAGGTTGTTGTATGCGGCCAAAGGTGGAGGTGAGCACAAAGTGGAGCACTATGGAGCCACATAGCATGCGAGAAGGAGCGGGTTTGCTGCCATGGTGTGCTGGACCTGATGGGATGAAGGCACAATGCGAAGAGATGTGGAGAGAGAGAGAGAGAGAGAGAGAGAGAGAGAGAGAGGATGTAAAATACCCAAGATTTATCAATAAAACACTATTTAAATAATTTTGCAAAAGTATTTCTTGAATGCAATTCCCAACCTAGCATAGTGTGCAATGGGTCACCTTACCCTCTTCCATTGTCTTCAAAGCATAAGGCCACAAATTACCTTTAGCTCTTGCTACCACTTTGCTTGGAAGGGGTGGTATGAAAGTTAGTGGAGGAAATACAACATGATGTTGCCCTTGTTCAAGTAGCTACATAGGGGAAATAAGAGAGATAAGACACACCACACAAAGCATAATACTTAAATGACATGGATAATACTTAAAATTGACATCTTGAATGCTGAAGCTATCGATGGTTAGCAAAAGTGAATTTTGATTAAAAATCTTGGCCGTTAATGGAAATGCTTTCATAGCCGCCGTTAGAGCGAATCCCAAGCTTATGAGAGCTTCATTCTCCCAAAATCCTCCCGAGAAAGCTAGAATCATCTCTGGTTGTCGAAAGCTTTTGGTCCGGATTCTCCATGGCTTAGTTTTCCTTTTGAGATATAGGGCTCAAGAGAAAAGGGCTCCTTGTCAAAACAACAGGTATTGGTTCCCAATTACTCTCCTTCGAAATGAGACAAAAATACTCTAAAATGTTCAGCCTGTCGTTGCTCGTTTACTTGCAAAACAACACATGCTTTTGATGTCGCTAATGTTTGTTCCAGGCCATTACGCCTCTGGGTTGCTAAAGGTCATTAGTCCTGGTCGTTGAAGGCCAAGGTCGGGTCAATCTAGCTTGACAGAGGCTGTTGTCGCCAAAAGCATTCAGAGAGAGAGAGAGAGAGAGAGAGAGAGAGAGAGAGAGAGAGAGAGAGAGAGAGAGAGAGAGAGAGAGAGAGAGAGAGAGAGAGAGAGAGAGAGAGAGAGAGAGAGAGAACAGCTCCATGGTTCCAGTTCTTTGTAGCCCTTCAAAACAAAAGCTCGCAACCAACCGTTGCTTCAAATCGAGAGACTGCAAGTAAAGCTTTTAAGTGATCGTCACCTAGAGTGGGCTCCTTTTTGTGGTAATATATAATCATTATTAAAAGCAAGCCTCTCCCATTGGTTGTACGATTCAACTCCAAGATAATGGGCTAGATCATGCCAAGTGGCCACTTCTTGAGGGTTGAATGTCCAAAAAGGTATTGCGATAATATATAATCATTATTAAAAGCAAGCCTCTTATCCTGGCCGTGCAATTCAGCTCTAGGACAATGGATTAGATCATGCCAAGCGACCACTCCTTGAGGGTTAAATGTCCAAAAAAGTTTAAGGCTTACCAAGTAATTATTGAAAGCAAGCCCCTTATCTTGGCTGTGCGATTCAGCTCTAGGACAATGGCTTAGATAATGACAAGCGGCCAATTCATGAGGGCTTAATGCCCAAAAAGGTATTAGGCTTGCCAAGTAAAAATTGGAGAGGGCACCTAAATAATGTGAGAGAATCCCATCAACATAAGTGAATGCACAACAAAGCTATGCAGTTTAGACACGCAAATATTGAAGATAGGTATGCTATGCACGCACATGGTGTTACATACTGAGTAAAAGTTTAAAACTTGCGTATTGGAGGTCCATACTGAGGATCATCATCATTAATAGAAACAAATTTGGCATCTTCCAAAAGTTCTGCAGGTAAGCCTGAAAAAAAGATGCAATGCCATTGAGATTCTACATATCTTGTAGACCTAATAGTCAACAACTCCTTAACAGTGTAGCTGAGAAGTCTACAAAACCTTGGGCTCAATAGCGAGAGAAAGTTTTGGACTAACCTTCTGCTGATGCTGGCGGCACGATGGAGGAAGAGAACTTCGGAGGAAAGCCATCTTTGAGCCTCAAACAACTATTGGTCACACACCTACTGGCTCTTCTTTAAAAAAAATGTATTACTTGGAATATTCCTCCCCCCTCGCACCATCTGAGCTTGCCTCTGCGCTTCTCCCCACTTTTCTCCTCTTCCCCTGCTTCCATTCACTTCTCTTGTCCTAGATTTTGCAACGCTCTGCGGCAGAAACTCTTTGCCTATGAAGGACGAGACTACCATGCTTCCCACTGCAGCTCTGCTCAAAATGGCACGGATGAGAGAGAGAGAGAGAGAGAGAGAGAGAGAGAGAGAGAGAGAGAGAGACAGAGAGAGAGAGAGAGAGAGAGAGAGAGAGAGAGAGAGAGAGAGAGAGAGAGAGAGAGAGAGAGAGAGAGGGAGAGAGAGAGAGAGAGACCCACGCTCCAGCTTGTTGAATGGATGGGGATAGAGAGAGAGAGAGAGAGAGAGAGAGAGGGAGAGAGAGAGGCCCAGGTTGCACGCCTTTTGCATGCGCATGTCGCCATACACATCCCAATTGGTATTCCATAGATTTTTTTAGGTAGACTGCATGAGGAGAATCAATGTGTATTCTCCTCTTCTTTTTATTTTCAAAAACTGTATCACCTACTGGTGAACTAAGATAACGTGCTAGCGCCATCTCGGCATACCTATCAACTAAGCTATTTCCAAGCATAATATTTGGACAAGGTGAAGGGGGAGAGGGAATTTTTTTCTTTAACGATCTTAGCGCAAGAGCAAGATATTCAAAGCAACTCATGTGTGTATGCATTGAGTAAACCCATGCAAATGAGAAGGTCAGTGCCATTGCTCATGTGCTTCTAATTAGAATTTGGGAAGGTGAGTGGGAGAAGGCGAAGCAAGGGAGAGTGATGGTATGAGGGCGAAGGCACACAAAGAGTGAGTTGTTGTATGAGGCCGAAGGTGGAGGTGAGCACAAAGTGGAGTACTACGGAGCCACATAGCATGCGAGAGGGAGTGGTTTTGCTGCCATGGTGTGCTGGACCTGATGGGACGGAGGCACAATGCGAAGAGATGGAGAGAGAGAGAGAGAGAGAGAGAGAGAGAGAGAGAGAGAGAGAGGATGTAAAATACCCAAGATTTATCAATAAAAAACTATTTGAATTATTTTGCAAAAATCTTTCTCGAATGCAATTCCCAACCTGGAATAGTTTGCAATGTGTCACCTTGCCTGCTTCCATTGTCTTCAAAGCATAAGGCCACAAATTACCTTTAGCTCTTGCTACCACTTCCGTTGAATTTTGGAAGGGGTGGTATGAAAAAGTTAGTGGAGGAAATACAACATAATGTTGCTCTTGTTGAAGTAGCTACATAGAGAAAATAAGAGAGATAAGATGCACCACACAAAGCACAATACTTAAATGACATCGATAATACTTAAAATTGATATCTTGAATGTTGTAAGCTCGTTTCGAAGAGATCAATCAAAGGAAAGTGCAAGGCAGCACTTTGGACTTCAAGATCATGCAGAATGGCTAAAGATTAAACAGACCCCCCTGACCAGTGAACTGGAGGACATAAACACACTCTGACTAAAAGCCAAAGAGGGCCATGTTAAGGATGAGGAAGACAATAGGAATGCAATGCTTGATAGGTTAAGGTGGATGGGTTAGTGTGCCATGCATGGCATAAGCATGATTAGAGCACATTTAGCTTAAGGCTTGATATTGTGCACACAATATAATAGACTATAGTTGCAAAATGATAGACTTATTTTGATTCAGCATAATGTGCCTCTATATAGGCATGTACAAAGAGATAGCCTTTTGACACACGATCATAAGATGTGGCTACCTATGCACAAACACGAGTGGTTAGTCTTTACACATGGGTTCTAAGAGGGTCTTCACATGGGTTATTGACACATGACTTTTCTAGGTGGAAGAGATTGTTCACACAAGAGATGCAACAAAAGCCCACATCCAAACAATCCTCCTCTATGTGGGTTTTGGTTGCATATCACTCACACAAAATTATCCTCCCCTGAAAACACACTAGGATGAGGCACACAAAACACAAGCCTCCCCTTGAACACAAATCTGCCTCCCCTAAACACAAAGAGTGTAGGCATACAAAATATCAGGGTGTAGGCACACACAAGCCTCCCCTGACACACATAGAGGGTAAGGTACACAAGAGAGAGTTCTCAAAGTATATCATCATATACCAAGCCAACAATGTTGTATTCTCATCGTCACAATCGTCAGTGGTGGCGAGGTTGATTTTTGCTTTTCCTTTATCTTTGAAATGCTCTTTGTGATTGGTAACCTGTGAAGATATATTTTTGAATTTGCAATACTTTGTAGCATGGTTGTTCTTTCCACAAATGCGGTAATGGTTGAATTCATAGCAATCCTCTGAAAGATAATTTGTTCTACCATAGAGTGTAACTTTAAGTTCCTTTTGTGATTGTGGTTGCAGCAACTGGATGAGGCAATAAAAGCGCAATTTATCGGTGGTTGATTACCTTTCAACTTCTTTTTGTGCTCTTGAAGAGATCTTATTACATCTTCAAGTTTAGGGACTGGATCTTTCTCTTTAAGCATTGTTACTATTTGGCCAAAATTTGCATCAGGAACAACTTTGAGAAGCACATCGATTTGATCTTCATTTTCTATTAGGCATTTTATATATGTCAACTGTGTGCAGACACTTTTGAGCCTATTGACAAGAGATGACACATCTTTGCAAGGCTCCTTAAGCAAACCCATAAAGTTGCATCTTTAATGCAATTTTAGAATGATTGGCAATAGCACCAAAATGTTGTTCTAAGGTTATCCATGCTACGTGTGTAGTGGTGCAATCATTCAAATAATGCACAAAGTTTTTGTCAAGTGAGGTGAGCAAAATGCCGAGATCTTGCTCGTCTTTAGCTGCAAATTATACTAAAATTTATCGCGTTCCTACTCTATGTCGTCACTTACCAGCTTAATTACATACCATAATTTCTTTTGCATTAAGTAGCCCTTGGTTTTTTCTTGCCACATGTGTAAACCATGGCCGTTGGATTTGTTGATTCCCTTTTCTCCCATGATGTTGCTCTCCTGTGTGCGGTAAGAGGAAGGTCTTACCCAAGTGAGTGGGCAATGTCTGGTCCTCATGAGCACTTAATCCCAATGGTTTTTACAAATTATTTGTGAAGTCACTCTCCAATAATATGGAGCACCTCTTCATAAAAAAATTTGAAGCTCGAAAAATCATGTTGAATGCTTGATGGGGAGCTTTTTGAATGCTCGTTGAAGCTTGATGATGCTTTGAAGATGTGCATCGATGCTTAACTTATGTGGCAGCTAAAAAAGCAAAGCTTGGCCAGGACGTGGGACAATTCCTAAGCTGGGATGAGAGCTTCAAAGCTCTAAGCCGTTTCGAAGCTAGGTGGAATGGGCCTTTAAAAAAAAAATCCTCAATGCTAGAAAATAAATGTCGAATAAGCTCTAATTGCAGATGCCGACGAGGATAATGATGAGGTGACGAGGGAGGGAAGCCACCAAACCCAGCATTGATAGAAGGTAGGTTTGGTGGGGCCGTGATCGGTTGCAACTGTGGGCACAGGATTTGTCTATAGCGTATTGTTGATGACGTGGTAGTCGACCAAGTCGTTAAGGAGCTACATGCCATCCTGTTGGATAAATTGAGTAGGTGGGAGTCAATACGAGCTAATCTGGCATGAGTAGATGGTTGCAAGGAAGCAAATGACAATGCCTCGATGAGGTTGTACATACACTAAGGGGAGCCGAGCTGTCGAGTAGGCTCTTTGGAAAACTTCAGTTGAGCAATTGTTGACGCCTGTAGTTGTTGATATACTACTAGGTAGATAATGATAAGGGCATGGTCACGTGAGGCTTAGTTATCAGTTATTGATAACTATGCCAACTATGCACAGACAAAGCATTTAATGAATAACTAAGCCTCTTGCATGGTCACGCGAGGCTTAGTTATTCATTCATCCTCCCAACTATGCCTTCAACTTCACAACTATGCCAAATTTGGCATAGTTACAAAGAGTAGGCTTAGTAAGTCATTTAATGCTCCTTTTTGTGTGTGACCAAGAATGAGGCTTAGTTATTTGCTTAAATAACTGATAACTAAGCCTCGCGTGACCATTGCCTAAATAGATTTTGATGATCTAGCAATAGCTAACCGGTGTGAGCTCAATGGCAGCTGTAGCTTGTAGACTATTGACGGCTTTACAGTAGCAAGTAGCGACTTTTGCGGACCCAACAGGGGTTTGTAGGAGAATTTGGTGCTCACCTACAGGTCCGCCACTCGAGAAAAAAATCGGAAGCTTGAGACTTTGGTCCTGTCACCTCCCGGATGTGAGCATACTAATTTTAGTGTATTGCCTTCATGGCTTTGTCAAGCAGACAATAGTGATTATACTTGCTCTCGTGGCTTTGTTGTGTAGTGCAAAAAATAATTTGTAGAGGCGCGCACGCACACACACACACCCCTATTATTTTAGTTGGACGCGCGCGTGCGCACACACACACACACACACACACACACAAATTTTGGAGAGTGAAGAAGCACTATTCTTCAAAATTAATTGATCAATTACTGGCACATATGATGCCCAACTAAAACAAGTAAACAATCAATAAATTTCTTTTGCAATGGCTTCACACACACACCTCTAATGCAAAGGAAATTATGAAATTGAAGTGATTAATTGGAGGTGAAAATTAGGAAAAAAATCACACTAAGTACAAAGGTTAATTGAAGAGTAATGATGCAAGAAATCAAAAAACTAAATGCTAACTCCTCCTCTTCTAATCGTCAAAGGATAGTGGAGCATGCTCATGCCCAAATGACAATTAGAGAAAGGGATTACTAAGAACACTTAATGCAATGAAGATTAGCAAGCCAAGGTGCGAGCCGTCAGCTCTGATACCACTTGATAGGTTAAGGTGGATGGGTTAGTGTTCAATTCGTGGCATAAGAATAATTAGAGCAAAGTTAGCTTAGGGCTTGATATTGGGCACAATATATAATAGAGTATAGCTGCAAAATGATAGACTTACTTTTATTCAACATAATATGCCTCTATATAGGCATCTACAAAGAGATGTGGAGAGAGAGAGAGAGAGAGAGAGAGAGAGAGAGAGAGAGAGAGAGAGAGGATGTAAAATACCCAAGATTTATCAATAAAACACTATTTAAATTATTTTGCAAAAGTATTTCTCGAATGCAATTCCCAACCTAGCATAGTGTGCAATGGGTCACCTTACCCTCTTCCATTGTCTTCAAAGCATAAGGCCACAAATTACCTTTAGCTCTTGCTACCACTTCGCTTGGAAGGGGTGGTATGAAAGTTAGTGGAGTAAATACAACATGATGTTGCCCTTGTTCAAGTAGCTACATAGGGGAAATAAGAGAGATAAGACACACCACACAAAGCATAATACTTAATGACATCGATAATACTTAAAATTGACATCTTGAATGCTGAAGCTATCGATGGTTAGCAAAAGTGAATTTTGATTAAAAATCTTGGCCGTTAATGGAAATGCTTTCATAGCCACCGTTAGAGCGAATCCCAAGCTTATGAGAGCTTCATTCTCCCAAAATCCTCCCGAGAAAGCTAGAATCATCTCTGGTTGTCGAAAGCTTTTGGTCCGGATTCTCCATGGCTTAGCTTCCCTTTTGAGATATAGGGATCTCAAGAGAAAAGAGCTCCTTGTCAAAACAACAGGTATTGGTTCCCAATTACTCTCCTTCGAAACGAGACAAAAATACTCTAAAATGTTCAGCCTGTCGTTGCTCGTTTACTTGCAGACCAACACATGCTTTTGATGTCGCTAATGTTTGTTCCAGGCCATTACGCCTCTGGGTTGCTAGAGGTCATTAGTCCTTGTCGTTGAAGGCCAAGGTCAGGTCAATCTAGCTTGACAGAGGCTGTTGCCGCCAAAAGCAGAGAGAGAGAGAGAGAGAGAGAGAGAGAGAGAGAGAGAGAGAGAGAGAGAGAGAGAGAGAGAGAGAGAGAGAGAGAGAGAGAGAGAGAGAGAGAGAGAGAGAGAGAGAGAGAGAGAGAGAGAGAGAGAGAGAGAGAGAGAGAGAGAGAGAGAGAAAGAGAGAGAGAGAGAACAGTTCCATGGTTCCAGTTCTTTGTAGCCCTTCAAAACAAAAGCTCGCAACCAACCGTTGCTTCAAAACAAGAGACTGCAAGTAAAGCTTTTAAGCGATCGTCACGTAGAGTGGGCTCCTTTTTGTGGTAATATATAATCATTATTAAAAGCACGCCTCTCCTATTGGTTGTACGATTCAACTCCAAGATAATGGGCTAGATCATGCCAAGTGGCGACTTCTTGAGGGTTGAATGTCCAAAAAGGTATTGCAATAATATATAATCATTATTAAAAGCAAGCCTCTTATCTTGGCCGTGCAATTCAGCTCTAGGACAATGGCTTAGATCATGCCAAGCGACCACTCCTTGAGGGTTAAATGTCCAAAAAATTTTAAGGCTTACCAAGTAATTATTGAAAGCAAGCCTCTTATCTTGTCTGTGCGATTCAGCTCTAGGACAATGGATTAGATAATGACAAGCGGCCAATTCATGAGGGCTTAATGCCCAAAAATGTATTAGGCTTGCCAAGTAAAAATTGGAGAGGGCACCTAAATAATGTGAGAGAATCCCATCAACATAAGTGAATGCACAACAAAGCTATGCAGTTTAGACATGCAAATATTGAAGATAGGTATGCTATGCACGCACATGGTGTTACATACTGAGTAAAAGTTTAAAACTTGCGTATTGGAGGTCCATACTGAGGATCATCATCATTAATAGAAACAAATTTGGCATCTTCCAAAAGTTCTGCAGGTAAGCCTGAAAAAAAGATGCAATGCCATTGAGATTCTACATATCTTGTAGACCTAATAGTCAACAACTCCTTAACAGTGTAGCTGAGAAGTCTACAAAACCTTGGGCTCAATAGCGAGAGAAAGAGAGAAAGTTTTGGACTAACCTTCTGCTGATGCTGGCGGCACGATGGAGGAAGAGAACTTCGGAGGAAAGCCATCTTTGAGCCTCAAACAACTATTGGTCACACACCTACTGGCTCTTCTTTAAAAAAAATGTATTACTTGGAATATTCCTCCCCCCTCGCACCATCTGAGCTTGCCTCTGCGCTTCTCCCCACTTTTCTCCTCTTCCCCTGCTTCCATTCACTTCTCTTGTCCTAGATTTTGCAACGCTCTGCGGCAGAAACTCTTTGCCTATGAAGGAAGAGACTACCATGCTTCCCACTGCAGCTCTGCTCAAAATGGCACGGATGAGAGAGGGAGAGAGAGAGAGAGAGAGAGAGAGAGAGAGAGAGACCCACGCTCCACTTGTCCAGCTTGTTGAATGGATGGAGAGAGAGAGAGAGAGAGAGAGAGAGAGAGAGAGAGAGAGAGAGAGAGAGAGAGAGAGAGAGAGAGAGAGAGAGAGAGAGAGAGAGAGAGAGAGAGAGAGAGAGAGAGAGAGAGGAGAGAGAGGCCCAGGTTGCACGCCTTTTGCATGCGCATGCCGCCATACACATCCCAATTGGTATTCCATAGATTTTTTTAGGTAGACTGCATGAGGAGAATCAATGTGTATTCTCCTCTTCTTTTTATTTTCAAAAACTGTATCACCTACTGGGGAACGAAGATAACGTGCTAGTGCCATCTCGGCATACCTATCAACTAAGCTATTTCCAAGCATAATATTTGGACAAGGTGAAGGGGGAGAGGGAATTTTTTTCTTTAACGATCTTAGCGCAAGAGCAAGATATTCAAAGCAACTCATGTGTGTATGCATTGAGTAAACCCATGCAAATGAGAAGGTCAGTGCCATTGCTCATGTGCTTCTAATTAGAATTTGGGAAGGTGAGTGGGAGAAGGCAAAGCAAGGGAGAGTGATGGTCTGAGGGCGAAGGCACACAAAGAGTGAGTTGTTGTATGAGGCCGAAGGTGGAGGTGAGCAGAAAGTGCAGCACTACGGAGCCACATAGCATGCGAGAGGGAGTGGGTTTGTTGCCATGGTGTGCTGGACCTGATGGGATGGAGGCACAATGCGAAGAGATGTGGAGAGAGAGAGAGAGAGAGAGAGAGAGAGAGAGAGAGAGAGAGAGAGAGAGAGAGAGAGAGAGAGAGAGAGAGAGAGAGAGAGAGAGAGAGAGAGAGAGAGACTCAAAGAGAATCTCCGACTTGACACCACCTTGGAGGAGTTGTTGCGGTGCAACTAGGATAGAGGGGGCAAGGAATCTATTTACCAACTCTTCTCAGGTAGAGACTACCTCTGTAGCCTTGTAGAGTCCATCTGACCCTTTGACTTCTTTACATAGGGAATTGGAAGCCCTAAAACTACAACATTCTCTTCAAGAAGAGAAGTCAATCTCTCTTAGACAGGAGACGTCCCCACATCATGAGGCTTTGGATCAAATCAACAGGGAGCTAGAAGAGCTTAGGTCTTAGCAAGAGACTAAGGCTATGGTATGGTGCAGCTCATGCTGCTCTCTAGAACACCATCCACAAGATTGTGCCTTCTTACTTATTGCCACTTCTGCAAAAAGTCTGGACATGAAGACAATGATTGCTACTATATCAAGGGATTGCGGTAGATACAACAAAGTCTTGGTCCTTCTCTCCAACAAGGGCTAGAACCCACATCCAATATGGTTTCCCCCTATGGCCATCCAAATTACATGCCACCTTTGCTCAATACCCCTACTGTCCAAGGTATGTCAGGTACTTTTCCATCTCAAAATTTTTACCATACTCATGCTCCCTCATCCCCTCAAAGCTTCTACACCTCAGCTTCCAACTCCATGCAGCAAGAGCAGAGACCACCTCGTCCCCTATTTTGTCCATCGAATTGGCCCATCTTGTGCTATAGATGTGGAGAATATGGGCATTACCAAAGCAAGTGTCCTTTACCTGAAGGGTCTCCTCCTTGCCGTCATTGTCTAGAGTCTAAGGACCACTACAACGAGGATTTTCCCAAGCAAAGGGCATCCTCATATTCAGGCCCAACTCAGAACCAACAAGAATTCACATTCCCAAAGATCAATCTGATCGCAGTGAACACCATCTCTCAACCATCACCTGCTACTCATGCGGTTAGGCGACAACAAGTGGGGGATCCCGCTAAAATCCTCACTCAAGCACAAAGAGCAGCTCTTGGTCTCATCTTGCCAAGAGGTCCATCTCCACTTCCACAACCTGACCCAGTTAACGACCCTTCATTGGGGCTAAGAGCAGGCGAGTCTCTATGCTATCTGACATTGATGGAGCCTTCTTAGAAGTAGTAGCTGACTTGGCACATGTCAAAGTTCCATAGGAAGCTAAGATTGAAGGAGCTAAGCCCAAAGAGGAAGCAATCTTGAAGAACACCTTTCAGCAAGTGTCCCTTTATGATATGCTCTGGCTCGATGCAACCCTCAGAAGTGACACCCTCTTAGTCATTTAGTCTCTATACCCGGGTGCAGGGCCTAGTGGTGGGCACCTCCCCATACAACGCTCAGAGTCTTACATGATTTCCTATCCAGCCACTCCTCTCACTGACCACAAAATTCCTTGTCTCACTGTATCTATTCTTGGGCATCAATTCTCTGGTGTCATAGTGGATGGTGGAGCTGGGATCAATCTGATGCCAGAGTTCACTATGCTGGCTTTAGGTCTACAGCCTACCAACCCTGCTCCATTCACTATTGTATTGGCCAACTAGAGGACAGTCTATGCAGTCTATGCAATGGGAATATTAGACAAGGTGCCAGTGAAGGTACAAGACTTCACGTTTATCTTGGATTTTGTGGTGGTCAGTCTTCCCCAAGTGGAGGGAGAATTTCCTTTGCTTATTGGTAGACCATAGTTGGGGCACAGGTAAGGCACTTCATGATTGGGGAAACTACGCCATGTGGATACATACTCTTGGTTCCCCCATGAAACCAATTCAACTCGAAGGAGGCATGGATCCAATTATTCATCACAACTCTTTGTCAGTACAGTCCAACTCCGACCTTGAGCAGCCTACCCAACCTGACGTGTCTAATGAAGACCTACTGTAGTAGTTAGAAGCTACCACATCAATGCCGTGCTATGTGGTCTCTATTCAAGCCTTTCCTATGGATACACCTTCTTTCTCATATCCTCAAGCAAGAACCAGTGACACCCAAGTCATCTAGAAGAAAGTGTGTTGATCCCAGAAGCAAGTGTGTTAGTCCCTAATGATCATGCTTCAAGTGTTTCCTTGATGGAAGTCGTCGGCCTTGGTGAACCTTTAACACATCATAGAAGGGGAAAGAAATATCCTCTACATGAGCTCACCAACGTTACACCTCTCTCCTCAACACCCCTTGGGTCTGACACCCCACCCACTCCAAAGCACTTTGCTGTGTTTGAAGACTTGCCCTTCGAGGAGCTTCCACTAGGATGGTTACAAGAGGAGTATGTGGAGTTTCCAATGGACCAAACACCAGACCATGATGTCTCAAAGCTCCAAGAGGAAGCTCACTCTTCATCTTCTGAGGCGACCTCTCCAGCTACACCTCCTAACCCTGTCAAAGAAGTCAACGTGGGCAACCCTGACAACCCTCAGAATATCCTCTTAGCCGCTTGGTTATGGGAGCATCCCGTGCTACTCGATCAGGTAGTCTCTTTCATGCACTCTTTTAAAGATGTTTTTGCTTGGTCCTACAAGGATTTGAAAGGGATCCCACCAGAGCTGGGTGTCCATACTATCCCTCTGGTTGAAGGAGCCAAGCCGGTCATAGGTCGAACTTATAAGCTCAA
Source organism: Adiantum capillus-veneris (assembly GCF_014529385.1). Lineage (NCBI taxonomy): Eukaryota > Viridiplantae > Streptophyta > Polypodiopsida > Polypodiales > Pteridaceae > Adiantum > Adiantum capillus-veneris. Next base: position 141,985,308 of record NC_140942.1, on the reverse strand, counting down.
CCCAAAGTATGCAGAATCTGTCAAGTCAGAGCTAGAAAAAAGGCAAGAAGCAGGGATCATTGTACCTATGAAGCACTCTGAGTGGTTATCACCTATGGTGATAGTGCCTAAGAAGCAATCCAATAAAATCTGTGTGTGTGTTGATTACCGCGCTCTGAACAAGGTAACTATCCCAGATGATTTTTCCACACCCTTCACTGAGCGTGTGCTCAAAGATGTAGCGGGCATGTATTGTACAACTTCATGGATGGGTTCAGTGGATACAATCAGTTGGGAATCCATCCAGGTGATCATATCAAAACACTAGAATGTTGTTTGGGTTGAAAAATGCTCCACCTTACTTCAATCACACATTATATCTCATATTTTTTCCCTTGCTTATGGATCACCTTCTCATCTTCATGGACGATTTTTCAACCTTCTCGAGTGCTCAGTGTTCAACCCCAGTGGATAATCTAGAAGATCACCTCACTCAGCTCTCTACTATCTTCCTCAGGTGCAGAGAGGCATGCCTGAAGCTCAATCCGAACAAATGTCATTTTTTGGTCACACTGAAGGCACACTTCTAGGCCATGTGGTGTCTGCTAAAGGTTTAGCACCTGACCCAGAGAAGATAGTGGCCATCTTGAAGTTACCTTCTCCCATCAACCCAAAAGGTATTCAGAGCTTTGTAGGCCACACAGGCTATCATCGTAGGTTTATACACATGTATACATAGGTGGCTCAACCATTGACCCGACTCACCAGTGCTACACTACCCTTCTAATGGTCCAAACCTGAGGCTGAAGCATTTGCATACCTCAAAAAATGCCTCATTGAAGCACCTATTCTAGTGGTTCTTGATTGGTATCTCTCTTTTCATGTGCATACTGATGCCAGTCATGTCAGGCCAAGGGCAGGGCCAAGGGCCAGGACGGACATGCGGTCAAGGGGTGCTATCTTTAGAGGCTAGGAGTCTATAAATAGCACGGTTGGGTGGAGAGTTGCATGGTCCAGTCCCCCGCGGTCTTACACTGGTATCAGAGCATGGTGGAGAGGAGGAAGAAGGGTGGAGCTATGGAGGAGGGGGATCATGGCGATGCATGCATTCTGCTCTTTCTCTCTCTCTCTCTCTCTCTCTCTCTCTCTCTCTCTCTCTCTCTCTCTTCTCTCTCTATGGAAGCTCCGGCATGGCGTGATCTGACTCGCTTGGAGTAACTCAAAGAAGCATGCACAGTTGCGGCCGTTTGCAGCAAGCAATCAAAAGGCCTTTGATGCATGCATGAAGCATGAATTTACATGCCGCATGAAGCAAATCCGACCATGGCTTTGAAGCCGACAGATTATCGGAAAGCCGTAGGACCGGCCACTAGCACACACAAAGGTAAGCTTGTCGACCTGCGCCAAATCCGACATGGAGGCCATTAGAGGGTGCGCGGCAGGCAAAGGAGGATAGTTCGTCATGGGCAGGGCTCGAGGTGAGCAGCCCTGCCCGCGTGGTGAGCGTTTTCATCCTCCTGCGCCATCGCTGCTGCCATGGATTTCTTCAGAAATCGTTATTATTTTTTTAACCCTATTTTTGGGATGCCCCAATTAGGGGAGGTGACCCATGAAAAGGGAGCCCGGCTCAGAATCGCCACTGATTCTTCACGTAGCCTGGGGCAATTTGAGGAGGAAGCATGGATTTCCGACATTCCTGGCGACTGAGCATGCTCGTCAGGCAAGGCCTGTTGTTCAGCTTGGTGAAGGGGTAAAGCTCCTAGGCAAAGAAAATATTGTTGATCGAGTGGCGGATATGTTTGCTGTGTACACAAACGAACGCCATGCTCATCAAGTTGGTTTTTTTCTTAATTCCAAGGATTTTCTTAATCCCTATGTGATGTTATTTTGCAGACTTATACATACCAAATTTCCAAGATTCATCTTTGATGCAACGGCAAGGCCAGTGGCTAATTCAGATCATGCGTGCAAAGTTGTTTTGTATGGTTGGATCGCTGATCAACATGGCCGATTTCAGGGCGACTGGCAAGAGGCCTGAGTTTGGGCTTGCGGAGAAGCAAGGCTTCTCCACCTATACAACGTTTAACCACACTATGTGGTGATGCAGACACTAATGCTAGGGGTGGTGATTGTCACGAACAATGGCAATCAAACCTGGCAGGTAAGAGAATTGTAGTTCTCACACGATTCCACATTGGTTGCGAATTGGGCAAGGCCCTTGACAACATGAAGTAGAGTAGTTATTGAGCAAGTGCTTGATAACTCTCGTATGCAATGGAATGAATGATCAGGGCTATCATTCATAGATCCAAGCAGGTATGAGATGCATAGCCTGCACATGTTATACTGCTTTTCTATTAGATTTACAATTTGACAAGGTCACCTTTTTGTGCATGATTGACAAGGTCGATTCTCTTTGCTATGACGTCTGTCGTTAATAGCATTTGTTGGCATTGAGGCCAGATATAGTTATACGAAGCAAGGCTTCTCCCTTGTGCCGAGATACTGCCCATTGATTTGGAATCAAGGGCATTGGCACCCAAGTTTGGGGTACTGACCAAATAGGGAATGTCAGCTCACAGAATCCCTACCAGTTTATTATGTGCAAGGCACTTATGGTTTTGGTTCTCACGCTTGAGACTGTCCTAGTAGCCAAGGGCTTACGCTTTTGCATGCAAGGCATGCTAAGCAGGTGGCATGGAGTCCACCACTTCATGGATTACAATTCCGCTCTCACACTCGCAACTCTGTCAAGGACAGACTAAGTGATGGATTGTTTAACATGATTGTTGGTTGCTATTAACACACAACAACACTAAATAAAACCTAAATCTAGAACTTATTTCACGGGCAAAGTGCCAATGCTCAGTCGTCCTCATACAATCACGACCCCTGCAAGGTAGGTGGGTCAAGATGAGTTTTGTGCTTTTCTGTTACCTCTCTCGATGAGAGAATCATACCGAAAAATTGTGGAATGCTTATACGATAAGCTGCAAGTTAGGCATAAGATGCGTCAGAACACACAGATTGGGTTTACACATCATAGTCGTTTAAGGAAAGTTCCTCAGCCCAGCATGCTCGTCTTATCTCTCTTTCATCTTTCTCTCGAAGAATAATGAAAACTTTATAAGAATATTTTGATACATGTTTTGCTGGTGAGTTAGCCCGAGCCAAGGTGCTCTAACTCAGCTAGAAATTGGGCAAGATGCCATCCAAATTAGTCTTCATCGGTTCGACGAATGAACACTAATTGCCATGAGGGCTATGAGCCACACACGATGGCTAAGAGCCATTGTTAAATTTAGGGTAAGACCCAATTGTTGGGATTCCTTGGGTGATTGTTCTCAAGATCGAACAGATCTACCCAGTGGAGTGCACATCGACGTTAATGGACAAGCAAGAATCTTATCATTACGGATGTTTAGAGTGTCATTTTTGCACTACATGTTTTTAGTGCAAAGCTTGAGTTGAGTTTCTGATAATCTTAAAATCACCTCAATTGATCTCTACCACGGAGTATAGATACAGCAATCAGTTGAGCCAGCATGGCTGTCCATAAGAGCTAGGCAGTTCACTTGTGTGGATTTTCTGCTTTCTCTATAGCACTACAGAGTGTCTAAGGACATAACTGTTTTGGGGTAAGACCCGGTGGGTGATTGCTACATCACCCTAAAGGCATTGAGGATCATAGTTGATCTGCATTGAGGATCACAGTTGATCTGCATTGAGGATCACAGTTTGATCTCTCTCAGTTAGAATTTCAAGGAAAGAATTCTGCAATCTACCACGCGGTAGCGGACAAACTCAACTTTTCAAGTTGATTCCAATCATTATGTACACGATTAACTATGTTGGTTGCCGTTACCTGCTAGTTGAGCAGTTTCTACAAAGGGTCTTACCCAGGGGTTCACTACATAGATTTTAACCAAAGGGGTTGGATTGCGAAGGCAACACCCACGGTTCCCAGTGCAATGCTGTTTGTTTTTCAGGTAGGAGATGTGCTCCTCTCCGTTTGAATACTGGTAAGTGAACATTACGTTCAAACCTCCAAGTACGCATCTATTAATTTGGTGTTATTCCATTTTTTGTATGCTTTGCTTGTTTTTTTTTTTCAAGACGTATAAGTACGCTTGAATGTTACAGAGCCATGCCAAGAGCATGTCGGCACAAAGTATTTTGGGCCAAATGTCCAATCTACCTTTTTGCCTTATGCTGTTACGAATCTACTTGTAGGGTTCGATTTGGCACATGTTGTCACATGGGATACAACATGGTCTAGGAACTCAAGGAGTTTGGTTTAGCCAGTGTGGAGCATGATAATGAGGGTCCCTCTCACTCGCGTCGCAGATGTTTGTAGTTACCTCCACACACAAGTACAACTCGTACTTGATGGATGTCAATTTTCCTGGCATCCTTACTTGAGACATATTCCACATGTGGAGAATATGAGTCTCTGGGACTGACACTGGCGCCCAATTCGAAATGATGTGTCACGACGAAGTCCCTAGGTGCTGGTCGCATCCGTTCATTAGACCAATTGACGAACACATTATCAGGAACAGTTTCAGTGGCCAAAAATTGTCGGGTACTACGTACAGACTTGTTGTGATTACAAGTGCTATGAAACCACCTTAACGGAGGGTCGTTTCTACATATATCAAAGTATGCTACGTTCATGAGAATGTCTCATGGTTGGTTCCTAGGTGTGACTGGGTTGTCACATTCTATTATGGTCCAACTTTTGTTGCAAAGTATGCTACGTTCATGAGAAGGTCTCATGGTTGGTTCCTAGGTGTGACCGGGTTGTCACATTCTATTATGGTCCAACTTTGTTGCAAGATTTTCACGTAAGTATCGTGGAAAGTCTCGTCATGTAATTGCGGTTTGGATATGTTTGTGTTAAATGCATGCACACTAGGTGTTATGGGCCCTAGTGTTTAACACAAATTTATTTGGAGTGGCATGCAAATCCATGGACTTTATTCTTTATGTATCCTTTTGCACTGCTAGTGCAATCTCTCTTGCAGATTTAGTATGAGTTTACACCCTGCCATACAAGGTGATGGCTGAGTATGGATGTTAGTGATTGGTTGCTGGAACCTCCAATCTACCTTCGACCTAGTTGGTTGTCTCCATTCCATATCGAGTATATGGCTGGATACTCAATGGTTGAGTCATAGTTTGTCGTCAGTCGTGGAAGACTGTCTGTAAGTAGTTGGGGAAAGTACCTCACTCTTACTGCTGTTATCATCCCACGTTGGATGGGCAGCTAACAAGTATTCTATTTAGTACTAAAGGATATGCTAAGCGTATACGTTAGTAAACCGTGTTAAAGGATCTGCTAAGAGCATACATTAGCACAATGCATTCTGAATAGGTGATTCTCTCCTTATTCTAGAATTTGCTTAGGTTAGGTTTTCAACTTTGAACACCTGTTGTGGTGGGGGTTGGATACCGATAGTTTCATAAGTCAAGGACTTAGTAGGTGTGCTGACAGAGTATGTTGGCATGTAACCTTTGTTAGGGGTGAACATGTGGTTCTGTGTGTTCCAAAATGTTCAGAAGTCTGACATGAGGACACTCCCTATTCTATCTTTCAGTAGCTATGAGCTTTTCAAGATACTCACATGAGTTATCATGAGTTACCATTTAGATACGGGTGGTTGAAAAAGGACAACAATGTTGAAAATCAAGATGTTTCTCTTGGTTTCATTGAACCTCCTCACTGCACCAGGTATCGGTCATATGGACAATTGGCTCGTGTAGAGGATGCCAATAAGGAAAACATCAGTGTTCTTACGAAGATACTACCACTTGTGTTTTCGAGGACGAAAACGCTTCTCCAAGGGGGGAGTAATGTCAGGCCAAGGGCAGGGCCAAGGGCCAGGATGGACATGCGGTCAAGGGGCGCTATCTTTAGAGGCTAGGAGTCTATAAATAGCACGGTTGGGTGGAGAGTTGCATGGTCCAGTCCCCCGCGGTCTTACAAGTCAACTGGCTGTGGATGTTGTGATGACTCAGCCTAGTAAGGAATACAACCTGGATCGCTTGGTTCATTATGCAAGTTGCCTGCTCACCAAAGCAGAGTGCAACTATAGCACCATAGAAAGGGAAGGGTTGGCTATTGTGTATGCTCTACAATTGTTTTTTCCATTATTAATTAGGGGTCCACTTCACAATTATTATTGATCACTATGCCCTACGCTATCTGCTTAATAAGCCGCAAGTTGCAGGTCGAGTATGGCGGTGGCTACTCTTATTTCAAGAGTTTAATTTTGAGGTGGTACTCAGAACTGACAAAAATCATATCCTTGCTGACCACCTCTCTTGCATTCACACAGGTGAAGAAGCAACATGGGTTGCATATGACTTTCCAGATAGAAGTCTCTTTAAGGTGGATACCACTCTGGAATGGTACGACAATGCCTTGCATCTGCTATCTACTGGTCTGTACCATGAGAATGCATCTCCACTGCAGAAGAGAAGATTGCTTTTGAAGTCTAGGCCATTCACTCTGATAAGAGGCCAGCTCTACAAGTCAAGACCAGATGATGTTCTGAGATGGTGTGTCTCCCCTCATGAGGTTGAGAATATTCTAGAAGATGTCCACAGTGGTCCCACTAGTGGCCATTACCCTGGTCACATCACCGTCCAAAAGATTCTACAGAGTGTTCTATGGTGGACCTATGTTTTTTGGGATGCAATTGCCTATGTGAAAGTATGTGATGTGTGTCAGTGTTGTGGACGTAAACCAAGAAAACAGTCCAATTGTCCTTTGCAAGTCTCTATGGCGTGGCTGCCCTTTGAGAGATGGGGCATAGATTTTGTGGGTCTAATTGCTCCTCCGGCCCCACCAAGTAACTAGAAGTATGTGCTGGTGGCTACAGATTATGCAACCAAGTGGGCAGAGGTACTCGTGACAACTAATTGCATTGGCAATACTGTAGCCAAGTTTCTGTATGAAAATATTTTCTGCAGGTTTGGATGTCCACTAGAGATCACCAGTTGATAGGGGAAGTCACTTTGTTAGTGAAATGATTTCAACCTTGCTCGCCAACTACAAGATTTTTCATTGTAATTCTTGTTCTTATTACCCTAGAGAAAATGGGCAGGCCGAGAGAACGAACAAGGTTCCGATAACCCTTCTACAAAAAGCATGTCATCTCCATCCGATGTCTTGAGTTGAAGCTATCCACGGCACCCTTTGGGCATACCTTCAAAGCCACAACCAATCACACCCCATTTCAGTTAGCCTTTGGTTTGGACTCAATAGCACCCTTTGAATTCAACTCAAGATCTCCACGAGTAGATAGTCTGCGTGCCAATGGGGGTTTGGGGTCTACCTCTGTCTCTCGTCTCGCCCTATTGGAGGAAAGTTGCCCTTTGGCTTCTTAGGCTCTTGAAGTAGAGCATCTTTGTTGCAAGGCGTCGCATGATTGCCATCTCAAAAACACAAAACTTTATGCAAGGATCATTCTGCTACTGTACCAAGCAAGGTACCAAAAAAAGCAAAGAAGTTGGTTCCAGACTGGCAAGGACCATTCATAGTACATGAAATTTTACCACAGGGGACAATACAGTTACTAACTCTAGAAGGTGTTTCTTTATCGTTGGTGAATGGATCCAAGATCAAGCGCTACCACCACTCATCATAAACCATTCTTCATACCTCGGAAATCCTCCTTACTAGCAGCAGCGTGTCGTTAAGTCTAGCAGTAGATGAGGTGTGTTTCCTACCAACTTGCTAACACTTCACCTCACCATTTCCTTCATCACAGTCCTTGCCTCACTTTCTCCTGGCCCACTGTTTCAACATCGTTCTTTATGACTCCCTCTGTCTTGTGCCCTGCGAGTTTTTCACTTGATTACGCTCTGGTTAATATATTTATTATGTTCTCTAATGCAACACTCTCCCTTTGAGAGATGGATTTGTACAATTAGTGGCATTGTGGTCTCTATTGAGGTCTCTATCTATTTAATTAAGTACTTCTCTCTTTTCATAAAGCCTCTCATCTGATTTACCACTTCCCTTCTACATGTCCCTTTTTAAGGATTATGCCTAGCCGCTATCGTACTGTTCTTTTCCAGATTGTGGTCTTCACTTTGCACGCAATTTTAGTATCTGTTTGTTTACTTGTGCACTTAGTAGTGTTTATTCGCCAACTGTTGTGCCATCTCACCCATCTCTCTCATATATTCCATCCCCACGTTCAAACGGATATGCACTACTCTCCTCCTCCTCCTCTCCTCCACTCAACTCAATGTCATCCTCTCCTCTGCTCAACTCAACTCAAGTGGGGCTTTCAGTGTGCTTAGCTACTTATTTCCTCACCATGTGTTGCTTTACCACTGCAATGTATATGTAGGGAAATCATACAAATTGCAGAGCATCTTCCAATTTTTATCTTCTTAGTTGTTCACATCTGAACTCTTGACTCCTTTCAATCTTCCTTATCTAACTTTGTGGGCATATATTTTCCTACTGGCCCTGTCAATCTTCCTATCTAACTTCCTTATTGGGAACTAATTTTTCCAAGGACCCTATCCTATCCACTAGCCCTCACCCTACCCTATGCTAACCCCCTCGCACCTACCCTATGAACTCGGACCCCTTGCCTCTACCCTATTCCCTAGCCCCTCACCTATCAACTCGCCCCCTCGTCCATACCCTTTTCCCTTGCCCCTCACCTAACCACCTTGCACCTACCCTATCAAATCTCCCCCCCCCCCCCCTTGCCTCTACCCTATTCGCTCGCCCATCACCTAACCCCCTCGCCCCTACCCTATCAACTCCCCCCCCCCCCCCCCCCCGCCTCTACCATATTCCCTCAGCTCTACCCTATTCCCTCGCCCCTATACAAACCCCTCGCCTTGCCCTACCCAAACCCCCTGCCCCTATCCTATCAACTCGCCCCCTCGCCTCTACCTATCCCCTCGCCCCTATCCAAACCCCCTCGCCCTACCCTACCCAAATTCCTTGCCCTACCCCTTTCACTCACCCCTCTCTAGAACCCTCTCCCTTGCCCTTTCCAACTGTGTTGCCACTACCCCAACCCATTTACCCTACCCTCTATAATCGCCCCTACCAAAATTTCCTCGCCCATGTCCGTCACCCCTTCGCGATCAATGGAAGTTCCTCCACGCAACAATTAGCAGATACACCTTTTTCTTTTTCTTTTTCCGATCACCCCTACATTCCAAGGCAAGGTGTCACTTCCTATCAGAGACCTCTCTCTTTGATTGAATTGATATGGTAGTTACCAGCAAGCAAGTGTGAAAAGAATCTTTGCGCAATAAGCCAATTGTGGCTGCAGAATCAGGGAGAATTGACTCAAAAAATAGTAGCGAAGGCCTCAAAGACATCACTTCAAGTGACCCAAATGATGAAAGCTACAACGCCTCAACAGCAGACTCAACATCAGATTTTGAAGCCGACTATGATTCGGATGCTTCCAGTGATCACGCGGAACAGCTGAAGGAGAGTCGAAGCAGAGGGAAAATCAAGTCATCACTCATGAGATAAGGAGGACTACAACATCTAAAAGTCACTCAACTTTCTCCTTGAATTTTTTTCTACATTTGCCTTGACCATCTTTGAGGGAGTTCCTTTCCAATGCTCAACTACAGAGTCTAGGTCTCACAACATTGGCTACTAGGGATCTACCAACCACAGTTCCTGTTGAGATGATCCATGAGCTCTTAACAAAATTTCCCAAGGTAAGGGGCCACAAACTCAGTCCTACACGACTTGGACACGCCATCCGGGTATGAAAAACTTTCCATACGTGAAACCTGCTATATGCACCTTTTCTACGTTGTCCAGGGATGCAACCATTCAAGCATGTCAAGAGCTGCTTAGCACGAATCACCCCGAGTACAAAAGAAACAAACAGATCCTTGCCATCTTTAGGTACTATTTTCTAGCCAGAGATGCAAAAGGAGATAAGGGGAAGTGTGACCTACCCACTACATTCTCCCACTTGGACGGCCTCTACTGTTTGATCCACACCTTATCCTGTGGATTCCACCAGACTCTCTTTACATCCTTACAATCTTGGGCCAAACAATTTCGGGCCCATTTGTAGTGTGTAATAAATATTCATATAGCCCTACCCAAGAGGATGAGGATACCCAACCAATGTTGTGCAAATCGGGAAAAGAAAATATCAAACTAGTGAGACTGATCAGGCAATAACGAAGAAGAATAAGATCAAAGCCAAGATGGTTAAGGACTCAGTAGAGTCTCTACGCTCATTTCCAAAGTCAGAGAGCCAATAGACTAGGGTGACACACCTTTAAGGACGCTCTCCATCTACATTCATTCCTTGCTCTACTCTACCAGTGTCTACTTCCACTCCTCGTGAGACGAGTCCTCCGCTTCTCCCCCACAACATCCTCTCCCTTCTGCTCCCATTTTCACCCCTCCTCTAGTAAATATATCTCCCACCCCATCAACACCAACCATCCGAGATGTACCCACTATCCCAATTGTAACCACTTCACCCATACCTAATCCTAGTCCACCGAGATGTACCCACTACACCAATTGTAACCACTTCACCCATACCTAATCCTAGTCCACCGGCAGTGCCACCTGGTCCTGCTCATCCTCTAGCATCTCATGCTCCATGACCTCATGCACCTATTGCATCTTCAGCGGTGGTGGACTCTACTTCTCTCTTTGAGCTTTCTAAGAATATATTACAGGATTCCAGGAATGCTATCACCACCATAGAGTTAGGAAAATATGAGTTAGTGGCTACACACCAGCGTCACTTCGCTACTTACACAGCTATGGAGGGATCTCCGCGAGTCACTAAGAGCACCATCACAGATCGTGATGCTACTATTTTTGCACTACAACAAGCCTTGAACTTAAAGTCCCAAATGATTAATGACCTTAAAGCTCAGGTACAAGAATTTAGAGAAATGCTTCTACATGAAAATAGGGACACCCAGCCTACGATGATGGTTGTGGGATATGGATGGGCTGGATCAAGTACACCAATGCAGAATGCAACAACAAGTCCTTCTTAGCAATTTATGGGACTCTACATCCTCCAGTTTAGTACCACAATAAAAAATATCCTGAGGGGTTTTAGTCATTGCCATTGCCTCAAATGTAGAACATTCCTTGTTGTGATGGTGTTGCCGGTGCACACCACAATGGCTGTGCTACTTGACATCCTTAGTACACTGCAGGTGCTACCCTCTACCCTGAGCAGGTGGCTGTTCCCTTCACAGAAGACCTTGCTCCCTTCACAGACAAGATTTTTGGGAGCAAGGAGAGAGATTTTGGGAGGGTTAACCAAGTCCAAATTCACAAGCAAGTTGATAAGAATGTCCTAAATCTATAGGAAAATCAGGCCATACCATCAAAGTTTTGAAATGGGGTGGAACATGGATCGCGATCCATGACCCACCACTTCAAATTGCAAATTTGAGTGGTGCCAAACGATGCTAACGAAAGTGCCTATCCACTGCATCAATCATAGAAAACATTTGTTGTTAAACATGGATCACGATCCATGAACCCCAACTTGCTTAAACACAAAATTTGTGGTACATTTAATTTGAAAATGCATTGGGGGGTGTGCCCTAAAAATTTGGTATCGAATGGACATGTGAACCACCAAAAACCAAGTAAAATTGGGATTTCAATCACCAAATGGTCATTTTGATCCACAGATGGAAAAAGTGCTCCAATCCTAGAAAAAAGTGCACCAATAGCTTAAGGAACATGCCAAAAAACTACATTGAAGTTTTGTCCAATTTGAGTTCAGAACATGGAGAGCGATCCATGACCCCCAAATGCACATTTTGTTAAAATTGTTTGTGAAGTGTGTGTACAAGCCAGGAATTGTTTGTGAAGTGTGTGTACAAGCTAGGAATTGTGCAATGTGCCAAAAATGTAGCCTTTGGACATATGAAGTGCTTCATTTGTCAAAGTTCAGCAATGTGAGAGTATTAGAGATTGAAAGTGTGTTTTTGGTCAAAGTGCAAAATCAAGAGAATTTGTTAGCTAGTGTCACCTCGAGAAAAGCCAGAAGATGTGTTGTGGGAGCGAATCACACCACCTATAAAGTGCATGCAACACAACCTACATCAACTTAATGTCAATCAAGGACACAAATGACACGATAGGCGCACATAGCAATCTCTATAACTTGTCAGGCTAAGACAATCCCACACATACAACACTCCAGAAGGCCAGCTAAACCAAAATCAAGAATCTCACTGCTCTCAACTACAGCACCGAGCCCACATACACACAAATGGAAGGAAACTCACCAAACTACAATCCCACACATACAACACTCCGGAAGGCCAACTAAACCAAAATCAAGCATCTCACTACTCTCAACTACACCACCCAACCCACATACACGCAAACGAAAGGAAACTCACCAAACCATATCAGAATTGTACGGAACTTAAGGAACACCACCCCCTCACTAAGATAAACTTGACCCAAAGCCTCTACACTCAAAATCCTCACTCCAAACCCATCTGCAAAAAACATGCATGAAGACATAGCTTATGTTGCCATGACTTTAATGACTACTTGCACGCAAAAAATAGACATCATTTGATACACTTACGACCACAAATAGCTTGTAGATGTGTTAGTCTACGCGCTTTGTTGCGCGTGGAATTCTTGACGTTGTTGCATAGATCTCTTCAAGCCTATCACAATGATGCAGTCCGATCTCCAATGCGATGAGCGAGCAGGGAGTAGAGTCAAGATGAAGCTTACTCTCCCTCTCTCTCTCTCTCTCTCTCTCTCTCTCTCTCTCTCTCTCTCTCTCACACACACACACACACACACACACACACACACACACACACACACACACACACACACACACACACACACACACACACACACACACACAGTCGATGGCAGCTCAAAACTTTGATTAAGATAAAAGTTGTCTAAGAAAAATGACATAAGTACCTTATATACTAAGGCTACCATAGGTTAAACCAAAAATAGAGTTCAATGGGTCAAATGGCTTTGTATTTACAATCTAGAAGTTCCATTGTACCCTGACTTCCTTCTGCAACTAGAATAGCTACTCATTACAAATGATGATTTTAACCATAATCCGCATCATTTAATAACTCTTGAAAAATAAGACTTTGGTATGAGAATTGAGTTATGTCGTATTGTTGACCCCTGGGTCAACACTCCCCCCCTTCAAATTCATGCCATCCCTAAAATGTCCTGATTGTCAATGTCGGTGCGGTATTTGTTTTCATTTTTGCTTTTGTTTTCTCCAATGCTTGTACATTGTATTTTGTATGCCTCTGTACATTCCTTACTATAATGTCTTTTGATGTCCAATGCTTGTACTTCAAGAATAACTTAAGGATTTGAGTCTTTAACTGTCTACCTTTTGTGTCAGCTCTTCTTCGTTGGGAAGTGCCACTGTTAGCTTTTGTGTGTTGTGTAAATCACTATCTTGCTTCTACTTTATACATGACTTAATTAAAGCCTAACAAACCCCAGTTAATTCCCCAAGTTAGTAATTTGCCTTAAAAGGGCTTATCCGACATAATTTGCAATAAATGACCATCTATGAGCTATTATTATCCATTTGTCCCCAATACTCATATACGTGATGCACATGGTCTGTAGATGGCTATCATGGCTTCAGATTTGAAAATTTGCATCACTGGCTAGGGGTTAGACTTCTATCCTTTTTCTTTTTCTTTTTTTTTTTTCAATTTGTTTCTTCACCCTTAGCTAGTATTCTCTATTCATAGCCTACTGACAAAGTTTGGCTTGATTTGGACTTGTATTTGTCTTTCTAAGCTAACTTTTTGGATTTTAGTCTTGAAAATAACTGATGGGCATCTCTATCACCTTCTGGCTGCCAAACACATCTAGAACCAATAGTTTTATTGGTTTCCTTTGGGACCCACTTCTTTGTGATTACTGGTTGTTTTGTTGATGATGCTCGTTTGGGAATCCTTACTTGTCTTTGTGTAAGTCCGCAATGGTCTTTGCTTCAACCCTTGCACGCTTGGTTGGGGACAAGATTCAGACTTTGGGAGTTGATACTTTAATTGTTTTGGAATCCAAATAAACTCCTAACCTCTTTGTGCTTGAATCAAATTCTTTTGAATCTAAGTTACAAAAGCTTGCGAATTTGTGATTTGTTGTTCTTGCATACTCAATTGTTTTCCTTTTGGTGTTGGAACTTGTGATTTTTCATCAGAGATCTTCATCTTCTTGATCCATACCTGCTTTTGGCGGAGCTGGCTCTTTCGTATCTAGAGTTGTCAAAATTTTTGTCTCTGACTTGTTGTTCTTTTCTTTTGGCCTTTTGTGGTTGCTACGGAATCTGCTAGTGAAAGCAATGACCTAAGTTCCTGGTAGGGGATGTCATAAGAATCATCACTGTTACTACTATCCCCCAGGGGATTCAACAAAATGGGATGCCACCTGCGACGAGCGGAAAACTTTGATAAAACCCCTACATACAAATCATATTAGGGAATATGACCCCCTTTCTACATTTTTATGACAATCAATGAAGAAAACTATCATACCCCTATTTTACATATAATATTAAGGTCTCACATGATCTAGCTGAGTAAAGCTAGTCAAAGGGTGTGTAGCATAGTGACTGGCAATGTACTAAGGAACCACTTCTGTTGATAACTAGATGTATCCTCAATGTGTCTTAGTTTGACTTTCAAATTATGTACCTGATCAACCTGCACTCTGGCTACTTGTCCAATTTTGACCCATCCAAAGCTGGTAGAAATCAACCCTTGACCTTCTCTAAATCAACCCTTATTTATGACCGGCTTGGTGCAAAATTTAATGTGTGAGAACTGATAAAAAACTTCCCCAAAATTTACCCGAGTTCTAGTGCACATCGGTGACCAATAGTTACAAGTAATCAATCCCGGGTCAGCTCCCCCCCCCCCCCCCCCCCCCCCCCCCCCCCCATCATAAATATGATACCACCCTTTCTTATTTTTAAACTTGGGATATATATTATTGGGGGCCTGCCCCTAACTTATACACTTATGAAACTTGTTAAAAAACCCCCCTCCCCTACACTTACGTGGTGCGGTAAATTTTCCATGGTGAATCCCTCGGGTACTATCCTCAGCAAGGGTGATATCTTGCACTTTCTCTTTGTGGTTTGGTTGATTATGGAAAGCTACTATTTGTTGGTTCTTAAATTGTTGTTTTTGGAGTGACATTTCTAGCCAATTGATTAGAGCATTGTTAGTCCATTGGCGTGATTGTGTTCTTCTTGGCTGATTCTTTTCTTCCTATATAGAAGACACGTATGAGGATGCTTATTGCAATTGCATCACCACCAGGGATTTTGGAACCCACTTCTGATGCAATTTATTCTTGTAGCACTGACATTGGTTCTTGGGTCTTTCATCTAAACAATTATAAAACTGTGTAGTTAAGGTGTTGTTCATGCCACCTGCTGGGTTGTTTGGATTTTTTTGTTGGCATCTTCTTGAAGCTCCAAATGTTCTACAGAGTCATAGAGCTTGTCTTCTTTGTTGTCTTTTGATTTGCCACATTCCTTTGTTTGCTCTTCATCTCCAAAACTTGTTGATGCTTGGTTCTCTTTGTTTTCTTGGATCACACTCACTGTAAAATAAGGAGTGACATTAAAGCCATCTTTAGTACAAAACTTTGTTGTTGGACCGTCTTGAATAGCGTACACATCTAGAGTAGCCAAGATGTGCTCCCCATTCAAGTGGCTCTAAAGCTTATTCAAGAAATGGTTTTGGGATATAATCTTTATCTTTGATTGCCATTTCTAAGATACATTCCTCTCGCTTTAAACGTCCACATTGTGAAGATCCATACATCCACAGTTCTTTAGGCTTGCCCAACCACGCCGGAAGTTATGATCCTGCTATAGTAGTGGAATCAAATTCTTCAATTGGTGTTCTCATCATATTCTTGTAGCTATGGTCTTTCAAGTTTATTCGTGTTGTGATTTCCATATGTCTCAGGTAGATATGGTCATAACCCCAATCTTGGACCATTTTCAATTTCCTCATGAATGGTCTTCCTAGAATGATATCATAGTTGTTCTTCTTACCAAAGTCAACAATAGCAAAGGTATGCTCATACTCAATGCTGCAAAAAGTAGAAATTACTTTTTCTAGCAGTCCTAGGGGATTTTCCACGTGTCCGTCTGCAAGCTGCAATTTTATCCTGGTAACCCTCACTGTTGGTTCTCCCCACTGTTTCTAGATCTCTTTTGTTGCAATGGAAACACCAGCTTCACTTTCAGGAATTGCCATGGTTTTTACACCTTGGAATTCCATAGGAAGAGTGGTGTTCCCATCTTCTCTCTCATAGTACTCGCCTACCTTGTTTAATGGCACTGGCCTAGTGTTTAGCTGAGACATTTCAAGCTCTTTGATCCCTTCCTGGATTTGAGTCCTTTTTGTATGGCAAGTTTCTTTATGAATTTTCCCATAGTAATGCACAAGATTTGTTATTATTCTGAGCAACTCGGCTAATGTTATCATACATGTCACTGAGATAGATAGAATACCTATTAACCCCTTTGAATCAATGATCTTGTTGGAAGATAGTCTTTGTGATGGGACTGCAATAACATATGACTTGGCCTTGTGCTCTCCCGTATAGGACGATAGTGTTCTTAGCGAATGGTGTTGATCATCCATATACTTTACAGATAGGCTTTGTCTCCCCAATATGATTACACTTCTAGATTCATTTGAGATCCAACCTCAAATTCCACTATTTGTGGAAGAGACATCCCTCTTCCATCACCTGTCGAGTTTACTCGTCTCCTTAGCTCAGTTGCTTCATTGGCTTCTGTGACTTGTTTCCACAATTTGTCAAGACCATCTATTTCTTTACAACCCGCAAGTATAGCTAGGTGAGATCCCTTGAAAGAGCTATTCATGGTATTCAACACTATCCTTGGTTCAAATGTCCTTGAGATTTGGTTCATGCTCATGACTGGGATCTAGCTCCATTCATTCCTGGTTTGATGGGGTTACTGGTGTAGGTGGGACAAGGATCACATCCTCATGTTTCCCAACTAGTGGTTCTAGTAAAGCTTGGGCTGTTTGAATCAATTTTTGGCACATTTCAAGCCTTTGCTTTTCTAGTTCAGCATAGGGATATGTCATACACTTCTATTCTTAAGTTTGGTTGTTTTTTATTTTAAGCCGCACTTCATAGGTTTTCAGCAGGGCATTTAATGGCTCATTAACCTTCTCAATCAACATCGATCCTCTTGAACTAGCACTTCTAGGCTCACTTTCCATTGATGGTTCTTCTAGAGGTTGAGACATCTACATAAGAGAAGGTGCAACGATTTCCTCATGTTGTCTTATCTTCTCTTTAGCTTGCGTAAGCTTCTCAGCTAAGGAGTTTTTCTCTCATTCCATACGTACTTTCATCCTAGACTTTCTAGATTTCCAACTATTCTATTTGCTCTTGGTTTTTTGACTAGGTGTGTCCGTCTTTGGTTCATCTTCCATATCTAGTCTCACATTAGTTTTTGTTTTCTTTGTCTCTGGTTTCTCAACTGGTACATCATTTTTGTTTTTCAAGATATTGGGTAGATGAAGGATCCCTGAGACATTCGTTGTGATCTTTATGACTCGATTTGGGTTTTCTAGACGATCGAGGATCAAGTGAATGATGCCACAGTCAAGAAAATAGACATTTACTTGAGCGATCTCCATTTGAGGATATTGTTTGATCAAGTGATTGTCACAGCTTTTGTGATAATCTATCTTTGGTTAAGGAGCTTCTTTTTACATTTCTTCTTGATTGTAAATAGGCTCTAACCTAGCTAAGCCTCTATTCACAATGAATTGCAATGTCCTTTCATCCATCTCATACCCTATTTCTTCAGGTCAAAACGCAAGAGGTGGAGGTTGTACCAGCTCACCACTCCATGTGTTTCTCTCATCTTTAGTCTCTTCAAAGGGAAGTACCTTCTTTGGTTGTTGCAATGCATTGTAGTTGGCACTAGTGATTGTTTATTAAATGCTTCCATCATTGATGTGTATCTCATATCTACAAGCATTCTAGCACCTAGCAATGAAGGTTGTTATTGTAAGACAGGGCCGTGGCCTTGAAACTCCTACTAGACCTGACATGTATATTGATGGAGTATCTGTCACTAGAACCGGTTGTACATACCTCCCCCTAGCATATTCCTTGCTATAGTAGCACTCTTTTCTCGTATGGTTTGTCTAGTTCCCCTCAATTTCACACCACTTAAGCTCCCATGGATCAGAATTTATAAGAGAACTTAACCTCTTTTGTCGATAAAATTTTCTTGATGGATATGTGCTGCTGGTTTTTCAATGGACTAAGTCATGTGTGAATCAATCTGTTGAGAGGATGTGTCAACCTCTTGACTCTTACAATCCTTTTCTTTATATTCCTGATAGCTATCCACAAAATAAAGAGATTCTTTAATCAATTTGTTTAGTATTAGGCTCCTTATCATATGCAAATCCTTTTGAAGACCCATATGTCTCATCTCCTAAATAAAGATCATCATCGGTTATGCTTGCATATGTAGTTCCACTCTAGGATAGAACTTGACATATCTCTTGAGCCGTAATGCCATCTTGCATGCTGATTCACTCTTTTTCTGCTTGAATCTATGGATTTGTGAGAAGTATTGTGAGCTATGCCTTTCCACAAGAATTTTGCAATGAATTCTTCAAACACCTTGTCTAGAGTCTCAAAATCGTTTCTTTCCACTGAGTCAAACCATGTAGTCACATCATCCTCTAGAGTCAGTCCAGATCTCGCAAACTATGTCACAAAATTCAAATCTTCCTTTGCTCTAATTACTCCTCTGAAAGTTGCTACATGATTTCTCGGATCTTTATCTCTTGAATATTTTCTATTTACCCATTTTTGGACTTGGAACTGTCTAACTCGCCGATTGTCTACAAGTCTAACCATAGACTCTCCCAATCATTCTCTCCTTTCAGGTCTTCTACTATGTCTAGGTTCTTCTTTGAAGGGATTGGTTGTTCTGCTAGAGATTGATGTATTAGGGGGATACACTTGAGGAGGCATGCCTGCCATCTCTACGATTATTTCAGCTCTCATTATCACTCTAGGAGGGAATCCAATTGGCTCTCTTTTTGGAATTCTTGTAGGAACTCTTGTGTTTGGTGAAGGTATTTGTGGTCATTCATTGAACAAATATCCACCTATTTCTAATACAATGTGTGGGTTTGCGCTTTATATAGCTCTGTATTCTTGTCCATACTTGTCAACAACTATAGATTTCTATAGACAATCGACTCCATGTGTAGAGACATATAAGAGCTTATAACCCGTCATCTCTTCTGGGTATGGCTCTAAGCATTTAAAAAGATTGACCTCACTATCTTCAATGTATCTATACAGTCCTTCACTTCATGATATGTCATCCAAACTCTCTCAACAAAATTGGTCTTTATCAACTGCAAGTTTGGAAGATCCATTATGGGTGGATGCTCCTCTATCAATGGGATCCCAAAGCTTGTCTAAGCTGAGTTTGAATCTAAAGTAGACATGATTTATGGGCTTAACAGCTCTAGCTTGATGTAACAAGTCTTATTCCAGTGTGTTCAAGTTCTTTCGTTAGGAAAAAGTTGGAACTATGTCTAAAACCGCGACCGTTTCCTCACAATTCTCTCAAATTTTCACTTTTAGACACCCCTAACTTCTGGATTCATTTTGAGGCCTTAGACAATGTTTTTTTGAGCACTGACCAACAATGAATGACCCGAAGGGTCTCTGATTGTTGTTCATGGGTTGCACTAAATGTTGTAGAGCTACTATGGAGCTTCATTTTGATGAAAAATGTTTCTGAATTTGATATTAGGAGCTCAAGTTATGGCCAAAACAGTCTTATATCGCATTCAATCTTCCTATAGGTCAATTCTAGTGATTTCAGAGTGTTAATACTAGATACATGCTTTGATCCACTTACAGATGTCCAAATTTTGTTTTGGAGTGATATTTGGGATTCTAAGGTCAAAAGGAAGTCCTTTGACTAGTCAAACTTCTTGTCTGGCTTCAACCTGTGCCTGGAATCTTCATATGCATATAAAGATTCCAGGCATCATATCGGTATGATGTCTCTTGACTCATAATTGCCCCAAACTTGAACTGTAGACTCTCCTTGATGTACTCTAACCACTCCATGTATCAGTTTGTGATTCTGACACTTTTAGTCAGGTCTATCACTACTTTTTTGTTTGGTTTCTTGCAACTTCCCGAGGAGGTTAGCTAAGCCAAAAGTGATCCAAATTGAATGAAATTTGGTCTCTAGGCCTATTTTGTGATGGCAAACACTTCTATGAGTGCAGATGTAAGTTTTGACCTCTAATTTGGCACTTGAGACATCATATCCGTATGATGTCTTTTGTGGCAAAATGAAGTGATCTTTATCCCAAAGAATCTTTATCACTCAAGAAGCTCTCAACAACTTTTATAATTCAATTTCAACACTTTTTGTGCAAGTTATGGTCAATTCAAGCATGAAATTGCCCAATTTTCATCTTTTGGCACTTTTTAGTCTAAATGTGCTCTAAATGCAAGGAAATTTTGGCTAGGGACTTCTTTTATGCTTTAGGACACTAGGGTATACTCAGATGTTTGATTTGACTGAAATTTGGCCTTACAGTCTTTATATGTGTATGATATCTTTTGGCTCAGATTCACTTACTTTTCTATCCAAGGTGCTCCTTGATGCATATAGCAAGAATATGTGCTCACAAAAAAAACTGGACGTCAAAATTGCTCAAAATCACCACTTTTCACTTTTACCTTCTTGGAATTGCAAAAAGCTTCTTAAATTCAAAGATATGTATCCAAATGAAATGAAAATTTTCAAACAAGCTTGAATCATCATTTCCAAACCGCCTATGTGGTCAAAAGTGCAATTGGACCTTCATACCTTGACTTGAGACATCATATGCGTATGATGTCTATGTGCTTAGATTTGGAACTGTTTTTACCTTAAGTCCTCATATCATAAGCAGTAATAAAATATGATCAAAGCAAAGTTTAAATCTCAAAATTTCTCTCAAAACTACCTGTCAACTTCCATGAAGTACAAAATCACACTTTTCTCTCAAGATATATCTCCAAAATTATTCAAACTTGGTGAGGATGCTCAAAACAATGTGTCAAAGCACCTTATATTGACAAATGGTCGGTTTTGTTCAAGATCCCCCCCCCCCCCCCCTCCCCCCGAGACATCCTATACGTATGATGTTTATGTGCTCCAAATTAGATAAAACTTGGTCTCTAAGCTTGTTGTGGTACTCAATACCCTGGTATGCTCTGATGACATCTTTGGTCCCTAAAATTTCCCTATAGACATCATACATGTATGATGTCTAGCTGGTGAAATTGAAGTGGAACTCACTCCAGAGGTCTCCCACCTCACAAGAAACTCAGAGTAGCTTTCAAAATTCAATTCCAATACTTTTTGTGCTAGATATGATCACTTCAAGCATTCACTTTTCCTAGATCCGCCTTGTGTCCTTTACAAGCCCAAAAATGCTTCAAATTCAATGGAAATTTGTCTATTCTCTTCTTAAATTCTCTAGATCACAAGGGCGCATTGAGATGTATCTTTTGACCTCAAATCTGGCCTCTAGGACATCATACTCATATGATGTCTATCTAGCCAGAATGGACTTCTGTTTCTACCCCACGTGCTCCTTGGTATGTACAACAGGTACATGTGCTCACATAAAATTTTTGAAATCAAAATTGCACAAAATTGCCACTTTTTGACAAGAAAATTCCTCGAAAGAGTAAAATCCCCCAGTACTCAATCTATATGCCCAAATGAAATGAAATTAGATGTATGTGCTCAACACAACATGCATAATAGGGGTGCAAAGTCAAAAATTCAATTTTGCTGCCAGAATTACCCTTCAAACATCATACGTGTATGATGTCTGCTGATGATTTTTTGTCCAAAATGCATCCACTAGTCTCCATCACTAGTTTTCAAGCACTTCTATAATTTTCATGCAAAAATATGCTTGAACTCACAAGTTTCTATTTTTGACACTCTATCTTTTGTATTGGTCAAAACTCTAGTCTCAAGATGAACTTAGGGTAAAACACCCCTTTTGAACACTCTAGTGCAGTCAAATTTGTCAAATTTGGTCTCTAGATGCCTCTTGAGACATCATACACGTATGATATCCAAATTTGTATAATTTCAATTTTTCTTCACATAACTCTTGCAAATGCCCTGTTATATGCTCTGTCGATGCGTCAGCGCACTTGCTCCATTGCATGTGGAATGCTTGATATTGTTGTGTAACTCTCTCCATGCCTATCACAATGGTGTAGTTGGATCTCCAATGCAATGAGAAAACAAGGAGTAGAGTCAAGATGAAGCTAACGCTCTCTCTTTCTCTACCACACACAGTTAACGGCAGCTCAAAAATTTGATTAAGCTAAAAGTTGTCATTACAAAATGACCTAGGTACCTTATATATTAAGTCTACCATAGGTTAAACCAAAAATAGAGCAATGGGTCAAAACTCTTTGTATTTACAATGTGGAAGTGTCATTGTTCCTCGGCTTCTGCAACTAGAATAGCTACTCATTATAAATGATGTTTTTAACCATAATCCACATCATTTCATAACTCTCAAAAAATAAGACTTTGGTACGTGAATTGAGTGATGTCATACTGTTGACCCCTAGGTCAACAAGATGCCTAAAAAGTGGGCCAAACTTGCCAGGGAGACTAAAGGGGTCAAAGAGACTCCAATTGGGCAAGAAACCAACAGACAGTTGGGATTTGGGCACTACTTCAATCCCAAAATATCATAAGAGAAAAATACCGAATAGATTGATCACAGTGATGGATCAAAATGGCCAACCAAAACAAAATAAGGCAAATTTGGACCAAATTTGGCTATATTATGGGAAATTGGGGAAACTTGAGAGAAACTTGTCCAAATTTGAAAATAACTTCACCAATGTGTTAGGATATGCTATAGGAACAGGTGCCCTAAGTATGGATCGCGATCCATGACCCCCTGTAAGATTTCCAAACCAAAAGCATGCCATTAGGTCCCAAAATGCCAATAATAGCCTAACCGTGGAGTTTCAAGTCATTTGAACTTCAAAACCCTTGCCAAAATGCCAAAATTCTCTAAGTCTGAGAAAATTTCCAAAAAGTGGCATAAATTTTGAACCACTAATCCAACTCCAAAAGACGTGAAACATAGCATCCCCAAAGTATGCTTTATTAGATGGTATCACCAAAATTCCGATATGTGTTCCAACATGGATCATGATCCATGACCCCCTAAGCCAAATCTCACATGTAACCATATGACATAGTGCTTGTAGTTGTCCTAGATGCACTGGTGAAGTTTGGTCCAGTTTCGACTTATTTCGATCAAGTTGTGCTCATTTTTCATTCCATGGTCAAGTTTACATATTTTTAACTTTCTCGACAACTTTTTAGCCAATTTTGGGAGCTAAATTGAAGGATTTTTTGATGATAGAATGCCCCACAGATGACCAATAAAGCAATGGAAGGCTCCCCCCTACCAAGTGATCGAGATCTCATCCAATGAAAAATCTCACATCTCGGAGGAGGATCTTGCAAAGATTCCATCCAACATATTTATTAGGAGATTTCAAGCAGTTGATGGCATGAAAGTAAAGATGAAAATATTTCCAAAATAACTATGGACTTTGCACCAGCAAAGAGAAGTCATAGAGGGGTCCAGATGTTTACAAAGGGACACATTTTTTAGATTGCCTCCATGGGGTACATACTTTTAGAGAGCCCACAAGCTGATAAGCTCTATCCAATACAATGGTGAGGCTACACTAATAGACAAGGATGGGGAGACTGTGAAGGTTTGGATTACCACCGACCTTATCAATCAAGCACTCCACCTACCTCCAAGTAATCACAACTTGCTCTTGAAGACGAAATCCATTGATAATGACGAAGACTTTTTCAAGTAGCAAGGTCATAAGTTCACTTAGATGGACTTGGTATATTTAGAGACAGAGCTGCCACTTTGGATAATCTCTCAACATCTCAAAGTACAGAAGTTGCCGAGATACACCAAACCAAATCTTCACATTGCAATAGTCACGGCAATGGGGCTTTCCGAGCAAAGGGTAGTCCGCTGTGACTTGGGGAACTATATTCCATAGAATTTGTTCAAGATCAGCCTCACGAGCAGTGAGAGAAAATGTGCGCTTTCCCACACATGTGGAAGGTTAGGAATTTGCCTGCACACTATGTGAGAGCCTTGAAAGGCTACAAGCACACAACTAGACAGTCCTAGCAAGCTCAAAGAAACAATGGTGTGTCACTCACCGCTCAATGCTTCCGTCGTGAAGGATCCTGTGCTGCAAAGAAGAAGGAGCCACCATCGATGCCACGCTCAACCATTGATGTCGCTGCCGATGCCACGGCAATGCTCTCTCTCTCTCTCTCTCTCTCTCTCTCTCTCTCTCTCTCTCTCTCTCTCTCTCTCTCTCTCTCTCTCTCTCTCTCTCTCTCTCTCAAGAATACACACACACATACAAACGGGAGCCGGAGCACACAAAGGAGAAGGAGACAGAGATGTGTAGCGCAAATAGTGTGTCGTCCTCTCTATAGTGGGTGCTCCTCAGTGCAATGTGTGTGACAATCTCACTCAAAACAGACTAAAAACAAAGGAACAATAGACTACAACTGAGCTCATAGAGACACAACAGCAGACCACAACATATGACTCGACTATCTCAAAGAACTGATATAGACTTTGGCATGGCAGCACACTCAGCTCCAGCCCAGGGCTCACCGATACAATGGGGTACCGAGGCTCAAATGTGCAGGGACGGTGAAGACGTTGTGGTCGGGATGGAAACACACACAACGCCTCTATAACGACCCGACACACACTCTTGGGAAGATACACACACACACTATGGGGCACTACTCGGCTTAGACAACACACCTGGCCGAGACAGGAAACACACCTATGGAGTGAGAGGAGAGAGATTATCCACTTGCCCACTCCACACAGAGACACACACACACACACACACACCCAAAAAAACTCAGCTCAAAAGAGGAGAATTTCTGATGTTTAGATACAATTGAGCTTGGGCCAACATCAATGGGGCAAATAGCTCACACAATATAGGTAAAATAAGCCAGATACAATCACAAACTAGAGCAGAAACTTTGCTCATAGGAGAAACTTACACAGAAAAATAGCAGGAAAAGAGTGAGTAATTTGGCAAAATGGACAGCGCCATCGCGTCCGGAACGGCCCAAAACCCCAGTCTACAATGTCAAAGTGCTCAAATCCGACCTCGGATGAGCAGTTTACGGCCAAAACAAGCTCCAAAATGAACAAAAACACAGCTGCGGCTGTTCCTCCTCTCTTCTCCACGTTTTTTCTGGTCTTCACTCTTGTTTTTCAGTTCCCACACTTAGCTTTATTACTTGGGCACCCTTGGCCTTTTAGATGACCTCAAACGGACCTCGAACAAGCCAAAAACTGACCTCGTAGTGCATAGTTGTCACCTTTTTTGCATCATCCACACACCTAGCACTCAGCTTTCCCCAATAATGCATCCCGCAACCACGTGAAGTGGCCCCAAAAAAAGGTCCTCATGATGACCTTTCTGCATAATTCTCACAAGCAAACACCCACGTTGTGTCCGTACTTCTCCGCGTGCAAGTATTGACCCCATTCGCCCTCCTGACGCCACTAGATGCCATCTGACCCACCTGCTTACCTCATGTCGTCGGCCCGCGGATAGCTTCCTCTAGAAGTTTTATGCGCTACCAACTCCTCATTATTGTAGAAAAAACACACTGGTACTGGTAATAGTGAAAATCGATTCACTATGTACATGGTGTCCTACCTGTACACATGTGGGCCCCACGTAACCACCTGGCTCTGGAAAATGGGCAATTCTTTATTTGATGCACCATGCATTTGTATGTATATATGTGCAATCCCTTGCTCCAAAAAACTCCTGACATAATTTGCCCATCCCCTAGCCTGCTAGATCATTCATGATCAGCAGCAGCAAAAAGAGATATGAGACTCGCCGCATCATAGGTCTCCTCATCCCTCACCAGCACTCCTTGATCCACATACAGCTCATCCTGCTCGACCATCATCAACCTGGCATGATACAATTTAAGACGCAATCCATTTACCCTTGACTTATGTAGAGCACCATCCAGGTTAGCCAGCTGATATGTGCCATTTGGAAAACACTCCACTACCTTGAAAGGGCCTTCCCACTTAATTTGAAACTAATGTCATATTAGTGAATTTGGGAAATTCCCAATTCCCACTTTCAAAAAGAGCTTAAGATTTGACCACATGGTCAAATCTTAGTCAAAGTTTTGAGAGCATGGCTTGAACGATCTTTTCAAGTACTAGCTTGTGGAAGGCTCTGGTCTGTAAAAGAAGTTTGAGATTTGTCCATATGTCCAAACCTTCAAGACATTGGTGATTCCCAAATTGGCTCTAAAGTTTCAAACTCTCTAGTATCATGTTAACTTCTTTTGGAAGGTGTTGTCCAGCTTACTATTGTAGCGCAAAACCAAGTCATGTTTCTTGATACCCTTACTTTTAAGCTTTTCATTTATCTTTGCCAAAGCCTTATCCTGCATCTGCCCATAATGCTCCAATGCGCTCATCCTATCCAACTGGACCTCTTGTAACTGCAAGAGCCTCTCTTTGAATGCATCACTAGGCGACCCAAGCAACTTCTCTAACATCTTGACCGCAGGCAACTCTACCTCCACAGGCAATAGTGCTTCCTTTCCATACACCAAACGAAATGGAGTAAACCCTGTACCTGTCTTCACCGAAGTACGGTAAGCCCATAATGCACTAGGCAATTCCAAATCCCAATTCTTTCCTTGGTGCTCTGTCACTTTCGAAAGAATCTGTACCAACTCACCATTGAATCTTTCATTTAAGCCATTACACTGTGGGTAATAAGGAGTGGTATGCTGGTGCCTAATCTTCATCTTTGCACATAAAAAATCTAGCAGTTTAGCTCTAAAGCCAGGCCCCTTATCTGAAAGTAGCTCCAGTGGCACCCCAAACTTGCAACATATTTCATCATACACAAATTTTTCCACATCCTTTGCAGTGATCTGTTTTACTGCTATAGCCTCTGCCCATCTAGAAAGATAGTCCACTTCCGTCAAAATATAGCTTTTGCCCCTGCTTGTGATAGGTAACGGGCCTATTGCATCAATCCCCCACTTTTCAAACACATCAAACGCCATAATGGTTTTTCGTAGCTCTGACTTCAACACTCTCTTCCCAAATGCTTGACACCTATTGCAAGACCTACACCAATGGTGAACATCCTTGTGCAAACTAGGCCATACATACCCCTCTTGCAAAATCTTATGCAAGGTGATCTTTAGAGCAAAATGGCCACCACATGCGCCTTCATGATTCTCTTCCAACACTCTGTAAAGCTCCTCCCGCCAAGGTACACGTCTCAACACGAGATCAGCCCCTTTCATGTATAAGACATCACCAATCAATTTGTACCTGTATGCTCTACGCACAAAGCCATACTTCTTAGACTTCTGAATCTCCTTTGGAATGATTCCTGTTAGCAAAAACTCCTCTTCTTGAGCCAAACTTTCCCGACCATGGTAAAGAGGTAAGTTGGTCCTCAACACAAATAGCTCCCCAATCATGCCTTGAGCTGCTTCATGTGCCTCTCCATTTAGAGCACGTTCAATGTGTCTGATGCTCCATGCTTCAAACTTTTTTAACAGGCCTTTAATTCTGAAGCACATTTCCTTCAATGAGGTGTTCTTGCTCTTCCACACACCAAGCACTTGCTTCACCACTAACAAGGCATCACCTTTTATGCTCAACCTTCGAACCCCATGCTTCAAACAAATGTGTAATCCGGCTTCCAATGTAGCATATTCAGCCTCATTGTTACTATGCGCATCCAATTTGAACCCTCTCTTGCATACTAGCTTCCCCTCTGGATCATAAAGTGCTATACCCCCTGAAGCTGCATCGTGGCTCTTTGTGTATGAACCATCAAAGAACAACACATGTGCATTGCTGATCAGTGGCACTTCTTCAACTACCTTTCTCACCACCTCTTCCTTAACAATAAGGGGATTCTCCTTGTAGGTCAACAAATCAGCTAGGGTAGCCCTTGTACTATCTTCCACTAGAAAAGAGAACTCAAACTCTTGCAGCTCAATTACCCATTTCTTCACCACATTTGACATGTTAGTACCATTAATTAACTGTGGCCAAAAGGCATAACTCGTCAAGAAAACAAAAGGCCGTGGTAGCAAGTAATGACGAAATCGTCGACAAGCAAATATTACACTGGCCATCACTAGCTCTACTTCCGATAACTTTCTCTCCGCTACCAACTTCACTCGGCTTGCACAATACACTGGCCTCATATAGTGGCTGCCCTTCCCCTTTTGCAATAGCATGGCTCCAATGGCATCATCCCCTACTGATGGATTTACATAAAAAACTTTCTCCCAATCAGGAGCCTGCATGGCTGACAACCCCCCTAACACCTCTTGAAACACTTCTTCACACTTGTCATCCCATTGCAATGGATCATGCTTTGCCACTTGCTGTAATGGATAAAGAAGCTGCGAAGACAATGGAATAAACCGTGCCATGTACTTCACTTTGTGTATAAAGGTTGCCAATTGCTTCGTACTCATAGGTGATGGAAGAAGAATAATAGACTTCACCTTATCTGGATCAGCCTCAATGCCATTTTCTGACACCATATGGCCCAATAACTTCACCCTTGGCTGTGCTAGATGACATTTCTTTGGATTTAGTTGTCCTCCACATTCATCATATCGAGCCAATACCATCTGCAGCTTCTCATGGTGATCAGCCCTACTGCTATAGACACAAAAGTCATCCATAAAAGCTTTAACACAACTACCAATGAATGGTTCCAACACCCAATTTGCTCTCTCTTGATAGAAGGAAGGTCCATTTGACAACCCAAATGGCAATACTGTGTAGCAATAGCAGCCCCATGGCGTAATAAAAGTTTTCTTTGTGCGGTCTTTAAGAGCAATCTTCAATTGAAAATAGCCTGAAAAACCATCACACACACTGTACCTCTCATAACCTGCCACTGAATCCAAGATCTGATCGATGAATGGAAGAGGATATGGGTTCTTCTTAGTGGCTGCGTTTAAGGGTTTAAAATCCACACAAATTCTCCACTTCCCATCCTTCTTTGGACTAACTACAACTGGACTCACCCATTCTGTGGTCTCCACTGGAACTATGAACCCTGCCTTCAATAACTTGTCCACCTCTACCCGCAAGGCTTCCATTTGCTCTTGACCCATCCTTCTTAGCCTTTGCCGCACTGGCTTAGCACCTTCTTTTAGCTCTATATGCATCTCTTCACCCTTGAACCCTCTGATCTCTTCATATGAAGTAATGAACAAATCAGGAAAACTAGCCAGCATATGCAAAAATATATCCTTCTCCATAGCTGAGAGGTCTCCACTAATCATTTGCGTCATTAATTCCTGCTTCTTTGACAACTCAACCTTGGTTTACATCAGCCCTTCAATCACTTCATAAGGCCCTTCACTTTCATCTTCAACCTCATTCGCAAATGCAACTAAACCAATCTCCTGGATTTCTTTGTCCATCAAAAGAAATGCAACATCAGCATCCTCATCACTGCTGGTAGTGCTATCACTATCCTCATCTGTCACCGTGGAAGAGTCTTCATCACTAGACTCATCCTCATCTTCATAAAGCTCCTCTAATCGTTTCCTTGTGTCCATATTATAAAGCTTCTTGGTACCTGTCTTTCCATAGAGGCTAATCGTACCATGTCGCCAATCTTGAACAGCTCCCACTGCACATAACCATGGTCTGCCCAGTATAATAGGATATGCTCCCAACCCTGCTGGCATCACATGAAAATCAACCACTGCCTTTGCATCATATGCCTCCACTTCTAAGCTCTTTACAACACCCAAGCATTTTACTTTTTGATGGTTTGCCAATCTAATCCGAAAACCTGACACCCCAGCCACTATGAGACCCATCTTCTCAACGCATGAGTGTGTTATGACGCATATTTGGGCTCTGCCATCCACATAACCTTGTCCCAAATTTTTCCTTTTATGCCACACATCTACTATTGGACAAATGTCTGGTAGCTCGTCCATTTCCAACACCTTCACTGAACCTCTCTCTGGCTCTTTCTCCATTGGGTTAACCATCCTCTTCCATTGTCGCTTTAGCTTAGGCACCATCTCTATAAGCTGCCCAAAAGTAACATCTGCCTTCCTGCTCGTCAGATCCTCCTTCAAGTCATAGCTTAATTGCCCATCCCCTAGTGGAAAATCTGAAACATGAAACTTTTGACGAGCTCTCCTTTTCCTCTTCGCCTTGACATCCTCGCCTTCATGGCTCTTTCCTTTCTTCTTACTAGGACCTGGGGCACTTCTTCCTTCCTTATCCTCTGTGGTCCTCTTCCCAATAGGCATCACTAATGTATCCTCTAGCTTTGATGCCTTCTCCAAGGTGACTACACTTAGCACTTTTGTCTTTCCCTTTTCCTCCTGGGTCAGTCCACTGGTTCCTTTGTCTCCCTTAATTTCGATGCCATAATCATTTGACCTAGTTAGCACCTGTCTTGGCAATGGATACATGTCTCCCCCCATCCTTGGTGGCTTATCACATTGCGGGCTGATGTGACCCAACTCTCCACAATTGTACATGGGCGTCTGCCTCCAAAACCTACCATTGCTTTGTCCAACACCATTCCTAGGCCTTTCTTCACCTCCTGGCTGATTTGCAAACCTCCCTCGACCCCGATTATTTCCCACTTGACCTAGCATGTTTAGGCTGAGATTCTTCATCAAATCTACCATTTGCCTCATGTCTTGCCTTAGCCCATCATCTTGCATTGCTGTAGTGACCACTGCTGGCATAACCTGAGTAGTAACAGGAACCACTGGTTCGTGATGAACCCCTGACATGCGACCTTGTAAAGACTCTATAGGCTGAAATTCAGACCTCATGGGCAAAGACTCCACCCCTAACTGGCTCATTTTCCTCAACTTCCACTCTTTGTTCCTTGATACCTCTAGTGCATCTTCATATGTCCTAGGCTTCTTTAGCTCCACTCTCCAATGTCTCCCAAAGACCAGCCAAGAACCCGTCCTTCTTCATCATGTCAGGCGGGGGTACCTGTGGTGCTAAGGCCTTGCACATTTGCTCCCATGCCAATGAAAACTTACGTATGTACGCATCTACTGGCTCACCTTCCTTTTGCACCAAAGCCTGTACTTCTTGCCACACTTTGTCAGGATCTTCTATCTTCACAAACTCCACTTCCAACCCATGTCGTAGATTGTCCCAACTCAACCTTACACGTGGATCAGCCACACGCAACTCCTCTTCAAATGCTTTAGACCAAACTCGTGCATCACTCTTCAAACAAATTTGGAGAAGGCGTAACATTTGCGTAGGGTCATGAATCTGGTTGCTAATGCAGGCAACCTCCATCTTTTCCAAAAATTCTTCCACATCTTCATCACTTCTTCCATGAAACTCCGGATAAGAGAAAGCCATGGCTACCCAAATTATGATGCTTTGAGAACCCCTTTGAACACACGTGCAAGAACCCAAAACTTTTCACTACCCAATCCCCAGAAACTTCAATGGAGCTCAGCTTTAGATAAGGACAAACACATGCACATCAAATGAGTTTTCATAGTTAATCATCGGAATGACAACAGGCAAAGGACATTCCAGGATCTCTCT
Source organism: Adiantum capillus-veneris (assembly GCF_014529385.1). Classification (NCBI taxonomy): domain Eukaryota; kingdom Viridiplantae; phylum Streptophyta; class Polypodiopsida; order Polypodiales; family Pteridaceae; genus Adiantum; species Adiantum capillus-veneris. Next base: position 141,953,481 of record NC_140942.1, on the reverse strand, counting down.
CAATCTTCTTAGCCCAAACATAAAGACTATGCGCTGTTGGAAAAAGATCTTCCTGGACACATGAACATTAATCTGAATTCTTTGAGTTAAATGAAAAGGAGTGAACTGAGGGCCATTTTGATCATCCATTAAAGCCAACCATGAAGCTCCCAAGAAGGCACACCTGACTCAACCTCTGATTTTGCCAAAATTTCAGCAGCATAACAGCATAAATGGCTCAAAATACCAAAAAACCAGCCATCATAACTTGGAAAACTTTTGGCAGAGTTTCCCCAGAAGTAGAGCAGTGTGAACCCAAAATATAGACTGTCTATGTATGCATAAACTGCCAACAATAGAACCCGAGCATCAATTAGGAATCACTAGTACATAGCCTATGGCGAGGTCACAAAAAGGGTGCTCCAGCTACCTGTATCACCGAAAGGATCTCTACATTTGAGAATCCCCCAGCTCAATAAAAACCTCACGCTATCGACCCTCATACGAAGGCTAATGCAAATCGCGTATAGTCAAGTCTCAGAAATGACTATCTTCCAGACCAAGTCTCAGAAATGGCTGGGACTGCCAAATACAACCAAGTATGGCTCCACAAATGCGTACAATGGTAGTTTCCACAAGTAACGTACAATCCAGCAGACAATGCGCTCAAATAGGCGCCAAGTGATGCATACCCACAACAACTGCAAGTGACATCACTGCTAGTATATCACTGTACTCTAGCTACCTGTATCTGTGTGAATCACCTGTACCTGTACCTGTCCTTGTAACCTGTAACCTGTAACCTGTAATCTGCAACCTGTAACCTGTAATCCCGAATCTCGAAGCTTGAAGCTCGAAGCAGAAGGTACTCGAAGAAGATCCTCCGTGGGGGCGCCAAAAGAATGTGGTCGGGATGGAAACACACACAGCGCCTCTATAACGACCCAACACACACTCTTGGGAAGATACACACACACACTATGGGGCACTACTCGGCTTAGACAACACACCTGGCCGAGACAAGAAACACACCTATGGAGTGAGAGGAGAGAGATTATCCACTTGCCCACTCCACACAGAGACACACACACACACACACCCAAAAAAACTCAGCTCAAAAGAGGAGAATTTCTGATGTTTAGATACAATTGAGCTTGGGCCAACATCAATGGGGCAAATAGCTCACACAATATAGGTAAAATAAGCCAGATACAATCACAAACTAGAGCAGAAACTTCGCTCATAGGAGAAACTTACACAGAAAAACAGCAGGAAAAGAGTGAGGAATTTGGCAAAATGGACAGCGCCATCGCGTCCGGAACGGCCCAAAACCCCAATCTACAATGTCAAAGTGCTCAAATCCGACCTCAAATGAGCAGTTTACGGCCAAAACAGGCTCCAAAATGAGCAAAAACACAGCTGCGGCTGTTCCTCCTCTCTTCTCCACGTTTTTTCTGGTCTTCACTCTTGTTTTTCAGTTCCCACACTTAGCTTTATTACTTGGGCACCCTTGGCCTTTTAGATGACCTCAAACGGACCCCGAACAGGCCAAAAACTGACCTCGCAGTGCATAGTTGTCACCTTTTTTGCATCATCCACACACCTAGCACTCAGCTTTCCCCAATAATGCATCCCGCAACCACGTGAAGTGGCCCCAAAAAAAGGTCCTCATGATGACCTTTCTGCATAATTCTCACAAGCAAACACCCACGTTGTGTCCGTACTTCTCCGCGTGCAAGTATTGACCCCATTCGCCCTCCTGACGCCACTAGATGCCATCTGACCCACCTGCTTACCTCATGTCGTCGGCCCGCGGATAGCTTCCTCTAGAAGTTTTACGCGCTACCAACTCCTCATTATTGTAGAAAAAACACGCTGGGACTGGTAATAGTGAAAATCGATTCACTATGTACATGGTGTCCTAACTGTACACATGTGGGCCCCACGTAACCACCTAGCTCTGGAAAATGGGCAATTCTTTATTTGATGCACCATGCATTTGTATGTATATATGTGAAATCCCTTGCTCCAAAAAACTCCTGACAACGTGTTGTGTGTATAGACTCACTACTCCTAACGACGACGCTCGACCATAGAGCTAGAAGATGATCCGATGACCCAACAGCTATTACTCATATGTACAACCATAAAGAGCCACCAACGGCTCATAAATGTCAGCCATCTAGATCTATCCCCAAACTGAGTGGTGGTGACTTGGCCACAATGCCCACTAGACAACCGTCTGTATCCCTACTACCACATCATTGCGCAGCCAAGAGAGTTCTTCTAGTGTGAACCACCCTAGACCAATTGTACTAACTGTGTGTCCTGTGAAAGTGACACTATAGCTTGCTAGAGGTTGCCCGCCACAAGACCGCTCACCGTCTTGGTGAGAAAAACAGCTGAAACTGCTAATCGACCACAAAGAAACCACTACTGCATATCACTGTCATTATAAAAAACTGCCCAGTCACCCAAGAGAAAGATTAGTCGCCACACCACTCGAAGCATCACTCTCTCTGAAGGTGGAGCCATCAAATCAATGGTGGGGCCCTGCTGTATGTGAGCTCTCTTGTTCGTAACGGGTCCCCTGGGAAGGGACTAGCCACTTGCTGTTGGGCAGATGGTAGCACTTGTCCTATAGTGCACCGAGGATGTCGAGTAACACAGCCATGGCGGTGTGCTCCAGTAATACCGTCGCAGCAAGTAAGGTTTTGCATCTGAGGCAATGGTGACGACTAAAACCCCTGAGGGTGACTGTTGTTGATTGTAGTACTGAATTGGAGTCTGTGGGTAAAGTCCCATAAATTGTTGAGAAGGACCCGTTGTTGCATTTTGCACTGGTGTACCTGCTGCAGTCCATCCATACCCAACACCCATCATCGTAGGGTGGGTTGCCCTATTTTCATGTAAGAGCAGCTCTCTAAATCCTTGTACCTAATTTTAAAGGTCACTAATCACTTGAGACTTTAACTTCAAGGCCTATTGGAGTGCAAAAATAGTAGCATCCCGATCGGCGGTGGCGCTCTTAGCAACTTGCAGAGATTCCTCCATAGCTGTGTAACGCTGGTGTGTAGCTACTAGCCGCTCTACTCCAAGCTCAATGGTGGCAATGGCTTGCCTGGACTCCTGCAGTATATCCTCAGATAGGTGAAAAAGTGATGTTGAGTCTGACACTGTGGATGGTCCTGAACAGTGTCAGGCGGAAGAGGGATAGCAAGTGGTACTGCTGGTAGCACTGGGGGTGCAAGTGGAACTGCTCGTGGTGGACTAGGAGCATGCCTCTCTGGTGAAGTAGAGGCGGTTGGATTTGCTGCAACAAGACTAGGCATAGGAGAAGAAGCAACTCCAATTGAGGCTCGGGAGCTAGTCACTATGGTAGGAGTAAAAATAGCAATAGTAGCGAGAGGAACACACAATGTAGAAGCAAGAGTTGTGACATGCATAGTGTCATTTGCAGCCTGAACTTACCATCAAAAAAGTAGTTGGAGTATGCAAAGAACGTCGAGTAGGTTGCTTCACTCGAAGATGATGGCTTTTAGAAATTGGCAGTGATACTAAAGATTCTATTTTGTCATTCACTACTCTCGCCCTCTTTTTCTTTGGTTTTCTAGGTAGATCCTTTGTCAGTTCAATAGCTTTACCTTTTGCCTTGGAGATTTTACGCTGCATCTCTGCATCCACATCCATGGGGCTAACATGTATGTTCATGACCCAGGCCAACATGGGAGTTGCAAAGCATTGAAAGCTAGATTGCATAGATTGCACCTGAGCTTTGAATCTTTTTTCCCGCAACTGTAAAGAGGTAAATAGAATTTGATGAAAACCATAGGGGATGGTGTTGATGAGGCAATATAGGCCATCACACTGAGAGAACGTAGTAGGTACGTCATATCTGCCCTTGCTTATTTTAGCAGCTCTGACCAGAAAGTAGTACTTGAAAATGGCTCGGAGCTTTTTATTTCTTGCATGGTCATCATGACTAGTACTAAGTAGCTCTTTGCATGCTTGAATGGTCGCATCTTTCAAAAGTTGTGAATATGTTCTCATAGCCGGTTTTAGTACAGGAAAGGTTGTCATTCCCAAAGCGTGACCAATGCGTGTAGCCGTCAGTGGGTGTCCTCTTACTTTGGGAAAAATCTTGAGAACCTCATGCACCATATCCATGGGAATATCAGGAGGCAGATCGGCCTCTGCTAACGCTGATAGACCTAGCGTATGTAGTTGATACTTTGATAAAACTTCTTGAAGGGACAGATGAGGCTGCTGCACATGAAAGTTCAAAGTGAATTTGGTTTGAGTTTTGGAAGAAGGATACCGGGGAATTTGATGGCTCAGCACCTGCGTGATGGCCTCCTTCGTTTTGTTTTTCACGTCATCTTTCTATTCATCATCTTCCTGTTGGCTAGAAGACTCAGAGTCAAAGTCAAAGGTAGAGCCGGAGTCAGACGCTTCGTAACTCGCATCACTGTGATCAGTGGAGGACAGATCAGTGAGGCCATGGCTAGAAGTTTCCACATCTTCTTCTTTTGTAGAACTTCTAGATGTTTCAATGGGTCTCTGGCGAGACTTCCTAGCCTTCTTGCTTGTACCCACCATAGTGGATTGTTCTTGACCTCTGCTTGAACTTGTTGCTCTGTTCCTCAAGCACGTGAAAAACTGAAAAGGGCCTAGCAGGACTCGTTCCTGTGTTCCTCAAGCACGTGAAAAACTGAAAAGGGCCTGTTGAAAATCATGAAAGCACTTGTTTTTCTTGAAATTGGCCTGGTTGAAAAGCCTAGAAAGCTGCAATGCGATGGGATAGCCTATAGGAGGGGCAAGGGTATGGGGTTAGAGTAGGGGTGATAGCAAAGAGGACGAGGGTAGCCACAAGGGGGATTAGGGTAGGGACGACAAGTATTAGATATGAGGCGAGATTGGAAAATTGGATGGGGGCAAGTGGGAGATTTGAGGTAGGACCGAGGGAATTAGAGGGAAAGGGCTGGTGGATTGGTGACGGTTAAGAAAATTAGAGGGTAGGGCGAGGAATTATAGTGGAGGGCGAGGGGGATTGGTGAGGGGCTAGGGGAAGGTGGTTAGGGGCGAGGAGGAATTTTTTGGGTAGCGGCAAGGGGGAGGTGGTTAGGGATGAGGGAGTAATGTTGGGTAGGGGCAAGGGGGAATTTGCTCGTGAGGGGCGAGGGGAGCTGGTTAGGGGCGAGGGATTTGTGGTGAGGGGCGAGGGGGAGAGGTTGGGTAGGGCAAGGGGATTAGAGGGTGGGACAAGGGGATTGGTGAGTAGGGGCGAGGGGATAATTTAGAGAGTAGGGGTGAGGGGGTTTAGGGTAGGGGCGAGGGGGTATTTTAGAGGGTAGGGGCGAGGAGGGATCTAGAGGGTAGGGGCAGGGGGGGGGGGGGGGGGGGGGGGGGGGGGGGTTAGAGGATAGGGGCGAGGGAGTATAGGGTAGGGGAAAGGGGGGTTTTTTTTAGGGTAGGGGCGAGGGGTATTTTAGAGGGTAGGGTGAGGGGATTAGTTGGGTATGGGTGAGGGGGGAATTAGAGGGTGGGCGAGGTAGGGGAGTTGAAGGGCTAGAGTGGAGGGAACGATGGAAGGGGGATAAGGTGAGGAAGTTGAGGGTAGGGGCGAGGGGAATTTGGCTAGAGAGGGGTGGTGAGGAGCGAAAGGCATAGTGCACCAGAGAGAAAGGAGAAAGGAAGTTGTGATGTGCTGCCCATAAAAAATTGCCTGCTTCTTTTAACAAGGATTTGGTCGCTCAGAAAGGTTAGAGCAACCATTCCCACCTTCGAAAAAACTTGCATGTAAGTGTGAGAGAGAGGGAAAGAGCAATGAAAAGAGTATGGTAGCAGGAGTGAATATTGAAAGAGTGTTTCGAAAGAGATCGCACCAGAGAAGCAAGGAACGAGATGTGTGTTATAGAAATGATATTTTATGATTTATTGCAGCTGACAGGTGGAAAAGACTAGACTGAGCTAGGCCTATGCGAATGGATATATATGTATATTGTACATTTTATTATTCAAGTGCTCTTTATGAGCTTTGGCCATTTATGACCGGCCGGCCAGTTTGTAACCAATTTGACCATTCAAGAAATCTATAAATGAAATACGTGCAAGAGGGAAATGGTCACTCTTGCACGGGGCGAGATTGCACCCAGGAATTGCGTTGTTCTTCTCCTCTCCTCTCCTCTCTTCTCTCTTGCCGTGCCGGCGTAGCACTCCCCTCTAGGAGGTGCGCCTGTGTGCTTCTTTCTCTCTCTCCCGGTCTCTGTCTCTCTCTTATCGCGTACGGCTTGGAGTATGTGCTAAGATGGTTGCCAGGTATACAGTTTTGCTTGTTTATGGCTTGCAGTGTATTATTTTTGGGTATTTTGTAGGGCTCTCCGCGCTCCCGGCTGTAGCAGTGGTATCAGAGCCTAGGCTACACTCCAAGACTAAATAATTTGACAAGTAGCAGCTAAGTATTCGTTTTTACGTTTGTAGATTCCATTAATTGCTTCAATCAGTATTGATTGCATAACACACTTAGTGATTTTTGTAATCAGAGATTATTTCTACTTTATTAACATGATATGGTGATCACTAGTATAATTATGATAATTAAGCATAAAAATAGAACAGATTAAACTAAATTTTATGTATATACCCCGTAAATACTCACAATAATGAGAAAGAAATACTTAGATATGGGGTCACAACAATACAGACTTTTCTTTGTAATATGAAGGCTCGGCCTCGATCCCCATCATAGGGTGAAGGGTGAGAAGTTTATAATCGACCAATGAGATTTTAGTTAGAGAAGTTCGATATAGTATTATTAGATTTCAATCGTTCATTAACCGATAAGAAATGCATTAGGGAATTTGGCACAAAAGAATTAGGAGTGACCTTCATTGGTCCCATAACCTACCTTACGACTCTTAAAACTTCAACCCATAGCTCAAGGAGTGAACGCAATAAATGTTGTAAGAATGATCGATTTCGACTTCGCGAGACCAATCCTCAAAGACTCATGGGGCCAAAAGAAAGGTGGGGGAGCTAGGACGACAAAAGGAGGAATTTTGATGACTATGAGAACCAGATTCAAATCGCTTAGATAAATTGAAGTTAGATCTATTAGCTTTCAAGGGTGATTCTGCAAATTGAACGCGAGTCCAAGCTTAAATGAAAGTTAAAGGATGCTTGTGAGCTCACGTGGCTAGCTCGCTTCCCAAAATAGACAATGGGGTTTGATCATCAGAGGGCACGCCTATGCAGTGGTGAAGCTCAGGGCAGCATCTGTGGATTCTCGCACAGAGCAAGAACAACAATTGCAATATCGCTTGCAGTGACAACAAAAAGCAGTATCGTCATCTAACGGCCGAAATTGAAACAGCCATCAAACTTTGATCTGTCCCCTACCAGCGGTTCGACCTGTGCATGCCGCTAACCACCACTTTTTTTTAGGTGTAGTGCCACTATTTTAGGCTTCAAGCTGCTCGTTATCTGCACCTATGCAGCATGCAAAAAAAAAAAACGAAACAAAAAAAAAAGATTGGAGCTACTCGTCAATGCAGCCGCCATGCACCGGTGCTTGATCAATCACCACGCCCCATACAAAGAAAATTGCAATCTCTATCTCTCCACACAACCACACACAACCGACCAACTTTCTCTCTCTCTCTCTCTCTCTCTCTCTCTCTCCCTCTGCCCTTTGCATGCCATAGCCGCCACCAAACGGCACTGACTTATCAAGGATTGGTGGTGCAAGCTGTAGTAACCGCTCATTTTATTTTTATTTTATTTTGTTGGATCGCATGCGACGTCTTTCCCTCTTTTCTCCTACTTATCTGCGGCTCCAAACACTGCGATCTGCCAACCACAGACACACACAAGTTGTTAGCTGCATACACTAGCTGGAGTCGCAAAACCCGTCAGCCACCATGCAGCGATTCTCCCTCCCTCTGCGAGCCACTAGCACACACCAACTTCAACCACTCTATACTCTCTTTCTAGTTGAACTCGAGCCGCCCTCACTATTGATCACCTATGCATGCGTCGCACATTCACTCATCACAGAACCTCTTTGGCTCTATCTCACTCTCTCGCTGCAGTTTGCTCGGATTCTACCCACGCTCTCCCTCAACAACCACTGGTGCCCATATTTTGAGGCTGCCATCCCATTCTCTCTCTCTCTCTCTCTCTCTCTCTCTCTCTCTCTCTCTCTCTCTCTCCACTTCCCTACGTCCTGGAACAGCATTAACAACCTCTGTCTCCTCTTTGGATGGGCAAGGGGCAGTCCGCAATTGCTCTGTTTTTTAGGGCAAGAGCTAGCCCACTTCATCTCTTTCCAACTGTGCACACTCAGAGGATGAGGGCGCTTCTTCATCTTGGCGAAGCAGATATTGGGTTGGCTCAGAGGTTGCGGTATTAAACTTCGCATCTTGGCCATTTGAATCTTTGCTTTCTCCACTTGACGGCAGGAGGCTGCTCGCTGCAGTTTGCAGGTTCTCATGAGGCTTAAAGGATGCGGGATTGAACTTCGCACCTTGGCCATGCATTGCAGAAATATGCGAGGGTTTCGCCGCTGCAGGGATTTAATCGCAGGCTTGTTGTCCAATCAACAGCTTGAGAGGGAGGCAATTAAACAGTCGGCGGAAGAGAGGTGTATGGACACCCGCAGGGGATCTCCCAACCCCTCAATACCATGTGGAAAAGCCTGTTTTCATAATCAGCTCCCTCTCTCAGAGACACACAGAGGCTCATGTAATGGCTTCTCAATTAGTTACGTCAGTGCAGGCTCTTTTATAGTGCATGTCACGCCTCGTTTAGACTTGGGCGGACACATTGCATTATTAGCGACAACAATAATAGTGCGGTTGATGGTGTCTGCATCTTTCTCCCCTGAAATGTGCAACAGATTCACTCCCCTGACGACCTACAATAGTAGACATTGACGAAGTTGTTCACTGCCTGCTGCACTACTTTCTCCTCCCTCCTCATGCATTGCGGACGGCGACGATGCTTTTAATCTTCACCTTTAGGTTTAGTTTTTGTTTTTCACTCTACTTTATTTTATTTTGTACCCAGATATTGTACTCGATGCGCATGGATTGTATTGGTTTAGTCTCATTGGTCATTTTGGCATTTTCTTTCGCATACAAATGTTCGTTGTCGGGTATCCACGAGAATCGACGATGATGATGCCGACTTAAGTCTGACGCTTTTAGGGTTTTAATTTTAGTCTTTCGATTTTTATTTATTTATTTATTATTTTTTGTACCCAGGCATTGGATTAGATTCACAAGATTGTATCAGTTTGGCCTCATATTTCATTTTTGGTATTTTTAAGACTATTAATATGAGGCCAAACTGATACAATCTTGTGAATCTAATCCAATGGAACGCAACACAATTGGTCACAATAATAGAATATCATTACTGGATAGCAGGGTATGCTTCTGGAAATGCTAACCTCTACCTTGCGAGCTTGTGAATGACCATTTAGTTTTTTTGTTTGTATCTCCCTATTTTGTAAGCCTACATCCCTAGTAGTTTTTCCCCTATGGTTTGTTTCCATACCTTGATGTATTATGATTATAATTTAATCATAATTTAAAGGGTAATGATTTTGGCGACGATAACCTCAACCATATGAGCCTCTGAATCCCACCCTTAAGATGCAAGTCCATCCATTAATCTCTAATTGCTCAAGCATAAGTCTTACCAATGGCGCTAGACTAAGCAGCTCCTAATAATCCCCATACGATTATTGATAAATAGAATCGCCAAGTAGGCATGCACCACTACGATTTCCCTTGGCCCTTGACTTTACAGAAGGGTTCGATGCAAGTGCACATATTTCAGAAAGATATTTTCATGATCACTAGTCAAACTATTAAAATAGAGAACTCTAACCAAACTATTAAAATTAGGTACTTTAAAATTTCCTAAACACAAGTTGACCTACAAAAATCTATATAATGGATACATATTGCTCTACTATAAAAATATTCATAATTAATTTTTATGTCTATTTTGCATCCTTTCAAATGTAGCCTCCTAACTTTTAGTCACGCAGACCATTTGTGTGTTATGGTTTTTATGCCAATTGTAAGTAGGTATGCCACACATTCATGTCGATTTCTAACCGGTAACGTGGCATGTCCAATGTATCTCTGCTAGCTGTATGTTTCTTCACAATGATTTCACATTCTAAAGACATAAGATATTCATACTTCTGGCACTTTATGGATTTTAATGAAGCACATGTTGGGCACCAATTTGCTAAGGGTACTCATCTCTACACCAAAATGTGATACCAACTTGGCACTACTTTGTTATCAGACCAATATCCACCGATTATCACAGTCTTGCAAACCAAAAAAAAAAATTCATAGCACCTTCATTATCCATTTGTTTGAATCAATTTTATTATAAAATTTTGATGTATTTAGAATGCAATGAAATTATTGTTGAATTTAACAAGAAATCATCTTTAGTACTTGTCTTTGAGAAACACGTTTGCAACTATTATTGTATCCATCTCTTACATTGTGGATTACACTAGTAGTAATTGGACTTTCTATTGACATCATTTGACATTATGGTATAGCATGAATTTAATTCATTTGGGGACAATCGTCACATTTGGTATATGTTTCAGCATTCCAATCTATTCTAGTTTGATGCCAAGTAAGTATTTTCCAAAAAAAATTATGTTTTGTTTAGTCCATTGGTCACATGCACACAGATCCGCCGATTTAGGCAGTGTGTAAATGCTCATCTTGGTGTAGATTCGCCGATTTAGGCAACACCAATTATCTGTGAAGATTCGCCGATATAGGCAACACACTGACAAATTGCAGATCTATTCACAATGGTAAATGCAGATCCGCTGATATAGGCAGCATTAGTGCATATTCTCCGATTTAGGAAGCACGTCTTATTGGTGTAGATACGCCGATTTAGGCAATACCAATCACAAAATCATGCTGCAGTGGCTGGCCACCACTGTAACTGGTATGATTTTGTTACCTGGGTACATAATGAAAGTGATTTGGATTTGGACTTATACTGTGGAATTGGAATTGGATTGGGATTTGGTCTCTGGTGATTATTATGGCAGTGTTTATGTGATGAGATTTGACTTTATGAGATGGATGATGAGTGTGACCAATGATATCCTGATTCATCGGGGTATGACATATACTGCTTATTCTAGTAGTATGGGACACTAGAATAGATAGTATGTGGATGATGGCAGGCATAAGCTAATGTTGTTTAGTTTCATATATTATGTGATGTTTTTGAACGACATACTAATCACTTTTTTTGACAAGTATTGTTTGCAGATATTTATCTTCGCAACTGAGGACAGTTGCTTTCCAACGGAGAGGTATGTTATAGAAATGATATTTTATGATTTATTGCAGCTGACAGGTGGCAAAGACTAGACCGAGCTAGGCCTATGCGAATGGATATATATGTATATTGTACATTTTATTATTCAAGTGCTCTTTATTAGCTTTGGCCATTTATGACCGACCGGCTAGTTTGTAACCAATTTGACCATTCAAGAAATCTATAAATGAAATACGTGCAAAAGGGAAATGGTCACTCTTGCACGGGGGGGAGATTGCACCCAGGGTTTGCGTTGTTCTTCTCCTCTCCTCTCCTCTCTTCTCTCTCGCCGTGCCGGCGTAGCACTCCCCTCTAGGAGGTGCGCCTGTGCGCTTCTTTCTCTCTCTCCCGGTCTCTATCTCTCTCTTATCGCGTACGGCTTGGAGTATGTGCTAAGATGGTTGCCAGGTATACAGTTTTGCTTGTTTATGGCTTGTAGTGTATTATTTTTGGGTATTTTGCAGGGCTCTCCGCGCTCCCGGCTGTAGCAATGTGTGTGTGAGAGAGCTCACCATAAGAGATAGAGGGGAAGGGAGATATAGCAGAGCGGGTTTGAATGTGTTAAGAACAATACCAAAAATCAAAGATCTATCCGACGAGAGCTGAACCTTGGACATTCAACAAATCCATGAGGAGAGAGAGGTAGTAGAAACAAACATAGAAGTAATGTTGGATCCTAGTAGGACTCCAAAAGCCCAATTCTATCAATGATAAGAGAGAAAATTGATGCACGCAGTCAAACGAGGAGAATTTTAAAGATCACTGACTACAACTGAGATGCGAACTAACAGGAGGAAGACTTGAGAAGAGGGAAAAGGGAAAGCCAGAGAAAGCTGAGGAGGGGACAATCATATGGTGACGGGATGGATAACATTATCAAATCGCTATATAATCAGGGTGAGTGATAGCACTTGATTCTTAATCCATTTACCAGTGGCAAGGGAACACCTTCCAGAGTGACTAACTGGACAGCCTCCTGTCGCAAAATCTCTTGTACCATGAATGGCCCTTGCCAAGCTGGGACGAGCTTCTTAGCTTTTTTTAGATACTTCGCTTGATAGAGTAGTACCAATGTCCACTATGTTATTTTTGGCTTTTTGATATGGCGATCATGCCATGCTTTGCAACGAAGTTTCTCGGCTTGGAGGACATGTAAAGCTAACATCCTGCTTTCTTCTAACATTGAGAGATGAGAGAGGTTTGCGGAAGCAATCCCCACTGTGACGCGAACACTTCCCACCCTTGTTGAACCTGAGTTGAACTCATATGGTGCAACTGCTTCTAGACCGAAACCTAGCTAGAATGGGGTGTAGTTGGTGGTTGCGTTGAAGGAGGTGCAATAAGCCCAAACTGTGCCAAGGCTAGTCTGAGCCGAAGAAGTTAGATGCAAGTGACAAGCTTTCTTGAGAAGCATGATTAGCACTTTGTTAGTGCTCTCAACTTGCCCATTTGCTCTAGGATAGTAAGAGTAAGATTTGCGATGAAAAATCTTGTAGTTCATGAGGAGTTTGAGATCAAGTCATTAACGAAATGGCTACCTCGATCACTGGTGATTTCCAGAGGGCACCCAAACCTGCAAAAAATATTTTCATACAAAAATGTGGCAATAGTTGCGGTTGTACAGTCGATGGTAGCCACCACTTCGGCCCACTTTGTTGCATAATCTGTTGCTACAAGGAGATACTTACTATTGCCGGGTTGAGCAGGTGGAGTAATTGGACCAACAAATTCCAAGCCCCATCGCTCAAAGGACAACCATGCCATAGATACCTGCAGAGGACGATTGCATTGCTTGCTAGGCTTGGGTGCACGTCGAGGACAGACATCACTGTTGGGGTATAAAGCCCAATGTGGTCGCCCAGGTAAGTGGGCGGGCTGCCAAGTATGTACACATATTCTTTTGTAAAAACCTAATAAGAACTCACTATGCTCTACACATTACATTAGAGCGAGTTCACCATATCGTCGTGCTCTTCTTCTCGCACTCTCTCTCGCGTCGCACTTCCGCTCGTACTCCTTCAACTAGTATCAGAGCTCAGATCGAGGCTCGGGGCAGCATTTGCAGGTAGCCAGAGTCACCTGCTCAGATTGGAGTGAGATTCGGCAGGCGAAGACACGGCCCCAAATCTTGTGGGACAGCCCGAAGGGCTAGGTGTTCTCAGATTTTCATTCTAAGGTCATCTCGGCCACCGTTCGGCTTCGACAAAGTTCTGTGCAGGCCATTTTCGACTACGTGGTCTCGGCGGGTGCAGATCTGACTCTGCAAATTTGGGGTTTCGGCCTACGACTGTAGGTGTTGAGGATATTTGCACTTCTAGAGTGCTGATTTGTGGTTGTCTACACAACGAAGGACGTCTCACAATTCTTGGAGGCGTGTCACATACGACACGGACGCACCTACACATAGACTGTAGGCGACATCCACTAGTTCATCAGGTAGCTTGTGTTTGCTACTTGATATTCCAGATTTCATCTTGACATTGCAGGTACTTTCACATGGGATGTATTGTCAGAGATGATGTATGTCTGCTGAGGGTTTGCTGGCTGTGAGTCACGCAGCAAACAACTGCCGCAGCGGTTACAGCATACAGTGGGAAATTTGTGGATGTATGACTTTGTGGGAAGTCTATGTACTGTCAGATTTATTGTAGACTTTGTTGAGGGTCGAGTGAGGTTTTATTGAACTGGGGGATTCACGAATGTTGAGATCCTTTCGGTGATACAGGTCTTGGAGCGATCCCTCGAGCACCCTTAGATAGGCAGCTAGGATGTATTTCCTGTGAGTTAGACAGTTGGGATTGCATCTTTGCTTTACTATCGTTGAGGCATTGTCGCAGTCTATGCTTACAGGATAGTGAGAGACAGTATAGGTGCAGGACAGGTTTACCCACAGCTTACAGTGTTAGAGAGACAATGGTTTTTTGAGCTATTTTTTGGTATGTTTTTGAGTACACCAGAGCCATTTTACAAAGGAGACTCTGCCGAAATTTATGCAGAATCTGAAGCTTTCTTGGTTCATTTGACAGGTTGATATTGGTTCAGAGGTCAGTTTACAGGGGAAACTCTGCTAAATTTTTCCCAGGAAAGTAAACTACTGTGAAGCGTAGCTATGGCTGGATCACAGGACACTTCTCTTTACAATATCAAGAAGCTGGATGGAACCAATTTTTCATTGTGGAAGAAGCAGATTTGGCACGTGTTGGTACAGAAGAAGAAGATAAAACCTATAAAGCTCAAGGGGATAAAACCAGAAGATATGGACGAAGATGAATGGAGCGAAATGGATGAATTGGCACTTTCTACCATTATGCTGACTTTGGCAGAAAGCGTTTACTTCAATGTAGTAGACGAGATGTCGGCTTATGAAGCATGGACAAAGCTGAGTGATCTTTATGAGAAGCAGAGTGCAGCTTCACAGGTATACTGGCTTAAGAAGCTTGTTGACTTGAAGATGAAAGAAGGGACACCTATGTCCAATCATCTGAATGAATTCAACACCATCTACAGTCAGTTGTCAGCTCAAGGTGTCAAGTTTGATGAACCTGTTAGAGCTATGCTCCTGTTGATCACATTGCCGGAAAGTTGGGACACTTTTCGCACAGCTTTGAGTAATTCTGCACCTCCATATGGTTTGACCATAACAGGTGTAGAAGGCAGTCTGCTTACTGAAGAAACCAACAGAAAGACAATGGACAAAGGCAAAGGAACAGCCTTAGTTGTCATGGGAAGGACCAAAGAAAAGTACAAAGGTGGAAAGAGGGATCAGTCTCGTAGCAAGTCCCGCAGTGCTAAAGGCAAGAGTGAAATAGAATGCTACCATTGTGGCAAGAAGGGTCACATGAAAAGAGACTGCAGAGAATGGAAAGCAGAAAAAGGCAAAGAGAAAGTAGAAGACCATGGTGAGAAGAACAAGTCCTCAGTGAAGATTCAAGAAATAAATGTGACAAACACTATTGCAGAGGATGAAAGTCTAGTGTCAGGAGATATCTACTTCTTGGAAAATACAATGGACTCAGCTCTTCTTACAACATCTGATGGAAATGCACTGAGTGACTGGATTATAGACTCAGGGGCATCACTTCATGTGTCTCCAAACAAGGAGTGGTTTACCTCTTATGTGACCACTAAAGATCATGTTCGGCTAGGCAATGGGCAGACATGTGAGATCTTAGGTGTTGGAGATGTTCAATTGAAGTTTCAGAATGGCTCTTCTTTCACGCTGAAAAATGTGAGACATGTTCCCGCAATTACAAAGAGCTTGATCAGCACAGGTTTACTTGATGATGCTGGCTACGTCACCACTTTTGGACAGAACATGTGGAAGATATCCAAGGGTTCCATGATAGTAGCACATGGAGTACAGTCTGGAGGACTTTACATGATTTATGTATCAAATGTCTCTAAAAATGTAATCAATGTAACCAAGCAACCGAACGTTTCTTTGTGGCGTAGCCGGTTAGGACATATGTCCAAGAAGGGAATGGAAATCTTGTCTCGTTCTGGTTATTTGCCTGGCTTGTCATTTAATGATTTTGAATTCTGTGAACATTGTCTGTATGGTAAGCAAACACAACAGCCACATAAGCATAGAAGCAGTAGAAGAGATACACAGTTGGCACTTGTTCATAGTGATTTGTGTGGACCTATGCCTAACCTATCTCTAGGGGGAGCTTCTTACTTTATAACATTTATAGATGATTACTCGAGGAAAGTATGGGTTTAATTTCTCAAGCACAAGGAGGAAGCGTTTAGTGTTTTCAAAACGTTTGTGACACTTGTGTAGAATCAGAGTGGCAAGAAGCTTAAATGCTTACGCACTGACAATGGTGGAGAGTATGTTTCAAAGGCCTTTCAGGAATTTTGTGAGTCAAAAGGTATAAAACGTGAACTTACTGCTCCTTACAATCCTCCTCAAAATGGTGTTGCTGAGAGGATGAATAGGACCATACAAGAGAAGGTCAGAAGTATGTTGTCTAATGCACAACTGCCAAATGGGTTTTGGGCTGAAGCTGTATCAACAACTGTTCATCTTATAAATAGATCTCCTAGCAAGGTTTTGCAGAAGGATTCAGTGGCAGAGATGGTATGGTCAGGCAAAATGCCCTCATACAAGCATCTCAGAGTCTTTGGCTGTGAGGCATATACTCATGTTCCAAAGGAATTTAGGAACAAACTGGAGCCAAAGAGTAGAAAGTGCATCTTTCTAGGCTATGGTAATTCTGGTGAGATGGGGTACAGACTTTGGGATCCCGAATCCAGAAAGGTTATCCGCAGCAATGATGTTCACTTTAATGAAGCCAAATATCATTCTAAACCAGAGAGGGTTGAGGAGATTAGAAGAGTTGTCTTCCAAGAAGATGGACCTACACGTGCAAGACAAAATGTCAGGGCTCAAGAGGAGCAAGGATAGGATAGAGTGGAACTACAGGTTGTGGCTGAGGCTGAGCCACCTATTGTGCGTAGTCTATTAGGAAATTTCGGAGGTCATTTGGAGGGCCTTCTAAGAAAATGTATTTTTTGCACTCTCTCTCTAGAAAAAATGGCAAATAATAGAGCTAGTTCTTTCATAGTAAAAGTTCAAAAAGTGTACTTTAAGTAGATTCCTTAATCTTCTGAACATTCGTTCGTAGTGATTGAGGGATAATCCTCTTTTCAGTTGCATTGAATGAACCTCGTCAATATGGAGGGAATGAGGCTAACATGGAGGGACAAAGGCGCAGCCGCTATTCACTTTCCATTAAACCTGCACATTTGGCTAATGGCGCACTCCTCAAATGGCACAAATGTTACCCAGAAACGAGCCAATATCACCTTCACATTGATTTGGACAATGAGTACCAACCATTGATTAAGCGTAGTAAAACAAACACACATATACCTCCCGCTTCCATAGACACGCTCAGAGCTCAGGGAGCTAAACACATAGATATCTGGACGAGAGGCTCTCTCTACCCTAAGAATCCAATGACTAATGCGTCTCCACCGTTTGTCAATCCTACAAGCTTATTGACCTTTGCTGGTGATGGAGAAAAGGGCCTTCTGGGTTATTGTAAATCTCTTACAAGAGAAGCTGAAACTTACAAGGGCATTCTCCAAGCTCAACAATGTGAGATTGTTCGCCTTTCACATTTACATTCTACAGATCAGGTTACCATTTTTCAACATAAAACAGAGGTACAAGAACTGAAAGGAAAGGTGCAAAGTTGTCAAATGAAGGACACCATCTTGGGTGCTCGTATCCGAAAGAAGAAATTGCGCAATCTTGAAACATTGCAGGTTGCATCAGGAGGTCTCAAGAAAATAATTCGAGCATTAAGGTGATACTTCTTGGTTGGCTACATTGTCTTAGTTAAGTAATCTTTTTGTTTTTTCTTGTTATGCATTGTTTTCATGTGCCTAAATAGTGTTAGTGAAACAAATTTTCTGTTATTTACTTATGCATTGTCTTCATGTAGAGATTCAATCTATCCTGACAAGGAAAACATTGACCCCAAAGCCAATATAGGAAAGAGATTGAAGCCACTTCTAAGTAGAAGCCTGGCAGCAGATATATTACATGACAAGAAGTTTAAGGTCCTACAACGAAATGTAGTGGACCGCTTTATTTCAGAGAGCTCAGTGCCTGCAAAAGAGATACAAGGCACACTTGATTCACTTGGTGTAAGCAAAGGAGGATATTCGGCTATCCAAAAGTCTGTCTCATCCATCTTTGTTAAGAAGGGTATAAAATCCAAACTTCTACCATCAGCCTCAAGTGTTTGGAAAGAGAGGCTTCAGCTTAACGAGGCACAGGGAGACTATCTTGGACAGCCCTTTCATATTAAAGCAACTTACGGTGGCCATGGAGCAAACATGGCATATGGTGAGTTCAATAATATTTTTATGGACCTGCGGATATTACAGAAGAGAATGGTGGAGTTTTACAACATCACATTTGAAGAGTCACGAGGGGTATTACATTTTGTGTTAAAACTGGATGAGTGTGAGCTTGTTAAAGAGAAAAAGCTAGAGCGTGTTACTATTACTTTAATGAATAGAGACCTCTCAAAGTGTCCCAGTGATGATCCTTTATATTTTAGTGTTCAATCAGAATCTAACATATGGTGGCTTGGTGCGTTTGAGGTAAGCGAGATTCTCAGGTAAGCTCAAATGTTCACATCTACTTAAGTCTCATTTATTTTGTGTTGCAGGTAAAGAAAGAAGATCATGAGATTCTATATTGGGTGTTCCATCGAACTAATATTCCAGAGGTGATTGATCGACAGACTAACCAGGGAGAGGTACTACGTCTAGATGGAAGGGGAGACTTTCAAGTTCAGTGGCATCTTGCAGGTGACCTCAAAACATTAAAGTGCATGTATAATTGTGGAATGGGTGCAATGGCAAAGTTGCCGTGTTTGTTCTGCATGGAGCCTGCAAAGGTCATGGACCCAAAGTGGTGGAGAAAAGCTCCAACACGTCACATTGAGGATCCTGCTTTTCGATCGGTTTTGAAAATACCACTTGTGAATGTCCACATTTGTACAATGCATGCCCTTTGTAGAATTGTGGAGAAATTGGTCTACTTATATATCGGGTTTGCTTGGAAGATTAAGAACTCGGCAGAACGACAAGTAGCCCTACAGTGCTTAGAAATGGTACTGTCGGATATGGGGCTTCATGGTGGCAATGTGAAAATCCAGCGGGATGAAAAGAGATCAACTGCTGAGAAGGATGTCCCATGCAAACCATCCATCGGTGGGGTGAAGGCACGGAGGTTTTTTTCTAAACCCCAAGGTACAAGAGATCCGAAGCTAACAAAACATGGAAAAATATATAACACATCTTATGTTAGCAAGGTAGAGTATCAGAGCTGGAAAAAGCTACATATTGCAGTCAAAGACCAAGAACCAACTACTCGTAACACGAAGGCTGAGGTTTGGCGATCAATAGACATCCTATTTTTGATGTGCGACAAAGATGACTAGTCACAAGGTGATATGAACAAGTTCAAGGAGAATCTCAACCTTCTGAAAAAATCATTCAAGACAGCATGGACAGACACCCAGATTACTCACTACATGGTATTATCGTGTATTTCATTCTCTTTTATGTGCAAATATGTGAGTGTAAAACATTCTAACTAATCTGTTTTCATATCCAGCACATCATCTTCAATCATTTACCATATTTTATACAAAAGTATGGGAACCCGGCAATATGGAATACCCAAGGGATGGAAAAGTCTCATTACATGGCGAGAAATGCTTATTTCAGGCACACACGACATGGTGGCTCTCGAATCAAGGCTAACAGTTTGAGAGAACTATTTGAATGGTTCTATCGTAGAATCATTCATCGAATGCAGGCAAAAGAAGTCTTGGCAAATTCAGCAACATCACAAGCCATCAGACATTTACAACAACAAAAAGTTAAAAGATCAATGGCATACAAAAACTCCGGAGCTCGTGAAAGTCAACGAAGGTGGAGAGAGACAATGGTGTATGTGAATCACAAGTGGAGAAAGATACTCTGAGTGGATGACATTGTACAAAATTTATGTAATACATGATCTTATACAATTGCTACTTGAAGTGTATCAAGATTTTGAAGGTTCAATTTTGTTTTTTGGCACGTCACCCTTGTAACGAATCATGAGATGTTTGCCATACTCTGAAAGTTCATCTGGGTTTTGTCTACCAAGAGCTAGTGCCATTGCTGTGTAGGTGTAGTAATACGCTGCCCGACCACCTGTATAGCCCGGGCAGTAACCAAAACAATCTCTAGCAAACACTTTGTCCACAAGAATGACTTTATCTGCACTTTTGGGCAGCACGGGTCCACCCAAGAAGCGTGATAGTGTCTTGAATGTGTAAGTTTCTATTGAACCCTCTTGTGACATGGAATTGTGAAAAACTACTATCGGCGTCTCGCAAAACTTTGAAAGGTACTGTGCTAGGGCCGCATCCCTTCCACGATACTCTCGAGTCCGCCGCCGAAGGAAGTCATCCTTGTCAGCAATCCAAGACTGTACATATCATGTCAGAAGTGACACAAAGAGAGATAGAGAGAGAGAGAGAGAGAGAGAGAGAGAGAGAGAGAGAGAGAGAGAGAGAGTTACCATGAAGCTCTCATCCTGCAGAAAGAGGTTTTCCTGCCACAGGTCTACAAATGTAGTTGACCCCTGACCTGAATGGTTAAACCAATCCTCCACTTCTTTGTTACTTGTTGATGGTCTTAGGCTTTGTCTTATTGCTTGGAAGGTGGCTTCATCAGGTAGTGTCTCCTTGTATTTTTCAGCTTTCTCAAAGCATCTTCGGAGGCATTCCATTGGATTGCTGGATGTTTCCATTGCCTCATCATCACTACTATCCTCTGAAACAAATCCACTCCTCTCCTCTTGGACTCTGGAAATAATAGCCAGGGAGAAATCCTCCCTTAAATAAAAGATGCTTTGCACATCATGTAAGAAGATATAGGTCCTGTCTCCAATCTTGAAGTCAGGCACAGCAGGCAACATCATCTGAGCATGCTTCTCAGTGAAGTTACTGACATCCAATGGAAGTTTGATTTCTGTGGTTTTCACAGAGAGCATCTTACTTCTTTGTACTTCAATTGCCTCAACCTCAAGGTCGACTGTATCTTCAACCTCCTCGACTTCTTGTATATGAGTTGTCTCCTCGCATTCTTCATCTGGTGTTGCATCCTGCTCCTCTAACACCTCATCAGGATTCTGCATGAGGAATCCAAACAGGCTGTTCAGGTAAATCATAAAGCCAAAAGCTTCCTGAATGAGTTTGCATTCTTTTTGGTGCAAAGGGCAGGCTGAATGTCGGCAAGAAGGTGGTAATTCCCTATACTTCTTCAGTCCTTGTCCCTTCCCACCACAGTCATTTAAATGCACAAGAGTCATAGTGGGTAGAACAACCCTCCCTACCTGCACCATCACTTCAAACTTATCTCTGTAGGACTGCAAGAAATTACTGTGCTGAGCTAACAGGTCTTCAATGTCAAACTTTGGATTAAACATAGAATGAACTAGATC